>NC_090313.1:1250000-1923333 GCF_039906515.1 Pseudorca crassidens
ACAGTCCAAGCTGCCCGAGACCCTTGCTAACCCCTGAGTGGTATGTGTGGTGTCCCTGCCCTCACAGGGTCACGCAAGTCCCTGTCCCAGCACAAGCGGGATCCGATTAAACCAATGCGTGGAGAGAACCAGAGGCAGCACCCAGTGCTTCACAACCTGTGGATGGAGGGCGCTCATAACATGATCCCTCGTACAGTTTTCAGCCAAATTTCACTCATCGCTTTCCAAAAACGCCAGACTAAGAAATAGAACAAATAACAGAGGATCCCCACTCTACAGATGGAGAAATTAGAGCTTCCTAAGAGTAAGCAATTTGTTTTAAAAAAAGAGAGAAACATGATCTTGGTTATGAATCTAAGACTACTTTTCAAAGGATTTCCCTCAAGCTACTTACTGATGATGGTGATGATGGCGGACGTGATTTCTCAGCCAGCAGGCATGTCAAGTTTATTGCGTCAGACAGATTGGGCTCAATTCCTAGCTCCTGAAAGATTACTTTTGACTTTGAAATCAGTTCTCTGAACTTCAAACTTTGAAATTATGAGTCAAGTTGTGAAGAGAGAATAAAGGTGTTTTCTGGCATTCAAGTTTTCAGAATATTTACCTCTGCCCAACACTTTTTTTTAAAGAAAGTTACTTGAGGATGTGCTCCAGAAAAATGAAGGAAAAAATAAAGAAAGAGAAAGGCCTGGGATCCACAGAATAGTGGCTCCAACTCAGAAAAACTGTGAAGGGAAGTTTGAAAACGACAACTGTGCTTCAGGTCAAGAGAACAACCAGCTCTGATGGAGCAGAACAACGTCTGGCTCCAGAGGGAAAGAACTAAGGGTCACTTGACATAGTGGTGAAGGAGAATAAAAGCTCTATTAAAGGAATATGAAGAAACATGAGAATACATTTGAAGAAAAAAATGTTAAAACCATCAGGGTGGACAAAGCATGTGGACAGTGTTTACAGAAGGAGAAATAATCCTAGTGCTTCTCGGCTCAGCAGAAAATATTTACATTGTCATGAAAATGTAAATGCTATTTATGGACTTAACTGCAAATATCAATATAATTACAGTGGGAGTATGGGAGTGGGAGAGGTAGAGCTAAACATTATCACAGCAGAAAACAAGCAGATACTGTCTAAAAGTGACAGATCAAGAAATAAAAAGGGAAGCATATGATTTAGTGATAGAACTGTCAGTTCCAGGTCAGCGTTTTGGTCCTGTCTTACTTTACACTATGATTGTGTTCTGTATATACAATTACTTTAATGAAAACACAATGTCCACCTGGCAAGTCCGAGCTGAAGAGGAGGGAGGGGCCCTACACGGTCATCCAGAATCACAAAGGAAACCAGAAATCAGCACATATTTGCAAAAAATAGGACACAAAAGACTCATAGCTATATGACAGATGTCACCTCTACTAAAGGCCTTACGTGCAAAATCGCTGTGGCACACGCAGCGGGCCTGCGTGGGAGAACCAGGGCCTACAAACGAATCGCACGACGAGCACGAGATTGTCGCCAGCGACCAAGGCAATGCAAGTAAATCCAGGCGCTGCTGTACTTCCATCCAGTGACCTAAAGTGTGAGCTCAGGGCCAGGAGCTGCGGTGCAAAGTGAAGCAGGAGACGACGGGAAGGTGCGTCTTCTCCCGGTCTGGGAAGGCAGGTTGACAAGAGGTACAGAGGAATAGACAAAAGACTCGTGCCTTTTGACCCATCAAACCCATAGGGAACTAACTTAAAGGACAGGTTATGAAGCTACACGTGTGTAAACAGAAAACAATCCAAACAGGCTACCAACAGACAATTCGGTAAATCAAGGCTTCTCTATTTTATGGCTTATCACCATTGACACCTGGGAACGTGTACATTTGTAAAGATGTTATACTTACAAAATACCTTAGCTGAAGAACATCGGAACACTAGTGTATGAGCGATATTGAAATTGTGTAAATATATGTGTACATATGATTCAATGTGCAAGAAACAAGGAGAACTCAAAATATGTAAGGCTGCTTCATAAAAAAAAGCAACATGCTGTCGTGCAGTATCTGAATAATAAGATAGAATTATCTTGTTTATTGACTTGTAGAAGGTTAAAGCTGACAGTTCATTCATCTTGTCAATAACCCCAGTTTTTAGAAGGGGAAACATGTGGCTCAGACCACAAATGACTGAGCCATAGTGAAAATTCACAGCGGTAATTCAACGCCTGCCCAACTCACCAGGCGCAGAAGACACAGCCGCCTCCGGCCTCCTCGGCTGAGATCAGGTTCTGCCTCTGGAGTTTCACGTTCCTGTTCATTAAAGCCTCACCCACTCTTAACAGTTGTCATAAAATGTCACCTCCTGCATCAAAAACTGAACTTTAACTGTGTCACCCTCTGGGTTGGGACGGGGGCGGGGTGGGGGTAGTGGAGGGGGCCTGCAGATGGGGCGAACAGGAGTGGACAGGTGGACAGGTGGGTGGACAGGAGTGAACGGGGGTGGACAGGTGGATGGACAGGTGGGTGGACGGGGGTGGACAGGGGTTGTGGCCTCCAGCCTGTGGTCCCTGTTCCTTCCTCTGTCTCCCTCGGGCCCCACACCTGCATCACCCCATGTCTCCCTTGCATGGGGAGAAACCCAGCACCTTCCCACCACCTAGTAGTTGGTTAGTACTTATCTGTTGGGTGAAATTCCACATCGACCCAAGAATAAAGGCAGCAACAAAATTTCAAGTGGATTTTCCTCCCTAAGCTGCTCTCTCTCGGTGAGCTCCATCTGCAGGCTGGCTGACCTCTGGCCCCGAGTGGTGGTGGTCCCACGAAAGTGGCCACACGGGGACCCTCACAGATGGCGGCCGAGCAGCGGGCTGTCCCAGCAGGGCTGCAGGAGGAGCCCGCGAGGGGGTGGAGGGAGGTTCACACTGCATTTGGAAAACGGTGTGGGTTTCTTAAAAAAGCAGTGAAAACTAAAGGAGGAAACCTCTCATGTCCATAATTTAAAGTTTAATTAGATACAGCCTCTTCCTAAGCCGCCTTGGTACACAGCTTTGCGCTTCTGGGGCCGGGGACGGGCGGCGACGCGGGGGAGATGGGGGGAGTGGGAGTGCTGATGGAGCTTCAGGAATACAGGGCGCAGGCCCTGCAGGGAGCAGCGGGCAGGGCTTCTGAACAAGCACAGGCCTCCAACCTGACTATTTACCTGAAGCTAACTGGCCGCGGGCGCGGGGCCAGAAGAGAAGGGCTGAGGGATGTTGCGACACAGTTTCCTGGCGGGAGGACACGGTCACGCCTGCATTCTGGCGCTGGGACGGCCTCAATCGAGGCTTGGACGCCGGTGCTCACTAGCTCCGCCGCTTCGGTCTGGGCGCCCAGCCACCACTTGGAGCTGCTCACGGCTCCACCGGAAGACCCCAGGCCTCCCCTACGCTGGAGTGGAGAAGGGATTCACGCCTTGTCCTACAGGAGACCCCTCGGGAGTCGGCTCCCAGGCCTGACTTTAAAACCAAGGTGGGGGTGGGATTTGTTGCAGATGCGCTAATATGAACCAGGTGCACTTTTCAATACTCAGCCTCAGCAGTGACAGTAATATCTGGGACGATCTCTGAAATTTATTGAGCACTTGCTAAGAGCCAGGAACTAAGTAAGCACATTCCACACGCTGCTCCGCCAGGACCTCGACCACCCTGCAACGCTCAGCAAGTTAGGTCGAGTCCTCCAGCCGGCCCTGGCCACGAAAGGGTGCGCTGAGAGCCCACGGCCTCTCCCCAGGCCCACCCTCCGAGCCGCGCCCTGCAGCAGGGCTGGAGGAGGGAGCAGTGCTGGCCACGGGGGCTGCAACAGGGGCCAAGGTGCTGACCGAGGTGGCCTTGGGGACCGTCACCTCTCAGGGCCTCAGGCTACCCGCCAGGAGAAGATGAGGTGAGCTCGGGCAGGGGCTGGACACCGGGGCTCCTCTACGTTCCTCGTGAGGTTTAAGCGGTGACGCACCAAAACCCACGACCGCCGGCGAAGAGCCTCGGGGCTCCCTGGCGCCCGGGCACACACTGCGGGGAAAGCGCCCATCCAGGTGACTGGTGATGGGCCAGACGCCAGCCACGTGCTGGGGCCGCTCCAGTTCGGGTAGAAGCCACACTCTCAACCCCTGTGTCGAGAACCGTACGTCCATGCATTGTTTCCGGGATGGGTCTCTGCAGAGCGTCTGTCACGCAGGACGCAGGTGCTAACCTCGATGTTCTTGACGGCGAGCGCCTGAAGCCCTTCCCTCCCCCGGAGCCTGGCCTTGGGAGAGGATCAGGGTCTCCACACGGAGGAGCTTGAGCTGAAGGAGCTGTGTCCGGCAGCCACAGCTGGGGTCCTCTGTGACCAGCCCCAGGGCGCCGTCCCCTCTACCCTCCTGCTGAGGGCTGAGGATGACAAAGGTGACCCAGTGGTAGCACGGTAGCTCCTCCGCGTAGCTGTGTGCATGCGTGTGCGTGTGTGTGCGTGTGTGATGGGTCAGCTGGGCCCACCCCAGTCTGCTCCATGCTGGGGCCCAGGCTGAAGGACCACCCCACCGCAGGGGACGTGGACACCCACAGGCCAGAGGCAGGGGCAGGCGGGCGAGGGGTGGCCCGCAAGCTCTGCTCAGATGGGGCTGGCATCTCAGTGACTCAAGCGTGCCGGTGTCATGGGGCCATGGTGGGCAACGAGTCCTGAACAGTAACCCAGCCGCCTCCTGCGCTGGGAAACCCTGTTCTCTAACTTTCCCCCTGTCAGCTGGCCCCGGGATTGGCAGGGAGACGGTGAGGCAGCACTTCTGAGGGGCTGGACGTCTGCTGCCACTGCATTTCCTCTCACTCTGACACTGATACCACACAGACACGCACTCTGCCAATGAAAGGTTTTCATCACCATGATTCCGGGACCCTCCTGCTTTCCCAGAGCCTGTTTAGTGCCTGAATCCGAGCTGTGTCGACGGGACCCTCTCCCAGCCCCGTCCTGGCCTCAGGGCCGTCCAGGTCATTGAGTTCCCAGCACCGTCCACGATGGCTTCTGCCGAGCAGGCTGGTGGCTGCTGTGCTGGGCCCAGTGCTTCATCGGTGAGAACCTCCCTCCTCCCCGTCAGGGTTCCAGCCCCTGTGACCCCCCACCCTCCATCCAGGTAGCAGGACAACACCCAGCCAGACCGGGCGCCTGGGCCCGATGGTGTCCCTCCTGTCTTGAGTGCCCCTGTCCCCACTTTTCTCCCCTTCCTCATTCAGCCCGCACTCTGGTGATGTCACTGGAGGGTGAGGCTTCCCCTCGGCCGTCTGGTTTCTTGGTGCAGCAGGGAGTAGAGATGGACAAACGCCAGCCCTGGGCCTCGACACGTCCAGAGGCAGCAGATTAAGAAGCTTCCTGCCCTGCCCTCAAGTCGGAGAGCAGCAGCCTCTCGTGTGTCCCCTCTCAGGAGCGACAGGGTCCCGGGGCCATTGTGCCCGCTAAGTGCTAATTGAGACGATTTTCCACAACTGCGTCCAGAGGAAGAGGAAACGAAGACTGAATATGAATCCCCCGTCTGTGTAATTCACCGTTGGCCTCTGGCGTGACTGTCCTTGAGTCTGAGTCCTCCGTGGGGTAACTGAATCCTGCTGTCAGCTGGGCTCTGCTCACCAGAGACTTTCTGGGCGTCACCAAGACGTCTGGAAGCTCTGCCACGAAGTGTCCGGATTTTACAAGCTCTTTCTCCGAGCCGTAAAGAGGGTGTTGAAAGAGCTGGCCGTGTGGCTACTGCCGCCCCTCCAGTAACTGCCTCAGAGAGTGTGGCCTCGAGACTCCAGCAGGAACCTCGACACACGCCCTGAACCTTCCCGGTGGAGCGTCACCCACATCGTCCCGCCGACGGCCCCCCTGGTCTTCTCTCTCCTCAGTTTTTATTTCCTAGGAAACCACTCTTTACAATTTGGAACTACAATTGCAGAGGAAAGTCACAGAAACACAGCAGGATTCTCTAACCTGCTTGCCAAGGACATGCTGCTCTTCTAAAATCCTTTTGTAGTTTTCTACGACCGAGCCACGGGCCAAAAAATCAGCAGCCGTCCAAACAGTGCGAGAAAGACAAAACTGGTAGGGGACTTCATTACTTGTCACTCTGAGCCACCAGCAGCACCGTGACTGAGAACGTAATTACGACACACTGGACCCACTTTGAGCCAGAGACGTTCTGAACTGCACTTTCCAGGGAGCGGGGACTCAGATCAAGCAGGGACTCGGGCGGCTCCTGAAACACAACCGTAATAAGTAACTGGCTTATAATTGGCAGAGAAGTGCGTGCCCACAGTGCGTCCACGTAGCTCGCTCCAGGCGCTGCTGGTTCCGCCGGGTGCCAGGACAGAAGGTCGGTCCTCCGTCTGCGCTGGCGGGCCATGCGGGCAGCCAGCGCCTCTGGCCCCGCCGCTGCCCACCCCCAGCCCTCGCCCTGCCTTCTCCTCCCACCGCGGGAGAGCATTCTTTCCAACTTCAGGATTTGTTTGAACCAAGCATGAGGTCTCCTTCCATTAAACACAGCCCACAGAACCGTGTACAGACACGGCGAAAGGGATTAAGAAAATATGCCGTATTTACTTTGCGGACCCCAAAGCGGATGCCGTTAACCCTCTGTGTGCCGAGGGTCCAAGTGCTGGCGGGAAAGGAAGGCTGAACCTGCAGCCTGGCTCACGAGCTGCCCACGGACGGCGGGCTCACCCTGCTGCCGGGGTGGGTGCCGGGGGCAGGGCTCTGCCCGAGGCCTCGAGGCCATCGCCGACCCGTCGGTGCAGAGCAGAGCGGCCGCAGGGCTGGGCCGCTGCGAGTCAGACTCGCCCCGTGCGATCCTGTGCTCTTGCCAGGACGTGAGCCCAGGTGAGGCCGCCGCAGAGCCTGTGGGTGTGTTTCCTCATCCATAGAAGAGGGAAATGACCGCGCACGCGCCTGGGCAGAACACGAGCTGGCCCACCCAGGACACCGGGAACCATGTCAGCGGGACGCGCCGGTGCCGTCACCGCCACTGTGTGCGCCACCATCGTCACAGGACGATCCTGCATCAGAAAGGAGACGACATGAGAAAAACCGAGCAGAGCAGGCCGTCAGCGCCTGACAACCACACCCAGCACTGCCCATGGCCTGTCTGCGTCTTGGGAAGCAGAGGAGGGTGGAGCGGGGCGGGGCGGGCTCCACGGGCATCACAATGAGTCTGAGGCCCATGCGGGAAGCTGCGGCCACCGCTGGTGACCGAGGGCCAGAAGACAGAAGGGGCGTCCAGAGCCTTCGCGTTTGTGTGTTTCCAGTCCCCTCTGAACGCCCACTTGTTTCTGGAGCCAGAGTGGCCTGGCCAGCGTCGGGCCTGCCCTCCCAACACCTAACCAGACACGCTGGGCCCTGAGACCTGCTGCAGCTGCTCAGGTCTCTGGGGCTCCAATCTGTGCCCAGAGAGACAACACCCAGCAGCCCCGCAGACCAGCCAGGAAGGTGGCTCTGCTGGAAGAAAGAACGGAAATAAAAAACCTTAATGGACTGGCTCAGAAAAACAGAGGAGACAGAGGAGAGAATCAGTGAACTGAAAGTGGACCAATAAAAATCACCCAAGCTGAACAACGGAGACAAAATAGACCTGAAAACAAAACCACTCAGAACGTTAGGGACTGTGGGGGTATAACAAAAGAGCTCACTTTGCATCCTGGAAGGATACGAGAAAGAAGATGGGGTTGAAAAAATACAAATGAACAAGTAAATAAAGGATGAAAACTTCTCAAATTTCCCAAAAGGCATAAACCTACAAAATGAAGCTGAAAAAACTTCCCAAACAGGATAAATCCACAGCAAACCCCAGCAGACTCAAACTTCTGACAACTAAAGACAAAATAAAATGGCATTTTTCTCACTCAGATCACCAACAGATTAGAAACAAATTACAGCAGATTTCTCATCAGAAAGCATGGAAGCCAGAAGAAGTCCCCCTACTTTTTTCAGCTGCTAAAAGAACTGTCAACCTAGAAGCCTGTATCCTGCAAAAATAGCCTTCAGGATTGAAGGGGGAAAGCAAAGCACCTCATTTGAAGGAAAACTAAGAAAATGTGTCACCAGCACACCTACGCCAGAAGAATGGTTCAAGGGATTTCCTCGGACCTAAAGGGGGAGACTTGAATGTCAGGAAGGAAGAAAGAAATGGTGAACAAAATGGTGTAAACGCAATCAGTCTTTCTTCTCCTGAGTTTTCTAAATTGTATCTGATAATCGAAGAAAAATTATCGCACAGTCTGACTTGGAGGAAATAAGATAGTTATACCAGAGACAGAAGAGGGTAAAAAGACATACAGGGAGGCGAGGGGCCTATTCCTCACCTGAACTGGTACAACGGCGACATCAGTCCACTGCGATAAGCCATTTGTATATAAAGTAATATCTGGGGAAACTACTAAAAATGCTATAGTAAGAATTATGATCGAAAACTTTATAGATAAATCAGAATTCTAGAAACTGTCCAAGTAATCCACAGTCAAGACAAATAAAACAGAGAGAAAAAACAAAAGTAAGATGACAGACGCGCAGACGCCAGCCCTCGCACGTCAATACTGCACTGGACGTTGAAGGCCTGAGAACGCTAAAGGCACTAAAAGTCGGCAGAATGGATTAAACGCTGTGCCACGAGACTCACTTCAAATATAACAGTACAGGCGGGTTGAAAGTTAGAGAGTGGAATAAATATACGGTGGAAACATTCAAAAGACGCAGAAGTGACTACATTCCATCAGATGAAACAGGCTTCAGAGCAAAGAAAACTGCGGGAGACAAAGGGACGTTGTGTGACGGTAAACGCGTCCGTCCACCAGCAGACCCGGGAACCCTGAGTGCATATGCGTCAGACAACGGGGCTACAAATATGCAAAGCAAAACCCGATGGGACCGAAAGGAGAGAAAGACGGACCCACGATTCTGGTTGGAGACCTCGACGTGCCTCTCTCAGTAACTGATAGACGGATCAGCCCCACCACCAATAGGATCTAACCCACATCCAGCAAACATCCCGCCCAGAACACCGGGATACACTTTCTCCCAAGGGCCCACGGAACATAAACTAAGGTGGGCCTTGTCCTGGGCAACAAAACAAACCTCAACAGATCTGAAGGAATTGAAATCACACCCAGTGTGTTCTGTAACACAGTGGAATTGAGTCGGAAATCAATAATAGAAAGACAACAGGAAAATCTCCAAATACTTGAAAACTAAACAGTAAACTTGTGAATAATCCCTCGGTCACAGAGGAACTCTCAAGAGAAATTTTAAAAGTATATCGAAATGAATGAAAATGCGTGTCAAAATTTGAGAGAGAGAAACTAAAGCAGTGCTGACAAAGATGGTTAGGCTCCTAAACGCATATGTTAGCAAAGAAGAAACGTCTCCAATCAGTAACCTACGCCGCCATCTCAAGGAGCCAGAAGAGGAAGAGCAAAACAAACCCACAACAAACAGAACGAAAGAGAGGACAAAGGAAAGAACAGAGATCAACGAAACTGAAAACAGAAAAACAAGAGGCGAGCAATGTAACAAAGAACCAGCTCTTTGAAAAGATCCACAAGACAGGCAAACCTCCAACAAGGCTGACACAGAGAGGGGAGAGGGAACACAGATTGCCGATGCCAGGAATGAACGGGGGCTACCTCCACAGACCCTGCAGACACCAGAAGGGTATTAAAGGAACGCTGTGAACAACTCTACAAAAGTGTGAGCTCTTAGATGAAACTGACCAAATCCTCAAAATCCACAAACTACCACAACTCAACCAATGTGAAATAGACCATCTGAATCGCTTTTTAACTATGAAGGACACTGAATTTGTAACTTTAAAACTGCCCGAAAAAGAAACTCCAGGCCCAGATGGTTTCAATGGAGAATGCTACCAAATGTTTAGTAATTAACCCCAACTTTACACAATCTCTTCTAGAAAATAGAAGAGGAGGGAATATTTTAGGAAGCTCATATTGACCACATACTAAGACCAGGCAAAAACAATACAAAAAAAGTAAACTACAGATGAATATTTCTCACAGAGATGCAGAAATCCTTAACAAAGCATTAGTACACAGAATTCAGCAACATATATAAAAAAAAATTTATACAAGGAATAAGTGAACTTTATTCCAGGGATGCAAAGCTGCTTCAATATTTTAAAATCATCCAGCGTGATTCACCATATTAATGGACCAAAGAAGAAAAATTACATGATCCTATCAGTGCAGCACAAATGAAAAAAAAACATTTGACAAAAATCAACACCTATTCATGGATGATAAGACGAGTGCCAGGAGTAATAACATGAATTTGTCAGTGTGGCAGGAGGGAAAGGCAACATAAAAAATCAACTGTGTCTTTTTTACATATCAGTGGAAATGCACCTACACGTATATGGTCAATTCATGTTCAACAAAGCGGCCAAGATAACGCAATGAAGAAAGGAATATCTTTGCAGCAAATGATGCTAAGACAGTTGGACATTCACGCGGAGGAAAAAAAAAAAATCAACACTGACCCTTAACTCACACTATACACGGGCTAAACGCAAAATGGCTCACAGCCCTAAATGTTAAGTGAAAAACTGTAGGAATTCTAGGAGAAAAACATGCAGCTTCAGAGCAGGCAAAGGTTTCTTAGGATACAGACAGCATGAACCATGAAAGAAACTTGATAAATCGGACTTCACCAAAATTTAAAACTTTTGCTTTTGAAGGAAACAAAAAGGAAGTAGCCTTCCTCTACCTGGAAGCTGCCCAGATGTTTTTGCCCAGCACATTTTAACATTTCTGTCGACTCAGAGATAAGCAAAGAGAAGTGGTTTGGGTGGGGGGAGGAAACTCTTACTGCATTATTGGGCCAGCTGCCCAGAGCAAATCTTTCCACTGTGGCAGAGGGGGCGGCAGGGTGGAGACCCTCAGGCAGAGAGTGGCAGCTCTCGCGTGGTGGAGTCAAACAGGGCTCCCGGACCCTGAGCCCAGCTGGTCCTAGAGACCACCCTGGGCTTGTGCCGAGCAAGGTCACGGTAAGGTGCTTACAACTGAACATGTGATCCATGCGGCACTGAGCCCGGGTCATGCTCCCGGACTGTGTCAGTCGAGGAGACAGCTCAGGTGCCCAGATCTAGAACAGGAGGCGGCTGTGGAGCTGAATTCAGAGGAACCCTGACAAGGAGCATGAAGCGGGGCTGGTGGGCAGCAGAATCCCTGGGACTGAAGCACCCGGCTTTCCTAGCGTCATCAGGGCCACGGCAAGAAGCCCTCCATCTCCACCGTACTCAGCAGCCTAGAAGTCCGACCCGATGCAGTAAGACCAAAAAAGAAACCAAGAGCTACACCCTCCGGAAGAAGGGCGGGGTGGGTGGGGTGAGGAAAAGAAACTATCACTCTTCACTCATGATGTCTCTAAGAATATCTGTGTCCAAGAATATCTGTAATCCGTGTTCTACACACATTGTCCAGTTTCACTGCACGCTAGTCCTGTGAGGTAGGTCTTACCACACACATTTTACAGAAGAGGAACCAAGGCTTTCAGAAGGTACTGAATAATGTGGGGAAACCTGAATATCCACATGCAAAAGCACGAAACGGGACCCCTGTCTTACATCACACACAAAAACTAACCCGAATTGGATTAAAGACTTAAATGTAAAACCCGAAACTGTAAAACTCCTAGAAGAAAACACAGGGGAAAACTCCTGGAAACTGATGTTGGCAAAGTTTTTGGATTTGACACGTAAAGCGCGAGCGACAAAAGCAAAAAGTAAAGCGCGACTACGTCAAACTAAAAAGCCCCTGCGCAGCAGAAGAAATCATTTAACAAACGAATGGAGGGAAATATTTGCGGATTACACGTCTGGGATGGGATACGGCTGTAAGGAACTCATCCAACTCAATAGCAAAGCAAGTAATCCAGTTAAAAAATGGGCGAAGGACCTAAACAGACATTTCTCCAAAGACAACATCCACATGGCCAAGAGGCACGTGAAAACACCACTCATCATCAGTGACATGCACATCACAACCACAAGGAGATGTCTCCCCACACTCATCAGAATGGTTGTTATGCTAAAGACAAGTAACAGTGTTGGTGAGGGTGTGGAGACAAGGGAGCCCTCCTGCACTGTTGGGGGGAATGTAAATTGATGCAGCCACTGTGGAAAATACTAAAAGATTAAAAATAGAACTACCATATCATCCAGCAATCCCACTACTGGGTATATAATCAAAGGAAGTTAAATCACTATCTTTAAGAGATATCTGCGGGCTTCCTTGGTGGCGCAGTGGTTGAGAGTCCGCCTGCCGATGTAGGGGACGTGGGTTCGTGCCCCGGTCCGGGAAGATCCCACAGGCCGCGGAGCGGCTGGGCCCGTGAGCCGTGGCCGCTGAGCCTGCGCGTCCGGAGCCTGTGCTCCGCAACGGGAGAGGCCACAGCAGTGAGTGGCCGGCGTACCGCAAAAAAAGGCAAAAAAAAAAAAAGAAAAGAGAGATCTGCAGCTTCCTGTTCATTTGCAGCATTGTTCACATGAGCCAAGGTATGAAAACAACTGAAGTATCTGAGGACAGATGACCAGCACATTTACGGACATACAGAACTCACATTTTCTTTATCCGTTCATCCGTAGTTATCATATATACACATTTCTATACATACATACATATACTGGATAATTATGCATATATGTAAAATGGATAATCATTCAGCCATAAAAGAAGAAGGAAATCCTGCCACTTCCCACAACACGGATGAACACTGAGGGCATTATTGCCGAGTGAAATAATCGGACAGAGGAAGATAAACACACCTGTGTGCGTCATCTCACTTCTATGTGGAATCTAAAATGTCCAACTCAAAAAATAAAATAAAATACAATATCCAACTCATAGAAACAGAGAGTAGAATGGTGGCTGCTGGAGGCTGGGGGATTTGGGGAGATATTTGTCAAAGGATATAAACTTTCAGTTAAAAGATGAACAAGCCTGGTGACTGAGTGAACACTGTATTGAATACTTGAAGTTTGCTGAGAGAGTAGACCTGAAATGTTCTCACCACACTCAAAACAATGGAGTAACTATGTGAGGTGATACATGTGTTAACTAACCTTAATGGTGATCATTTTACAGTAGATGCATGTATCAAATCATCAAGTTGTACACCTTAAACATACACAATGTTACGTGTCAGTTATATCAATAGAGCTGGGGAAAAAAGAGAATACAAGGACTTGCCCAAGACTGGATCCAGCAACTGTTGTGTCTAAAATGTAAACACAGGTCTGGTTGATTCCAGAATCAGTTTTGAGCCACAGAACTTCCCCAAACACCCAAAAGAGTGGACTCAGAATTAGTAAAACTGAGAGAGGAAATTACAATGATGTATAATAAAATTAATATACAAAGCCAATAGCATTTCCAGATGCTAGCAATGACCAATTAGCCGACGATGGTGAGGGTAGAGGACCCATTCAAAATAGCAACACCAGCTCTAGGATTAGTTAGGTCAAGAAATGTAGACAACATTTATATTGAGGAAACAACAAATTTTGTAAGGGACTATAGGAAAAACGAGCAAATTGAGAGATGTAAACATGATATCAAAAAGAGAACCAGAGATGGGGAGACTGGTAGATCTGAGTGCATAAAAAATATATAGAATATATAAACCCCACAGCGCACACATTTGTAAAGTCGATGAAAACACAAAACGTCACTAAGGGACATAAAAAAAGAGTGTGACCATTTGGAGGAACATGCTAGCAATGTTGCTAAGCAGAGAAAGGCTGTTACGGAACTGAGCGGACAGCAGGCACACATTCTTGCGAAACTGTGGATCTATGTTGATGTAGCGTGTGTATTTATGCCTTTACATACGTATTAAGGCATCAGGAATGTGTGAAAGTCCTAACAGTGATTGTCTCTGGATGATTTTATTTCCTTATTTGTGTTTTTCTTGTGTACATTTTCAAATGATGTGCAGTACACATGAATTACTTTTATAGCTAGAAAAAACATAATGGTTAAAAAATTGTTTGAATTTTAGAATGCGTTCTTGGTAACTGTTCCAATATTTATGCTATTCTTACATGTTTCAGTGTTAACGCAGATTATGGTGCCACCTTTCCATGTATTAGATCTGCCCCATCAGGAGAAGTCCTATTATTGTAAGAATTTACTCAGGATAGGAAATCACCTGTCACATCCGGCTTTCCTTCCCAGGATTTTAAGTGGGGCTTGTCTGTATTTTTTTTTTTTTTTTTTTTTTTTTTTTTGCGGTACGCGGGCCTCTCACTGTCGTGGCCTCTCCCGTCGCGGAGCACAGCCTCTGGACGCGCAGGCTCAGCGGCCATGGCTCACGGGCCCAGCCGCTCCGCGGCATGTGGGATCCTCCCGGACCGGGGCGCGAACCCGCGTCCCCTGCATCGGCAGGCGGGCTCTCAGCCACTGCGCCGCCAGGGAAGCCCTTGCCTATATTTTTTTGATTGAGGATGGTTTTTGTATGTGTGTCAGGTGCCTTTTTGGCGGTGGGGAGGGGTGGGTTTCTCTATGTCGACTGCCCGTATCCATCTGTCTACGCTCTTTACGTGCTGTGCCACACGTGCTTTCATAGGGGAAGGTGATTATACGTTTCCTTAGGTCCCAAAGCGTGGAGGGATTATATGAAGAGTTTTAGGGGGTACAGAGATGGATACTTTTATTTTTAAAGTTTTTAATTTATTTCAGTGTACTGTAGAAACAATTACGGCCAGTACCACAAATCTGTAAGTAAGTAATAAAAATTCAGATGCATAGATACGGCAAAACTTTAAAACCAGCATGCGAAAGGCTGAAACTCGGGAAACACTGATGTATGAAATAATGCTTGGGCCTCATGTTATAAATGCCGTATGTTGTACGTGTGTTCCATTGCTTGCAGATACCTTTCATAGTGCTTTCTATATATGCACCACTTCTGTTTTATGTAGAAAATAGTCCTAATTTCCCTCTGCGATGGTAGTTTCTCTCCTTCTTTTTATTAGCTGGTTTCAATGTTATTGCAATACGATCGCCTGAAGTTTTACAGAATTTATTAAATGCACCTTTACTGCCTAGAACCAATTATAACCACCTTGTAATTATTACAATTTTGAAATAGAATAAAACCCCACCTCGCAACACAGGTGGGTTGCAGAGAATCCAGACGGGCAGACTGTGGATTACGTTTCTGCTCTGCTGAGTGACCGGGACAAGTCTCTGGCCACACCGACCAGATGCCCCTCCTGGCGACGGCCCACCCGGCTGCGTATCGAAGGCGACAACTCTTGTGGTTACTGGGACTTCAGGTCAGAAATTCCTGATAACGTTTTGTTACCTGATCCAGACAGACTGGACCAGGAGAAACTGGGCACCTGGGTGGGTGGAGCCCTCTGGGCGGAAGCGGAGAAGGTGAGGGTCCAGGACCGTCTGCAGGGGAGGATCGGGAGCGATGCTGTAGGCGTGCTGCCTTTGAGTCTCCTCCTGGGACAGCAGCAGAGAGCTGTGTGCCGAAGCTACTTGTTTAACCTCTCCCCCCAAAGCACTCTCACCTCAGAAGTCGAAAGGAGCAGTTTCTGAAATACTCACACAGCCCCTCTCATTTCTTCGTGGGTGTCCATGTGATCCTTTCTCCTTTCTTCAAATATAAAACTGGACAAGTAGGTGCCTGGAGTTGGAGATGGGGGTGGAGTCTTTCTCTTAAAATTGCTTTTGGGCAAGGCTGGCTGTAATATCAACGCCGCAATTCACTTTCAGTCAGGGAAGTTTCTGGAATGAACTTCTCAATTCATTTGCACGTTGCTGGTAAGGGCTTGAAAGTCGTGTCTGGGTGGCCACGCGGCCCTGCCTGCTTATTAACAATCGGATCTTGTGCAAGACACACAGTCTCTGGGAGCCTCGGTTTCCTTATTCGTACACTCGATACAAGGAGCTGCCCTGAGGGGCTGCTGCGGATTTGAAACAAGACAGCACGTGTGTCACGGCCCCTAGACGGCGGCTACTATCACGCTCATTTTTCTTATTACGACGCCCACCACTGCGATTGCCCTCATATTTACAAGTGGAAACTTAATCTGACTCTACCAGACCCTTGGGTATCACCATCCTTCTGTGCTTCTGTGGTGCTTCTGGAGTGCCATCAATACTGCATCTTTGCTTGGTCTCTTCAAATACCCATGATGATTACGAGCATCGTATCTGAATGCCAGTGGCCTGCCACATGTTTACAAAACTTTTCTCTCTCTTTAAAATAGTGTCTGTTCAGCGAGCCTGAGCTACAGTGTGCACCCGGAGGCCTCCCGCCCGTCACGCGGCCTCTCCCGCCAGTTCTCTCCCTCGTCCCTCCGCGGCCCCTGCCGCCAGAACACTTCTTGGTAGTTGAACCAAGGATGGTCTTCTTCTCCAAATTCCTCATTATTTGGGGGAGTCCCGTGCTAGACTTTTGTTGCCCTTTATTTGGGGTATACCCTGGCTTGGAGCATTTAGCCCAGGAAAAGCTATCTTTTTCTTGAGCTAAATGCTCAAAACATGGCCCAGAAAAATAGGCCATTTTTCTGGAAGTCTCTTTCTTTCTTAAATGCTACAAAAGTGGCCTGCTCCATCCCATAAGGCCTTGATAATCAGAGTCAACCACAGGTCCTCTGTCTTTGACAAGATGCATATTTGGAAGAAAGTGAGTGCAAGGCCACGACCACGCTCCTGCCAGAGAGCAGACGCTCGGTGGGGGCGGGGGGGGGGTCGCTGAGGGTTCCTGAGGCCTTGGCTGTGGCCTGCAGCTCGCCGGGCCAGCCTCACGGGGAAAGTATGCGCCCGAAACAATGGGCGTGTTTGGGAATGATTCACATGGTTTCCAGGAATGACATGAATAGACATCAATTCCCCCGTGAAGGTTGCACTGGGACAGAGCAACCTGCCAGGGCTGTGTGCCTTCTCCGTCTGTTTCCTCATCTGCATGGGGGTCGGGGCTCTGGAGACCTGGGTGGCGCCGCCCTGCTCACAGGCCCCGCCAGGTGCCCTGGACTCCAGGTCCCCCGGCCCTGGAGTTTGTTCCAGGAGTTTGTTCCAGGAGTTTGTTCCAGGAATTTCCCGTGCAGCGGAAAAGGCACCAGAACAACAGAAGTCACGTACACGTGAGCAGAAAATACACACACAACGTGAAGCCAGTGTCTTGGGTGGTTTGCTGTTGTAAAATACTCATCCCAGGAAAGTTGGAGGAAAAATGAGAAAAGAAGAAAATCACTTAGAGCCCCGTCACCCAGAGAAAACCGCAGCGGGCCCTTTTGCCACGTCTTCTTCGAAGGACTTTTATACTGTAGTTCAAGAAAACATTCGTCGTTCCCATACATCGTATGTACGATCTTATTATTACACAGAGCACTTTACCATCACTCATGGACGTATGAACAAATGTCGTTAACCCTTGATAAGCATCGGTGTTCAGTGCTTTACCATCATCCATTAAAAGAACCCACCATGGGGCTTCCCTGGTGGCGCAGTGGTTGAGCATCCGCCTGCCGATGCAGGGGACACGGGTTCGAGCCCTGGTCCAGGAAGATCCCACATGCCGCGGAGCGACTAAGCCCGTGCGCCACAACCACTGAGCCTGCGCTCTAGAGCCCGCGAGCCACAACTACTGAGCCCAGGTGCCTAGAGCCCGTGCTCCACAACAAGAGAAGCCACCGCAATGAGAAGCCCGCGCACCGCAACTACAGAAAGCCCGCGTGCAGCAACAAAGACCCAACGCAGCCAAAAATAAATAAATAAATAAGTTTATTAAAAAAAGAGAGAACCCACCGTAGTCCACCTAATAACCTCCCTTCTGGACAACTGAGTTGTTTATTTTTTCACTATTACAAATAATGCTATCCTATAATGAATATTTTGGGGCATAAAGATTTTTCCATATTTTGAATTCTTTCCTTTGGACAAACTCCCAGAAACAGAATATTGAAACAAGGGCAATGAATGTCTTTAAGACTTTGGGTGTCTTACCTGGCTGACCTTACACCAAGCTGGTGCTTTTAATTAAATAAAATATACTCAAATACTGAAACACTGGCATTTTGCTGGAGAGTTCTGGGAGTTTGCTTTTCTACCCTGAAGAGCTGTGCAAAAAATGTTAAACAGTTACTTAATGTTTAAGAAGAGTCCACCGTGAGAGTTAAAATTTTTCGCTATATTTATGGAGCACCCATTATTTGCAGCCAACGTACTGGGTGCTGGAACATATGCACAGAAGTCTCCGAATCCTCAGCGAGTGTGAAGTCCCCTCCAGGAAGTCCTGGCTGGTGATGAGGGAGGAGGGCATCCATCCCGAGGAGGCACCTGCTGGGTGGGGAGGTGGGGGGACCTGTAAGCCCAAGGTCCCAGGGCGGGAAAAGCGCACGCTGCCTAGAAAACAAAGCACTCGCAGGACACGTGACAACGTTCTCATCTCTTTCTTGGAAGCTTGGCTCCAATTTTCGGTTTTTCATTGCTTCCAGGACAGCTTGATATATTTCGTTTCCTGAAACGACTCTGCAGGCTCCACAAGAGGAGAAAAGGGAGGCGCTGCAGACGAGGGTGCGGGTGCGAGGTGGTGGCGGCGACCTGGCACAAGCGCTCCCAGCAGCCCCACCGTCACCGGAGATGCTGAGACCCTCAGGGCCCATTCGGCTGCAGGAGGGGTGCAGCTTCGCCTGTGGTCCCTCATCTCGGAGCAATGGCTTTCATCTTCCTCCAGCCTGTGGGTGGTTAGGGTAAAGCTTATTTTTGCCATGTTGGAGCCCAAGGTCCAATTAGCTATGATGTACTCTTATTCAGACCCTTTCAAGTTTGAAATAAGAACCTCAGGCCCCCATGAGCCAAAAGCCTTCGGTCTGTTGACAGTTCAGAGCATCTAAATTCCTGCTTTCTCACAGGGAAAACGACATCTCAGCAACAAGAATCTATTTCTACAATGCATGAGAATTCTGAACATCCTGCTGTTTATTTCTGGAGACGTCCCAGCACTGATACCACCACCAGCACCCCCGCCTTTCTGTTAAGGTGAATCTGGTGACTCAGCGCTGGTCACCACCAGCCGCAGGCGCACCTCATGAACAAGCTTCCGGCTCCTGCGTGTCCTGCATTCGTTGGGAACCACCGGGGGCCCTTTCTGCAAGCACTGCTGGGGTCTCCCACCCCCAACGCCAGCCCCTTCCCAGGGAATCAGGGACTCATCCACACGTGGCCAAACTGCAGAAGCACAGTATCTCCTTCCAGATGCTCTGAAATGCGAGGACAGTGACAGGGACTCAGCCACCTGATGGCGCTACCTCCCTCCCGAGACAGAAGGGGGATGGCCCCACAGACAGGGGTGCTCGCGCAGCACGCGTCCGCGTCCAGCAGGCTCGAGGGCAGCCCCAAACAGGCGAAGGAGGCATCAGGACACTGGCTCCCCGGTGGGCAGAAGGCAGCCACTGAAAAGGGGGTGAAGGTTACATAGGACGCTCAGTTTATCAACACCTTATAATCCGTTACATGTAAGTTTTATCTCCAAGTCCCCACGCCCGTCAGGACGGACGGTCCAGGAGTGGGACTGTGGCGCGGTTTAACCAAACCACCAGGAGGACCCGGTAAGGTCTCTGGACTCTCTTCTCTGGTGTTGGCTTCTCTCATCCAAAACTAGCTTCTGCTTAAAGCTCTGTATCGTCAGCCTTGTTCTTCGGGCAATTTCCCTCCACACAGCTTTCCTCCGCCTCTGAGGTCTACTTAGCCCCGGCTTTTAATAATTGAAATGTCTGACAACCTCAAAAATAACTTTTCCAGGCAAATAAATCTCTGACCCTTCAAGTGTTGTTGTTTGCTTGTTTGAAGACAATCTCTCGGTGGCGAGGACCCCGCAGGGCACACTGGGGTGGGGTGTTTGTGTCCTGCTGGGACCCCGTTTGGCTTTGTCCCAGCAGCCAGGCCCCAGCAGCCCGGAACCCCGAGCTCCACTGAACCGACAGGCTCATCCCCCGCACTGCAAAGACCCACTAGTGTCATCTTTGCGGTCCTTCGCTGAGTGGACAGCAATGGATTCCGCATCACAGCCCGGCCATTCCCGCCTCAACCGTGTCGGGACCTGTGAGGGGGCTGGGGGCTGACTGCTCCCCGTGCGGCGGGCAGTGGGTCCTGCACCTCCCAGTTAACTACATGCTCTGTGCACGGGTCAGGAACCACAGTCGGTCAGCTGCCCGTAGACATGGACGTGACATCACCCCTCCCTGCTGGCCGCTCTGTGGACGTGATGGGCGGCGTGCGGAGCAGGCTTCCCTCCGGGCTCAGGCGGGAGGAATCCCTCCCGGTCCACCTGCCAAATGGGCTGCTTTCACTCCTTCTCACCTCTCAGCAAAGCATACTTTTCCCACCACAAAAGTGCGGGATAAAGGGAAGGAACTCCATCTCTCCCCTCTCTGAAGCAGAAACCTTCCTACTTCCTCCAACTTTTCCCAAATAGGAACACATGATTCCAAAATTAACAACAGATGCTCGTCAGCGTGGCCTGAAGCAACTTTGGTGTAGGTTGAGCTGCCTTAGATCACCCAAGGGAGCTGAGCTGTCTTGGTGCCGCGAGGACACTCCTATAAGAGCAATGCCTCCTACAAGGCAGCTCGAGACCCAAAACCAAAGACTCTGTGCTGCCGGCAGCTCCTCTAAACCACAGTCACCTGGGAGACATGGTTCCCGAGGACCCTCGGAGCTCTGACATCAGACGGGGGTTTTTAGCCGGAAACGGGGAAGAGGATGGGCCCTGGAGCCTGCAAACCTGATTGGACTCTGGCTTTACAAAGTTTAGCCCTGCAACCTTGAATAACTTACTTAACTTGATCTCAGATATCGCATCTGTGAAATAAGTACAGCAACACTTACAAATAACGGTTAACACTGAAGAGTCAAAATGAAAATATTTAAGTGATAAATTATTCAATAAATGATATTAAGACAACCAACTATCCATTTGAGTAAAAGAAAATTCCTAGACTTTATTCTTCATCTCATGTATTAAAATACATTTCAGATGAAGCAAGTATTTAAATTTGAAAGAAAAAAGGAAGGAAGGAAGAAAGAAAGGAAGGAAGAAAGAAAGAAAGAAGGAGAGAGAGAGGGAGGGAGGAAGGAAGGAAGGATGGAAGGAAGAAAAGCAAGAGATGAAAACAAGATTTTTCTGTTTATATTTTTACAATTTTACAATCTTGAAATGAAAAGGCTGCTCTAAGGAAAATCTGGTCACCTTTCTGGATGCAAAATCCTGAGGACTGAGAAAAAGACTGATAAAATTAACGGTATAATGCTTTTTAAACTCTATTTGTCAGATGATATCCGTCTAGCCCAACAATAATGATTGGCGTTTGGGATTGTACGTAGGAACAGAACATTCTCCCGCGCAAATGGATTTTTTTTTTTTGAAATAAACATAATAAATAAAGAAAAACTGAGGAAAGTTTTCTGTACACTTGACAAAGCAGTAATTTCCATAACATACAAAAGATAAAGAAAAGAGCAGGCTCCCCTTCATGGCAATAGCTCCCCATGAACCAGTCTTTCCAAAGATAACAAGTATAAATTCTGAACACAGTATAAAAAACTACTATTTGAAGGTACCAGAGTGTGACTAAAAGCAGGGAAAGGCTGGGATCCTTGTGACGGTGGAGGTTCCGTGTTCTGGCTGTGCTGATCTCTGTATCCTAGCTGCAACATTGCTCCATAGTTTTACCATTGGAGGGAAACTGGGTAAAGCGTACAGGAATCTCTCTGCTTTACTTTTTACAATTGAGTGTGAATCTTCAATTATCTCAAAATTTTAAAAAATTAATTAAAAATCATTTTTTGTCATTTACAGGATTACAGAATAAAAGCTTAATTCATATGATTATCTCAACATATGTATAGAAAGCATTGACAAAATTCAACAAACATTCATGATTAAAAAAAAACAACAACAGGGTTTCCCTGGTGGCGCAGTGGTTGAGAGTCCACCTGCCGATGCAGGGGATGCGGGTTCGTGCCCCGGTCCGGGAGGATCCCACAGGCCGCGGAGCGGCTGCGCCCGTGAGCCATGGCCGCTGGGCCTGCGCGTCCGGAGCCTGTGCCCTGCAGCGGGAGAGGCCACAGCAGTGAGAGGCCTGCATACAGCCAAAAAAATAATAATAATAATTAATTAATTAATTTTTAAAAAACCCAAACCACTTACATTAGCACCAATAAAAGGGAGACATATGTAGGTACAATCTAACAAAATATAAAGAAAGACATAAACAAAATATATAGATGTATAACATCTATATGAGGAAAACGACAAAGCTCTGTTGAAAGAAATTGAATTTTCTTTCAAAAATTGATTGAAAAAGAAATCAATCTTTCAAAAGTGAAGAACTCTTAGGTGCTGTTATGAAGAGATGTGTTCAGTAAGCTGCACTTAACGTCAGAGGTGGAAACTTATGTATTCACATCTGTCTGCGTAAAAGAATTTGGAAAGATTCTTGATGATAATAAAAGTGGTTGGAAGCTAACAGAGCAGACGGGACCAAAAGTGGAGGTTTTATGTTGTCTTAGTTTTTGAACCCTGAACCATGTGAGTACATTACCAACTCAAAGGTAAAAATAGTTGTATCCATAATAATAATAATAAATAAACATTGGCTGTTGAAAAGACAGATAGTGAGGGGGGCAGAAGACGAACATGGCCTCCATTGAGCCAGAAGAACGCGGTGAACACTCTTCCTCCGTCTTCTTTTCCCCCACAAGTAAAAGGATTCGTTGAGCAGAGCTCCCCGAGTGCCAACCTGGCCCTTTGGTTAGTGGCCGGCAGCAAGCGTGTCCTGCCGACACTCCCCTTGTCCTCCGCTGAAGCCCTCAGGCCCAGGAGACCGTCGTCCACTGCTGCCTTTACTTCAGCCACATGAGAGGGGCGTCCTCGGGCGTGGCTGGGGGTCTGCCGCTCACCAGTGTGAGCGGCTCAGACTCAGGACCTTGGGGGCCTCGTTTGGGGTGAGTCACTTTGGAGATGCCTGTGGCCTGTCTTAGTCTGTCTGGGCTGCTGCAGCCGAACACCAAGACTGGTGGCTTACAGACAAGACATTTGTTTCTCACCGTCCTGGGGGCTGGAAGCCTGAGGTCGGGGAGCCAGCAGGGTTGGGCTCGGTGGGGACCCTCTCGTGGTGCCCATACACGGCAGAGAGCAGGGGGGGAAGCAAGCTCGCTCTGAGGGCACTGATCCCACCCTGGGGGGCCCCACCCTCATGCCCTCAGATAATCCTAGTCCCCTCCCAAAGGCCCCCTCCTGACGCTTCACTCGGGGAGGGGAAGGGCTTCAACATATGACTGGGGGGGGGGGAGGGTCACAAACATCCAGGCCATGATGTTGAGCTCCCACCGAGTCCAGAGCTCAAGAGTGGGTTCTGTTTGTGCCCTAGTGCTCAGCAGAGGTAGGCACGTGGTGACCCCCACCTCTACATTCCCGGACCAGAGGGCTCCCTCAACGGCTCCCCAGGGCTTAAAGGACCCTCCCCAAACACGATGAACACCGGACGCCCATCAGAATAAGCACACCCGAACCTCCCTGGTCCTCCCCCAAACCTGCCTCCCCTCGCTCAGGCCAGAGGCCCTCCTGCTTCTCGCGGACTCCACCCCACCGACCGCGAGGGTTTACCCCCCAGGTGGCCTTGAAGCTGTGTGGCCCCGCCCGTGGCCAGTGCCGCCCCCAAGTCCATCCCCCACCCATGCAGCCGAGGCCCGCTCCCCACCCTGCTGGGGGGCCCTCCACTCCCCGCTCACACACGCAGCACCCAGGGGCCTCCCTCTGCCGCTGGGCAGGAAGCACGTCCCGGGGCCCACGCGCCTCCCCGGGGCTCGGTTCCCACGCACGGCGGCGGCGCACAGGCCCTCCCCCCACTCGCCCTCCCCCGCCTATGAAGGTTGGAGTCCCTCCTTCCCCAGGATCTTCTCCGCCCCCCCCCCGTGGGAGGAAGGACACCTCCCTGAGTGCAGATCTCACACCACAGTCAGGGCCTGCATTCCAGCTGTGCCTTCACGTTTATTTGTACAATTTATTGGTTAAGATTTGCCCCATTAAACAAGGTGAGCTCTTTGAGAAAGGCGCTATGTGTACATTTTTAATTTATTGTGTGCCCCTCATCTCCACGGTTCTTGGGGGATAAAGTGCACTTGGTAAATAATCATCAAATCAATGAATGGGAGTCGGAGAAGATGGCGGAGGAGTAAGACGCGGAGATCACCTTCCTCCCCACAAATACATCAGAAATACATCTACACGTGGAACAGCTCCTACAGAACACCTACTGAAGGCTGGCAGAAGACCGCAGACCTCCCAAAAGGCAAGAACCCCCCACGTACCTGGGTAGGGCAAAAGGAAAAAGAATAAACAGAGACAAAAGAATAGGGACGGGACCAGCACCAGCGGGAGGGAGCTGTGAAGGAGGAAAGGTTTCCACACACTAGGAGCCCCTTCGCGGGCGGAGACTGCGGGGGTCGGAGGGGGGGAGCTTTGGAGCCGCGGAGGACAGAGCAGCAACAGGGGTGCGGAGGGCAAAGCGGGGAGATTCCCGCACAGAGGATCGGTGCCGACCAGCACTCACCAGTCCGAGAGGCTTGTCTGCTCGCCCGCCGGGGCGGGCGGGGCTGGGAGCTGAGGCTCGGGCTTCGGTCGGAGCGCAGGGAGAGGACTGGGGTTGGCGGCGTGAACACAGCCTGCAGGGGGCTAGTGCGCCACGGCTAGCCAGGAGGGAGTCCGGGGAAAAGTCTGGAGCTGCCGAAGAGCCAAGAGACTTTTTCTTCCCTCTTTGTTTCCTGGTGCGCGAGGAGAGGGGATTGAGAGCGCTGCTTAAAGGAGCTCCAGAGACGGGCGCGAGCTGCGGCTTAAAGCGCGGACCCCAGAGACGGGCATGAGACGCTAAGGCTGCTGCTGCCGCCACCAGGAAGCCTGTGTGCGAGCACAGGTCACTCTCCACACCCCCTTCCAGGGAGCCTGTGCAGGCCGCCACTGCCAGGTTCCCGGGATCCAGGGACAACTTTCCAGGGAGAACGCGCGGCGCGCCTCAGGCTGGTGCAACGTCACGGCGGCGCAACGTCTCGCTGGCCTCTGCCGCCGCAGGCCCGCCCCACACTCCGCGCCCCTCCCTCCCCGAATCAGCGGCTCCTTTAACCCCATCCTGTCTGACCAAAAAAACAGACGCCCTCCAGCGACCTACACGCAGAGGCGGGGCCACATCCAAAGCCGAACCCGGGAGCTGTGAGAACAAAGAAGAGAAAGGGAAATCTCTCCCAGCAGCCTCAGGAGCAGCGGATTAAAGCTCCACAATCAACTTGATGTTCCCTGCATCTGTGTACTACATGAATAGACAATGAATCATCCCAAATTAAGGAGGTGGACTTTGAGAGCAAGATTTATGATTTTTTTCCCCTTTTCCTCTTTTGGAGAGTGTGTATGTGTATGCTTCTGTGTGAGATTTTGTCTGTATAGCTTTGCTTCCACCATTTGTCCTAGGGTTCTGTCCGTCCGTATTTTTGTTTGTTTTTCTTTTTAAAAAAAGTTTTTCTTAATAATTATTTTTTATTTTAATAACTTTATTTTATTTTATCTTTATTTTATTTTATCCTCTTTCTTTCTTTCTACTTTTTCTCCCTTTTATTCTGAGCCATGTGGATGAAAGGCTCTTGGTGCTGCAGCCAGGAGTCAGTGCTGTGCCTCTGAGGTGGGAGAGCCAACTTCAGGACACTGGACCACGAGAGACCTCCCAGCTCCACGTAATATCAAACAGTGAAAATCTGCCAGAGATCTCCATCTCAACACCAAGACCCAGCTTCACTCAACGACCAGCAAGTTACAGTGCTGGACACTCTACACCAAACAACTAGCAAGACAGGAACACAACCCCATCCGTTAGCAGAGAGGCTGCCTAAAATCATAATAAGGCCACAGACACCCCAAAACACACCACCAGACGTGGACCTGCCCACCAGAAAGAAAAAATCCAGCCTCATCCACCAGAACACAGGCACTAGTCCCCTCCACCAGGAAGCCTACACAACCCACTGAACCAACCTTAGCCACTGGGGACAGACACCAAAAACAACGGGAACTACGAACCCGCAGCCTGCAAAAAGGAGACCCCACACACAGTAAGATAAGCAAAATGAGAAGACAGAAAAACACACAGTAGATGAAGGAGCAAGGTAAAAACCCACCAGACCTAACAAATGAAGAGGAAATAGACAGTCTACCTGAAAAATAACTCAGAATAATGATAGTAAAGATATCCAAAATCTTGAAAATAGAATAGAGAAAATGCAAGAAACATTTACCAAGGACCTAGAAGAACTAAAGAGGAAACAAGCAACGATGAACAACACAATAAATGAAATTAAAAATACTCTAGAAGGGATCAATAACAGAATAACTGAGGCAGAAGAACGGATAAGTGGCCTGAAAGATAAAATAGTGGAAATAACTACTGCAGAGCAGAATAAAGAAAAAAGAATGAAAAGAACTGAGGACAGTCTCAGAGACCGCTGAGACAACATTAAACACACCAACATTCGAATTATAGGGGTCCCAGAAGAAGAAGAAGAGAAAAAGAAAGGGACTGAGAAAATATTTGAAGAGATTATAGTTGAAAACTTCCCTAATATAGGAAAGGAAATAGTTAATCAAGTCCAGGAAACACAGAGAGTCCCACACAGGATAAATCGAAGGAGAAACACGCCAAGACACATATTAATCAAACTATCAAAAATTAAATACAAAGAAAACATATTAAAAGCAGCAAGGGAAAAATAACACACAAGGGAATCCCCATAAGGTTAACAGCTGATCTTTCAGCAGAAACTCTGCAAGCCAGAAGGGAGTGGCAGAACATATTTAAAGTGATGAAGGAGAAAAACCTACAACCAAGATTACTCTACCCAGCAAGGATCTCATTCAGATTTGATGGAGAAATTAAGACCTTTACAGACAAGCAAAAGCTGAGAGAGTTCAGCATCACCAAACCAGCTTTACAATAAATGCTAAAGGAACTTCTCTAGGCAAGAAACACAAGAGAAGGAAAAGACTTACAATAACAAACCCAAAACAATTAAGAAAATGGGAATAGGAACATACATATTGATAATTACCTTAAATGTAAATGGATTAAATGCTCCCACCAAAAGGCACAGATTGGCTGAATGGATACAAAAACAAGACCCCTATATATGCTGTCTACAAGACACCCAATTCAGACCTAGAGACACATACAGACTGAAAGTGAGGGGATGGAAAAATATATTCCATGCAAATGGAAATCAAAAGAAAGCTGGAGTAGCAATTCTCATATCAGATAAAATAGACTTTAAAATAAAGACTATTAGAAGAGACAAAGAAGGACACTACATAATGATCAAGGGATGGATCCAAGAAGAAGACATAAAAATTGTAATTTTTTATGCACCCAACATAGGAGCACCTCAATACATAAGGCAAATACTGACAGCCATAAAAGGGGAAATCGACAGTAACACATTCATGGTAGGGGAGTTTAACATCCCACTTTCACCAATGGACAGATTATCCAAAATTAAAATAAATAGGGAAACACAAGCTTTAAATGATACATTAAACAAGATGGACTTAATTGATATTTATAGGACATTCCATCCAAAAACAACAGAATACACATTTTTCTCAAGTGCTCATGGAACATTCTCCAGGATAGATCATATCTTGCATCACAAATCAAGCTTTGGTAAATTTAAGAAAATTGAAATTGTATCAAGTATCTTTTCCGACCACAATGCAATGAGACTAGATATCAATTACAGGAAAAGATCTGTAAAAAATACAAACACATGGAGGCTAAACAATACACTACTTAATAACGAAGTGATCACTGAAGAAATCAAAGAGGAAATCAAAAAATACCTAGAAACAAATGACAATGGAGACACGACGACCCAAAACCTATGGGATGCAGCAAAAGCAGTTCTAAGAGGGAAGTTTATAGCAATACAATCCTACCTTAAGAAACAGGAAACATCTCAAATAAACAACCTAACCTTGCACCTAAAGCAATTAGAGAAAGAAGAACAAAAAAACCCTAAAGTTAGCAGAAGGAAAGAAATCATAAAGATCAGATCAGAAATAAATGAAAAAGAAATGAAGGAAACGATAGCAAAGATCAATAAAACTAAAAGCTGGTTCTTTGAGAAGATAAACAAAATTGATAAACCATTAGCCAGACTCATCAAGAAGAAAAGGGAGAAGACTCAAATCAATAGAGTTAGAAATGGAAAAGGAGAAGTAACAACTGATACTGCAGAAATACAAAGGATCATGAGAGATTACTACAAGCAACTCTATGCCAATAAAATGGACAACCTGGAAGAAATGGACAAATTCTTAGAAATGCACAACATGCCGAGACTGAACCAGGAAGAAATAGAAAATATGAACAGATCAGTCACAAGCACTGAAGTTGAAACTGTGATTAAAAATCTTCCAACAGGGCTTCCCTGGTGGTGCAGTGGTTGAGAGTCCGCCTGCCGATGCAGGGGACACAGGTTCGTGCCCCGGTCCGGGAGGATCCCACGTGCCGCGGAGCGGCTGGGCCCGTGAGCCATGGCCGCTGAGCCTGCGCGTCCGGAGCCCGTGCTCCGCAATGGGAGAGGCCACAACAGTGAGACGCCCGCGTAACGCAAAAAAAAAAAAAAAAAAAAAATCTTCCAACAAACAAAAGCCCAGGACCAGATGGCTTCACAGGCGAATTCTATCAAACATTTAGAGAAGAGCTAACACCTATCCTTCTCAGACTCTTCCAAAATATAGCAGAGGGAGGAACACTCCCAAACTCATTCTACGAGGCCACCATCACCCTGATACCAAAACCAGACAAAGATGTCACAAAGAAAGAAAACTACAGGCCAATATCACTGATGAACATAGATGCAAAAATCCTCAACAAAATACTAGCAGACAGAATCCAACAGCACATTAAAAGGATCATACACCATGATCAAGTGGGGTTTATTCCAGGAATGCAAGAATTCTTCAATATATGCAAATCAATCAACCTGTTACACCATATAAACAAATTGAAGGAGAAAAACCATATGATCATCTCAATAGATGCAGAGAAAGCTTTCGACAAAATTCAACACCCATTTATGATAAAAACCCTGCAGAAAGTAGGCATAGAGGGAACTTTCCTCAACATAATAAAGGCCATATATGACAACCCCACAGCCAACATCATCCTCAATGGTGAAAAACTGAAACTACTTCCACTAAAATAAGGAACAAGACAAGGTTGCCCACTCTCACCACTATTATTCAACATAGTTTTGGAAGTTTTAGCCATAGCAATCAGAGAAGAAAAAGAAATAAAAGGAATCCAAATTGGAAAAGAAGTAAAGCTGTCACTGTTTGCAGATACATGATACTCTACATAGAGAATCCTAAAGATGCTACCAGAAAACTACTAAAGCTAATCAATGAATTCGGTAAGGTTGCAGGATACAAGATTAATGCACAGAAATCTCTGGCATTCCTATACACTAAGGATGAAAAATCTGAAAGTGAAATCAAGAAAACACTCCCATTTACCACTGCAACAAAAAGGATAAAATATCTAGGAATAAACCTACCTAAGGAGACAAAAGACCTGTATGCAGAAAATTATAAGACACTGATGAAAGAAATTAAAGATGACACAAATAGATGGAGAGATATACCATGTTCTTGGATTGGAAGAATCAATATTGTGAAAATGACTCTACTACCCAAAGCAATCTCCAGATTCAATGCAATCCCTATAAAACTACCACTGGCATTTTTCACAGAACTAGAACAAAAAATTTCACAATTTGTATGGAAACACAAAAGACCCCGAATAGCCAAAGCAATCTTGAGGATGAAAAATGGAGCTGGAGGAATCAGGCTCCCAGACTTCAGACTATACTACAAAGCTACAGTAATCAAGAAAGTATGGTACTGGCACAAAAACAGAAATATAGATCAATAGAACAGGATAGAAAGCCCAGAGATAAACCCATGCACATATGGTCACCTTATCTTTGATAAAGGAGGCAAGAATATACAGTGGAGAAAAGACAGCCTCTTCAATAAGTGGTGCTGGGAAAACTGGACAGGTACATGTAAAAGCATGAAATTAGAACACTCCCTAACACCATACAAAAAAATAAACTCAAAATAGATTAAAGACCTAAGTGTAAGGCCAGACACTATCAAACTCTTAGAGGGAAACATACGCAGAACACTCTATGACATAAATCACAGCAAGATCCTTTTTGACCCACCTCCTAGAGAAATGGAAATAAAAACAAAAATAAACAAATGGGAACTAATGAAACTTCAAAGCTTTTGCACAGCAAAGGAAACCATAAACAAGACCAAAAGACAACCCTCAGAATCGGAGAAAATATTTGCAAATGAAGCAACTGACAAAGGATTAATCTCCAAGATTTACAAGCAGCTCATGCAGCTCAATAACAAAAAAACAAACAACCCAATCCAAAAATGGGCGGAAGACCTAATTAGACATTCCTCCAAAGAAGATATACAGATTGCCAACAAACACACGAAAGAATGCTCAACATCATTAATCATTAGAGAAATGCAAATCAAAACTACAATGAGGTATCACCTCACACCAGTCAGAATGGCCATCATCAAAAAATTTAGAAACAATAAATGCTGGAGAGGGTGCGGAGAAAAGGGAACCTCTTGCACTGTTTGTGGGAATGTAAATTGCTACAGCCACTATGGAGAACAGTATGGAGGTTCCTTAAAAAACTACAAATAGAACTACCATATGACCCAGCAATCCCACTACTGGGCATATACCCTGAAAAAAACATAATTCAAAAAGAGTCATGTACCAAAATGTTCATTGCAGCTCTATTTACAATAGCCAGGACATGGAAGCAACCTAAGTGTCCATCATTGGATGAATGGATAAAGAAGATGTGGCACATATATACAATGGAATATTACTCAGCCATAAAAAGAAACGGAATTGAGATATTTGTAGTGAGGTGGATGGACCTAGAGTCTGTCATACAGAATGAAGTAAATCAGAAAGAGAAAACCAAATACCATATGCTAACACATATATATGGAATCTAAGAAAAAAGAAAAAAAAGGTCATGAAGAACCTAGGGGTAAGACGGAAATAAAGACACAGACCTACTAGAGAATGGACTTGAGGATACGGGGAGGGGTAAGGGTAAGCTGTGACTAAGTGAGAGATGGCATGGACATATATACACTACCAAACGTAAGGTAGATAGCTAGTGGGAAGCGGCCGCATAGCACAGGGAGATCAGCTCAGTGCTTTGTGACCACCTAGAGGGGTGGGATAGGGAGGGTGGGAGGGAGGGAGATGCGAGAAGGAAGAGATAGGGGAATATATGTATATGTATAACTGATTCACTTTGTTATGAAGCAGAAACTAAGACACCATTGTAAAGCAATTATACTCCACTGAAGATGTTAAAAAAAATCAACGAACGAATGTGAGAAGTGGGGGGAAGGGGAGGGGCAGCGCGGTGCACAGCTGACAGCGAGACTCTCTCACACGTGTTCCCCACCCTCAGGGAGCGGTGATGGCAGCCGCGCTGTGACCCTGAGCCCCAATGTTCCCCCACCCTGGGCAGCTTCCCACGGCCCAGACCTGAGGAACTGAAGCAAAGCGCCGTTTCTGGAGAGACAGACCACAGACGCCGAGGCAGCCCCAGCGCCCACATGTCTGTGTCTGAAAAGCCGCTTCTCACAGGGACTTGCAGGGTTCATCACCCTGGATCTTATCTACGGTTGGTGACGCAGCGATCTATCTGGACGCCCATCTGGCACAGAATTCCAGCCAAGCCGTCTGACGGGAGGGAGGCCTGGGAGGGCCCTGAACCCGCGGGCACCTTGGGGACATGTCTCTGCTCACGTGGTGCAGGGCTGTACAGGGTTCGTGTGCTTGAGGGATCGCGTCTCCAGGGGCCCTCACACTGACCCCCCAGGATCCGGGAATGTGCCCCCTGGTGGCAGCGGGGACTCTGCGGATGAGAAGAAGTGGGATGTTGAGATGGGTGATAAGGGAAGGAGGGAAGCGGGAGGGTCCGAGTCAGAGAGACCCCGGGAGGAGGGGGGGCTGCAGGCGGGGAAGGAGCCCGGACGGATGCGCCTGGGACACCTTTACCTACGGTAGACTCTGACCTCCAGAGCCGCAGAGAGTACCCCACCCTGGAAAGGCCAGTCCATCCTGGACGAGGACTGCGTGCCGGGCCGGGGCTGGGGGTGGCGGGCGGGGGACTCGGCGCGCGGAGTGGAGGTCACAGCCGGGCGCACACTTTCAGACGCTCGCTCGAGAGCAGGTTGGGCCGAGGGGGCCGGCGCTGTGGGGGAGGGGTGTGTTGGTGCTCGCGCAGACCCCGGGGAAGGAGGGCTTCTGGGCGGCCAGCTCCCATCAGAACGCTTCACACGCCTGTGGCTCAATCTAGTTGGAATTCCGGCAGAGCGGTCACCACCCCCGTGTGGGTCTCAGCCCACCTCTCCCCCTGGCCTCTGCGCCCTCTCCACTCCCCACCTCAACTCCTGGGCGCACAGACCCCTCCGGGCACTCACTTGGAGGGTGAACAAGTCCCTGGCGGTTTGGGGCTGCCCTTGGGCGCCTGTACTCCAGCCCCACGTGGCAGGATTGTGCCACCTATGTCTTGTGTGCCCAGTCCAGAGCCTGGCCTGGAGACCAGATCATGACAAAAAACAGGGAGAAGCCACCAGGGAAACCTGAACACCGATATCTGATGACTTTAAGGAATCACTGTCAATTATTTTCGTTGTAAACATGGAATTGTGGTTTCATGAGGATTTTTTTAGTTCTTATCTAACTTTTAGAAATACTTTCTGAAAAATTTATGGATAAAGTAATATGACGTCTGGGACTGGCTTAAAATAGCCCCATGAGGAAATGGGTGGGGTGTAGACAAAACAAGGCCAGCTGCGGGCTGCATCCTTGCGGTGGTGACGGGCCGGGGGCTGGTTTGCACGGTCCCTGACGAGCATGAGAAACTTCCACGATGAGCGTGAACTGCCCCGTGCCTTACCTTCCCCCGCAGGGCCCTCTCTGACCCCTGAGCCAAGAGGCTGGGCTGGGTGCACACCCTCCACCAAGTGGAGAACAAGGGGACCCACGGGGCATCTCACTTGCAATGATCTGCTGTCGACCCCTCGGGCCTCAGGGACACACGTGTCGGGGATCTTCTCTACGACTGTCCCAGCCTTGCCGTCACCTTCCTTCGCTTTCCTCTCCAGGACGGCCTTCCCGCTGGGGAGTTTAGGGGCAGGCAAAGGGGCACGGCGTACCCCAAACAACTCGGAGGGGAAAGGCCGGCAGGTGGAAGGCCTCCATTCGCCTGGCTCACCTGTGTCCCTCGTGTGGAGTCTTCACAACCCAAACCCCGGGCCACGCCAGGGACAGAGGGTCACCTCTACCGACACCGGGCTTTTGCTAAAGCTGGCAGCCGCCACGCTCACTGCCTCCCCGCCTTGTGTAACACAGGAAGCAGCCTGTTTTGATAAGACAGAGCTACAAGCTGGGAAATCAGATAAGCTGGGCTGGACAAAAGCGTTTCCTTTGCCGCATTCCAGGCCCAGGAGCCTGGTCTCGTTTTGGAAAGGTTAGGGGAGCCCAGGGCGACCTCGAAACGTCGGAGGCTGCACTGGCGGCCTGTGACGGTCCGGGGGCTCCATCACCGTCAGGAGAAGCAGCCACGTGCCAGACAGGCTGAGGGACTTTGCAGCCATTTTCCTGGCTCTAAACACCATTGCAGCGTTTCCTCTCCCAAGTCCCCGAAGTGTCAGTAAAGGTCAAACGGTCCCTTTATCCACTCGCTCTGTTGCCTTTGGTCCAAATCTCAGAAACAGACACCGGAAGCGTCAAGTAGAGACTTAGGTGAGGTAGAGGTACCCTGACTTCTGCAGCCCCAGACGGCGGGCATGACCTCAGATAAACACCAGCAGCAGCTCCCCAAACAGAGCCCCTGAGCTGTGAGGTCGGCCCAGGGGTGAGGCTGGTGAGAGGCGCAGGGCCTAGGAGACCGGAGGGGCCGTGATCGCCTGAGACGTGGCTGGACGTGGGCCAGGGCTGTTGACGGGGACGGAGGCCACGTGCCCTCGTGGGCAGCCTGGGAGCTGCTGAGGTCCCCACCGCCAGAGAGCATGGACCTCGATGTCACCGTGTGGTCTGGCGTTCAGGCTGAGCTGCAGTGGGGAGGCCAACATGCACAGAGGCCGGCAGGGGACAGGGACCTGGGCCCTCAGCTCCCGCTGCCCCGCCACTTCCCGGGGTTCGAAGGTGTGTGAGGCCTGGGGTCGTGCTGAAAACTTGGCCACGTGGCTGGAAGGCATGGGTGGAGCACGTGCCCCGAGGAGGGAGGAGACGAAGGACGCAGAAACCGGGCATCGTCGCGGCGTCAGCTTAAAGCCGCTGGCCCAGCGGGCACCGCATTCGAGCAGTGAAGCTTCCTGCAGGTGCTTCAATCAGAATTGAGAAAACACCGGCGTCCTTAGCAGACACCGATTATTATCAATTACGATGGTGACGATGACTTTTTACTTCCTCCAAACCCCCCCGGTGCCCCTAGCACCAGGCAGTGCCCAGCGCCAGCCGAGGCACACAGGGGCCTGAGACAAAAGGAAGAACGCACGCCTCTGGGTACACGTGCTTATGGGTGTTTTTAATCGTTTTTCTGGAACATTAAAAGTATTTGAGAAAGATGTTGAAAAATTGAAAAGTAGGCACATTAAAACTCACAATGTTATTTTAAGTTTAAATATTTTATTTATACCAAAAAGAATAGTTATTATAATTTAACTTTATTGGATTTAATGGAATGGAAATAAAGGCATTGATAATATTTTCAAAATGCACTTCTGAAAAAAAAATAACCATTAACTGAAAAAAGACAAAGCCACACGTATGGGGACACGTGTGGAAATCAAGAAAATACAGTGAACACACACCAGTGTTCACAGCAGCCAAAAAGTGGAAACAACCCCAAAATCTCTCAACTGATGAAGAGACAAACAAAATGTGGTCCATCCACACAATGGAACATTCTCCAGCCAAAGAAACCATCGACGCTCCAGCGTGCGCCGAAGCGGGATGAACCTTGGAAACGCCAGCTGAGTGTTAAGAGGCCCGTCACACAAGACACAGGTCGCACGCGCGCGCTACGTGGAACCTCCAGAGGGGCCCATCCATGGGGACGGAGAGAAGGTTGTGGCTGCCAGGGGCTGGGGGAGGGTTTCCCTGTAGTGATGGGATGTCCTAGAACTCCACGGGGGGGGGTGGTGGTGCAACACTGTGAATCCACTACACGCCACACTGAAACGCCTAAGTCCTTGTGGATTTCACCTCAATGCATGATTCTTTCCCTAAAGGTGTGACACACAGAGAATGCATGAAGTTAACACTGATGGGATGACCTGGATCAGTCAGATGGGACGCGTTTCCCAGCGGCGACGTGGAGATGTCTCTTAATGTGAAAGATGACAGCAGCATCCCCACCTTCCGTGGATGGCAGGAAGGGCTGGAAGCCCTGAAAGACCGTAGACACACTGAACTCCGCAGAACTGGATTCAAACTCAGTTCAAGTGCTTCTGCCTCTGACACCAGGCAAGACGCTTGCCCTCTCTGAGCCTCACGCCCCTCGTCTGTAAAATGGGAATAAAAGCAAAATAATGTAATGAAAGTGCTCAAAATGCAGAAATCGACCTTAAGACGCAGCTGCGTCCCACCACCTCCGTCAGTGACACCGCAGTCCTCGGACACCCGCGGATCTCGGGTTTCCAGCACGTACACGATGCCTGGGGCTCAGTTAAGTCCTCAAAGATTTTCCTCTGCAAAACAAATCTTTTTCTGACACAGAGGTGCATTGACTGGGTTCTTACGTGTGAATGGCAGTGACAGTAACAACTAGACTACGTCTTCGGCCTGAGTTTCATAAAAAATTAGAGCAACGTACAGAGCTTGGAGCTCCCCCATTTTACAAAGACGCACTCGATTTACAGGCAGAGTTCTGCAGCCCGTAAAACCCCTCCGCGTTGCCGTGGTCCTCGACAAATGGGCAGGAAGCAGGGGTGTCCGCCGCTCGTGGTGAGCTTTCTGGGCGGCGGGAGGGGAGCTGGGCTCGGCCGGGGCCTGGAGGGCAGCAGCCCCTCGCCTGCACCCGGCCGCTGCCACCCTGCCCCCAAATCACAGCTGCTCCCAGGGCTGCCTGTGTCACACTTGGCGAGCCACACGTGTGCTGAGCCTAAGTTAAACCCCTGGACATCACTAGCTCATCCTCACCCCAGAACATCCCGACCTCTGTCCCCTTTCCCAGCGCACCAGGCCGGCCTCTCCACCTGAGCCCAGCCTCCTGTGGATTACGGGGTCGGGCTCCAGGGTCATATGTGAACTCAGATCTTTCTGGGCGAAGGGGCACACAGTTTCCTCCCACCAGAAAGGGTAACTTCAGAATCTGTATGTACATTTTAATGACATGTTCTGTAGACAGTATGCAATTACATATACTAGTGACCTTGAAGGACACTCACCAGTTTTGCACTCACCCCAGCAGCCCTGCGCACACATCCCTCAATGGCTGTGGACATCCAGATCCTTAAGATGCTCTTTGAACCAACTTAACTTTCCGGTTCCCTTGTTAATCACCTAATAAATATTTGACACTTGTTCGTTCCATATCTGCACGACAGTCAGGTTTTGAAATTTTAAAAACTACACTTTGTCACACCCACAGACAGAAGGACAGACCATCACTTAAGGCAGCTCTGGGCAGGAGCCTGGGGAAGACAGTCCACCTGGCTCTGCGGGCCTCAGGAAATGTACCCCAAGGTCATGTGTTGCAGTCTCGGCGGCGCTGGGACGGCCTGACAGGTCTCCCGAGGGCACTGTGACCGCCACCTCTCGCCTGGCCTGTCCCTGAAGGTTAGAAACTGGCTGTGCGCGCGTTACAATAGCGGGTCAGCTCCACGCTCCTGCAGCTGCTGTAAACGCTTTGGATCCCCCCAGAGGAATATTTCTAGGCCTCGTCAAGCTCATGCCAAGCCAGGTTTTCTGCACTAACTAAAGCAAAGCTCTTCAGTCCGTTTCAAGGTCAGGACTCAGGCCAGCACTTCTACATTTCACCGGAGTTCACAATCTCAGATTCAGTTTCTGTCGGCGGGTGGGTGGGTTCAAACCTGAGGCTGTGCCCTACTCTGCCGCCCTCAGACCGCCTTCCCCATCCCCCTGTGTGAGACCAGCCTCGGAAGGCAGATCAGACCCAGATGCTGGCGCGCCACTCTCACCGCTGCCCTGCAGGGCCGTGCCAAATCCTGGTCCGCAGAGGACCGGCCTGGAGCCCCACGAGAAGAGCAGCCGGGGTGACGCATGAAGGAGGCCCAGGCCCATCTTCCTGGTCCCTGACACGTGTGTCCCCGTCACCAAAGAGGACGAGCCTCAGGGACTTCACAGCTGCCTCAGCATCATGACTTCCGTCCTTCGTCAGCTGAGCCACAAATGACACAGCTGGTAGCCCACCGGGCGCCCGCCCCTGTCTCAGCGGCCCAGGCCGGGGCACAGCAGCCCTGCTCTCCCTGGAGAGCCTCGGAGGTGACCACCCACCTCCAGCCCCCCCGGGCCCCCTGATGCGCCTGGCTGTGTGCTCACACACTGCTTTCCCCAGAGAAACCTGAATCTTCTCCTAACTCCTTGTGTGGAATTAAATGAGCCGTCTCAGCCTTCAGAGACAGTCTGCCAGACGAGACGGTCATCGACATCGTTTTCTATACGAATAAACTAAGTTATATGACTTTTCAAAGATCCTGATGGCTGTTACAGATAGAAGTCATCCAATAATTCAGCCCAGCAAACAAGCAGCCCTAATCACCTTTGAGACTAGGCCTGTCTGGCCCCAGACATCCGCTCACGCCGTACCGCACACGCTCGGCCTCCCCGATGCCAGGAGAGGCTCCGAGGAAGGTGCTTCGTCCACGTGCAAAGCCTGGTGCCAGCGGAGGGGCCCAGGCTCACCGCCAGCCTGTCCTCTGTTACCTGCTCAGAGCTTCCCTTCCGAGCTGCTATAAAAGCCCCCCTCTTTGCAACAGGGCCTCCCCCTCAGAGGGGCTTGCCGACGTCCAGTGTTTGTGGACTTGTTATATCAGTAACACATGCTCGTTGTAAAAGACAGAACAGGTGCAGAGATGCAACAATACAGTAAAAAGGGACCATCCCCTCCCCCTTCCACAGGTAGCCACTGTAAACAGCGTGTCCCCAGACACCCGTGACAGCCCACGGACCGCGCGGAGACTGCATCCCGCACAGGCGGGCTCTCGGGCAGCCGTGGATCCGGGGGTGCGTCCGGGACCTGGGGCAGGAAGCAGAGGTCTGGCAACCATGCATCTCCCCCATTCTAGGCTGCCACCACCCTCAAGTCCCATTTCCCAGCACACTGAAAAGTCCCGAGAACTTCGATGTTTCGGCAAATGGCAACTGAACAGATGGTCAGTATCACACTGAGGTATTGGGAACCACAAAAACAGAGTGGGAGACCGAAGGTGAGGAGAAATCCCCACACGCAGCGGGACAGGGTCCCGGGGTACCTTCGGTGCTGTCGACTCCGCGGTGATAGACGAGGCTACTATCCACCGGCTCTGCTGGATCCTTTGGGCTGCCAGCGCCCAGCCCTGCTCTCGGCCGCTGCACGCCTGCCACCGCCGCCACGGCTCCCGGGCCCACCGCCCAGTGTCCCGCGGCCCCCTCCTGCCGAGGCCCAGGCCCTCCCCGCCGGGCTGCCTCTAACCAGAGGGAAGACACCACTGACCCTCCCGGAAGCCAGGCTGACGAGGACCCAGAAAAATCCGTTCATCGTTATTTTGCCTCAACTTAAAATCTGCTTCAAGTGTGTTCAGACCTAAAACAAAATTTACCCAGGAGGCCCGTAGATACAAAAAAGACATTTTCTATCAGGCTTTGCAAAAGCCCTATCTTTGTCACAGTGATAAAGTTAAAAGTCCGCCTGGAGCTTTGTGGGGTGATGAGCAGGGATCTGCCCTGACCCCCGAGTCCCACATCTCCTGGCACCAGAGGTCGTGTCTGGCACCGGAGGAGGAGGGGCCCCATGAACTGTGACCCCATCTGAAGGTCGCTGCAGCAAAAGGAGGCCAAACCCTGCAAATCGAGTCAGGGTTTCAGATCTTTAGAATATAGTCTAAGCCAACTTACATAGTTTTCAAACAAACATTTTATCAGCCAGAAGGGAAAAAATGTTCTGAAAAAAAGCTACTGATCTAGAAATTCTAAAAATGTAAACTTTCCTGTCGTGGTACATCCATCTACACCTCCAGCACGAAAGTTCTTCCAGATAACGAGCATCTGTTGCATTTTGTCTGCCCAGCAACTTTCCCTTTTTGGAGGGGGCGCTGCCCTGCCGGCAGGGCTGCCGAGCAGACTGCGCAGGACAGTGTGGGGGAGAAGGGCCCCCGCTCCCGGGCGTGCGCGCCGCCCACGCCAGGCTGACCGGACTCATCCCTGGAATTCCAGCAGGGGCCCTGCAGAAACACGCGTGGAGTCCTCTGGGGGCGGGGACAGCACAAGCCCGGAGCAGCTGTGCCATCCCTGCCACTGCCAGAGGACATGTTACCTGCGGGAAAGCCAGCGAGTCCCGGCATCGCCGGAGCCCTGCGGTCAGCGCAGGCCTGGACCAATGGGCTCCACGTGCAGCCGCACCGGCCCAGATGGACACACCTCTGAAATCCGCAAGTGTCCCAGAGGTTACGCCGGGAGACGGCCCAGGGCTCACGCTGCGTCCCAAATGCAGGTGCAAAGCGTCCGTGCTCTAGCCCGCTACACCGTCACCCCTGTCTCGGCCCCTAGCCCTGCAGATCAGGGAGCTGACCCTGTCCCAGGCACGGGGCCGTCGTCCAGGAGCCCCAGCCTCTGCGTGATTCTCAGTCCCACGAGGTCCCTCCTGTGCTAGGCCTGAGTGTGGGGACGTTTCCAGATTGAACCAATACCTGGTCAGGGGAAGCCCCTCCAGCAATAGACACACCCGACAAAGACCGTGTCGGAAGCCACAGCCCTGCTCCCTTCGTGCCTCCACGGAGTCCCCAGTCACCACCTCGTCTTACTGTCCCACATACCAGGAGGCGGGACCTGTGTGGCACTACGTCATAGATTAGGAACCTGGGCATGGAGAAAGGTGGCTGCCAAAGGCCACGCTACCCGGGGGCGGTGAACCACATCTCGGCCCTTCCCTCCATCAGCTCTGCAACCTCACCGGGCCCAGGACTGGTACCCAGGCCTCAGGCTAGGCTGAGGCTCTACGTTTCAGACAAGGAGGGCTTAACCAGGCTGGGTAGCCAGCCCTGCCTGGAGATGGGTGTTGCTTCTCCAGCAGGGCCCCTAGAGCATTCCACAAAACCACTTACACGTGGACACTTGGCACAAAAACGCTTGTAAGTCACAGGCCGCCAAGGGGCCCCCAACCGGGCAGAGGAGGGGGAGCGACCGCCCTGATCTGCCCTGGGCTGAGGGGGGTCCTGGGACCCAGGGCTAAACTGGGAACATCCCTAGAAAACCGGGACCAGTTGGTTCCCCCGCAGGAAGGCCCTGAAGGGCTTTTCCACAAAAGAACTTTCACCTCAGTGGGGTCTGACCACCCGGTTCACGGTGGTCAGCAGTGTTTCTCAGACTCTCAGACCATAACCCTCGGTAACAAATACATTTCACACCGTGGCCCAGTGTGTCCTCAGAGAACTACCGTGGAGGTAAGAACTCCCATCTGACAGATCTCTGCCACCCTCTATCCTGCATCAGTAAAAACTGCAGGTTAACAAAATACTAAGCACCTACCAGTGGGTACAAAACATGGTTTGAACTTTTAAAAACTTCGTTAAAATATGACTGGAGGCCTCTGCTTCCGGACAAGACAGAGTCACACGGCCCAGATTCAACTTCCTGTCTGATTTACCAGGCCGAGTCTGAAACTACTAAAAAAACAGACAGATCTATGAAATGACAGTATTCCAGACAGTGACATCAGGCAACAGAGGGACAGGACACAGGTGAAGGTGGGCCCTAGCACTGCCCGGCTCCCACCGGGATCTCTCCCGCTGCGGCTACCTTGGGTGGAGGGCACCGCAGTCTGCTGACTCCCTGCAGAGCACGAGAGGAGAGTGCTGCCCGAGAAGGGACTTGTGGGATCTGCGGAGGCCCCTCAGCTCTTCGGCTGAACGATCACAAGGTTGGGCAGAGACTCCCAAGGCTGGGAAATGGTTAGAGGGCCCAAGCCCGCGGTTCTCACGGGCGGGGAACAGTTGCAGTCTCTTCCGCCAGAGCGGGACCTTACACTCATGGGCATTGGAGAAACTGACAAGGACTCTGCCGTGGAGCTTCAGCCCTGAGCTGAAACCATTTTGCTCTGCTTCTGCCCAAAAAGGTTTCAGGCAAACCTCTAGAGATCAGCAAAAGAAAGCATAACAATAGAAACTATCAAAATAATACAGAGGCGGGAAAAGATGTAAAAATGTAAACCGGAGCGTTCAGTGAGCTCTGGGAAAACTTCAAGTGGCTGTACGCAGGGGCCACTGGAGTTCCCAAAAGGGAGGAAAGGTCGGAGAGACATAAAGCAATATTTGAAAAACAAATGGCCAATTTTTTTTTCCAAATTTGATGAAAACTGTAAATTCACAGATCCAAGAAGCTCAATGATCTCCAACAACAGAAGTGTCACTAATTAATTAAAGATCTGGCGGAAATCCGTACTGAAGAATTTTCCACCCCACCCAGATTTCTGAAGCCAGGGCTTCTCCTTAAGAAGGACGAGCAGGAAGATTAATGTGGTCAGTATTCTGTGTGAGCACCTCCGTGTTTAAGCAGCCTTTGAGTCACTAGGCGTTGGAATCGCCGGCTGACAAGGAAGGCCCCGGAACTAGTTCAGGCACAGGTGCAGACGACCCAGCTATTAAATTGTTAATTCTCTTTGCAGAGCCTTCTGGAGAACATCCTTCTCCTTGAATTTAACATATTAATGCTCACTACCCCACCTTCAAACCTGTGACGTCAAAGCATCTACCAGCAGCGCCAGTTCATCCTCGCACAAGGGAAGGCGGAAGAACCGGTGCGGACCCCGCGCTGAGCCCACCGGCCGCCCAGTTGGGGGAGGCTGCCCTTTCACCTTCCCCTTGGGGCGCGGTTTCCGCGGCAGGATTCCCCAGGGGGCGGCGCAGGCCCCCTCCCCGCGGTGCCGGGCTCGCTGTCCGCTTCGGTCCCCCGAGTGGTCCGCTATGTTTTGGTTTTGCTTGTTTGTGTGTGTGGTTTTTTTTGCCTGTGACTTTGCGAAATATTCTGGGACGAGAGACAGAAAGTCTTGGTCTCCGAGAACTAACAGAATGCTGCTTTCAGCTGAAATATCTACTGGGAACCCTCAAGGTTTCCAATGTCATCACTATGAAAACAGAGATTACAAATGGACATCATTCAATCTGGCTCCCCGGACCCCACTGGGACTCGGTTTGACTTCAGTTCATCTTTTCTTTGGTGGGTTTTAAGTCTTGAGAAAATGTGCCCCAGAATGAAGACTCCAAAAAGGATGTAGTAGATTTGGGGTGGGGTCGGGGGGGGCGGCGGAAAGAGGTTTGAATCCGGTAAATGGTCAAACTGTACCTGTCAGGTTGGACCCGTGTGACTTCGTCGCGTCTACATCCCGATTACAGACACTTAACCACTGACTGGGGAGAGGCTCCTGCACAAGGGCGGCGGCGGCGGCGGCGGTGGGGCGGGTCCCCTCCCTCGTCCCGACGACCCGCTTCCCCTCCGGGCTTTGATCTTCCCGGAGAAAACCGGCTCGGCCCGGCGGCGGCGGCGGCGGCGGCGGCGGCCCGCGCGCCCCGCCCGCACCGCGCGGCCCGGAGGCCGGTCCTGCCCGCGCGCCCCGCCCCCGCCGCCGCCCCCGCCCAGCCCCGCGCGAGCGCCGCGGTGCAGCCGCCGGGATGTGACCTTCAGAGCCGCCCGCACGGGATGACCGGAGCCATCGCCCCGCGGCGCCCGCGCCTCGCCACGGCCCCGCGGGCGCTCTGACCGCTCGCGCCCGGCTGCCGGCCCCGGTCTCAGTCCCGGCCGTCGTCCCCGTCCCCGCCCGCCATGCCGCCCGGGCCCGCCGCCACCCTGGGCACTGCGCTGCTGCTGCTGCTGCTGGCCTCCGAGTCCGCGCACAGTGAGTACCGCGCGAGGCCGCGGCGCGGGCTGGGCCGGGGTACCCGTCCCAACACCCCGCCACCCCGGGGGCGAGGGGAGCCCCGGTGCCCGCGCCCAGACCCGGCCCCGTGCACGCCGACCCCGTGCGCCCTGGCCCCGCCGCGCTGACGGCGTGTCCCCGCTCTCTCCCGCCCGCGCCCGGGAAGCTGTGATCCTGCGGGCGCGCGAGGCGGCGCAGTTCCTGAGGCCCAGGCAGCGCCGCGCCTACCAGGTCTTCGAGGAGGCCAAGCAGGGCCACCTGGAGAGGGAGTGCATCGAGGAGCTGTGCAGCCAGGAGGAGGCCCGGGAAGTGTTCGAGAACGACCCCGAGACGGTGAGCGCGCGGGCGGGGGAGGTGTGCGCCCGGCGCCTGGGACCGCGAGGTGGAGCAGGGCAGCCGGGTCCCCTCGAGCGCCGTCCCTGCGGCGCCGCATTTCCGGGGACACCGTCCGTGCGCGCACGGCTGGGAGCCTCGGCGTCTGCGGCAAGTCCTTCGGCTGCAGGGCACATCCAGACCCTTATTAGGGGGGCGGTCGGCGCGGCGGAAGGGCAGGGTCTTAGGCGCCGGGACCCGGGCCCACCCTCAAGACTCCTCCTTCCGAGGCCCAGTTCTGCTGGTGACGCCAGGTGCCGCCTTAGCTGGAGGGGGGTGGCGGATGTCGGCGGGAGGTCCTGCGGACGCCCTGCAGTCCTCTTCCCTCGGCAAGCCTGTGAAAGCAGCCGCTTTGAAAGAACCGTGCAGTGATATGACAGCTCAACCGGGATGCCGCAGGGTCCGTTTTAAAATGTAAAAGAAATAAATGGTTTAAAAAGAAGATCAGTTTCCTACCTCCCCGCCCCCTTAGCTAGACTGGAGCGGGGGGAGCTGCTCACAGCGCCCTGATCCGCAGCAGGAGGGACAGAGCTTTAGCTTCAAAGGCGTGAGGGCTGGAATTGCTGGCAGCAGCGGCTCCCGCGGCAGGAGGACGGGAGTAGAGCTGGAACACGTACCGTGGAGGGTCGGGGGCGGTCCGAGTGGACAGCAGGGACGGGCCCAGGTCCCGCCGCCGGTGCGCAGCCCCTGCGGAAAGCTGCACTCGCCGAAGCAGCTGGTGCCTTCAGGAGCCCGACGGGCTGGCTCAGGACAGATTTCTATTAATAATGTCCTCGGAGAATGCGGGGTGGCTGGCACCCGACCGCAGGGAGCAGCCCCGGTGTGGCCTCCGCGTCAGCGCAGGAGCTGTACCATCTTCGGGGAGGGGAGAGGGGGTGGCGGTGCCCTGGGGGACCTGGCGCGCGCCTGTCTTTGGGAAGTAGGACTGATGGAGATGGGGTGGGCTTACACTGCGTCGCTTCACACCGAGAGGTCAGGGTGATTTCACAGCTGGTTTTGGTTCTACGGGAAGTTTTCTTCTAAAGGATTCTTCTGGGATGAAATAAGTCTCGTGTAATAAACAAATGGCTGTGAGGCCCGTGGGCTTTTACTTTGACTCCCGTTTCTGATCGGTTGGTTTGACCATCCCTTCAGTCCCCTTTCCGAAACAAGCTTTATACAGGGATGGCCCAGCTGTGCCCACCTTCCCTCTGGCCCAGCGCGCGGCGGCGGTGGCTGAGCCGTGACAGGCGCTTCTGCTGCGACTCTGTCCTCAGTGTCCGCAGCCCCGCCGTTTGTTTTGCCACCGGTCTCTTCTGGCCTGTTTGCCCGTTTCTTTGATGGTGAGTCCCGGTGGCCCAGAGGAGCTGGCATGGCACCTGCGGAGGAGTTCTGAAGGTCCCGCAGTGGGCTGTGTCCCTGCCCTGCTGCAGGATTGTGTGCCGGCTGCAGTCCCGCCAGCCCCAGGCCCAGCCTGGAGCGCTGGCTTGTACAGAGTGTGGGATGGGCTTGCGGGTGACGAGACTTGAGGGCAACAAGGCCACCACCCACGCCGGCCTGCCCCTGCCCTGCCCCCGTCCCTGCTTTCCAGGATGGAAAGGCCTTGGGCCTGGGCACACTGCACACTAATCGCTGCGCCACCCTTCCCAGAGCCATCCCCCCTGTGACTTACGTTTTAATTATAACTTTGTCTACAATGGATGAAATGAAGACGAGACAAGGAAGCCGTGCTCACAGCCCATGACTTTAATGAGACGCCGCCATTTCTGTGCAGGGACTTTGTACTTCCCTCAGCGTCCTGACTTCCCTCCCTGCCGAGGTGGAGTTGCTGTGACGCTGGGGGCGTCCTCTCTCACATTCACCCCGTCTACCCCATCGGGAATTTGTGAACTCCTTTCATATCAAAGCCATCTGTAACTTTCCAGACTTCTGTCCTCCTTTCTGACCCCCACCCCCAAATCGTAATCACATCTTTCCCTTTATTTACCAGCTTCCCTTGCAGTCAATGCAAACCCCCGCATCTCAGCCCGCACCTTGCCCCCTGTGTAGACCGCTGTGCAGGCTGCTTGCTCTGTCTGGTCTGGCCCTTGGCTTGTTGTCCTTTTCCTCAGGAGGTGCTGTGGAGGGCTGGGAGGAGCCCAGCTAGGCGTGGGTTGAGGCTGGTGGTGAGGGGCTCCTGCATGTCCGGCCCCGCTCTGGTCGACCAGCTGCCCCTCCAGGTGTCCACACCATCCTTTCCCTCACTTTGGGGAGGTCCCAGATTCCAGGGACCTGGGATCCCTGGGAAACCCTCCAAACACAGCTCACTGCTAATACACCTTTGGAGAAACAGTGCTTTTGAATGAGGCCGTCCTGTGACATTACCAGTGGGTCCCTCTGCCCCACACAGTTTGGGGCTCTCTTGAGAAACATCAATTCCTCGCCTTCAAATGTTGTTCCTTGTGAGTGTTCGCGGGGGTGACCCAGGATGAGCGCCCTGACCTTAGTTCAAAAGTCACCAGGACCTGGTTCTGTGACCGTCACGGGACCTCCCGCCAGCGTCCCGATGTGTGATGTGATCACAGCATCCGCTGGGCTGTGATCCGCTCGCCTGCTCAGGGGGGTGCTTGTAGGAGAAGCCAGTCCTTACCTGCCAGGGTCACCTCTGGGGCTGGCCTGTCCTCTGTGTGTCTGGCCGTTGCAGCCACACGCACCTGTTGGAGCAGAGGAGGCCGCACTGTCTTTCCTGTTCAGTTCCTGGGGCTCTGGGGGCCGGGGGGGGGGAGGGGGAGGACGCCCTGCCCCCTGAGCTGGGGGCTGGGGCACCTGGAGCCGGCCCTCTGGACGGCAAGCCGCCCCTGGAATCCGGAGGCTGTGCCCTCTGTGCTGGGTGTGTTCTAGGCTCTTCCTGCCGGGCGGGTTGTTCCACCCTGGGCCTGGGCCGTCTTCCTCTTTGGGGATGGAGGCGTCTGACGGGTAGAGCTCTCCTTTGAGCAGGTAGCTGTGGGCACCTTCCCGACTCCTGGGGTTACGGGAGCCTGGGGGCCTTCCTGATGCAGGTGTCGCCTGCCTCCCTCCTGCTGACCAGGGTCTCCTCCACATTCTTTGGGGCCGCGGGGGGAGTGTCCCCGCCCTGCCCTCCCCCCAGAGCCTGCGATTAGATTCCATCCTTATCTCGTTTTCCTTTCGCATTGTTACCCTCTCTTCCTGGCATTTCCCTCGTTCTGGCCTCTTGTCCAGAGGACTCTGGGTGCCAGGCCCCCAGGCACCCCTGCTGGGTCTCCGGAGCTCTCCCAGAAGCTCACCGGGCCAGCCCAGCAGTCACCTTCCCGCTTAAGTCCTTTAAGACCAGTGGGTTCCAGACACCGATACCATTGCCCGTGGCCTCCAGAAAGGATTCTGGACGAAAGACTTACCCAGCCCGACCTGCGGCCCCGCATGGGTCACCACCTCCCAGCACCAGTGCCGCCCGAGGCCTGTGGGTCGGGAGGAATTCCAGGTCCTGGGCCTTGACGCCATCACCTTGGTTAGTTTGAGATGCAAACAACAATATTCACAGTGTTTGCAGCTCGGCCGGCATCCCACCCACAGGGCCCCTCTGCCTCCAGTGCAGCCCAAGCCTGACCTCTGACCTCGCATGTTCACCCCACACCCCGTGTCTCTCTCTGTCTCTGTCTGGTGGTGTCTACTTGTCTCTCTGTCTGTCTCTGTCTCTCTCCCCCCACCCCACCCCCGCTATCTCAGACATGGGGGCCCAGTGGTGGTGATACTTCCCTACCCAGGAGGGTTTTCGGGGTGCAGTCAGTTTCAGAGCCCTGCAGGGCTGCCGCCTTGTCTTGAACTGCGTCTGCCCTCCAGGGACACCTGTCTTCCTGAGACCCCAGAGTCTCTGGGGACAGCTTGGGGAGGGGCAACCCCGAGGGAGGTGGAAGCCCCTCCCTCAAGTCTCCCCTGTTGGGGTGGCCTAAGGGGTCTCAGGGGTCCCAACAGGAGCGGGGAGGGGGCCCTCGTCACCCCCAGTGACCTCCAGGACAGCCTCGGGCCCCCTGCCCCCCATGCCTGGACAGCAGCCCCTAACACTCACTTGGACGCTCAGACACGCACTTGCACACGCCCCGCTCCTCCGTGCCTCACCGGGGTCCGTCGAGGAGTGTGACCAGGCGCCCTCCCTGTGCAGATCCAGCCCCAGCTCCTGTGCGCCTGGGCGGCCCCTTGCCCCGGGGCTGCTCAGGCCTCCCCACTGGGCCCCGTCCCTCCAGGGCTTCCTCCCCTGGAGGCCCAAGGAAGCTGGCCAGGCAGGGCAGGGTCTCCGAGTCGTAATGTTTTCTCCAGAGCTGGCTCGGCACGGCTCAGAGGCCCGCGGACGGCTGGTTAGACGGGCCCGCATTCAGGCCCCCAGCGCGGGGCCTGCCGCCCCCCGGGTGGCCTTGAGGGAGAGACAGGCTCCGTCTGGACCCCCTTGGCTGCCCCTGTGCCTACAGATGTGCTTGTTTTAGTCCCGGGGGTCTGCCCGGCCCGGAGCTGGCCCTGCAGTGTAATGACAGGGCAGCCCCCTACAAGACACCTCGTCCCAGCCTGCGGGCTTAACGTCTGGAAAACCAATTCAAGACGTTTTGAAAGTCACCGCAGGTCTGCCTATGGGACTTAGGAAGAACACGCCCTTTGAGAAGCTGATGCTTCTGGCCTGTTTCTCGAGGTTCTGAGGTGCTGGGCCAGGACGTCGCGAACCCGGCCAGGCGGTTACTTTGCCCTGGCTGCACTGGCAGGTGTCTGGCGTCTTCGTGCTGCTGCTTCTGTGATGCAGACTTGGCTGTGGTTTGATATTTGATGTTGGGAATACTCTGCCCCTTGGGTGGTTGTTTTAGTCCAGTGATTTCGTTGCGATCCTGGTGCGTGTACACCTGTAAATTTTGACCCTGAGAGAGTGCAGTTTATTAAGTTTTAAAGTCAGTTTTAAGGAGGTGTTGGAAGTGGACGGAGTTCTTTATCTGCCTCTGAGAAAGGCACTTTTGCACCAATTAAAAACACGTCCTTCAAAGGAGGTAGTGATGTGTTTCCATCACACTTGTTATTTTCTTGGACTTTCTGTTTTTCTTCCAAAATTCTAGGTGAAATTTGTCTCCTTCCAGTTAGTGCCCATGATAATAAAATACATTCTTTCCACATCTGTCCCCAAACCCTACCACCTAAACCCAGTTCTCTGAGGACCTCTTCTGGGAATGCTGTGCCCTGTGGAAATCCCACAGCTGGGCTGGACCAGCTCCCAGGGCGTCCGGGAAGGTCACTGCTGCAGCCACGGGGCCGGAGGCCAGGCTGGGGCCGCCTGCCCAGCACAGCCACAGGTACAGCCCCCAGGGGCCTCTGTGGTTTGGACACACGTTTCTTTAGTGCGATGCTTCGGGTTGAAATGGAAAACGTGTTAGGAGGTGGCTGTTGGCAGTTGTCGGGGGCAGGGCGCCTTCTCCCGTGGGGTGTGGCAAACTCTGACCCCTGACCCCTGACCCAGGTCTGCACCCACCACATGCCTCCTCTGAGTCTCTCCTCGTTCACACCAGCCCATCCTGTGCTGCTCAGAATTGAACGCTCACGTGTGCGGGGCCGTGGTTCAGCAGGGACCCGAAGGGGCCGAGGTGCCCTTCCATCCCCTTCCAGAGGCCAGGAACGGGCTGGAGCTGCGCACTCACAGAATCTGTCACGGGACCTCAGAATGCTGCTTCGGGCGAGAGCCTGAGCCATCCCGTGGAGGCGCCCCTGAGCTGCAGCCCGGGGATCGACAGACTCAAGGGAGTCAGGTCATTAGTGGGAGGACCAGGGGGAACTCAGGGCTGACCCCTGAGCCCAGGTGTCTGTGGCCTCCAGGGCGAGCCTGGGTCCCGTCTGCACAGCCTGCTCTCAGGGCCTCCTGGACACACTACCTTTGCACAAAGGCTGTGTTGGAGCTGCGCTGTTTGCCCTGATAACTTGTCACCCTGTACTCTGTCCAGCATTTTATTTGGGGGTTTTGCATGATGGGAAAATACATCATTTTTGTTTTCCTGAATTCACATAAACAGGGAAGCATAACATTGAGTTTCTGACCTGACCATGCCACCCTCGCCTGCCCATCTCACCCGCAGCACGAGTCCTCTGCAGCCCAGCCTGTGTGGGTCCCTGCGAAGGGACGGGTGGTCGCCAGCTCCTCCCTGATCCCCGGGCGATGTCCACTTTCCTCGTCCCTCCTACTCACTCTCTCTGGCTTCTCACCTCCTTCCCCTCTCCTGTCGGTGCCGCTGCGGCCTCTCAGCCTCTGGACAAAGCCTGCGGCCCCCCGCTTCCCCCCACCCCCCCGCAGCACACGTCCTGCGGCCTCCGTGGAGCATCTCTGGTGCTACCACTTCTGCCTCCTCGGGGCCCTCCCAGGACAGGCCGACGTTCCGTCCCACCTGCTGGGCCTCGGTCCCCATTCACACTGCCAAGCAGCCGCGTACGGTCTCTCCCTGTGGCTTTGGGATGACGCCTGAGCCCCCAGCCAGGCTGCCCAGCAAGCCCCTTCCTGGCGCTGGAGACCACGAGGGCCGCGTCCCTGCCCAGAGCCCCCTGGTTCCCGCTCTGCCCCTTTGCTCCACAGGTCCTGGGGGACACACTCTGCTCGCTGGCGCCCTGCTAGGGGCTGGCATCCCTCTAGGGGCTGGTGGGCATGGCTTTGCGGGTGGGAGGCAGACAGCGTCGTCCCTCCGCCTGGTCCCGCGCTGCCTGAGCTCCGCAAGGCCAGCCGCCACGTGTCGGCAGGGACAGGTCGGAGGGGACAGGAGCGTCCCTGCCTGACTCCAGGGAAGATGTCGTTTCCTCACTGCTGTGACACTTCAGCACAAGCTTACCCTTCCGGAGGCCAGAGTCTGAAATGCGTCTCTTGGGGCCGCTCCCTTCTGGAGGCCCCAGTAGGGAGCCCATGCCTGCCTATTCCAGATTCTGCAGGCGCCGCGTCCCTGGCTCGGGCCCCTCCTCCATCCTCCTGGCCGGCAGGTGGGCGTTCTTTCTACGTTGCCATTTCTGGATCTGTTGCTGCCTTTGCTGTTCCTTGTTTGCACACCCTGTGGTCCCCTGAGCCCCCGATGGCCCAGGGGAATCACCTCCTCCCAAGGTCAGCCGGTCAGCAACCTCACTGACCTTCGCTGTGGAGCCCACCATATTCACAGCTGCCGGGAGGTGGACCTGGACGTCTTTGGGGTCATTGTTGTGCCACCACAAAGGTGTAGGAAGGACTTAGCATGGGGTCCGGTGCTTAGAAATCCCTCAGTGCGGCATAGCCATGGTTTGAATAAAGTTTTGCTGGTTCACCTTCGTGAATCACATTTCCCAGAGAGAACGTGGCAGGCCTGGCAGGGAAGGCTTAGTACCTGGTGAGGCTTAGTACCCGGTGAGGCTTAGTAGTACCCAGTGTGGCTTAGTCGTTTCCTCTCCTGCCTGTGAGCACCCCAGCCACTCAAGTGAGCAGCATCGCTGCATTTGGCCTTGAGAACAAAGGGTTTCCGGGCAAAGCTGTGGATGACCAGCCAGTGCTGTGAAGGTGAGAGCCCAGCAGCCCCAAGAAGCCTCCGCCAGGAGAGCACATTAGACGGGAAGAAGGGCCACTTCGAGTGAGCCACTGAAGACTGATCAGATTACACAGTGAGGGCACCGATCCATCTTGAGGAATGAAGCCATAAATTATAAAAACAAATTTATTCCGTTTCATGCTTTACAAAATTGTATTGTAAATGTAATTAGGCACTAAATTTTCAGAACAAAGAAAGATTGAAGTAAGACTTCGGGGAGAGGCAGGGCACATTTTTTCGAAATAATAATGATTTTTAGAAAGCCTACTTTCTCCTTACCATAAATGGAGACATTTTTGCAAAAAGCGTTTGACAGCTTCACCCACAGTCCCACGAGCCTTTGCTAATCCTAGGCAATCAGGTTATTCTGTCTTGAAGCAGTCAGTCTGTGATACTTGCGAACTTTCTCTTCTGTCGTTGTTAACTGGCCTAAACCCTGATTTATCAGTGCCTTTGCATTGGTTACTTCCCAAAACATTCTCACTGACTCATGAAATCTTGACTCACGGTAGATTTATAACTTTACTTTGCAGGTCATTACAAATGTGAAAATTGCACTCACTTTTCAAATTCAGCTAGCCTGGGATTTTTGCCTCATAAATTTGGAAACTGCAAGCAACAGTGGTTTAAACAAGACAGTTTTATTTATCTCTCATGTAAAAGGTGGGAGGCAGGCTGCCCGGGGCTGCTCAGTCGTGGGGGCCCAGGGGCCTCCATGACCTATTTGTGCTCCACTGTACTGGTGCATGGCCTTTGTCTGCCAGGCCTCCTCATACACTGGGCAAGTTGCTGGAGTACCAGCCATCACATCTACATTCCAGCAAGGAGGCCAGAGAACCAAAGTGCTCCACTCTCTTTACTCAATTTCACTCTCTGTGTGTATCTCATTGGCCAGAATTCAGTCACATGCCCACCCCTAGTTGCAAGGGAGGCTGGGAAGTGCAGTCCTGTAGCTGGGTGCATTGCAGCTCTAACTAGATCCAGAGTTCTGTTACTGAGGCTGGAGGGAGGATTGCGGATGCTGGATGGCAACTGCAGATCTCTGCTGTGGGGGGAGGTGTTTGGAAGCAAACCTGTTTTACGAGGTTCATTTCCAAGAGTATGTTCATGCCTGGCCGGAGACACTGTACTTAGCCACGTCACGGAGTTTTTGCACAACACGCCTCTCACATGGGTCTTTTTAGCTGCACTCATACAACCTGTGCTTGGAGGGACCAGCCCCGCTCTGCTGCCCTGGTTCTTGCCGCACGCTGGGCCTCGGCAGTCACCCAGCCCCCTGAGCCTGTCAGCCCGCAGCTGAGTGGTGAGCGGAGGCTGCCACCCCCTGCCTTGCGGCCCTGCTGACCCTGGCGGGGTGCGGGGGTGCCCAGGGCCTGTGTGCACGTGCTCCGCCAGCAGCTGGGGTGCAGCGGGTGCCCAGAGCAGGTGGGAAGCACGTGCAGAGGGATGTGCCGTGGGCAGGTGCAGGTTGCAGGGAGGGGCCGGTGGTAAGGGGACCAGGGTCTCCATGCCCCCGAGAGCCGCTGCTGCCCGTACCAGGGCCCTGAGCATCTGGAGCAGCGCGTATCATCCTAACACTGATGTGAAGAGGACCCGGAGAACTGGGCCCCCCCGCTCGGGCCGCTGTCCCTGTCACATGCGTGCAGGTGGGGTGGGAGGGGACAGCCATGGGGATGGAGGGTGTACGTGCAGCCGAGGGAACCACACACACAGACGTGCAGAGCTGCAGCAGGGCCTCAGGGTCAGGGCCGGGGCTGATCCCAGCGTCACCCCTGCCACTGGGTGGTCATACCCAGGACTTTGTTCCAGGACCTCCCTGCAACGTGCGCTTCAGTGTCTGAGGAAGGAGAGGACCCAGTGCCCTCGCGGGGTGTCTCTGGGGACTGCCCCCCTTGCAGGGTCTGCCCTGGGTTCTCTGGGTGGAGCAGGGCCTGGGGGATCCCAGAGGTCCGTGTTCTGAGAAGTGGTGTCTGTGTTTCCTTCTGTCTTGTGGAGTCTTTTGCACCTGGTTTGGAGAATCTTAGCTGAATTGGGGAGAAAGGAAGGAAGAAAGGGTTTTGTATGAACCGTGCTAGGAGAACACGTGGGGAGCCGTGTAACGCCAGCCCCAGGGGTTAGGAGCCCTTCCGGGTCCCCGGGCGGGACCAATGGAGCCGGGGCACCCAGCTGCAGGAGGGCGTCTTCAGCCGCTGTGAGCTTCATGCTCTTAGGAAACTGAAGCCTCGGCAAGGGCAGTTCAGGCTGCCGTGACCTTGACGGTCTTCTGCCAGAAGACAGATTTGCTAGCAAGGCTGTGGCGAAAGGGTTGGCCAGCCCTCCCGACTGTTCCCCAGGGCAAACACCTTGACACGTTTCACGTCAGGAAGCAAAGTTGTCCTGACAGCCAAGTCCCAGCCTAGTTTGTCAGAGTAGAGATGTTTGGAAACGACTTAGCGCTGTTATGTCCTAAAGGAAGTAATGAGTTCTCAGTTTACTGTTGAGAAGTAACCACACTGTGGTGTGAGGTGCGACTCTGGCCACGTTGTGTAATCCAGATAAAAGCCCAGACATTCCACGACAAAGATCCACGCACCACCGACACGGGCGTGTCTGCAGGGTAACATCCACGCTGGCCAGCAGAGCCGGGAGCGGGAGTCCCCAGCCCATCCATGCGCAGGGCCAGGAAGCGAGGCCATCGGGTGAACAGTGGGACAGCATCAGGGCTGGATTCTCACGCCTCACTGGTCCCCGCAGGGACGTGGCCGGCCTCTGAGGAGCTCAGGGGTAAAGCAGATTTGCTCTCCTTTCCTGTGCGGGGGGCAGGTCACAAGTAGCAGAGACAGAGGAGGGGCTCACAGGGAAGTTTCTCCTGTGGCTCCGGAGCACGTGCAGCCTCACTGTAGATCCCGGTGGACGCAGCTGCCCTTGGGCGCAGCTCCCTGAAGGAGCTTCGGGCCACACGTTCCCGTGCACAGACCTGCGGGAAGCAGGGCGGCACGGAGGGCTGCGGAGCCTGAGTTCTCACAACAGCAGGGCTCAGTATTAAAACATATTACACATTACTGTTAGCTAGTCACGATCTTGAAGAATGGAACCTGCCTTTCCGGAAGGCTGCAGTGTGTAACCGTGTGTGTGATCGGGTGCTTGCCCCGCAGTTCTTCACCACGTTCAAGCCTGGTCTAATCCTCGGCTTCCTAAGCCTGAGCGGAACTTCCTGCGTCCATCCTGAATCTTATTTCAGAACCAAATTCCCTCCCTTTGCAAAGCCCAGTGGCCTCTGTTCTCCCTCTAACCCCGAAAGATGCCACAACCCCCGGGACCCTGAGAGCTCTCGTCACAGGGCCCCAGACTGGTCTGTCTCTCCGTCCCCAGCGCCAGCCGGTGTGGGACTGAAAGCAGGAGAAAGAAGCGCAGCCAGCCTTGTCGGGGCCTGGGAGCGCAGAGGAGGGCAGTCGCCTCCTGCCTGCCTCTGACATTCGCGTGAATGTCACCCTCGCAAGGGTTGCATGAGTCCCCAGCTTGCTCTGGTCCTTACTTTTCTTTGAAACAAGCTGAGTTTTACAGAAGCATCTTTACCAGAACGCTACTTCATAAAAGCACATCTGAACGCGTCTTCGCGGGACGCCCCGGCCAAGCACGAGCGGAGGGGACAAGTGAGGCGGTGGGGGACCGGCGGGCGTGGAGCACGGGCCCCGTGGGGTCCGGCGCCCCCGCCCTCCCTGGGACGGGACTCGTCAGACTCCACAGCCGGCCTGGAGCCTCAGTTTACTCATCTGTGATAATGGGGCTGATTAGCAAGACCCTCCTGGGAGGGTGGTCGTGAGCAAGCAGGTGACACCCAGCATCCGGCCCCTTGGTTCCGTCAGGGAGGGGACACAGGGCCAAACTGCTCCGCGACCGGCCCTGAGCGATCGGCCCTGAGCGGGACATCAGAGCGTGTGGGTCCCGGAGCTGCTGCCGGGATGGGCACAGGCAGGTGTTCTCTCACCTGACGTTCACTGCCCAGCGCCCATCTCTTAATTTGCAGTCATGGATAAAAGCACTCCCCGTCTACACCCTCCATCCCTCATCCAGCTGTTTGTTTTACAAGTACCGTAGCTGCTGGGAGTCCTACAGAGGCCTCCCATCTCCCGAGGGGCCCCTGCGGCCACCGGGGTCCAAGGCTTGCCTTTTTCTTGGCATGTTTCCTGTCTTCCTGAAAGATGCTTCACCCGCACAGCATTGCTGGTTACCGCAGGTCTGGTGTCAGTGTGCAGACATCACTCTGCAGAAGCTGCGTGGCCCCAGGGACACCCCCTCCCTCCGTCCCCTCCCCCAGCCCTCTCAAGGGCAGAAAGTGGCTTTCTGGGCAGCCGTCCTCCCTCAAGCACCTGCCTCCCGGGCCTGGCCGTTCCTGTTGGAGGAGAGGGGTGAGGTTTGGTGGACCAGCCGCCAGGGGGTGGTGCCCAGACGCCGGGCACTCTGCCGGTTAACCGCTGCCTTTTCTTTTTCTTTTTCCGCAGGAGTACTTTTATCCAAGGTACTTAGGTAAGTTGGACTCATTTCCTCCTTTTGTTTGGGGCCTCACACCTCATCACCGAGTTGTTCCCGGAAGGACCTGCTTAATCGCACAGTGAGTTGGGAGCTCTCCAGGGCTCACGGGACAAAGCCCTAGTTTGTGTCTTTTATACCATAGTGACCGCGTTAGTGTCACCTCCAGCCGATGCCATTGTTTGCAGACCTCTGCCCCACTCTGATTCCAGGCTCAGCTCGTTAACTGGAAATATGATTGCTTTCGTGGTTCTCGGGCTGTTTGGTCTCAGGACTCTGCCCTTGTGAAATCACTGAAGACCCCAGAGAGCTTTTGCTTATGCGGACTCTGGTTGTTGATACCATGTTATTAATTAAAGCTGAGAACATTAAAACGTGCTTTTGTTTAACTTGGACAACAGGAACGGGCAGGCTAACAGCCTTGGCCGTCGAGCAGTCATGGCGCTCCCCGAGCGCCAGTCATGTCTGTGTGTGGAGGCGGGGGGGCCTGGACTGGGGGAGAACGAGAGGAAAAAGGCGAAGGCGGTCCCGTGTTTTCAGGAAGACCTGAAAGTTCCCCTGCGAACTGTTCCTTAATCGACACTGTTTCAAGGGTTCTTTTATGTCTCTACTTATAATGAGAGAGAAGTATTCCAGGGCTTTCCTCTTTAATTGTGTGAAGCGCATTTTGGTAAATTTTCCATTGGCCTTATAGCCTCGTAGAGGTACCTTCTGTGGGTGTGTATCTGGCAACAAGCGTAGTGGACCTGTGATTGGCCTTGAGAAGCCCCATCCGGGCTCCCTGCCGGCCTTGCTCCCGGGTGCATGGCTTTGTATCCTGAGGCAAAGGCGACAGTGGCCCCCGGGCCGCCTCCAATGCTATCCACTGCCTGTGCCCACATCCTCCGAGGCGCGGATGGGCAGCAGCGACCCACCAAAGGGCCAGTGAAGTGGCTCAACCAACACCCATTATGCCCAAGCTCAAGTTCAGATCATCCGGATGCTGTGGTCCCTCCCACCCCTGGCCTCCGTGTGGAGCACGCGGTCAGACAGCACAGAGGAGGAGGGGGCTAGTTCGCCAAAGAGATTGACCATCAAGCCAAGGGTACTGTTTCCAAGCGGGGGTCAGGTTGAAATGGAGGCCAGCCCTCTGACCACGGTCAGAAGCTTCCTGAGTGCCACTGGAGAGCCTTCTGTACGACAGAAAGAACCCCACCAGGAGGCTGCAGGGGCCCAAGGCTCCTTGGAGACAGAGCTCTGCCCATGGGCGGAGACGTCTTCTCGTCTGACGGTGTTCCATGTTCCGTGTCAGCGTGACTAGTCTCCCTCCAGAGTGTCACGTCTGCTGGCCCCGTGCCGGAAGGTGGCGCCCTGCCCTCTCTGTTTTGCAGAATGCATCAGTAAACATGGATCTCCGTACAAGAGGAACACAGATTTCATCGCCTGCGTGCAAAGTAAGTCTGTCTCCTTCCTCGAAGCCCCTGCGTTTGGGGTCTTGGGGCTTTGCTATATTTCCATTGTCTTTGGAGCCACGGCACCTGCCTGAGGTCCTCTCCTTTGCCCTGAACTTCCTTTTCTAAGCGAGTACGTGTTGGCTTTTCGAACAGGCAGGAAATTCGCACGGTATGAAGTGTAAACCTTTCACAGGTGGAGAGAAGGTGCATCCGGCCCTGCCTCCTGGTCAGTCAGGGGCCCTTTCGCCACGGCCACCGGTTCTAAGAATATTCTCAGACCCGTAGGAATGTGCTCGGAGTCTGTTATTTCCACACAGGTGGCAGCTCCCTGAACCCATGACTCCACCGCCCTTTCCCCTCCACGTTTCGCAGACGCTTCCTGTGTCAGCACGAGCACGGCCAGCACGTGGGGCTGCGTCCACACTCACGCTTGGTGGGCAGCGTGCTTGTTAACCAGTGTGCACTGGCGGACACCTGGGCCGTTTCCAGTTTTTATACTGTAACAAGCAAAGCCAGAGTGACCTCCTTGTCTGAATATCTGCAGAATAGAGTGGACTTGCAGAGGGAAAGCTGTGTTCTTTTTCAGTTCTGCTGCAGACCCGGCCCCGTTACCCCCCACCCCGGTGGAGGGCGGGAGTGCCTCTCCCAGTACCTGCACCAGCCCAGTGTATTGCTTCTTACTTTTTTATATCTTTCAGTAGAAAAAGTGAAAAACGACCCCCAGTCAATTCAGTTTCTTTTTTCTTACTCATGAGTAAAGCTGAGCTTCATATGTGAGGCGCCTTGGGTTTCTTTTTCTGTGGGTAGTTTGTTCAGAGTCTTTGCCTACTTGCCTCAATTTGTAGGAGCTGTTGATATATTTTGCAAATTAGCCATGTGTACTAAAGGTAGCAAAATTTTTCTTCAGCTCATCGTGCGTCTTTATTATTATTTTAAGTTATCATACGTAACACTGACACTTTGCACGAACTTTAATCCACACGTAGACCCCCAGGCCCGTCTCAGCCGAGCCTGACTCCAGGCCCGGCTGTGGCCGGAGAGCTCTGTGATGTGACCGCTTCATCCCCGCCAGGCCCGGCTGTCAGCTGCCTTATTGCACCGGCTCCACCGGTGAGGAGACGGGCTCTGAGCGCACAGCCAGCCCCGCACGGGGAGCCCTGCGCTGCACGCGGGCCTGCACTGCGGGGTCGCCCAGGGCGGGTGGAAGACCGGGACTGGCACCAGGGCCTGGTGGGCAGGGCTCGGCGGCTGTGACCCGTCACCCAGCCTCCTACGTACCAGCCGCTGGCCTTGCCTGTCTCGCCCCGGGTCACAGACCCCAGCCCGGCCCAGGCGCACAAAGGAAGTGAGAGACTGAAGGAGGGCAGGGGCCCTGCTGTGAGGCCCGGGCTCCCCACGGACCCTTCAGCAGCCTCCCAAGAGCAAGTGAGGGGCAGAGGCCGGTGTGCACTCAGGGAACAGAGCCCACGCCCACACACCCCGGCTGACGTGAGCAAAGCCCGCCCCTCGGCCCCCCAGGCTGAGCGGGGCCTCACCGGCCTTAGGCAGACATGGGAGCATCACAGCAGCTCAGCTTCCTGTCATTGCGCTTCACTTGTAGCAGATTTTTGGTGCTGTCAACTTACCATACCCGTCCCTTCTTTTTAAATTATGTTCGAACTGATGAGTTTGTTTTACTTCCTGGGGTTCAGGCTGTCCTTTTCCTGAGACTATAAGAAGTTGTCTGATATTTCATGTTTAAGCTTATAACCTGCCTCGGCGTCTCTGATGCAGTGAGGAGGTCATTTATTCTAGATGTGCCTCCCCCGGGGGTCCGGGATCGGTTTCTGAGGCTCTGCCTTTGGGTCCCAGAGGGTTTGGGCGATGCCGTCTGCGGAGTCCTGGCCAACTGTCTCCACGAGGAAGGGTCTCCGTGCCTTTTCTCCTCCGTGAGGACGACGGCCCGCATTTGCATGTATTTCCCAGCTTATAACTCGTCACACCCACACATTTCTGGAAGTGGGAGCAAAAGCCACTGAGACAGGCCTCTGCTGGCCTCAGCAGGTGCCTCACACCCCCGTCCACATAGCAGCTGCTTCTCCCTCCATCCTCTCTCAGCCGTCGTGGCCCTCGCCTCCCGCCTGTCGGGGGCCCGGGTTGGGGCTCAGGTCTGACTCAGCCCCGAGCCCCTCTGCAGGCTGCCTGCGTCCACCGAATTCCTAGAAGCTCAGGGGCACCTGCAAACACTCTCCTTCCTCTGCCCTACAGATAAGCTTCCCAACAGGGCAACAGATAAGAGCTGCTCTCCAGCTAGGTTCCCTGTGGGGATCTCCTGGGGCTGTCCCACCCCAGGGGAGGCTGATTTTTAAAGGTGGGGGGGCGGCGGGTAGGCATTCTAGGCAAATTCCAGACAAAGGTAATGAGGCCAGGTGTGTCCTTCTGAAATAACTTTAAGTCTTTCACCAAATATGTCGAGTGGAGACGCACCCCATCTTCCCCGTCCCTCCTGCAGGGCCTCTGACGTGCCAAGTGCTGCTGGGGGAACAGCCGGACCCTTGGGCCCCAGCACACGTCCCCCCGACCGCCCCGGTCTCCCTGCCCCCCTCAGAGCCCCGTCCTGCGGAGACAGTGTCAGGAAGCAGACCCGTCCGTCATCTCAGCCCTGGCACTGGGCTTGACCCCCGCCGCCCCGGGGGAGCCCTCGTTACAGCGGCACGGGGGCCACAGGGCTGACCGCTGGACCCCCTTCCTCACTCTCCGAGCGCCAGACCCAGTTCCTACTTGCTGGGGGCGGAAGGCACTCACCGAGTCCACCGAGGACAGCTGTGCGTGGGTCTCCAAACACCCGGGGGTGCTGTGTTCGCGGCACACTTGCGAGGGTTTCGTTGGCTGTAATTGTGCAGAACAAGCAAGCTTTGGGGGGTCCCGTGGAAAGGCCACAAGGAGAGCCCAGTGAGAGACGTGGGTTCCAGGGTTGCATACACAAACAGTTATGCTGGGCCCTCCCTGAGGGGCTCCCCGGTGACCGGGCCCCCAGACCCACAGGGACGCAGTGGGCAAAGCACGGCTTTGGGTCCATGCCAAGGACAGGGGCTGGCGCGAGGCCTGCTGAGCCGGGGGACAGGGGCCCACTGCCCTCCTGGGACCAGGAGCAAGCCCACGGTGGAAACACTGTCCCCAGACCAGCGTCCGGCTGGAGACGTCAGCGTCCTGAGAAAGAGGTGAAGAGGCGGGGGTGAGTGCCCGCCTGGCGCTCTCAATGGTCACCTGCTGGCTTGGCCTCTTCCTAGTGACCAGGCTGTGGAGTGAGTGGTGACCTCAGCTCCACACGGGGCGGGGCAGAGGGAGGGCGGAAGCACCGTGGCCACCTGTCGTGGGCTTCCCAGCGCTCAGACGGGCCCGTCGCTCGGTGAATAGACGCACGACAGTGCCTGGCTCAGGTGCTGCAGGTGGACGCCCGGGTATGAGAAGGTAGTGGCCGCTGGCACACAGAAAGGCGGCATCGCAGGGCTGAGCCTGGCCGGGTGGCTGCCCTGCCGTCTCCAGGGCCCCGGGAAATGTGCCCCGTTCCCCTCCACTGAAAGCAGGACGATCAGAGAAGCAGGATGGCCATTGGTCACCGGCATCGCTGAAGCCGACAGGCCGTGGGGCCGGCGTGTGTCGGAGAGAAAGGGGAGCAGCGGAGTCCGGGGCCTGGACGGCCTGGACCGTGTTCAAGCGGAGGCAGAGGCAGCAGGCCCACCCGAGGGGCGGGCGGGGAGGCTGTGGGCGCCCTCTGTGCGAACTGGACCCCACAGGCCAGGGGTCCTGGCCTGGCAGGGTGGACACAGCCGCCGGGGCAGGGGATGTTCTGTGTCTGCCGGGCTGGCCCGTGGACCGGCCAGGGCCCTGTGGACCTGCTCCCTGGGAGGTCCAAGCTCCTGGGGCCCAGCCAGGCCCACTCCTCTCCTCTGCTGCCCCGGGGCCGCGGCCCTGACCTCGGGCCCAGGGGGTGGGCGGCCACTCCTTCCGAGCTGACCTGGGTTTCCTGGGATCGGCGGGGCCTGGCCAGCCTGGTCTGTGACGCCCTCCCTCCCAGAGGTGGGTGTCCTGTGCGGCCCACCGGGGCCAGTGGAGGGGACGTTAGTGCCCCAGACCTGCCTCGGTTTCCTCCCAGCCGACCAGGGACAGCTCAGGGCCGCCTTCTCCTTCCTTCCAACTCAGAGCTGCCGGATCAGTGCTACCCAGACCCCTGCGATAAGGGGGGGACCCAGGTCTGCCAGGACCTCATGGGCACCTTCTACTGCCAGTGCAGAGACGGCTGGGCGGGACGGCTCTGCAACAGAGGTAAGGCCACGGCCTGGGGGCGGGCCTGGGCATAGGCGTCAGGCCCTCCCTGCAGGGCCACCCGAGGGCCCCGGGCTGGTGGGGCCCTGAGTCCTTCTCTCTTCCGCCTCTCCCCGCCGGGCCGCCTGCCACCCCGCCGGGGACACAGCCGCACCGGCCCGTCTGGCTGAGAGCAGAGAGAGGAGAAGTGGGAGGGCGGCAGGCCAGGGGTCCAGGCCCCTCACTGGCCGGCCCCCTCCCAGCTCCCGGGAGAAGATGGGCGGGCGGGGTCCTCCCAAGAGCGCGAATGTTTGCACAGCGCGGGAGGTCTTGCCTCTCCCCCCCCGGGCGGGGCGCCACCCAGCTTGAAAACCCACCGTGCTGAGCCCTGAACTGTGCTCTGGCCAGGCCACCTCCTTGGGTGGGGGGGGGGTGGCGGGGAGGGCGCTGACCCCTCCTGAGAGCAGGGCAGTAAGAGTGCCCTGTAGCTGCCCCGCCCGGCGCAGCCCCCAGCTGTCAGAAAGGAGTCAAGAGACTCTCTGAGTCTGCAGTGCGCAGGGTCAGCGGAGAGCTGCAGAAAACCCCCAGGACGTGGTTAGAACCCTCAGGCGGCCCCTTGGCTGCAGTGGGAGCCCTGGGCCCCTGTGCCCTCCCACCCAGGATCTGAGGGTGGATCCCATGGGGTCGGAGATGCAGGCGCTGCGACGTGCTCCAGGCGGGTTGTGGGTCACCTCTGGCTCTCTCCGTCCCTGTGTCCTGTTCCCAGATGTCAATGAGTGCAGCCAGGAGAGCGGGATCTGCAGCCAGATTTGCTACAACAAGCCGGGCAGCTTCCAGTGTGGCTGCTACAGCGGCTACGCACTCTCCCTGGACGGCCGGACCTGCCACGGTGAGGCCCTGGGTCCTGGTTGCCGTCCTCTCTCCTCCTCCCCCATTTTCTTCTGCGATTGCCAAGTTGCCGGTTGGCTGAAGCCACAGTCGCTTTGCTCCTCTGCGAGAGGCTGCAGGCCGTGGCTGGTCCCTCAGGCTCTGGAGGCTGTGGGCGTCCTGCAGACACAGCACATGCCCGGGCATGTCCACGGCCACGGGGAGCTGCCCCAGCACCTCCACACGGGCTGAGGCACCAGGACCTGTGGACAGGGCCGGCCCAGCGGGGGAGGCCGTGCCTACTGCCCCAGGACGGGAGGCGGCTGCCAGGCCTCCTTCCAGGCCACAGAGCCAGCAGAGGCTTCTGTGCCAGTCGGGGCCCAGGACATCTGGGGCGGGGGTGGGGGGGTGGGCAGGGAGCCCAGGGTCCCACTGCTCACTGCTTACAAAACCAGCGCTCACAGCCGGCAGAAAAGGCCAGCGATCTGGGGAGATGGCGTCCTCAGAGTCCCCCAGAAACCACCTCCGAAGATTCCGCCCGGCCCTGAAAGCTTCTAAAGGGAGACAGAGAAGGAATCTGAGTTAATCCCTGAGACGGGGGGTCAGAGTCCTTGCCGTCCCCCACTGTGTGCGGGCGTGTCGACTCCTCACGGCCTCCCTCTAGATGCGATCTTAGTCACGGTTCGTTCGGGAGATTACTGGACGGGAAGCTGGGGGGAGATCTGGTCATCTGTTCATTTCTACTCCTTTGATCTACAGAAAGAAGAGACAGGTTAGGCGAGGTATTGTGTGATCAAGAGATCTGAGAGGAGTGCCTGGGCTGAGATGAGTAGAGCGTGGGGGTGCCTGGTCGAAAGCCAGCTGCAATATGGCTCTGCTAAAGTGACAAGGAAGGGGGCTTCCTGAGGGCAGTTCCCTGTGGAGAGCTGCTTACGAATCCCCCGTCAGACATCGTTCCATTTCTGTGGGGTTAGGGGTGAAGGTCCGTCTTCTGTCTTCTTCGTGCTGACATAGGCGCCGTATGCTCAGAGTGGAAGACGTTGACGTGGGTCTGTAGCGTCTCTCTGCTGACGGTTTTAGTTGTCCGCTTACATATAGGGGCAGAGCCAGCTACAATTATTTTGATGCCCACAAACATATAGATTATTATGAACAATAGTGTTAATTCCATTCTCGTGAGGCCAGTTCTTGGAATTGTGAAGTTAGAGATTCAGTTCTGCTCAGGACGGAGCAGCCCGCGTCACGGCTGCAGTCTGGTCCTTGTGCAGGTGGGTCCTGACGATGTGGAACCGTGTAGGTTTACAGGCTCCCTGCGGGGAGCAGGTGCCCTTTGTGTTGTCTCCTTCCCACGACTGATCGCGGGGAGAAATCTTAGTTTCCACATCTGAAAGCCTGTGTTCGCTCAACTGCCCTTGTAATGAGGTCATGAGTCTTTGCGGCATGCGGTCCTGTGTGCCTTCTGAGGAATCGATGTTATTTGAAGTAACGGTTGCGCTTTCTAGAAAGTCCCTCTGTCACTTTAGGAACCAGTTCTTAACTGCAGACTTTCTGTACTTGTTTGCCAGAGGGGCAGAGGGGTTGGAACCTCAGGACTGACCCTTGATTGTCAGTTACAGCGACTGTGGCGTTGGCTTCCCACGGGCAGCCCCCGGTGCGAGGGGAGGGGGTTGGAACCAGGGAGCCTGAGTGAGGCCTGGCAGGCAGTGGTGGGCTCCGTGGTCAGCTCAGGGCTCCAGGGCGCAGGCTGGGACTTCTAGTCAAAGGGCCCCAGGAGTTACTTTTTTACCTTCCTGGACTGCAGTCATTGGAATTAAGCACCAATTGTGTGCAGCCCGGCCAGGTGGTGCCCTGTACACCGTCTGGAATCAGCCTTCTCAACCAGACCCCTGATCAGCAGTGCCCCCCGCAACCCCTGCTCCTGGGTTGGGGCTGGAAAGCCCAGTGGATGGAAGGAAGGGAGGAGGCTGGAGAGGAGCGGGGAGGGGAGGGGGAGAGGAGGGAGGGGGAGGGGGAGGGAAGGGGAGGGAGGGGAGAGGGAATGGGGGAGGGGAGGGGAGGAGGCCTGCGTTGCCCGGGGTGCAGTGATGACACCGCCAGGCCAGGCTGTGCTCACTCTGCAGAGCTGGATGCCTCTCAGCGGCGGTTCCCAGCCTGGCTGGCGGCGTCTCATTTCGGGCCGGCTGCCAGCAGGCCTGGTGGACCTGAAACACAGCTGGGTTTTCCTGCAGACTTGGATGAATGTGCGGACGCAGGCGCCTGCGGGGAGGCTCAGTGCCAGAACCTGCCGGGCTCCTACTCCTGCCTCTGCGACGAGGGCTACGCGTTCAGCTCCCAGGAGAAGTCCTGCCGAGGTACCCGCCCCGACACCACACAGGACACGCACACACACGCGTGCGCAGGGCACTGCTCTCCCAGGAGCACAGCATGCTTGAGCGCTCGTGTGGGTCCTGCACACCTGCGACATGGCGCGCGCCCCTTGTGCACCTGGGCCTCTTCCCCAGAGACACAGGGAGACCGACCAGGCGGGGCCCCTGTGCTTCTGGGCAACGGGCTTCTCTCCTGCCGTCGGTGCGGCCTAGCCCAGCCGAGTCCGGGGGCGCCGAGAGCCCTGCTCCCTCCCACCGCCTTCCTGCCTGGGGCCAGCGGCTGCCCCCTCCACCAGGGAGGGGATGGGGTAGTCCTGGCCCTGCCCGCCCACCAGGCTGTCCCTGTGCCCCATGCTGACCTGGCCATGCTGACGGCCTCCGTCCCGCGTCCCCAGGAAGGAGCCGGCCAGCTGGGCGGGAGCCACGGGCCTGGAGCTCCCGGGTCTCGGGCTGGGGACTCACGTCCGTGGCGGTGTGATGGGGCAGCAGGGTGCGTGGTGGCGTCAGTGGACTCAGGCGCTTCCTTGTGGCTGGCAGATGTGGACGAGTGCGCGGAGGGGCGCTGCGAGCAGGCCTGTGTCAACTCCCCTGGGAGCTACACCTGCCACTGTGACGGGCGCGGGGGCCTCAAGCTGTCCCGGGACATGAACACCTGCGAGGTAGTGCCTGGCCCGGCCTCCCGGCTGTGCTGTGGCCCCGCGTGGGGCTGGCTGGGAGCGCGTCCTCGGGCCTGTGGGGAGAGGCGGGGTGGGAGGCGTGGCCGTGCCATCCGATGTGTGGTTGTGGCCACCTCAGCTCCTCCCCAGTGTGACTCACTCACACACGCGTGACCGCAGCCCCCACCCGGGCTCTGCGATGCGTGGGCAGCAAGGCGCCCCCTGACCGTGAGGGCAGGCCTGCCCTGGCTGCCCTGTGACCCCCCCGGGGCTCCCACCGTGTGGCCCTCCAGGTAGTGGAGAAGCCGCATCGTAGAGCAGGGAACATTCTAGAAACAACTTCAAGGTCTCCATTTTTTGCTTGTTTTACAACATTTTATAGTTGTTTTTATTATTCTCCGTACGTTTGAAATATTCCATAATTAAAATATGAAAGCAGAAGGGAAATGCACAGGGAAGGAGGGTGCTGGAGAAGCTGCCAGGAGGGAGTGGGGGCCTCTGAAAACATCGGAGACCAGCCTCCCCTGGGAGCCCCCGTGGTGGGCTGGGCTGGGGGCAGCAGGGTCCCTGGGGGTTCCAGTGGGAGCCCGGCCGAGGGCCCCCACCTGAGGCCAGCTCCCCGCTCCTGAAGGACATCCTGCCCTGCGTGCCCTTCAACGTGGCCAAGAGTGTGAAGTCGCTGTACCTGGGCCGCATGTTTAGCGGGACGCCCGTGATCAGGCTGCGCTTCAAACGGCTGCAGCCCACGAGGTGAGAGGACGGCCCGAGCGTCTGGGCCTGGCGGCGGGGGGCAAAATCAGCCCCGTGCTCGCGTCCCGGCCGGGGAGCCTGCAGTCCAGCACAGCCGCGGGGGCCTCAGGGCTGGTGCCAGCTGTACGCCTCCCTGGGGACTCGATGCTGGCATTGGGGTGTGGGTGGCATTCGGCCCGCTCACCTGGGCTCTTCCCGAGGCCAGGCGAGCCCCGCCGGGAGGGGTCACGCACCACGACCCGCGTGTAACCCACTCGTTTCTGCCCGCGCTCAGACTGGTGGCTGAGTTCGACTTCAGGACCTTCGATCCTGAGGGCGTCCTGTTTTTCGCCGGAGGCCATCGGGACAGCACCTGGATCGTCCTGGGCCTGCGGGCCGGCCGACTGGAGCTGCAGCTCCGCTACCAGGGCGTGGGCCGCGTCACCAGCAGCGGACCCGTCATCAACCACGGCTCGTGGCAGACGGTGAGCGTGGCCCCCTCTGCGCCGCCTGGGCCGGCCCGGGGCTCCTGGGCCGAGGACCCAGCATCTACTTGCACTCGCTCACTCAGCAGTTAGTGGGTGCAGCCGCGGCAGGACGGCCCCGCGCCAGAAAGCCTGCGCTCAGATGGGCATTATGTCCTCACAGAAGCAGAGCAGGGCTTCCACCGCAGCGGCCGTGATTCTCAGTGGGGTGACTCCTCTGAGGACACCTGGCTGTGTCTGGAGACACTTCTGCTTATCACAGCTGTGAGGGGGCATGGGGGTCCCCTGGCAGCTGGATTGAGGCCAGGGGGGCTCGGGACTCCCCACCTCGAGGACCCGCCGGTTCAGACTGCCAGTCGCGTCGAGGCTGAGAACCGGCCAAGGTCCCGGGGCCCAGCTCTCGGTGTGGGGCAGGGCCAGACGTGACTCGTGACGCCGTCCCAGGCTCTGCCCCCCTGGCCTGCTCCGTTCACGCTGACCTCCAGCCTCTCGAGGGAGGTGCCGTGACCGCCCAGAGCCTGAACTGCAGCCGGTGGCTTTGGAGCTGCTGCTGTGTCCTCCATCATGATGCCTGGCGCAAAGCAGCCTGTGACACGCAGGCTCCCTCCCCAAACTTGGAGGCAACCTTAGTTGGAACTGGGCTTTTAGAAGTAAGTGCTTGAAAGAGAAATGGGAAAAGCATTCTTTTTTCCTCTAGAAGTGAAGATTAAATGGAAAAATTTGCCCTGGTCTCTGCGAATAAAAACAGTGTAGACGTTTGCTAATATTTCCATCCTGTCGGTGGCGTCTAGCTCCTCCTTTCCTGGACTCTTAAAGCACGAGCATCTCCAAAGCAGCAGGAGGGATGCCTTCCGCAAAGTTACAGATAAAACAGTCGATCTAGAGGGAAGCCGTCTCGGGGTTGAGGGAGCTCCACACGTGGGAACCCGCTGCCCCGCGGTTGAGGGCAGGAGGGTCCCGAGCGGGGCTGGGACACTGCCCGAGGGGAAGGGGCTAGAGGAGGCATGACCAGTGGATGCACGTGGCTGCCAGCCCACCCAAGGCACAAACTGGTCCTTGAGGTGCAGGGCCAGTTCCACAACGACCTCTGCCCACTCTCCCTGCCCCTGAGGCTCCCCACATGTGCACACTGCTGTCTCCTGACCAAATTCAGACCCAGTACCTAAATGTTTCTCCACCTGAGCCAGAAAGGAAATTGAGGGGCTTCTGGGTCATTAGGAAGATGCATCGTGTATAGAGTGACAGATTTTTTAATTTTCCTACAAGGAAAGCAGGAAAGAGTGCCAAGTTTTAGAAAGAATTCATACGTTCAGTCAGCATTCAGTCCGTGCCAGGCGCTGTTGCTGGAGATCCCGAGGCAACACGTGTCCTCGTGTATTCAAAGTGCCCAGTGAGGGGTAGGAGAAGCTAAGGGCCAGAGGTGTCAGGGCTGACCCAAGGGGGCAGTGACCTCAGGCCCCGGAAGGCAGCTCCCTGACTGAGGCTTCATTTAGGGTCCAGAGATGGGGAAGGGGCTCCAGGTGGGCTCACCTGCAGGGGGAGGGAGTAGCATTGGGAGGGAAACCAAAACCGGCAGGGTCGGAGCCACACCATAGATGCCAGGGAAGCAGTACAGGTGATGAGCATGGACCCCCCGAGGCTGGGGGTCTCTCGGCCCTGGGTGGTGATGGGAACGTGGCCCCCCCGAGGCTGGGGGCCCCTTCAGAAGGTGCACATCCACCCTCACAGCACTTGTGCTGTTCAGATCTCTGTTGAGGAGCTCGAACGGAACCTGGTGATCAAGGTGAACAAGGATGCTGTCATGAAGATCGCCGTGGCCGGTGACCTGTTCCAGCTGGACAGAGGACTGTACCATCTGAACCTGACCGTGGGAGGCGTTCCCTTCAAGGAGAAAGACCTCGTCCAGCCTGTAAGTACTGTCCTTAGCCCCTGAGGTCGGAGCCCAGGTGGCTGAGCGCAGGGTTTAACCCTGAGGGCCCCGGGAGAGGACCGGAGGGAGGCAAGCATCTCTAGACCCTAACAAGCCGCAGTGCGGCTACGTCACGCACCGCACCATCTCTCTACGCAACTCATTCGTGTTCTCGTCTAAATTCATGATAAAAATATCTATTTTGCAGAGGAGATAAATCACAAAGAACTTATCCTTTAACAAAAGGAACACTCAACTCTTTTGGGCAGTTCCCAAGTACATTTGGGTTGTAAACCCTGCCGGGATTCCCACAGGGGAAACAAGACCTAACGGGAGGTTGGCATTGGTCATTTCCCAAAGTCCTGTCCCATCTCATCACCCCACTCCCCCGGTGTGCTGATGTCCACGGCCAGAATCCCTGGTGTTCCGGGTCTGATTTCCACACTGAACACGAGACGTGAGTCCAGCACACTGAGGTTCTGAGTAGAGGGTGGTGGCGGCAGCACCTTCCCTCCAGAGGGCTGGCCCACACCCCAGAGTCCCATCCGTGTGCCTCATGCCTCCTCGTTTTACAGACAAAGGCTGGGGCGACCTGATGTGCACAGAGCCACGCGGCAAGTGCACAGCTGCGGGTCCCCAGCCCCCGCCCTACACACCCCAGGTGCTTTGGGCGCCTGGCAGGAGCACAGGCACAGCTTCTGTGGAAGGGGCCCCTCGCCCTCATCCTTCCAGGTGGTGGTCAGCGCCCTGTGTCTGTTAGATGAGTGGGGACCGGGTGCAGGCAGAGGAGGACGGGTGGGGCGCAGATGTGCTGCTGCGTGTGCCGTGTACCTGGAGTCGGGCAGCGAATCCCTCTGTGAGCGCGGAGCCTGTAGTGGAAACACCTCCCCCCGCAGGATTCATCCACGTTAGTGGTGGATTTCCACGTGCCTGCGCCGGGAGGGCACTGTGGGAGCGGGCAGCACCAGGAAGCCACCGGGGGTCTCTGTCTTTCCAGATGAACCCCCGTCTGGACGGCTGCCTGAGGAGTTGGCACTGGCTGGACGGTGAGGACACCACCGTCCAGGAGACGGTCAAGGCGAACGTGAACATGCAGTGCTTCTCCTTGACCGAAAGAGGCTCCTTCTTCCCTGGGAGAGGGTTTGCCTCCTACAGCCTGGATTATGGTGAGTCCTGGCTGCTGCATCGGGATGGCTGTGCTTGTCCTTGCAGCCAAAATACGCCGAAATACACTAAAAACCAGAGAAGCAGGAAGCAGTTTCCTACCGGGAAGACGGCAGAAGGGACGGCCTCACGGCCCCCGGGCTACGGGCGGGGCACAGGCCCACTCCCAGGGTGCAGGGCTGGGAAAAAAGGGACGGAGGAGGGTGCCGGTGCTTGGTGGCCGAGACGGGCAGGCGGATGCAGGGCTCTAAGGGGAGCTTCCCAGAAGGTTCTGAGACAAGACAGGCTCAGCCTCATCCAGGTAGATGTAGACGGAGCCCCTCGGGAACGCCCAGCACTGCAGTCACAGCGCCGTGGGCCGTGGGGAGGGGGCAACGGCTCAAGGAGTCCCTGAGCTCGAGCTTCAGAAGGACGAGAAGGAGAGAGGCCCCAAGGAGCCGGGCTTTTCCAGCCGCTACGGAGGCAGCAAAGGAGCTTCTCCTTCACGCCCGGGGAGACAGGAGCAGGCCTCGTAGCGGGCGGGGTGGGCAGCTGGGGGCCAGCGTGCTGCCGCAGGGGACACAGGGTCGGCCCGGAGTCCCTCTGGCTTCTGTGAAGCAGGGCCCTTCATTCCTGGAACAAACCACAACTATCTCTTCCCTTTTATTATCCATCAGTGACAACTTTTACAGTAAAGACAAATAATCCTCCCGTGCTGATAAGTGAGCACTTAGATGTCAGCTTTATGTGAAATGAGTGAATGTTCCAAATCCTGGCGGTACCATTGCCACCTCCGCTCTGGGGATGTCAACCCGGACGGTGCGGACGTCGGGGGCGGGGGGCGGGGACGGTGGCGGTTCCATTTGAGTCTGGACCCAGGATTTCCCCGACTTCCCCTCTGACAGGGTTGAAGTTAGCCTCTGTTTCCCAGGGGGCACCAGCTGCAGCCCCGAGGTGTCACCGTGCCTGGGCTCACGGGCCTTAGTGACTTCCAGGTTGAGGATGTTGGGAGAGCCCTGGGTCCCGGCCCAGGGACAGCTCGCACAGAACCGTGCGCCTCTTTCCGAGGGTCGGGAAGGCATCCAGAGCCCGGGCTGCCCGGCAGTCCCAGGTGGACACCTGGTCCAGGGAGGGTCCAGGGTCGCCCCCCTCCCCTTCTCCGCAGCCCACTCCTCCTGCCAGGCTCCTGGCATTGCTGTGAAGGCCCCCGCTCCCGGCTCTGCTCCCCCCTCCACACTCTCACCCTGAGAGAGTCCCCGGGGTACCCCCACCCCTCTCTGTTCCTAGACTCTGAGCCTTTCGTGGTTGAAGGCGCACACGTGACCCCCCACCCCACCCCGGCCCTGCTTGTCAGCCCAGGAGGGCAGGTGGCCTGCTGCCTCCTTCAGACCTCACTGCCCCGGTGGCCTGCAAGTTCAAGGAGGGCCCGTCCAGCTCGGAGGACGTGGGGCCTGCTCCCTCCTCCTTAGCAAGTCGGGCCATCCTCTCAAGACCTTGTGTCACTGTCCCCTTTCTGTCTTTAATTGTCAAAAGCATCACCACGTCACTGAAGGGTTTTTAGAAAAGAACCATTGACCCCTAATCGCACCACCTCATACAAAACACGTCACTCTTTCAGTCTTTGCTTTTGTACGTGCAACCCTAGAGCATCCTATGATGTTTAATATCACATCATGGAGCATAAATGTTTCATTCCTTTTTCACTAACACTGTGGTAACGCAGACACCGCAGGCACGGTCTCCACTGGCTGCAGTGCTGTCCCTGCGCCCGTCACCGTGCCTGCTGCGGTCTGCTCGCCGCTTTGCTGCATGGTTTTGATCTTCAAGTTCTGTGACAACAAAGGCCAAATGGTAGTTAGAACTCTATGCTTTTTTAATGTGCCTTGAACTATACCGTCAACGTTCTCACGTTACAACACAGAAAGGACACATTAGGAAATGACAGATACTGTCCTCAGCAGCAGGTCCCAGTGGATCTGGACTCACTGGGTCTCAAAGCCTGAGAAGCCCTCCGTGAGGGGCGTGTGGTTGACCCCACTGTGCACCCGAGAAAACTCCCCAGGGGAGCCGAGGCGTCGGTGCCTTAAGCACACTGCTGGCAACCAGGCCGCGGGCCTCCTCTGTCCGGGGACTCAGCAGGGAACATACTCCCCCCGCCGCAGGGGTGCAGGGGGAGCTCGGCAGCAGAGGAGAAGGCTGGGTCGGTTCCTTTTTCCAATTCTGTGTGCGTTCGATTCGATGAACAATTATGGGGACTGGCCGTAACAGGCCCCTCTGGGATGCGGACGCACACACGACTTGAGGGGCACACAGTCCACTGGGGGGAGAGACCGGCCCACGGCGAGGTCCGAGCCCAAATGTTCGCAGACGTGGCCTCAGCATCCTTCTGCCGAAGCAGCCCCTGCCTGACATCCTCACGAGGTAGAAACACTTAAAAACCAAGAGGGCGGAGGTTGTCTGGCCTCTTCAGCAGCAGGTGATCACACGTGGGGAGGAAACGTGAGGTGGCGTTCGCCCTCCGAGAACCAGAATGCAGCCCTGCTACCACAAGTGCTTTGGAGCAGTTTGTGCAAGAGGCGTGCACCATGTATACTCATTCCGATGCGTCGTGTACGTGACACGCACCGTATGGTTTAATCCACACGCGGTACCTACTGCGGCCCGTCTAACACACCCGAACAAAACCTCACCCGCGGACGCGTCGACTGTGACGGTAGAAAAGCGCAGCTCAGGATGTAGGATCGTATGTGCTGTTGAGTGGGGCTCGTGGAAGCGTCCATTTTCTTCGCGTCTTTAATTTTGCAAAGTCCTTCAGCTTGCGGGGCTGCACAAGGCCGCAGCTGAGGTGCAGAGGGTCGAAGGCTGAGATGCCTGCCCCATTCAACTGACCTGCGGGGAGGGAGTCGGGGGCGCCCGGGGGCTGAGCACGGCCCAAGTGGTGCGTCTGAGGTCCCGGCGGGACTAGGTGGCCCGGTGGTCACGCGAAGGGGCCCTCGGGGGAGCGGGCGGCATGGCCATCCTCAGGCGGCCTGGGGCCTCTGGACTGCGGCCCAGACCTGAGTCCAGAGCCCGGCCCCCGTCACTTCCCAGCTGTTGGCGCGAACCGCGGGTTCTGGGAGGCTGTTACCGGCTTCCCACCTCCTCCGCCGCCCGGCGTCCTCTGCTGCCCGGGGCCGCGGGGGAGCTGAGCTCGCCGCGTCTCGCTCCCCGCCTCTCGGGTCTGGATCGCCCTGTGATGTGCCGCCTTCATTGCAGCTCGGACATCGCCGGACGTCGGGACCGAGACCACCTGGGAAGTAGAGGCCGTGGCTCGGATCCGCCCCGCTGCCGACACGGGGATGCTGCTTGCGCTGGTGGGCGATGACCAGGCCGTGGCCCTCTCCGTGGCCCTGGTCGACTACCACTCCACCAAGAAGCTCAAAAAGCAGGTACCACTCACTGCCCCACCCCACCCCCGACCCCTGAGGACAAACTGCTGCCCCAGCGCCCAGTGCCCAGCCAGGCTGCGGCCCGCACCGTGGCCCTCGAGGTTCCAGCCCACCCTCCCCGTCTCTCTCCAGGGTCAGAGCAGCCGCGCGTGGCTCGGGGACAGTGTTGCGTTCCCGAAAGCCAGTTGTGCGGTGGGGAGACTTTCCCACCCGCTCAGTGGTGTAGCAGTTTGAATTAATTGCTCGTATGTAAGCCAAAGGACTTTGCTCATAGATCAGATCTTCCTTTTGAAAAAGATGTGCAAACGTGCCCCAGACCCTTGTCACGCGGCCCCCTGGGGACGCAGGCGGAGCTCTGGGCACATGCCCCTGGACACGCTTTTCATCACCTCCACGCAGCCCCCCTCTCCCGACTCTCCCAACACCACGCCAACACCGTGCTGACTGGACTCACTGTTTTCTCAGAGAACAGCTAAGAGGTGGCGGAAATAGGTTTATTTTCTCACCTCTGTCCTAAGAGGGGTGTGTTCACCAAGTCAGCCTGCCCGCGGGGGCCACCCAGCTCCCCTCTTAGCGGGTCTGCAAGCTGATGGGCGCGGATCCGCGCCCTGCCCAGGCCGGCTTTCCCCCGTCCCGGTACTTGGGACAAACGGCCCCGAGGCCCACCCAGCTGAGACCACCTCCCCGGGCGGGGAGAGGGAGGGAGGGGAGGGCCATCGGTCATCACAGCGCCTCTGCCCTGTGTTGTCAGAGGCGTGTTCTGCCTGGCGTGTGCATTTGCTGCCCGGGCCCCTCTGTGGTGCTTTGTGGCAGCTCCACATGGAGGGGCAGCCCTAGCCTGTGTCCCGGCTGTGGACACGCTGGTGACTGGGGTCACCTCTGCCCAGGCCGATGCATGTGCATTCCCGTTTCTGGAGCGTGTTTCCCCCCAGCTCCCGCCCGAGGGTGTGTGGTTTTATTTGTTCGTCCTCCATCACGTTGCAGGGTCCAGGTGGCCCCCTCCTTCACCCGAATAGAGACTGAGTCCCTGTCACACCCCGGCCGCAGGCGACCCTGCCCGCAGGAGGCCCGCAGGACAGGGCAGGACAACAGGGCCCGCGGGCACTTGGCCACCACCCCACCTGCCCTGCCCCTGCTCAGGCGTGCTTCTCCCCACAGCTGGTCGTCCTGGCCGTGGAGAGCGTCACCCTGGTCCTGATGGAGATCAAGGTCTGTGACGGCCAGGAGCACGTTGTGACCGTTTCTGTGAACAAGGACGAGGCCACCCTGGAGGTGGACGGCACGAAGGGCCAGAGTGAAGTGAGCCCAGCAGGGCTGCAGGAGAGGCTGGCCGTCCTCGGGAGGCACCTGCAGGGCTCCGTGCTCACCTTCGTCGGGGGGCTGCCAGGTAGGGTGCCCCAACTTGCTCGCCCCAAGCAGAACTGGGCTGCTCTGTACTAAAAGGAGGAGGGAAGCAGCCGGCCCGTGGCTGCTTCGGGTGCTCGCTGGGTGTCGGCCCCGGCCTGCCATTGTGTGTGGCGTTCAGGCTAAGAACACGCTTGCAGGGCCAAGTGGCAGCCTGAAGCTTCCCCTCCCCGGCTCCCGCACCCTCCAGGAGCCCCACCCCCAACCATGGGCATCAGACGGTGGCTCCGGCCAAGGCTAGTGAGGAGGGTTCAGCCCACTGGGCCACGCTGGGGGCTGGGTGCCCCAGCGCCCCAGCCAGCCTCGCCCCTGAGGCCTGGTGTCCAGTTGCCATGGCAGCAGGCAGAGTGACCCCGGCCCCTCCTGCGTCCGGGCCTCAGGTCTGGTCAGGTGGAGCCAGGAATCGGGGCGAAGTGGTGGCAGGAGGATGAGGCCAGGGCCTCACGTAAGGCCCCGTCCGCTCCCACCCCTCAGGGTGGGTGTCCACTTGCCACAGACGGCGGCATCTCTATCTTGGCTGGCAGACTCAGAGTGCATTTGGTTTTAATAAGCAGAGCTTTGAAGAGGACGAGAGAAAGCCTGGAAGCCCTGGGCATGACTCATTCGGGCCGAGAAGATAATATTTAATTGATCTGACTATCTGTGTGCGCTCCTGGGGGCCGGGGTGCGGCGTCAAGCCTGGCGGCAGCGGTTCACCACCTGCCTAGGGCGTGTGCCCGAGCCAGACGGAGGGGTTCCGCAGGGATGGGAAACCGTGCCCTCGAGGCGGCCGGAGACGCAGAGCGGGGAGCCCAGGCCCCAGACGCCGGGCATCTCGCCCCCTGAGACGTGTTTGTTCTTCCCCCGCGGCCCAGATGTGCCAGTGACCTCGGCCCCGGTCACAGCCTTCTACCGCGGCTGCATGACGCTGGAGGTCAACCGGAAGGTCCTGGACCTGGACGAGGCCATCTACAAGCACAGCGACATCATGGCCCACTCCTGCCCCCCAGCTGAGCCGGCCGCCTAGGCTTCTGCTGCCGCCGGACTCCCGCACAGCCACGTGCGCTTAGCTTTCTTCCCAGACCAGGAAGGACAGCGGGAGGCCCCCGCACCCCTGCCCGAGACACTGATCCCTCGCCCGCCAGCTCCCCTCACGGCCTCCCTGCCCGTGTGTAACATATGTGTAAATAGCGGACTCACCTCAGCACCACCCGAGCGGACCCGGGAAGAGAATTCTGTTATTTTTATTACCAGATGCTTCTCTCTGACCTAAAACTATGGAAAAATAAAACGTTTACGGAAACTTCCGAGCTCTGTGTCGGCGCTTTCTGCCCCTTGGCACTCAGCGGCGCAGCCGTCGTGGGGTCCGAGGCCGAGAGCGGTCCGCCAGGCCCATCGGCTTTAACTCCAGGCGGCATCCCTTCCGCCTGCCGCCGGCGTCCCCGAGACGGGGATGAGCCGCTTTCCGGGAGGCGGCAGTGCCGGTCGCCTGCCTGCGCGGCCACGGGCAGGCGCCACAGGTCAGCACCGCCGGCTCCCCGTGCAAACCCGCAGCCTCGGTTCTCCCACCTTCTCGTTTCGGGAGGCCGTGCGCGGTGCCGGAAGGCACCTGCTCGTTGTAGAGCGAGCCGGGTCTGCCGGGGGTCGAGCGCACGGGCCTTTCGCTCTGGCTCCAGGAGCATGGGGGGCAGTAACGACACCACGACGCCAGCCCAGGTCACGGGGGAGAGCAAGCCCAGCGTTTGCAGCTGCTGCGGACACGTCTGGGGCTGTGGGCGCTGTCGCAGCAGAGGGTCCCAGGGGAGTTTCCGGCATCCGGTGGGGCTTCCCTCCACCCCAAGACTGAGGTTCTATTTTTTTAAATACTAAACCCTGAAGTGTGTTCTCAGGCAGGCAGCCCAGGGTCCCACGGCCCCATTTCAGCTTCATGGCTTTAATCCCTCAAAGCGGCTTCGGGGTCTCTGCACCCGCCCGCCTTCCCCCCACCCCGCTGCTGAACGTGAGTTTACAGTCACAACCTGACCCAGAGACAAGCAGGGGCGGAAGGAGGGGCGGGGGCCGAGGACCCCAGCCCAGCCACGTGCGGAGCCCGTGGGACGCAGAGTGGCCGCGGCACCTCAGGTGGAGAAGCTCCCTCTCGATCCTGGCTGGCGGGACTGGCAAGTGGAGTGACCCCGGGGACCGTGGGCAGAGGCAGCTGGCGTGCCCTGGAAGGGACGGGGTCTCCATGACACAGGGGAGGGGTTGGCAACCACAGATGCCCATCAGGCGGGACCCGTGGGCCGAGCTCACCTAAGACGACCAGACTGAGGCCCGAAGGTACAAGGTGACGGCCAGGACCCCAGAGGCAGAGGCGCTCGGACCCCAGGGCCCAGCAGGGCTGGCACGTGCAGCCAGGGTCAGCCCCTCCCAGGGCCACCCATGTCCTCCTGCCAGCCTGAACCCACTTGTCTGCTCCCCGGCCTGCCTCAAACCGTGTGTCTCTGTGTGTGTGTCTGTGTGTGTGTGCATGAGCGTGCATGTATGTGTCTGGGCCCCTCCTCTGCCAGGCCAGCCGTGGGCTCGGTGCACTCCTTCAGGCGTCCCTGAACCTCACTGGGCTGTGGGTGAGAGTTCTGCTGACTCAGGACTTCAGGAAACTAGCCCGAGAGTTCTTCAAGTGATTTGCACAGAAGGGCTGGCAGGGAGGTCAGTCAGGGGACTCGGCGAGCCCTGGTCCTCGTGCAAAGTCCGCCTCCAGCCAGCCTCTTCCCAGAGCACCGTGGAGCCCCCTCCTCCATCCGTGACCGGAGTGGACGTGTGGTCTGGCTCACAGCCTAAGTGGACCCCAGCCCAGGCCCCTGTGCCAGCTCCGGGTTGGGGGCTGGCCTGGTGGGCTGAACTGGTCAGGCTGCGGCCTGGAGCTGTAGGACGTGCCTCACACTGTCCGTTGGGGGCTTGAGAGCCCAGTTCCTGGGGACTCTGATGTTGACCAGGAGGACCAGGCACGGTTGCCATCAGCTCAGGGAGCAGGGGTCTCCCCTGCTGCCCGTGATCTCCCAGAGCCGCTGAGCACCACTCTGAGAAATGGGGGCACGCAGTCCCGCCCACGACCCCAGGAGACCCCCTGCTGCCCACCCTCTGGCCCCATGTGGCCTCAGGAGCCCAAAGCCACCCTGGGGCCTGCTCTCAGCCCAGTCACCACAGCATTCCCGCCATCCTCTCTGGTTTTTGTCCACTCCGGAGGCAGCTCTGGAATGTTCTTACGGAATGCTCCCCAGGCCAGCCCCCACCCGCTCACAAAGGCCAGGATGGCCAGAGAGCAGACAAGACACATGCTGAGCTCTGGGACTGGAAACTCTGGCCTCACAGACACACGGAGCCGAGGCCAGCTCTCAGGGGCTTTCTGACCACCTTGGGTTCATCTTCTCTCCGGGGAGAGCGAGGGCCACATCTGTTTCCTACTGAGGTTTCCATAGACTTCCACTGGGCGCCAGGGGTTATTCTAACTACTGCCAAGAAAAAGTTTATGGCCAGTGGAGAGCCAAAATCTGCAAGACATTCCCCAGCTGTACTGGCCAGATTGGCGTCCTTGCTGCTACCCAGTCCGGGCCAGACTGCACACGAGGCTGGGGCAGACAGAGAGTTGCACGTCTTCTGACTATGTGCCATGGAGATGGAGCCGGGATGAGTCTGACTGTGCGCCATGGAGATGGAGCCGGGATGGGTCTGACTGTGCGCCATGGAGATGGAGCCGGGATGGGTCTGACTGTGCGCCATGGAGGTGGAGCCGGGATGGGTCTGACTGTGCGCCATGGAGGTGGAGCCGGGATGGGTCTGACTGTGCGCCATGGAGGTGGAGCCGGGATGGGTCTGACTGTGCGCCATGGACGTGGAGCCGGGATGGGTCTGACTGTGCGCCATGGAGATGGAGCTGGGATGGGTCTGACTGTGCGCCAGGAAGGAGGAACTCAGGTGGATTATGCTGCTGACACTTGTGGTCTGCATTGATCTCAGAGTTTTGCTTTTTTTGTTTTAAATAGAAGAGCTGTAATATTTGTTTGTATTTCATTCTTTTGTTTGTTTTTCAGATACTATCGATTGATTGATAACGGCTTTTTGTGTGAAGGGCCGTTCTGTGCCCTTAGGGTATTTGGCGGCATGCCTGCAACCTCCGTCCTTGCTGCCAGTACTCCCCCAAATACACACACATAGACACACACACTTGAGACAGTCAAAACATCTTCAGACACTGCCACACGTCCCCTGGAGCAAATCATCCCTGTTGAAATCTCTGCATTAAAGAAATAGGAAATTTGACCCCAGCTCATATGACAGAAAAAATTAACTCTATGTAGAGCATATATTTAAATCTAAAGGTAATCTATAAAGCATTTAGAAGATAATGTAAAACTGTAGGCTGTGGGCCTAAGGTGATGCACCCCTGTTCTTGTTAATAAAGCTTTATTGACACACGGTCACACCCGTTAACTTATGATTCTCTACAGCTTCTCTCCTGCTACAATGGCAGGGCTGAGCGGTAGCTTCACAGCTACGGACCCTCAAAACCTGAACCATGTACTATCTGTTCCTTCATAGAGAAACTTTGCTGACCCCTGTGATAGAAGAGTATTTTCATGAACTAGGGTAAAGAAATATTGCTTTAAAATAGAAAATAAAACAAAATGCTCTCATGATAAAGAAAAATATTTAAAAATTGGGCTGCATTAAAATTAAGAACTTCAAGAAAACAAAGTTGGAGGAAGCTACCCGACTTCAAGTCTTGCTATGAAGCTCCAGCGGTCAGTACAGCCTGGTGTTGCCAAAAGAATAAACAAAGAGATAAATGAACAGAACAGAGAGCCCAGAAACAGACCCACAAAAATAGTCGCCTGATCTTCAACAAAGGATCAAAGGTAACACAATGGAGCAAAGACAGTCTCCTCACAAAGAAGGCTGGAACACCTGGACTCCACGTGCAAATAAACGAGTCTAGACACAGACCTCACACCCTTCACAAAGGCAACTCAAAATGGATCACAGATCTAAAGTAAGACACAAAACTATAAAACTAGAAGACGGCACAGGAGAAAATCTAAATGGCCTTGGATTTGGGATAACCTTTTAGATACAACACCAAAGGCAAAATCCATGAAAGAAATAATGGATAAGTTGGGCTTCATTAAAATGAAAACTTTCTGCTCCGCAAAGACACCATCAAGGGGATGAAAAAACAAGCCACAGATGAAGAAGAAATTTGCAGAAGACATATCTGATGAAGCACTGTTACCCCAAATATACAAAGAACTCTTAAAACTCAACTATAAGAAAATAAACAACCTAATTAAAAAATGGATCAAAGACCTTAACAGACACCTTGCCAAAGATACACAGATAGCAAATAAGCACATGAAAACGTGCTCATATGTCATATGTCATCAGGGCGAACGCAAATTAAAACAATAGTAAGATGCCACGGCACACCTATTAGAACAGCCAGAATCCTGAACACAGACACCAAGTGCTGGTGAGGACATGGGACGGCAGGAACTCTCAGCACTGCTGGTGGGAACGCAGGATGGTGTAGCCACCATGGGAGACAGTTTCTTACAAAACTAAACATACTCTCGCCACGTGATCCAGCAATCGTGCTCCAGGGTACTTCCCCAAAGGCACTGAAAACTAATGTCCACATAAAAATGTACACGCAAATGTTTATAGCAACTTTATTCATAATTACCAAAACTTGGAAGCAACTAAGATGCCCTTCAGTAGGTGAACGGATAAACAAACTGTGTTACACTCAGACGACGGACCATTAGTCAGTGATAAAAAGAATGAGCTATCCAGTCATGGAAAGACGTAGAAGAAACTTAAATGCACATTTGCTCAGTGAAAGAAGCCAATCTGAAAAGGCTACGTAGTGTATGATTCCAGCTACGTGACACTCTGGCAAAGACAAAACTATGGAGCTAGTACGATAAAAAGACCAGCGGTTAACGAGGGTTACGGGAGGAGGCGTGAGAGTGTGGAGCATGGGGGGTTTTTAGGGCAGTGAAGGTGCTCCACATGAGACGGTAATGGCGGACACGGGACGGTAAACATTTGTCCAGATCCACACAATGTACAACACTGAGTGACCCCGAATAGAGCCGACGGACTCTGGGTGACGGGGACGGATGGTAACGGCCGGCCCCTCGGGTGGGGGACGGTGATGGGGGGGAGGCTGCGCCTGCGTGGGGCAGGGGGCCTGTGGGAACTCTGTGGCCCTTCCTCTCCATTTTGCTGTGAATCTACACCTGCTATAAAAAGTAAAGTCTATTAAAAATAAACAAGCATATCCGTCAGTAGATACATCAAGAACATCTGTTCACCGAGGTACCATAAAGAGGGTGACGAGACCAGCTCCGAACAGAAGATACTGGGAACCACGTGAACCCGCTAACGTGGGCTAGCCCAGAAGGGAGAACGAGTTCTTCCTGCAGATCAGTGAGAGAAAGTAACGACCCAACAGAAGAACGGGCAGAAGACCAGGCGGGCGCTGCACAGAACAGGAAACAGCAGCGGTCAGTTTGTCTGTCCAAAGGGCCCCACTTCATTAACAAGGAGGAAATGGGGTCACAGACACCACGAGAAGAAACTTACAAGGAGTGTCCCCCGCACCCACAGCTATGAAAGGTTCCCGGATCGCGCAGGACCAGATCTCGGTGGGTCAGGACGCCAGGTCCGCAGCTGAGACTGCGCTGGGCCAACCCCACGGACGCTGGCCGGGCGTCGTCCTCCAAAGTCAAGGTCTGCCATGTGCCCCAAATCCAAGCCAGGGGCCCCGCATACACACAGGGACACCGAGGTCAGCCGAGGCCTGCCCACAGCCAAAGGGGCTGTCACGGGTCCTGGGCTCGGCGGCAGAACCCCACACGTGCATCTCACAGGCAGGAAGCTCAGCGGAGGCTGGGCACCTGTCCCTACAGAGGACAGAACAGTGGGAGAGTGGGCCCCGGGCGGAGGGAAGGCCAGCCCCGGGGCCAGGTGACTGCCTCGCTTTGCAAAGAGTCACCACGTTACACCTCGGTCTCCAGCAGGCTTTCTGCAGGTGTATTAACTTTCATAACTAAAAAGTTTTAGCAAATGGGAAACGGAAGTAGGCATGTAATGGTGCCACGCACGAGCCGCTGGCAGCGCGAGGCCTGGCCCTGCTCCTGTCGTCTGGGCTGGACGACGCTCGGCTGGGCACGTCCCCTTCATCCAGGGGGCGCCTGTGCTCCCACCGGCTTTGTGTTCTCTCCCTACACCCAGAGGTGGCGGAATTGGATGCAGAAGGACTGAGAAGCCAGGAGTGGGGGGGGGGGGGCAGTGCGGGTGGCCACAGGCTGCTCGGACCGGACCAGACTGCTGCTGAAGGTCGTGCTTGTTAACCAAGCGTGTACTATCGCCCGGCCCTGCCCTGAGTGCTTTTCCAATGAGATCCAGTAACATACCATAACGTTCACCCCTTAACAGTGCGCAGCTCAGCGGGTTTCAGCACCTTCACAGCGCTGTGCAACATCACCACTGTCAGTTCCAGAACATTCCACCACGGCAGCAGGGAGCCCTGTTCCCATCAGCAGCCTCCCTGACCCCCTCCGCCCAACCAGCCTCAGTCTGTGATTGAGGAAGAGGCGGGGCCGCTCAGCAGAGGGAGGGGCCAGGGGAGAGGCCCCACCAAGCCCCACCCCTTGGTGGTGCCCGTCAGAGCTGCAGGGCCGGGTCTCACATACGTCAGGACGCAGGCGGAGCCTGGCCGGGTTCTGCCGTGGGGAGGGCATGACAGAGAGGGGTCCCCAGGGAACGGCGCCCAGAGCACACTGAGGCCAGCCGGACTTGGGGGGTCCTGGGGATGGGGATGGGGGTGCCTGGAAGCCGCCACCAGTCTGGGAATTGAATCGTTCACATTCTTTGTGGCTGGGCTGAGGGATAAAGACATTTTTGTGCGCAAGAGCAAAATTGCTGGCCTTGGAGTCTAACATTTTTTATCAACTCCCGGCACTCAGCGAGATGAAACGACCTGGCAGGGCAGACAGTCTGGGTTGGGCCACGCGGGTGTGGACGGTCCGGGGAAACCCTGAGCCCCTGCAGACCCCACCCTGGGTTGTGCTCGGAGGTCGAAAGTCATCCCGCGTCCAGGCCCGCGACCGGCTTCCCTGCCACTTGCTCCAAAGGCAGCCACGGGCCTGCTGGGACCAGGGACTGTGGCTTCACTCCCTGCAGCCCGGAGCCAAGGTCCCTCCCCACCCGGGCGCTCGTGGGTCCGGAGCCACCGAGGGGATCGACGTCTCGGACCACAGACCCCTGGCTCGGTTGGACGCTACGGTTCTTAAACTCTGGGCAGAAGAGGGACTTGCTGCAGGACCCCAGGCGGGTCAGTGGGCCGGGGTGCGGGTTGGGCGTGCAGTCGGCCCTTCGTGCCTGCTGGCCGCGTCTGGTTTCCCCTCCTTGGACCGAGCGGACAGCAGCCTCGAGCCCTGCCGACACGTGAGGAAAGCGGAGGCCGGGCACCTCGAGCCTTTGCTGGACAAGGGGCTTCTGTCTCCAGGACGGCCCCGTCCCGGGGCTCGCATCTGAGTGCAGAAACCGTAGGGGGCGCCAGAGACGTAGAGGAAAGAGGATTTCCTCCTTGTTCCCGAGCACGGTCCAGCCTTGTGGAGGCAGGGGTTCTGGGCAAGCGTGGAGCCCCTCCCGCTGGTAGCTCCGAGCCGCGTGCCCACACGAGCAGCTCTGGGGCTCAGCCCCTACGCCCCGGTCAAGTCCCAGCCCCAGTTCCTTTCTCCTCTCCTGCTTTTGCCTGGTACGGTTTGCACTGGGTTAAACGCCCCCTACAGGGCAGGACGCCGAAGCCCACGGAGCAGCAGCAGAGCCGGCACGGACACGGGGGAGGGCACGTCCTCCCCCCGAGGCTCCAGCCCAGGGGCCGCAGAGGCTCCTGTGATCAGACAGCATCTCCACCTTGACCGACATTTCCAGGAGCAACAAAGGTGGAAAGAATAAAACAAGTGAAGGTGTTTCCATGCTGCGATAGGGGGGCTGACGTGGCTGCGGGCGGAGGGCAAAGCCCACGGTCAGAACCACGGCCCTGCTGCCGGAGGTCGTTCCCAAGCAACACGGCTGCGGGCATTTCAGTGTCACGTGTCTTTGCCCACTGAACCGAAAACACCAAGAACATAAAACCAAGGATCCACTGGAAAGTCACCCGGAGAAGGAAAAATCCCTCCTAGAGCCCATCAGACTAGGCTGAGGTTTCCCTGGCTGGAAGGGACGCTTGTCCATCCAATACTGTGCGGCTTGGCTCGTGTCATCTTTTGACGCATTCGGGGTGGGCATGCAGGGAAGGGCGGCCAGATGGGCAGGCGCTGGCCCCGACCAGGCCGGGCTGGGCGCCTCACACGCGGAACCCTAAGTGCCTGTAGGGTCCACGCAGGTGTCCCCAATAAATGTTGACAACATCTGTGCCAGTGAGCTTGCATCTCCCAACAGACGCCGCGAGGGAGAAACGGGACTGGCAGGACCTTATCGGATGCAGCAAAATGAACAGATGATGATGTGATGAGGCTGGGAAGAGGCAGGTTTGGCGTCGAGCGCCCACACAGGGAGCTCTTGGCGGAGTTCACCCGGATGGGCCTGAAGCCAGGCCCAGGCTTTGCCGCACCGGCAGGCAGGCTGGAAGGGGGAAGCCGGGATCTGGTCTCCCCCCACTCTGGTCCCTGATGGCTTGTGATCTGTGTGCTAATATCCTAACATGATTCTCAGCATAAGTAAACGTCTCAGTGACTCGTAAGTTCTTAGATTTTATGGAAAGTCCCTACATTGATACACATAACTTTTGTAAAGTAATGAGTTTGCCTTTGTGAAGAGGACCGCCTGTGTTTAGGGGGAGTGTGCAGGAGCTCGTCCCGTTACCCGGCTCCAGCTGCCGCCCGGGGGGCCCCTTCCTGCCCCTGCCTGACACCCAGGCCGCAGGGATGCCTGCTGGGCCTCTAGCAGAGCTGAGGTCTCGAGTGGGCTGTAGAGGGGCCTCCGGAGGAAAGAGATCATCCTCCTTATGCAAAACAAGACCGTCTGGGTCTAACGAGCCTCAGAAGTAAGAACCGTCTTCCCTGTTCTCCGCACGATCCCGGCAGGGAGCACAGTCAGTCGCGTGAATTCTCCTTTCATACACCATTGTTTTACGTGACATTCAAACTAGGTTTCTTTGGTGAAAGATGGTCTCCCCAAGTCGCACAGCTGAGTGGGACTCGTCCTGCAAGAGCTGGCTTTGGGCACAGGGACACTGGTCCTGTGGTCACACTAGGCGCCCCCCAGGCCTGCCACTGTGATGGCGAAGCCCTGAAAGGGAGAGCTTAGCCGCAGAGGCTACCAAGCAAAGCCGTGAGGAACTGGGGCTCAGACCAGTGAGTCTGGTGACGGGGCGGACAGGCGGAGGGACAGCAAGCCCATCGGGTCAAAATCGGGCTAAAAGGGAGGCGAAGGATGCTTCAGAAACTAACTTCACGCTGCTTCTCGGTGTGGCCACGGGCTGCATCTCAGCCAATGGAATTACTCCTCCTAAATTCTGCCAGTTTTGCTATTTTTTACGATATGCCCAAAGCAAGTCAAACAATTAGGGAGGATTGGCCACTTAAGAGTTTGACCCAAAATTCCAAATCGACGAGGAGTGACCTCGCTGTGCTCGTGGCTTTTGGAGCTGAAGTTCCGGGACAACAGGAGGTGGGGCCACGTCCTGGCCACGGAGGCCACAGAGGCCAGGGCTGCGCTGGGCCCATCGGATCAGGCCAGCCTGGAAACACTGGGCTTGCGAGCCCACGTTTAACAAAACACAGTCACATCTTGCTTTACAAATACTGCTTTTTTTTTTTTTACAAATTAAGGTCTGGGGCAGCCCTGTGCGAAACAAGTCTGTTAGCACATTTTCCCAGGAGTGTATGCTCACTTCGTGTCTCTGTGTCACATCTTCATAATTCTCATGATATTTCAGACTCTTTCATTATTATTATATTTGCATGGTGATTCGTGACCAGTGGTCTTTGATGTTACTCTTGTCACTGTTTTGGGTTTTTTGGGGGTTTTTTTGCGGTACGCGGGCCTCTCACTGTTGTGGCCTCTCCCGCTGCGGATCACAGGCTCCGGACGCGCAGGCTCAGCGGCCATGGCTCACGGGCCCAGCCGGTCCGCGGCACGTGGGATCTTCCCGGACCGGGGCACGAACCCGTGTCCCCCGCATCGGCAGGCGGACTCTCAACCACTGTGCCACCAGGGAAGCCCCTACTGTTTTGGTATTTTTTAGGAATGAAGTGTTTTCACTTAAGGTCGTGGGTTGTTTCTTTAGCCATATGCTACTGGCAACAGACCGCAGGATGGTGTAAACATCGCTTTCATGTGCCGGGAAGCCAAGAATTCTGTGACTCCCCTCGTTGCGGTACTGGCGGGGGGCGGGGGGCGCTGCAGGGACCAAAACAATCTACATGCTCTGACCAGTGACCAGGTCCTTCCTGCCTCGTCTGTGACAAATAGCCTTCCCTAGGCCAAGGGGCCAGACGCACCCACGCGTGTCCTCCTCTCTAAGGAGACGGTGCACATGCTCAGAACATGTAGTGAGAAGTGTTTCTGGATGTGAGGGCTGGGAGTGTCCTGTCTGTCGGACAGAACCGCGTTCGCCGGCGGCGGCAGAGGGGGCCACGCCTTGCTTAGACTCAACCACTTGCCTCCCTCCCTCGCTCCTCCTCCCTTCTCCCTTCCCCTCACCTCTCCTCCCTCCTGTCCCTCCTCCGCCATCTCTTTTCCCCAAACATCCACGGCTGTAACTCTGTAACTCTGAGACAGACTCTGGTCTGTCTCTCGACCAGGATTTGATTGGCTCCAAGGCCACGCTCCCCTGCTTCCTCAGGTGTGTCTGGCAGTGGGCAGGTGCATGTGGGGCCCTGCTCGGTAGCCATTGGTCTGTTCTGGGCACGGCTTCACCCAGGCCGTGGCTGCTGGGCCAGAGGCCCCCCCCCCTCCAGGGGTCTCTCAGCAGAGAGGCTGCATCTTAGGGGCACCTGCTCTGCGGGCGGGGGCCCACACAGGGTGTCCCACAGAACAGACCAGGCTCCCTGGATTCTCCACGAAGGCTGACAGTCGGGGGCCTGGACACAGGACACACGCAGCTGCGGGACGCGATTGGAACAGAGCACACGCAGACCTCAGACCACTCGCGGGCCTTGGAAACAGCACTTATATTTGAGCTGGGACGAGTTTTCACTCGAGTGTGTGGGAACAGGAGTGCAGCGCTGAGGGTGGTGACCCTGCCCTCGCCGGGGACACACATATAAATACAAACACAGCACGTCTCCTCGAAAGTGGTCCTCACACGGGGGCACCTGCCGCAGTCCCCTTGATCATAATAGTGCTAACGAATTAGGAGGGAAATGAAACTGTTTTGTAAGTGATGCCACCAGAGCAAGGCGGCTCCAGCGGGCATTTTAGCGCGGCTTCGTGTGTGGCTTCACACAGGGGAGGCGGCGTCAGCCACCAGGGCTCCCCGCCCGCCAGGGCAGGTCCAGCCTCTCCTTGCCCGGATGTGCCCAGGGAGGGGAGGGGGGCTCGGGCATCTCCAGGAGGTTGGCCACAGAAGCAGGGTTCGTAGAAGCTGCTCCGTTTTCTAACAAGCCAAAAACTAGTTTTCAGTCTCCACCCTCTGCATCACGGTGCGTAGGGGGGAGGTTTCTCCCCGGGGAGGAAGTGGGTGAGGGCGAAGATGGGGGGGGCATTCGGGGGGGGCCGGCAGCTGGAGCCGGGCTGGGACGGAGGCTGCACATCCTCGGACAGAGAGAGGTCGGAGCCAGGTGAGGCCGGGAAGCCACCAGGGGGCTGCAACCAAACAGAAAAAGCCTCCTCAGCTGACGGGAGCCCGGGGACATGCCCAGCACCACTGGCGCCCCTCAGAGCCCACCCTGGCCCGAACCCCCAGACCCAGGCCCTCCTGGTGGGAACCGCTCCCTGAACAGCGTGCATTCCCAGGGGGCCGCAGGGAGGCCCCGATTCAGCCCCACTGGGCCCCCTTCTCGCCTGTGGGCACATTGACATTCAGGTCTTGACATTCAGGAGGGTGGCTGGTGACATTCAGGAGGGTGGCTGGTGACCACCTGACACTGGGATGCACGGACGTGCAAACGCTGTCTAAGGAAGAGGCTGCCCAGCTCATCTGGGGCCCTGGGTTTACTCAACACTTCATATTTTACAGAAAAAGACAAGAACATCAACATTTTCCACATAGTGTGATGGTGAATTTTATGCATCAACTTGGCTAGACTACGGTGCCCAGATGTTTGCTCAAACTGTCTGGATGTCATTTTGAGGGTGTTTGGTAGCCGTGATGAACATGTAGACCAGCAGATCACCCTCTCTGGTGTGGGTGGGCCTCGTCCAATCAGTTGAAGAGGAAAAGACGGAGGTTCCCGAGGGAGAGGGAATTCTGCCTCCAGACTGACCAGACTCAAACTGCAAAATCTGTCTTCCTGGGACCTCTAGCCTGTGGACTGCACTGCAGATTCTGGGCTCTCTCCCTCTATATATCTATATCTGTATCATCTCTTCCTATAAATAGATCTCTACCTGTGTCTACTACATGCACACAGGCTATTGGTTCTGTTTCTCTGGAGAACCCACACTATAGATGCAAAAGGTGATTCTGCAAGGAGAATGTTGGGGCCACAGGCTTTAAACTAATAAAATTGCCAGTTTTCCTCCACCCGCCAACAACCTCTTAAATTTCTTTTTTTTTTTTTTAACTTCTAGAGGTTAAAAACGCCTGCTTAAAACCAACATTAAATAAAGCAAGCGACCCCTTCTGTGATGGGACACAGGTGCATGTGTGCAGGCTCTCGTCTTCGGGGGGGGGGCAGGTGGTTCCTTGCTCTCTGCTCAGCAGGTGTCCAGGGCCCAGGTATGCTGGCCTGCCTGCCCCTCCCCCTGGAGGAACCCCAGACCTCGGGCTTTGAGAGAGAATTTCCTCACAAGCCAGGGCTCTAGGGATCCAAGGGCCCTGGGCCCCTGCCCACCTCCATTGCTTTCTTTCTCTCAAACTCACACTTCTTTCTGACCTCAGGGGAGAAATGAAACCTCTAGAGAACATCCCTCAGATCTGCGGGTCCCCAGCTCCCACCAGGCACGTGTGTGGTCAGTTCTTTACCAGAAATGAGCAGCTGAGAGAACCAGGGAGTAAACCACACTGACCATGGAATAAACCAGTGGGAACCACAGAGGAGCCATCTGGAAATACATGGCAAACCACCAGGAACCACAGAGAAAACCACCACAGACCACAGAGAAAACCACCAGGAACCACGGAGTAAACCACCAGGAACCACGGAGTAAACCACCAGGAACCACGGAGAAAACCACCAGGAACCACGGAGTAAACCACCAGGAACCACGGAGTAAACCACCACAGATCATAGAGCAAACCATCACAGACCACAGAGAAAACCACCAGGAACCACAGAGAAAACCACCAGGAACCACGGAGTAAACCACCAGGAACCACAGAGCAAACCACCAGGAACCACGGAGGAAACTAGCCTCTGTCCACACAGGCAATCCCATCGGGGAGCAGACAAAAAGCCTCTTAGTTACAGGGTGCGAGGTCCTTAGTTACAGGATGCGAGGTCCTTAGTTACAGGATGCGAGGTCCTTAGTTACAGGATGTGAGTTAATCCTTGGCGTGTCCTTGTTCCTGCACTTCCTGACCAGGTGGCCCTGGGAATAAGGAAGGTGGGTTTTCTTCGAAGGTGATTGTTCTTTTTTTTTTTTTTGGCGGTAGGCGGGCCTCTCACTGTCATAGCCTCTCCCGTTGCGGAGCACAGGCTCCGGACGCGCAGGCTCAGCGGCCATGGCTCACGGGCCCAGCCGCTCCACGTCATGTGGGATCTTCCCAGACCGGGGCACGAACCCGTGTCCCCGGCATCGGCAGGCGGACTCTCAACCACTGCACCACCAGGGAAGCCCAAAGGCGATTGTTCGTTTGACCAGCTGCTCCAAACAGCCCCGAGAGCTGCTCACTCCCTCTATTATGCGGGAGTGTTTTCCGCTGCTAATGACTGGACAGGACACTTGCAATATCCCTTTCCTCGTCCGATGGGAACAGAGTCAGAAACATCAATCTGTCGTTTCCCTCCTGACGAGACACATAGCATCATTGATTTGCCATCTCCTCGAAATCTGATTATTGACGTGTATGTAATTACGCTCCTACATGTGCCGGTGATAAAAGCTGATTAGGCCCTTGTAGAGGGAGCCCAGGCCTCCCTGGGAGGGAGAATTGGGAGCATCTGCTGTTTGTGACGAGCCAGAGGCCCGAAGGTGGATGAGGCTGGAGTACGACACCGGAAGAGAGCCATGTGTTCTCCAGCACCAGCGGTAAGGAGGGGAGACCGTGCCCGCACCCTGCAGCCCTGTCTCCTGGGGGAACAGAAGCAGGACACCTGCCGGTGCCTCAGGTCAGGACCCAGAGCAGCAGGACCCGGATGAGGTGCTGTCCTCCCCAGGTCCTCCCTGCGGCCAAGCTTGCGGGACGCTGGTGCTAAACCAGCCAAACGCCGGGGCTCAGCCAGGAGGAGGGGCCCTGCAGGGATCGCCTCTGCCCCCTAGCCATGCCCCCGAGCTGCCTGGAGTCCCCGTGTGCGGGCGTGACTGTGGGGCCTCGCGGTGGACGCTGGGAGGACGGGAGACAGCGGCCCACGGAGCACGCCCATTCCTCAGCGTCCGTGCATTTCCAAGCTGGTGTTTGAGACCACAGGCGGCCAACCAGCCCTCCCTCCAGCTGTGGTCTCACGTTCTGGGTTCAGCAAACTAAGCAGATGAGAGGCAGAGCACAGCCCAGGACACAGGCCACGCCCAGATGACGTGGTCCTTCCCGTGATGGGGACCAGGGAGGATGGCCCGGAGGTGGGATGCAGGTGACGCTCCCAGGGAAGACGAGGGCCGCCAAGGACGGCCACCTGGGTGTCGGGGAAGCTGGCGTACCCGCCGTGAGAAGTGATGCCACGGGGGGTTACTGGCAGCCAGCTCACCTCCTGACGCTTGGGTAATTCCTTTCGGTGTCTTAGAAGTGGGAGGACTCTCGAGCCAGGCCCCTCCCTGACTCAGGACTCAGCCTGCGGGTCCCCGTGCAGCCAGGGCGCCTGCTCAGGGCTGGTGGGGTAGCTAAGCCGTTGCCCCTCATTGGCAGGAGGAGGCCTCCCATGACACAGCCCGGGGGCCACCACTCCTCGGAGACAGACGTGGCGCTGCCTCCTCTGCGAATTCCAAGGCCCCCGGAGCCCTGGGCGCACAGCCGCCAGCTTCACATTCACGGCGAGCGGAAGGAGCCAGGCGCGGAGAGGACGGACTTGCGCTGCCACGGGGAGGTAGAGCGGCCCCTGATTCCCCGCCCAGCGGGCCTGCCCCGGGCAGGACGAGGCTGCAGGCTTTCTCAGCTCGCCACACCTGCTGCGCCCCGGGGCCCAGAGACCCCACACCCGCTTCCAGCCCCACGAGCTGTCGGGCCTGGGGAGGCCACCGTGGACCTCGCTGGCCGGGCTTGTGCCACAGCCCCGGGCGGCCAGCCGGGCCGAGTCTGAGTCATAAGGGGCTGCAGAGACGGGCACCACGCTCCCCTCAGCCCCGCCTCAAGTCTGGCCGCCGCCTCTGTCCCTGAGCTGGTGGATACATACACCTGCCCTGAACAGCCTCTGGCCCTGAAAAGTTCTCATGCCCCGTCAACATCACCCCTCGAGCGCTGGGACCCCAAGCAGCAGATGAAGATGTGTGACCTCACAGCAAACGGCCGGGGTCTCAGCACCCCACCTGCCCACGCACACAGACGCAGCCCCTCCGGTACCTTGACCCCGCGAACTTCCCAGAACCGCTCAGGGGCTGCCGTCATTGACACAGACCAGAGAACGTGCCAAGGCCACCGCCCCGCCCCCGCCAAAACAGAGGCCGACAGGCTCTCTGGGCCAGAGGTGCTCACCTCTGCCCCCCGAGGACACAGGGCAACATCTGGGGACGTCCTGGTCACCACAGTGGCAGCTGGTCGGGCGGGACGCTGCTCTATGAACAGGCTTCACCCCCGCGTGCCCCCTTCCACAGCAGCCCCAAGGCCACCAGAGTGGTACTAGGGTGAGGCCTGTGCACCTGCCGCTTTCGTGAGCTCTACTCAGTGACGCTGCCCTGTCGCAGGGGCCCCGCAGCTGGCACATGGCCAGGAAACTGCAGGCAACTCGTGTGGGACCTGGTCAGGGGCCAGAAAACCTCAAGGCCCCGGAAGACGTGGCGGGCTGGGTCACCAGGGCCACACGGAGCAAGGATGCCCAGATGCCCCCGGGGATGCCGCACGTCCTGCGCGGGGCCTGGGGTCACCCGCCACATCCCTTGGTCGTCCCACCCCCTTTGCTGGTCCACACCAGCTGCATCACCCCATTGTCTAAGTCGGGAGGGGGAGCCACAGACCCCCCCCTTTTCCTTCAACCCAAGCCCCCCACCCCCCTGTCCCACCCGAGCCGCACTCCCTGGATGACAGCTGCCTGGGACGTGAGCACCGTCCGGCCCGGGGACGCTCGGCCTACCTGGAGGGGCAGCGGGTACGACGAGCAGGTGGGGACAGCCGGGGGCACCGGGCCGAAGCCCGTGGAGGCCAGGATCTGCTGGGCGGGGTTGTAGAGGGCCTGAGGCGCTGTGGACGGGCCGTAGGCCAGCTGGGACAGCGGGACCTGCCGCAAAGGATGGAGACGTGTCAGCCGAGCCCTGCTCTGGGGAGCCCCGTCTGGCAGCCGCTCAGGAAGGCGGAGTCCCCAAGGGACAGATTCTGAGTCCTCTCGCCAGCCTCTCTCCGACCAGAACTAAAACCCAAAAGCTGGGCCTCTTCTTGCTTTTCCTTTTCCTGTTTGTCCCGGGATCCGCCGAGAGGCCCAGCTAGGCCCAGGCTCTCTTGGGTTTTTTTTGGAAAAGTGAGGAAACCCCACCTGTCTGCTCCAGGAGCGTGTGTCACGGGCATCCCCGAGGGGCGCTGATTCCAAAGCTGCCCCCGGCTCTAGTCAGCAGGGCCCTCTCCCCACAGGGGCTCTGGGTGGCACAGGCCGGGGTAGGGCTCTGGGTGGCACAGGCCGGGGTAGGGCTCTGGCCGCAGGGATTTCTGGAGCAGCACAGCCAAGACCAGAGCTTCCCAAACTCCTCCAACTCCGGCTTCCTTAGCTCACGGGAGGCTCTGATTCCCCAAAGGAAAACAGAACGTGGGCCCTGATTCTTGACCTCTCACCCACCCCCAGAGAGGACGGGCCGTAGGACGTACCCCTCTCCAGAGGCAGGCCAGCCGCTCCCGATGGGGGGCTCGGGGGTTCCCAGACCAGAGGTGCAACCTTCCCTAAGAGCCCAGAACCTGGATCCCGCCTGACACCCACGGGGCAGGCCCTGCAGAGCCGGGAGGGGCTGCGACAGCACGGGCAGCAGCACAGACGGAGCATCTGAAAACTCATCAGAAGCCCTGGAGGTGCCAGAGCAGGGTCCTGAGGCGGGGGGGCAGAGAGCCCCCCAGAGCTGCCTCGCCGCCCCTGCCCTCGGGACACAGGCAGCCCAGGAAGGAGGAGGCCCGTCGCGCTTCCTTCATGCCGCTGGCTTAGTGCTCCGTCCGCTCCTACCAGGAGCTCTGGTCTGCGCGGCGAGTCAGTTAAACTCCGAGGAGTGAACAGGCAGCTTGAAAGCAGGGAGAGAGGACGGAAAACTCAGGACGGGGCCCAAGCGCAGCCACCTCGATGCCTTGATGACTTATTCACGAACAAGCATAGCTGAGGGCCGACTGTGTGCGCCCCAACGTGGCCCGGTACCACCAGAGCTGGGCCCTGGGGCTGCGGAGAGCGTTTCGGGCCTGAGGCCTGGCTAAGGGATCCAGGCCGAGGGGGCTGGTGAGGGTCGTGGTCGAGGGTCCAGAGGGCGTCATGGGCTGGAGAGGAGCTGCCTGGCTGGCTCAGCATTTCGGGGCCTGGGGAGGATGGGGTGGAGGTGTAGGGGTCTCCCAGAGGCGGCCTCACTCTGGGAACTACGGCCACTCTGCGGGGGACGCTAGGCGCCTGCACTGCCTGGTCTTGCCCTGACCCCTCGTGCACCCTCTCACCTCCGAGCCTCCCATGACGGCAAGGAAACCCCAGCTGGGCCAGGAGGACTGTCCACCTGCAGCTCTCATACCTGAGGCCAGCGCAGACCCTTCCTCAGCCAGGCTGGGCTGTAAGCGTGGCCACGTTGCCGGGGCAACCCCACCTCGGGAGACCCTCTGCAGACCCGAGACTCCACGCTCTGCCCGCCCACCCACCCAGCACCCCACGGGACGGAGCCCTGAGCGCCCAGAGCTTCGGGTGGCTTGTGACGTGTCTTCGTTCCTTAAGATAATTCTTAAATTATAAGATCCATTAACTTACGAGAGCATCTACTCGCAGGTGTAAAATTTTAAGGAATCACCTTGCTTGCTTCTTACAACACCCCTGAGCTCTGGGTGTGAGAGAGGAAACTGTCCAGAGCGGGGCTGACACGTAACTCTGTGTCCCGCGTGACAAGCGGCCTTTCTGGGGCGTTGCTACGTTCCCGAGAGAAGCTCCAGCAGTTTTATTATAAACTCATGAGCACAGGGCCCTCTTCTGGAAAAGCCACCGGGCTGACGGCCATCCCTGGGGACAGCCAGCAGCCTCCACCCGGGCTCCCAGGGGCAGGACCCGAACAAGACACTCTGTGTAGCCATCGAGTCTAACCTCACTCTCCTTGAGGATCTGCGGAGAGAGAAAACTCCGACCCGGTCACAGCAGGAAAAGCCCCACCGAGGGACCCCCCAGACCGCACTGTGGGCCCTGCAGACCCCGGGCGTCCCGGGGGCAGGCGGCCCGAGGGACCCCCCGGACCGCACTGTGGGCCCTGCAGACCCCGGGCGTCCCGGGGGCAGGCGGCCCGAGGGACCCCCCGGACCGCACTGTGGGCCCTGCAGACCCCGGGCGTCCCGGGGGCAGGCGGCCCTCGTCCTTGAAGGACAGGATGTTGTTGTGCGCGCACGGAAAGACACCTTGCGACCGAGCGGGAGCTGGGCCCGGCGTCTGCACCACGCAGAGTGGGAGTGGGGCGGGGGTCGCCAGGGTCTCCCGTGGTGTCTCGGGCTTTGTCTGGGGTCAGGAAACCTCCCAGAAACATGTCACTGATCTCGGGAGGCTCCAGGTGAGGCTGAGAAATGCGGCCAAGGGCCACAGTCTCTGGGGCAGAGGTAACAAGCCTCCCCTCGGCAGTGTGGGCTGTGGATGGGGTCTGGCCCGCAGGGGGTGTTTGCACGTGCATTTGCACTTCCTCCTCGTTAAAGCCGGGCGATGGGCGGGTGGCTGCTGGTCTGTGGGAGGCTGTGAGCTCTTCCTGGCGCTTGTGGCCTCCCGTGCGGCACCTCCACGGATGAAGTGTCAGGTCGCGGGAGGTACCATCTGGGCCCCGCGCGAGAACACGGCTTGGAACAGCCGGTCCCCTGGAGAGGACGCTGCCCGTGGAGAGACTTGCAGGGTGGCGTCAGGCACGGGCCCTGCAGTGCGGTCCCTGCCCAGGGCTGCCCAGATGCTGCAGCACGTTCTCAGGGGCTCACTTTGGAGTCACCTGACTTCGGGAAGCACGGGCCTGAGCCCCAGATCTACCGGATCGGAGGCGCTGGGGTTCCGTGCTCAGCGGGCCACCAAGGGATGGACGCGGCCGTCAGGCGCCAGGCTCGGTGCCCCTCTCTGCCGCTGAACTCGCGCTCCCTGGACCGGCTCAGGTGGCGCGAGCCTCGGGGAGGAGGGACTGAAGTGTCCCCAGGCTGCGGTCAGCACGGCTGCCGGCTCCACGAGCCCACGTCCCCATCGCTGTGTCTGCCCAGTGCGCGGCGGGCGCTACTCACCATGTCCTTGAAGGCCCCCAGGACGGCCGCGGTGACGACGCCCAGGAACAGGCCTAGGACGTTCAGCGCCGCCGAGGCCCAGAGCAGCCGATAGAGGTGGAGCACGTCCTGGCAGCCGCGGACGCCCACAAACTCGTAGTAGGTGGGCGGGTGCTCGGTGCTGTGCGGGGAGGGGCTCAGCGTCACCCACGGCTGCAGGGGGGCCCCCTCGCCGCCTGAGCCCGCGGGGCAGACGCTCCACGTACTGATGGGCCGGGGGCTCTGCTGGGAGGGCCCAGGCCCTCAGGTGGCGGAGGGAGGCCCTGGGGGCAGGGCTGTCCCAGGGAGCCCAGAATCCACCTGGGAGGGGGCCCAGGTCTCTGAGCAGGACAGCCTGCCCCAAGCAGGGGCCCCGGCAGGCAGAGCCCCGGCCCGGTCACCCTCGGAGCCAGCAGGGGTTAGCGGCTGCTGGCCGTCCTGGCCGGGAGCACAGAGGGGTGAGCCTCGGAGGGGGTTCGTCTTGGCCCGTGGCCTGGGCCCCGTGGTCGTGGTCTGTGCAGGCTCTGGACCGCAGCCTCGGGCTGGAAATGGGGTGAATTCCTGCTCTGGGGGAAGGGTGTTGCAGCCTACGCCCCTGGGGTTTTCAACAGTTCAGGGAGGGTCTCCAAGAAGCAACAGTAAACTCCCTGTTGGCTTTAATGTAGGTATTCAAGCTATTAACACAAAATTTAAAAGACGGTGTGGGGAGGGTTCTGCTTCCCACGGAGCTGGGACCTTGCACTGGTCCAGACGACAGGTGAGAAGCTGGACAGACTGAATAGAGCAGCGCTTCTGGGCCCCACGGGACGGGGGAGGACACAGGGCAAACCGCCGCCCCCGTCCCCAGACCGGAGAGACCAGCGGGCAGAGACAGGGTCCCGGCCTTCCGGGGAGGAAGAAACGGGTCACCTGTGCCGGTCACAGCCCACAGCAGGACAGGGCTCCCCGGGAGGCCTCCCCTGCCCCCCACCTCCCGGCAGCCCTCAGCCTCGGTCCTCTCATCTGTGGAATGGAGCCCAGGGCCCGGCCTCACAGAATGTGTGAGGGCTGAATGAGATGTGGGTGCAGCGTGCGAGGACGGGGATGCAGAGCGGGGTGGGTAAGTCCGGGGACGTGGGGTTCGCGGCTGTCGGGCTCCCACCGCTCACCTGTGGCAGTCGTAGAGGTCGCAGCAGTAGCAGGTGTTACTCTTCACCTTCAGCTGGCATCTACCGTTCAGGGAGTGGCAGGTCACCTGTGAGCAGAGAGTCCGGTCAGGTGCCCCTGTCCTCAGGCCGCAGCGGGCAGGGGCCTCCCTGGGCGTAAGGACCCACCCCTCTGCCCCATGAGCCAGGCAGCTGCCTCCCCTGAGCACACGTTTCTTGACCTGCCCCTTCCTCCACCCAGTCCAGGTGCAGCAGGGCTGGGGGGCCACAGGGACCCCCTGCAGGGAGAGGTAGAAGACCAGGCCAAAGCTTGCTGGACGAGGTGAGGGGCGGGGGGTCCCCAGGAGCCTGCAGGTGGGGACCCCTCAGGTGGGAGCCCCTTCCTGACCTCCCAGAGGACAGCTCCCGGTCGCCCAGTCTGACCAAGCCAGCCCTCCCCCAGGTCACCCGGAGGCTTCCCCTCCTTCCCCCGGTGCTTTGTAACCACCCCCGTGTGGAAGGTAAGTGGGGCAGAGACCACCCAGCTGCAGAGAGAGGACGGGGACCCTGGGGAGAAGGACTTGGAGGGAGGGCCGTGCATGAGTGAGGACAGACATTCGAGCAGGCTTGGGGTCGCCTGAGAGGCCAAGCGCCCGGGGCAGGTCAGGGGGCAGGTCGGGGGCAGGGCCTGACCCCAGAGGTCCTTGGCCCCGGCCCCTATAGCAGCACCTCAAGCCACCCTTGGGCATGTAGCCTTTCTTTCAGGGTTCTGTGGGTAACTCCCGAAAGCCACCCACATCAGGAGTGGGAGGGCTTGAGCGGGGTCCTAGAAAGATTAATCTGGAAAAAGTCCCGACGGGGCGGAGACCAGAGACAGGCTGCTGGGAGCCATGGAAGTGAGCCCGTGTGACTCAGGCCTGCAAGGGGGCTGGGCGGACGGCCCGACAGGTGAGAACCGGGGCTCAGTGAGGGGAGCAGGGGAGCAGTCAGGGCACCGCCGGGCTCTGAGCCTGGCAGCCAGCACACGGGAAGGTCGGAGCCACAGGACGGCGAGACCTAACCCTGATCCTGACCCGAGGTGCCCCCTGCTGGGAGGTGTCCCTCCCTCCTGCGAGGTGTCACCTCTGTGACCCCAGTACCGCTCGGAACACACTGCGGTGAGCAGGAAGGAAGGACAGAGCAGCACGAGGGCGTGGGGGGCCCGGTGACCCCCGCTGAAGAGGACGAGTCCCCAGGGCCCCCTCCAGCGGCACAGGCCGGGCCTTTGGAGAAGACGTGTGCCGCCCCCTGTTGAGGGGCAGTAGCAGAGGCCCCTTCTCCCCGCCGCCAGCCACGCGGCCTCAGCCGCGGCGTCTGCTGCCCGCCCTGCGCGCCTCCTTCCTGACATTTGTGCACAGTGTCAGAGGCCATGTTTAGTTAAACCGATAAATGTACACAGAGCTGAGGGAGACGGCAGGACAAGGGAGCCACGCAGCCACCTGGGACGGCCCAAGAGGAGACGCCGGCCACCCTTAGAAACACCCATCAGACATCCTCGGCCCAGGGACAGCCGGCGAGTTTGGGGCCAGTGCAAACGCAGCATCCTAGATTTCAGTGCACTAATTACGTCAACAAAAAGCTCATCGTGAACGCCGCACAGACGGGGCCGGTGGCCTCGGGGCTGCACCACAGGCGGTCGGCAGCTGTGATCCGGAGCGAAGCACCTCACCGGGCGCGGTGAGCGCGACGTGAGGGCGTGCTGGGGACAGAACGTCAGATCTGGGCCAGGTTAACGAGCGGGACCAGCGCTGCACTCACCTCCGTCTGGTAGACGTCGTGCAGGTAGCCGACCCCACTGGAGTAGAACTGGCACCTTCCTGCGGTGAGGGGCCTGGGCTCCTAGAGACCAAGAACCACAGATGGAACGGGACGGCTTTACCCCCATGTCAGGAGGGACCGGAGGTGATTTCAGACCTGTCGCCGCAGGCTCTGAGCCCAAAGGAGAGAGGCCAAGGCCAACGGACCCCTCCCAGGAGTACAAAGAAAGGAAGTACCAGGGCTCATCCCAGAGCAGCTGGGCTCCTGCAGCCAGGAAGCAGGCACCCCAACCCTGCCGGCCAGGGGCACAGCTCCCCCTATCGGTCAACACAGGGCAGCTGAGGGAGGTGGTCGTGCTCCCATACAAGTCTCAACAAGGAGACCCCCTGGCTCCTGCCTCTTTCCCTCAAAGCACAGCAATTTTTCCACGAGGGAGGGAGCAAGGTGGGTTTCAGCCTAATCCACTCATCCATCCAACCAGCCAACCACCCACCCGACCACTTACTCATCTGTGTATCCATCCTTCTATCCATCCATCCACGTCCATCCACCCATCCCTCCATCCATCCTTCTATCCAGCCACCCACGTCCATCCACCCATCCCTCCATCCATCCTTCCATCCTTCTATCCATCCACCCACGTCCATCCACCCATCCCTCCATCCATCCTTCCATCCTTCTATCCATCCACCCACGTCCATCCACCCGTCCCTCCATCCATCCTTCCATCCTTCTATCCATCCACCCACGTCCATCCACCCGTCCCTCCATCCATCCTTCCATCCTTCTATCCATCCACCCACGTCCATCCACCCATCCCTCCATCCATCCTTCCATCCTTCTATCCACCCACGTCCATCCACCCGTCCCTCCATCCATCCTTCCATCCTTCTATCCATCCACCCACGTCCATCCATCCCCCTCCCTCCATCCATCCTTCCATCCTTCTATCCACCCACGTCCATCCACCCGTCCCTCCATCCATCCTTCCATCCTTCTATCCATCCACCCACGTCCATCCATCCCCCTCCCTCCATCCATCCTTCCATCCTTCTATCCACCCACGTCCATCCACCCGTCCCTCCATGCACCCATCCACTCACCAGCCCCCGGAGCGTACGTTCACCTATGTGCCCATCCAACTATCTATCCGTGAGCCTGTCCCCGACATTCATAGGGCAGATGGTGCCAAACCATAAGGGCACCCGGGAGGGCCTCCTGGCTCTGGAGCTGGGAAGGGGGCGCCTGCAGGCTGTGAGTCCTCGCCTGCAGGGGTGCCACTCCAGGTGTCCTGTGCAGCCCTGAAACAAGGCAGGGCCGGTCTCGCTCCTACAGAGGGCCGGGGAGGCTCTTCCACTGGGAAGCCAGTGCGTTTGAAGGGAGGGCTCAGGGTGCTGAGGCCTGAGAAAGCCACCCGCAAGGCCGAGACCCCACCTCTGTTGCCCCCAGGAAGGCGGGGCTCCCTGAGGCTGCCTCCCAGACGCGCGCCCTCATCCCCCTCTGCTCGGTTGGTTACAGGCAGAAAGGAGGGCCTGGTCCAGACAGAGGCTGAGCCCAGAGGCTGGGATCGACCAGAAGGGCAACACGCCGGCGGGCACAGGCTCACAGGGCCCTGAGGGTCGGGGTCGTCGTGGATGTTCAGGAAGTCTTCCCGGGCCCGTGGTTGCCAGCCTGCCGGACCCCATCACACCTGACACGTCCACAGTGGGCTGGATGCCAGCTCGCCTGCCCTGGGGGTGAGGACGACGTGGGGGTCGTCCCCCACACATTTTTCTACCCCAGCTGTTGGCATCTTAAAGCTGTAACCTCGGGAAGTGCCGATAGCCAGTTACAAGCTGCAGAAAAGGGCTTTTTTTTTTTTTTTTTTTGCGGTACGCGGGCCTCTCACTGCTGTGGCCTCTCCCATTGCAGACCACAGGCTCCGGACGCGCAGGCTCAGCGGCCATGGCTCACGGGCCCAGCCGCTCCGCGGCATGTGGGATCTTCCCGGACCGGGGCGCGAACCCGTGTCCCCTGCATCGGCAGGCGGACTCCCAACCACTGCACCACCAGGGAAGCCCAGGAAAGGGCATTTTTAATTGATTCTCCATAGTTCAACCACAGCCATCTCCCTGCAGCTTCAGGCTATGTGTTTTCAACCTGGAAACTCAGCCCCTCTGTTCACGTCCAAGTCCCTGACTGGCAGGCCAGCTTTGGCGGGACGGCCGATCCTGGCCACACTGGCCACGTGCAGCTAGAGGAAGCTGAAAACCCATCTAAGGAAGAAAGAAAGAAAAGCGCAGGGACGTGGGACTGAGCTCCACACCCTACACCCCGGACAGGGGGTGCTCGTCACACCTGAGGCTCGGGGGAGGCTGCGGGAATCAACCGTACCTGCCTCTTTAGTTGTGAAACCTGACTGGGAGGGTGAAACTGCGCCTTCCTTGGCCCTTCGCCTCTCCTGGAGACGAATCGGTAAGGATTCCCAGGGCCAGCACTTTGTGAGCCTTTTATTTGGAAATAATTTCAAACTGACCGAATAGTCCCAAGAAGAGCGACTGTAAAGCTTAGCCTAACGTTACCACCAGGGCCGGCACTTTTTATAACCTAAGAAACTTCACAAGCATAAAACCACTCAGAGTTCAGTGTTAATCGACATGAACGAGCGCACGTAAAGCCCTGAGCTCGTGTCGCATTCCCACCTGACACAGGACCCGTTGGGGCCGCAGAGAAATGCCGGTGGGTCCTCCCCGGCCCGGACGGGGCGCCAGGTCAGAGTTGGTGGACAGAGCAGCAGCGCCCGGCCCTTCCTTCTGAGCAGGTCCCGGCCACCGCCCCACGGTTCCAAAGCACGAGTGTCTGACGTGGCGTGTCCTCCCCCGGCTTCCCCACCATTAGGATGACAGAGGCAGAGGGACCTCATGGGCACAGCGTCCAGTGAGGAGGTCCCAACACACGTATTTGAGCAAAAAGCCTGGGAAGTCGTGGGGTACTGGCTCCGGGACATCTTTCATCTTACTGATTAAAGAGGGGCCTGAGGAGTGTCGCTGGGAAGTTGAGGACTTTGGTTCTAATGATGCGATGGCTGGGGTAGGGGATGCGTGTTGGGTCAGTTTTGGAGGAAACGAGGGGAGGGACAGGAGAAAAGACTGCGATTGGCCAACACAATCTGTATTCGTCAGACTGTGAAGGTCACCGAGCTGCGTCCTGCAAGAGGAAGTTGAACCTCTGAAGATTTCTTAAACCCACAGAGCAACTGAGAACAGAATGAGGGAGACTGGGAAGAACTCACGATGTGCCGCGCGGCGAACACGCCGTCCACGATGGCGCAGCAGAAGGCGGCCACCACGCCGAAGCTGACGAACACGATGGCCGCCACCAGCTGGAAGCAGAGACGGGAGAGGCTCAGTCTCATCAGACCTTCCCCGAGCGCCCGCCCACTCGAGGCCCCCTGCCCCGCCCCCCGGAGTTGCTCCGCAGGGTCCTCACTTCCCACCACGGCCTCTCCAGAAACCCTCCCCGACGGCCGGGGCGGCGCCCCAGGCCCGATCCCACTGAGCAAGGCCCGTCCTGGTTGCCTCGTTTATTTCACGGGGTCGGAGGCAGGAGCTCTTGGATGGGGAGTGTGGTCCCCCCCCACGGCCTTGTGGGTAACGGCGGGCCCCCAGGGTATTTAAACGGTTTGCAATCTCCTGCTTTTACAGACTCTGCTACAAAGACCCTAATCACATTCTACATAAAGTCTGGGCTCACACACGCGTGTTCCTGCAGGACCATCTCCTGGAACACACAGGGAGCCAGGCTTGCCAACAGGACAAGGTAGGGGGTCTCTGCACGTCAGGATCTGAGGGGGCATGTGTTTCGCTCCCACGCCCCACGGCCAGACACCCACCCCCTGATGTCCCAAAGGACCCAGGGCTCGCTGCTCGTTTCTCGGTTCTGCCATCTGACGGCAGAAAAAGCCTCGCTGCCACTCCACGTGCATCTCTCTGTTATTATCAAGGCTGAGAACCTGTTCTTACGTCTGTTGGCCATTTCTTTAAATCTTTTTCTCTCTCTCGGGGAACAATTTCAGGTTTACCAAAACAGACAGCAAAAGTGGTACCAAAATTCCTGTACGTCCTGCCGCTGGCGACACCGAGTGTCCGCCCTGCCAACCACGGCAGGACCCCCGTGGCAGCCACGAGCCACGGCGTCAGTGCATTCACTCCGTCCTAGAGGGCATGTAAAGTAACCGGGATCTCCAGCCCAGCAGAACAACAAGCTGCGAGCTAGAGCACGATGCGTGCGGGCAGGTCGTCTGCCTCCAGCCTGGAGAACACGGGCAGAAGCTGCCTCCCGCCACCCGCGTTCCTCGGTTGCCTCTTTCCCCGTGGCCGAGTCAGGCTCTGGGGTTACTGACCTGCACGGCCTCACGCTCCCACCCTCGTCAGCCTGAGGGATTTGTTTCTTCAACAGAGCACAGGGATTGGCATGAAACGTGGGCTGGTTTGACAGACTGCAACTTTGATTTCCGTTTTGACGTGAGGCTCCCAGTGGCTACTCAAGGGACGGAATGGGCGGGAGGGCCACACAAGGCTGTCCCAAGGGGGAGGGTGGCCGGGCTCCCTCCTCGCAGCCCACAGACCTGAGGCCCAGCCCCACATGTTGCTTCCAAGTGAAACCTGTCCCCCGACACCGCACGTCAGAGCCGTCGCCCAGCCTTGCGGGGGTCTCTGCCCTGCTGACCCCTTTGGTCCTGTGTCCCCATCCGGAGAAGGAGCCGTGCGGCTGACCTCTCCATGCGCCGGATCCACGCCCTGCAGGTGCTGTGTGGATGCAGGTGTGACAAGCCCGGCTGCTGCCGCGGGCCCTTCCCCCCACGTGACACTTGTGACAGTAATGGAGAATTGAACGGAAGGGACCTTGGGGACCCCCTGCGGGGAGCCATGCACAGAACCCTGCCTGCATCTGAACAATGGCAGCGACCTCTCCTTGGGGCTCTGTGGAGCCCCGGTCAGACCCACGTTCCGCCCAGGTGCTCTAGGTCTACGGGGCAGGAGCTGCCCTGAGACACGAGGCGGGGTCTCATCCCAGCAGGGCCTCGACGCCAAGCAGGGAGGCCAGGGGCAGACCCTCCCTCATATGGGGGGAGGGAGACCGCGTGGTCCCTTCCCGTGAAGTTACTGCACACAAATGCAGTGCGGCCGGCTAAAGAGTGGTGGGAAAAATCACTGCAGAACCACACCGAACCGAGCCTTCCCAGGCCTGTACTGCCTTGTGACAAACTACAGGAAAACACAAAAAAGACTCAGAAGGCACTTTTCCGCTGTCCCGGGAGCCAGGCAGGCCCGCGTCTCCAGCGAATGAAAGGCCTGCGTCTGCTCTGCCTGCCGCGTCCTCCCGCTTCCTCCCCGGACCTTCCAGCCGCCCCGGGCTCGCGCCCTTCGCACAGAGACGCTCAGTCCACGGTTCACGCTTCGTAGAGGCTGGAGCGCGAGGCCGCCCCGTCTCGTCTTAGCATCGGCCGGAGAGCAGGGCAGCTCCTGTGACTGACCGCGAGGCCCCTGGACGCCGTAGCCCGACAGGAAGGACGCGGTTCCTGCTGGGCAGAGCTTCCGGCCAGAGGGGCCCAACACAGAGACGCGACCTGAACAACATCGCTTTGGAGCCCCAAGTCCTTCAGCACGGAGCACCCATCTCATCCTGACACCCCAGCCGCGTAGGGAGGGAAAGCACCGGTTCTGACCTGGAACTCCCACCCCAGCCTTACAGAGAGGCCACAGCTACAGTCAAGTTCAGACGCAGCCCCGGCCCCTCCCAGACCCCCAGGTAGTTGTGACCTCAGGAAGGGAGGACGACTTTCTGGCACAAAAGCAATGGGAGGGACAAACTGCTCCGCCAGCAAGTGTTCCCCAGCACCTGCTTTGTCCCAGACGCCGGGCTGGCACTGGGTCCAGCCGTGCACTCGGTCCGGGATACCTGCTCCTGCAGAGAGCCACGCAGCCTGCGGCCTGACACCCCTGGGATGGCACCGATCCCCCTCCCCACCTCCCCCAGGGCCACTGCCAGTGTGCCTAAGGAGTGGAGCTGTCCCCAGCAACGGGTCTCCTAGGACCAGTGGGTCTGCGGCTAGCCTGGTCACCGGGACCTCGTCAGAAGTGGGTGTCTGCCCAGCCCCGTGTGCTCCAGCACAGGTGCTGGTTCAGGAAGTCCACTAAGCACTACAGTCGCCTGAGACGCTCCCAGAAGTGGCCCCTGAGGCCCTGTTGCTTCTCTCACCACCAGCGGGTGAGCAAAGCCATCGTCGGACCCGCTGCCCTGGTGAGTCTCCCACGCACCAACTCAACGCCTCAGAGGACGCCCTGCTCCACGCTGGCCACTGGCCGGCTCCGCCCCAACTGCGGCTCGGTCACAGTCTCGGCCAAGAGTCGCTCACATCACACCTCCACCGGATTTCATCACAGCACACAACTTGCAGAGCGTCTCCTAGCACGCAGGGCTGCCCACAGCTGGGTGTGTAAACGTGCTCGGACTCTGTTTGCACGTGTCCCCACGACGTGAACGTCCTCATCAACCTTCAGCTGACTCTGCTCGGCTGCCCTTCCTCCCACTGCCCCGGAAAAAGTAAAAGCCAGACCTAGCACCACCTCACACGTGGTAAACTCGGCTCTGGGGTGACCGCACGCGTGCTACTGCCCGGGAACCACCAGGGTCCAGTTGACGGCGCTGGGAAAGACATTGGAAGTTCTCTCCTCCAGCGCTTCGGGCTGGAAATAGGAAACCGGCCAGGACGAGCAGCTGCCCCTTGGCCGAGGCCTGCGTGTCCTGGTTTCGGTCACAGCCACCACGTCCTTTTCAGGCCTCGCTGCCCCTCGAGCAGCCTAGGGGTTTAACAACGTTATAGCACAAGGACCCGCTCACGCCCCGAAGGTCCCTCTCTAACACGAGGGCTGCCGGGCCCGACAGATGTTGCAGACAGGGTCTGTCTGTGACTCTAGCAACTAAGGAAGGCACTAGATTAGGGTTGGGACTGTGTCTCCTTGTCCTGTCAGGGTCTCTTCTGGGAGAAGGGCAGCTGTTTCTCAGTGGGGGAAGGTCATCTTCAAATCTCCGCTGGGCCCACAGAGTTTACTACATTCCAGCAGGGGAAAGTGATTTTCAAAAACAAACACCAAACAGATAAGGATGTGATACGAAGGAGGCTGCCTGGAGCCAGATAAACGGTAGAAAGTGGAGACGGGAGCAATTAGCCCCGACCACAGGGTCCAGGCAAGAGGCAATGCGGCTAAACCAGGACCGAGGGAAAGTGAGAGCTGTGAACACACACACCGAGGAGAAGGCGGTAACACCTTAGAGAACTAGAAGAGAAGAGCAATCTTAACCCAGAACCAGCAGAAGCAAGGCACTAGGAAAGGCTTAAGCAGAGATAAAAGAAACAGCAGAAAAGCAGCAAAGAGAATAGAGGTGCAAGTTGGTTCTTTGAAACTATTAACAGAATTGACTCGCCTTGTTCGGTTCTCGGCCTTATCTGCCAGGAGCGTCCACCTTCCTGTCCCGGCCTGGGGATAGACCTTCCAGCCCTTCTCTGCCTTCACTGCCTCTCCCCTGTCGGCCCCAAGGGCCCCCCAGCTGCATGTACAGGTCGAAGCCCCATGCGTTCAGGGTCTCCCCCAGCCCCAGCCCCAGCCCCCAGCTCAGCACCATGCAGCTGTCCAGGAAGCATTCGTTGAAGAAAGAACTGGACGGGTGTGCAGGCCCTTTGGTGGAGCACGGGGTTGGAGGTGGGACAGTGTGTGAACCTGGCCACCACCCTCCTGCCCCGTCACTAGTGGGCCCTCACGGGGAAAGCCCAGCCCCCCCTGCACAGCCTCCACGTGGGTCACCGTGGACCTCGCAGGCTTCCTCCCCGATGGCCCTCGGATCCCCCAGCACCCCAACGTCTGCCTGCCTAGCCCTCGAGGCCTTGCTGTGTCAGCCCCGCCCAGCTCAGTCCTGGGGGGACAGAGACCAGCTTGGCTTCCACACGGGAAGGTGAGGGGCCGAGGAGACTCCTGTGATGTCAAGACCCGGAGCAGGGGTGCCAGAGGGCACAGCCAGGACCCTCTAGCACAACACGCAAAGGAGCAGAAGCCCAGCAGACGGAGGCCGTACCCTAACCCTCTGTAGGAAACACGCTTCTACCGCTAAGGGACGCCCCATCGGTCCTTCTAGTTCAGGGGGTTTTAAACTATGTTCCAGGGGGACTCCAGTGTATGCGTCTGTGTGTGTATCTGTGTGTGTGTGTCTGTGTGTGTCTCTGTGTGTCCGTGTGTGTCTCTTGTGTGCGTGCATGCGTGTGTCTGTGTGTGTGCGCATGCACGTACACATGGCAGGGGGTGGGCGGAGGCGGCAGTTAACAAGCTGCTTTAAGCCCTAACGTCTCCATCCCCGGCCGTGGGGACCAAGCTAGATGGCAGAGCTGTGGGTGAAATCAGGGCCTCTGACGTCTGGGCAAGGAGAAAGCAAGAACTCATTCGTCAATGGGAAAATATCAAAAGCTGGCTCCGCTGAGGGCATTCTTTGGCCATCACTGGAGACTAATGCCGTAACAGGCAGAGGTCGTGGAGGAGCCATTTGTAATGATTAGGTGCCACCCCTTAGCTTGAGCAGAGTAAAATGTTTACAGACCAAATGATACCACGTCTGGGACTTGCTTCAAAATACCCCTCGAGGTCGGTCACGAGTCGACAATGGATGAAGTTGGGAGACGGATACAGAGGGTTTGTTACACTATTCTGTCCACTTCTGCATACCTTTAAATTTTTCTATTGCAAAAAATTAAAACGAAGAGAAAGCAAGGGAAAACGGAGCGTTCTTACAAATCTAGATACATTTGAAGTAAGCACTGTCTCCAGCGGACGTTTCCTCAGCTTCCTATTGTTTCCTTTGCTACAACTTGAGTGTTCTGACTGGCCTCCGTGCTTCAGTACAATAAGCAACAGCGGCTACTAGTCTCCGAACTCCCGTTACGGACCAGCGCGGCACTGCGTGTTCTCGCGTGCGTTGACTCAGATGCTCAACAATCCTGAATGTGGAGAAACCGAGGCTCACGACAGTCAAGGCGGCAGACAGACTAATGGCCGACACAGGTCTCAGCTCTCACGAATATGAACTTAAATGTTAGACAGTGAAACACGTGTTCATCGCACAAGGTGATTCTGGGGGACGCGCTCCGGAAAGGGCTGGAATGAGACTCTGCAGCAGCACACGCGGCCTCAGGCAGAGAGCTCTGGTCTGCGGGGCCTGGTGGCCCCGTCTCGCCTGGGGCTCAGGCTGGCTTCCAGGGAGGCTGGGCCCTGTCTGGGGGCTAGGGTCAGTTCTGGATTTTTATCCTCCCACTCCACGGCCCACATTTCTTTTGCCAAAGCCAAAGAAATAGAAGTCCAGGAACTATTTTGGAAAGGAAGAAGTTACACTATCTCTATTTGTAGGTGAAATGACCTCATAGACGGACAATCCTCAGGAATCCACGAAAAAACTATTAGAACTAACGAGTGAGACCAACAGAGTTGCAGGATGTAAGAGCAGCATGCAAAAATCAATTGTGTTTTTTTTTTTTTGTGGTACGCGGGCCTCCCACTGCTGTGGCCTCTCCCGTTGCGGAGCACAGGCTCCGGACGCGCAGGCTCAGCAGCCATGGCTCACGGGCCCAGCCGCTCCGCGGCCTGTGGGATCTTCCCGGACCGGGGCACGAACCCGTGTCCCCTGCATCGGCAGGCGGACTCTCAACCACTGCGCCACCAGGGAAGCCCCTCAACTGTACTTTTATACATTTGCAATGAACAATCCAAAAATGAAGTTAAGAAAACAATTCCATTCACAATAGCCTCCAAAAGGATAAAACACTTAGGAATAAATTTAACAAAAGAAGTGCAAAACTTCAACTCTTAAAATGACAGAACATTGTTGAAAGAAGATCTAAAGAGATGGAAAACATCCCCAAGTTCATGGGGCGACACTCCCTCAACTGATCTACAGATTCAACACAATTTCTATCAGAAGCTCACAGATCACAGAACAGACTTGAGAGTCTAAAACTAAACACACACATCTATGGCCAAGTGATTATCAATTAGGGTCTCAAGACCATCCAACGGAAAAAGGACAGTCTCTTCACCGAATGGTGCCAGGACCACTGAGGAGCCATATGCCAGAGCTTGAGTGTGGATCCCCATCCACACCGTATACAAAATCAACTCAAAATGGACCAGAGACTTCAATGTAAGCGATAAAACTCTTAGAAAACATAAGGGTAATCTTCATGACCTTGGAGTTGGCAGGAGATTCTTAGAAATGGCACCAAAATCACGAGCAGCAAAAGAAAAACTAGATAAATCGGGCTTCATTAAAATTGAACACTTTTGCGCCTCAAAGGACACCACCAAGAAGGTGAAAAGACAACCCACAGGATGGGCTAAAGTCCTTGAAAATCACGTATCAGATAAGGGACCTGTATCTAGAATATATAAAGGGCTCTGACGACTCAACAATAAACAGACAAGCAACCCGATTTTAAAATGGGCAAAGGACTAGAATAGACATTTCTCAACGACAACCGGAAACAGATACACAAAAAGCCAGTCAGCACATGTAAAGAGGCTCGACATCATTAGTCATCGAGGAAACACAGATCCACGAGGAGACCCCACTTCACACCCAACAGAAGGGCCAGACGAGAAGCAGACGGCAGCACACGCTTTCCTCTACGGTAAGTCTACGCGAAACATTGTGAGGAGCTGCCACGCTGTTTTTCACAGTGGCTGCGTCACTTCACGCTCCCGCCAGCTGTGTGCAAGTCTCCACCTTCTCCACACCCTCACACACCCGTGAAAGCCCAGGGCAGCCACTGGGATCCTGGTGATACCTCAGGATGATGGCAGGTGCAGGTGGAGGCGGAAACGCCCGCACAGTCTGTTACGATGATTTGGAGATGAGACAGAAACAGCGTATGGTCCAACCGCATCCTCCCTGAACCCTCTCAAAAGTCAGCACTGGCTGCACAATGATTTGGCAAAGTTAACTATTTTGAATTCACGAGGAATTAACTGTTCTTATAGCGCTCTTCCCCAAAGCACTGCATCAACACGACAGACTCCAAACTGAAATGATCAATAAAAGTCAGGTTTGTAACCTGACTGATCAAGGTTGGCCCTCATACGTCCCACAGCCAAACAGCTGTAGACACGCCCTCTGCAAAGACCTCTGAACCACGGTTCTCCTGGTTTTCCACTGACCCCCTCTCTCTCCTCAGTCTGGGAGAGCCGTCGTCACACCCCAGACGTAGGAGGAGATGCCAGGCTCCCTGACTCAAGAACAGACATTCATACACGCGTATTTTTGCCTGAACCTTATACACCATGATTTAAACTAATTGCCAACATTCCCAGCCCACCCCTTCCCGTGGCCCAACCTTAGCTGCTAAGACACCACATGAGGTTGTAGAATGTACCCTACAATCCCAGGGGCGATGCTCACTTAGCCTAAGATGTGAACGGCACCCACTCAACCCTGAGTCCTGGGGTGTACAGTCCACAGTCTGGGAAGCTGGGCACTGACCCTGGGGGTGCTGGATTGGGGCAGGGGCCTTCCCAGGGACACCGCAGCTAGAGGGGCAGCACTCTCCCCCACCCCGGGTACAGCCCCACGAACCACATTTGAAAGAAACAATGCACATTCTTACCATTTGCTTTCTATTCTCCACCAGGTTGATGCCAATAATTCCTAAGAAGGATCCGAAGCCCAGCTGACACCAGAAGAAAACAAGGGAGAAAGCGCTCAGGTTACACGCCTGGCAGCCTAACGCCCACAGGGAACAGTGCCCACCCGCCTCAGGACATCCTATCGGAAAGCGAGGCCAGCCAGCCCCCCTCACACAGCCCGAAGCATTAAGCGGCAGGTAGGTTCGTGCCCATTGGGGTGGGCTTCTCAGGAGCCGTCGAAGCCAGTGACCGGGATAGAAGCTGCTGAAACAGGCCTGTCTCATCTCCCGTGTTCAAATGTGTTAACTCCTACGTCAGTTTAACTCTCGAGTCCAGGAAATGAGTGCCACGTGCCCCCCACCCAGACAGGAGAACTTCCTCATGGTGACCCATCCTCCACGCCTGGTGGTCAGGGAGAGGCCCGTCTGAGAGCTTCTCCTGGGCCGTCGTGGGAGGACGGCTGACCCCTCAGGGAGTATCATAGGAAGCTGGAACCAAGGGTGTTTCTGACACGCACACGGCTGACACCCCTTAGAAATGAGCTTTTGACTCAGGTGAGCAGGCAAACAGGTAATCTTGGGGCGGGAAGGGCACCCAGGGGCTCCTGGGAACCCGTCCGCTTGTTCCTCCGCCTCAGCTCTCCGCCTGGGTGCAGGTGACGCTGGGACACTGGAGAAACACCACGACTGTGCTCATCTCGCATCGCCCGAGTGTGCCCAGGGGCGCCGGTGGCCTCATCCCCCAACACCTGCCTGGGAAGAATTCCTAAGCTTTCCCTCAGCTTGAAGAGCAGAGCTCCAGCAACGCCAGGGGAGGCAGCGCTCAAAGCAGCCGGTGACAAGCCCCTCCCAGAGGCACAGGGCCGCCCCGAGACCCCGCACTGGAGCCCACCCAGGGGGTGACCCTCAGCTCTGCCCGGCCCGTTGGATTCTGAGTGACCGTGCGAGGCAGAGGCAGCAGCCTGGGGACAGCCGCGCGACTGACCCACACAGCTATGGCATCTCTACCCACGGTGCCAGATTGAATGCACTAAAAATGAGACCATTTATGTCCAAGGATGTCTTTGCCTGCAAGGATTATATCTATGGAGACGGACGTGAATGCACAGATGTAGTTTTCACCAATAATTTAAGAATTCTCAAGGAGTGAGGAAAGATGAGCACTTTCTTCAAAATATCACAAGTCCATTCCAACATAAATGTATTAAAATATATCTATTAATTCTCGCTAAGTTGCATTTTTTTGGATTTGAAAAAATTCCTCTTTCCAAAATGTTGAGGTGTTTGCACCTTCTCACCCAGTTTCTTCCTGAGACCCGCCCTTGCTATAAGTCTCAAGGTCGGATGCCGTGCGTCCACAGAAGTGACTTTTATCCACATTTTCTTTGAGCAAACCTCATCTGTTGTGTCCACTGTTTGCTTTCAGAACCGCTGAGCTGAAGCCAGTTGCACTCTGGTTCTCGCCCAGGAGTCAGGTTCTCTGCAGAGCCAGGCTCTGAACACACCCAGGATGTTCTGAAGGTGACCTCCAGGTGAGATCCTGAACGAGTGAAGCGTAGAGAACACTGCAAAATCCTACTCAAGATTGACCTTCTCTGCCGGTCACCTGGGGGACCGTCTTCACAGCCGCCAGCCTCCACACCCCTGGCTCCCCTCCGTCCAGGACACGGGCCGGGAAGCAGAGTCTCGTGGGAGTTCACTGAGATTACTACCTGCACAGACACTATTTATGTAGGTTTACTCAGAAAGTGTACACAGGAAGATAATGTAGACTTATAAAGCACAGACAAAATCTAAAAATAAAGAAAAATATAAAGAGAAAATGAATGATATTTGTAAAGTATTTTCATCCTTGTTAAAATGTTATCAACATCGTGACTAATCTGCATAATACCTCTAGTGAGAGTAATGAGATTGAATAAGCTTCGTTTTTAAAATCCTGGTTTAGCACTTGTGACACAGCCCCTCAGGGCTCTGGTGCGTTTGCAGGGCATCATATCTGATAAAAAGCAATTTCACAGACGCTCCCTGAGTGCGATGCAGACGCTTGGAGCAAATTTTACTGCCAACAAATGGACGCAATTCCACAGTTCAGAAGTCTGGAGGATTCTGGATTTGGGGGCCGCTGTTGCCAGGTCTGGCTGGGCTGTGGGTTTACCTAGTGGGGTTATTGCCCAGAAGCGGAGGTGAGGACCACGTCAGCTCGTCTTCCTGCTGATCCCATGCGGTCCCACGAACGCACCTTCTATCCAGGTTCCGTGGCGTCTTTTAAAGCTCTGAGTCCAGTTTCCGAGGGGTGGTTTGCTCAGCTTGGTCTCGTGGGGCTGAAGTCCAGGCGTCACAGGGCTGGTTCTTCCCGGGCACTCTGGGGAGACTCTGGGCCAGGGCCTGTCGCACCTCTTGCCTCCGACCCCTCTCCTTCCCCTCCCCCACCTCTCAGGACCCTGTGCCCCACGAGGCCACCTGAGCATGCAGGATAATTGCCCTAAACCTCCACCTCGGGGGGCTGGGGTGGAGCGTGTCTGCAGCACACGGACATCTGTGTCCCCACGGCCCCCAGGCCCCCCGACCGGCAGACCCCAGGGACCGCGCCACTCACAATGATCCCGGGGTAGTAGCCGCCCATGGTCACGTTCTCCGTCCTGGTGGTGGCAGCGAGGCCGACGGTCAGGATGGAGGTGGACACCACCAGCAGAGACCCCACAAACCACAGGGAAGTCTTCTTTCTTCTCGCAAACCCTTCTGGGGGAACAGAAACAAGGAGCCAGCTGGTAAGGGGCTGAGCTTGGGGCGGGGGGCCAGGACCTCGAGCGCATCCCGGGTCAGCCTGGCTCTCTGCTGCAGCCCTGCTGCTCGCTGGCAGGAGCCTGGGACGCGCTCCCCAGGGACCACCACCGCCTCCTTCTTCCCCGCCCATCCCCGTGCTCAGAGCGGGACCCCTCGCCACCCCTCCGCCCGCCCTGAGGACTCACCGTCGTCTCCTACAGGGCACCCAGACCCCGCCGGTACCCCTGCACGGCCACCCTCCCCTGTGGCCCCCACCGCACCCAGGGGTTTCCAGGCACTGTCACCACCCACACGTCCGGACGACGAGCCCCATGAGGGTGGGCAGGGGCCCTGCCTCGTCCCCCGCTGCGTCCCTGCCACCTGAGACAGTGCCCGCGCACAGCAGCTTCTCAGTAAACGTCAGGGGGCGGCTGGGCCCTCCCCGGGTTCCAAGTCCCCTGCGGCCTCCGTCCCGGCTTCACCCCACACGGCAGCAGTCACGCCGGCCGCTTATGGCGCATCTGCTCCGCGCCTGGTCTTACTGAGCACTTTACCTGCATCAACAAGCACCCCTGGGCCTTGCCAAGTCCATGACCCTGGACCCTGCCCTACTCCAAGACTGCACAGAGGACCTCTGCACACTGCCCTGGACCAGGCCGAGCAGGTCCCACACAGAGAGGGGCCGTGCGTCCCTCTGGGATGGCCAGCACGTCCACGCTGCTCCATGGGTGCACTTGTGCCCCCATGTCCACACCGAGCCGTTCCCTGGAGGGCAGGCATCCTGTGTTCTTCCACTCCTATACCTGGCTCAGCACCAAACACGTGAGTGATCAAATGGGAAGGGGTGGAAAGAAAGTATAACAGTGTGCAGAGCCCGCCGCTGCCCACCTGCACGCCCATTACCCTCTCCCCTTGTCAACAGGCCCCAATTATTGGATGTGGAAACACGCCAGCTGAAAGATGGCATTTTCCAGCCTCTGCTCCAGCTGGGTGATTACGTTCTCAGCAAAAAATCTCCACCTCAACAAGGAATGTTGGGTGGGACCTACAGGAAATCTCTTAAAGGAGCCAGTCCCTTTGCCTTTCTCCCCTTCATCCTTCCCGCGGCCTGGAATGTGAACATAAAGGTGGAGCCCCTGCAGCCATTTTGCACCATGAGGGAACCTTGACAATAGAAGTCACACCCAAAGAGAGGCAGAGCAGAAAGACAGCCCTGGGTTGTCCACCTCCGAACTTTGATTAGGCAACAGAATTAAATCTCTGGACCATAAGCCACTACTGTGGATGCCCTGGTATCTGTGGCCAAAGCTAATTTTAACTGTCACAGAATCCAAGAAAGGAAACCTTCCATCCCTGGCACCCTCCTCCCTCAGGCCTCGACTCCTGGATTTCGTGTGAGCCGCTCTTCCTCTCGTGTGCCTCAGGGAAGGCAGGGAAGCCTCACTTACAATAACCGTAATTGTAATCATTATTACAGCAATTCGATCTCAGATACGCCTGTTCCTACGCAGTCATCAGCAACCGCACAACGGAGGCAGAGACACAGGCCAGGCAGAGGGCAGGACGAGGCTCCACACTGAACACAGCCATGCTGGTGTGTCTCGTTTGTTGGAGGGTTAACCATCTTCATCCCTGTGACTCCACAACAAAACAGGATGAAAGAAAACGTGGTGCTTCTTCCCGCACCAAAGTGTTAAAATTGACGTGTGTGTGTGTGTGTGTGTGTGTGTTTGGTGGGGAAGCGGCTGCTCGTCTGACCTCAACCACTGTCTCAGATGACCCCAGGCCCCGGCCCAGACTGTGCCTTTGAAGATTTGCACGCCCGTCCGCAGTCTCGTCAGCAAAGTTTAACGGCAGGTCAAGGTCACACCACCCAAGAAAGGGATTGTCACGCACTCAGAAATAGATTCCACACAACTCTGGGTCAACGTGCTCACTCAGAATCACTTGGCCAGCCCGGGAACGCCGCTTCTACCCGCTGGCCTGGTGAGGGCGAAGGGCTCAGGAAGGTCGCTTCATTTCCTGCGAGGCCCTCACCTCCCTTCACCTGCTCTTTCACTGCTGTTTTCTCGTACTTTTTACTGCAAATATGTAAGAACTGTTGAGGGTGAACCATCTGTAGGAGTGTCTACAGAAGCACAGCCACAAGTGCTAGGAGACGACTTACACCTTTGGGACCCAGCGGCCCTGGGGCCCCCTTGGTGGGCTTTTATCTGTTCACTATTATTCACGGCATCTTACTTGCAGAGTCGTGTGCATGCAGACAGCAGTCACTTATTTTTCCTTGCATGTATCTAGAGCCTGAAACCGAGGATATAAGTACAGGTTGGTTTGCCCCAGAGTCAGAAAGATCAGTGGTTACAGCCGATCTGGGGTGTCTGTAGGGAAATGGGACAGAAATGGCAAAGCCACTTGGAAAATGAGTGCGTGAGAGGAAAAGAGAAGGCTCCCCTCGGGCGACATTCTGCTCTGGGTGATTAACTTTAGAAAGGCAGGTACATTGGGAACAAATGGACACAAAGGTTGAAAACCACCTTCTTCTATGTTTTGGAAGTTAGTGAAGCTGCTACCATGGAAGTTGGTGAGACACTCACGCCAGGGCCGCCCAGCAGTCGTGGGGGGTGGCATTGCAGCCTCCGCTCGCCCACCCGCCCCTAGCGGTCACCCCTCCCGTGCGCTACCCGCCCCGCCAGCCCCCGAGCCCCTGCGGATGGACCCAGGGCAGCACCGCCTCCTCATCAGATCTCCTCAACTGTTCTTCCCGAGGTTCCGTCCCCATCTCCGCTGTAAAATGTCTTTTAAGAGCAAGAAGCCTCTTGAAACTAAACTTTCTGGGACTAAGTATTTGAGAAGGTTATGGAATGCCCTCCTCCTCAGAGGACTTCTTGCTGTTTCCCCTAATTGAATGCGTTACGTGTCTATTTCTCTCAGAATAACTAACTGAGGCCTCAGCACCTGCTTCAAGCCACAGTTCCGGCCCCTGGGCCTTGTCTCTTAGCCCCTGTGGGCCCGTCTGGAAGACCCCCTGCGGGGATATTCTGGTTCCGAAGGTTCTTGCCTCCGCTTTGACTTGTCCCTTTAGGGCGGTCGCGTGATGAGCGGGGACCTGAGGGGCCCCACCAGGCAAACAGCTTTGCTGGGACCTTGTCAAGTCCGTTAGTGACATTCTGACAGGTCACGTCAAACATCTCCTTTGGGACCGTGTAAAGCTTCCTAGGAGCCACTTTCAGTATGACTTCACCAGGCTTTCCCTGCATGACTTTCCCTCTGAAACTTCTCCGTGACAAAGATCACAGGATGCAGGCTGTCCTCCTTGTCACGCTTCGTACTGCGCGTTCCGAGTTTACCGTGAGGTCTGGAGAGACAGGCAGGTGGGAAAGGGATGCTTCTGAGCAACCTCATCCCAATGACACAGACTGCAATATTTTGATTCAAGGTACAACAGGGATGACAAAGAGAAGAGTCCCAACCTTCAATAGTCTTTATAAATAGAGGGGTTTGCATAAAAAATAAGACAACGAGAAATAACCTCGAGAAAAGGAGGTAGGGTGTCTTTCTAATCGCCATAAGACATATGCATTTTTAGGTCAAGTTTCGGAGAAAAGGGGGTCCACACTGAACGAAAAAAACCGAATTCCCTGAATTGTTCCCTCGACCTTCCTGTCCCATTAGCAGGAGTCCTACTGTGTGTGTTGTTACAACTGAAGCATCCTTAAGGCAGTGCCCTGACTCCTAGTTAAAATCTCTACTGTTAGGCTTATAGCACTGGTGGCAACTTACACGAACGCTGCCCAAGCTGTTGTGGGGCTGCCAGGCCTGCTGAGTGATTGCGCACGGCCCCCCGCCCTCTCCGAGCCCTGCAGAGGGAGGACCCTGAGAGCAGGGGCCCTGGGATCTTGCTTGATGCCGGTCCCCGAGCCTGTATCTTCTCATGCTGAATGAATGAGGGAAGTTCGGTTTCCTGATCTGCAAAGCGGTGGGGTGGGGGGGGGGTATGACAACCCCCTGACTGCCTGCCTCTTCACTGTGATAAGGATGCAGTGAGAGAACATCTGTGAAATTCCAGATGCGTGTCTATGCGCATAATGGGCATGTGGTCGTGGGTGGTGCTAAAGTCAAGGTGAATCAGCACTTACTCCTACCCGCTGCTCTCCACCTGGGAGTGGAGGGGGGGCGTCTGGGGCTGTGGGGCTGAGGCCAAACCTGCATCTCACCTGCCTGCTCACTGTTCTCCTGACTCCAGCCTGTGCAGAATGTCGCTCCTCAGGAGCCCCGCCAGCTCCCTGCACCTGCCGCCTCCCCTCCCAGCCTCCCCTCCTAGCCTCCCCCAGCCTCCTCCCAGCCTCCCCTCCCAGCTTCCCCCCAGCCTCCCCTCCCAGCCTCCTCCCAGCCTCTTCCCAACCTCCCCCCAGCCTTCCCCTAGCCTCCTCCCAGCCTCCCCTCCCAGCCTCCTCCAAGCCTCCCCTCCCAGCCTCCTCCCAGCCTCTTCCCAACCTCCCCCCAGCTTCCCCTCAGCCTCCCCTCCCAGCCTCCTCCCAGCCTCCCCTCCCAGCCTCCTCCCAGCCTCCCCTCCCAGCCTCCTCCCAGCCTCCCCTCCCAGCCTCCTCCCAGCCCCCTCCCAACCTCCCCCCAGCCTCCCCTCCCAGCCTCCTCCCAGCCCCCTCCCAGCCTCCTCCCAGCCTCTGTGGCTCCACGACCAGGTGCAAGGATGGAGCAGACCTAGGGCCTGTCCCCCTCCGCACCTTCTCCACTTAGTGGAGCCGGGAAGAGCGTGTCACAAAGACCGGGGTGGGAGCAGTCACCTCGTCACCCCCTCCTTGCCAGGAGGGCCGGGCCTCCCAGAAAGAAGAATGAGCTCATTTAATCATTTCATCTCAACGGCAGCCATGGGGGCTAAGTAACTGTCCCAGGGAAACAGACAAAGGCACAAGGACGTGCCCTCAGCCAACAGTTTCCCTTTTATTTTTCTTTTACACAGAACACATCCCCCAAGGGCATGAGTGCAGACATGTAAGGTAGAAAATACCCATAATCCCATCCCAGCTACACTCTTGTTTAGTATTTTTAAATAAAAAACCAACTCTCAGTATTTTTTAAATTTAAAGTTCCTCCTCAGAAGAAAATTCTAAGTCAAAAATGCTATTTTTGAAATCAAGTCATTCTAATATAATGATGGTAATAATTGTAAGTAGTTAATAACTAGTCATAACAACTAGTTGTCATTATAATAAGTAATTGTTTTCCAGGAGGATGGAACACGTGTAGGTCAGTCTGTCACAGAGCATTTGGCTTTAGAGAGCGGTGGGTATCGAATTGTTTCTTTTAGGAAGAAGCCAGAAGCCTTGATTATCATTTAAAAATCAAGCAACGTCACTAATCTGGTCTTTTAAAAGAGACTTTGCAAAGCCACTGCACACAGGGCTGGGAGGTAAACCCCTGCGCTCTCCACTGGACCCCTGTGTAGCGGCAGCCGGACCCCGAGGCATCACCACCCCTCCGCCCGTCCGTCAGAGCCCCGCTCGCCGTGGGACTACCTTCTCTTTTCTTGAAGGCTTCCCGGCCTCCCCGTCAGGAAAACACCCCCATTACTCCCCTCCCGGCCACTTCCCGGTAGGGAGACAAAGGCTCCGGCTTCCTGTGTCCCGCCGCCTGGCTTTGGCTGCATCGGGCTTGGTGGGAAATCCGCGAATTCGAGATTCCGTGAATTTACGGGAGAGAAGCCTGGGGAGGGCGCGGATGAGGCGGACAGCCGCGCCAAGAATGCCCTAAGGGCCTTGGTCACTTTCAAGCATGAAGAAGCCACCTGGCCCCACGAAATGACCTTTTCTTAGAAATTTTTGGAGCCTGAAATGGGGTGGAAGAGATGGCAAAGGAGTGCGTTGTAAGGTTTATACGGATCGTCGTCTATTGTTCGTAGTAAAGGACAGCGGAGAACGAGACGGGGAGAGACAGGCGCAAAGTCTGGACACTCAGGAAAAAGCGGAGGGAGAGGGCCTGTGCCCGCGCCCAGGGGCCCCGGCGGAGCTCGGGCGCCGGAAGACCGGAGCCTGGCTCACCTGTGCGCTCACCTGTCGTGTCCAGCAGGGCCAGGGGCCCGGGCACCGGCGGCGGGAGCGGCTGCATCCCGGGGGCTGCTCCGGGGGGGAGGGGCTGCGTGTTCTCCCGCTGCGACAGCGACCGTGGGGCGCGGTGGCCGTGAGGACCAGATGCCCGAGCACCGCCCCTCCGGTTAGCGTCGGTCCGCTCGCCTCCCACCTGCGCCCCGCCCCTCGCCCCGCCCCCTGCCCCCTCCCGGTTTTCCCGGAGCGCAAAGCACCAGGGAAGGGAAGGCGATGCGGCCGGGGACTGAGAGCCAGTTCCCACCCACCACCACCACCCCCGCCCCGCCCCGGACTTGGCACAGGCAAACCTTTAAAGCTGGGACGGTAATAGTGTTGAGAATCTGGGGGAAGGAACCCGCGTGCGCTGCTGGTGGGGTTACGCCCGCTGTGACCACTTTGACAGCAGTGTTTAGGAAAGTCAAAGATGGGTCCCTACAAGCCAGCAATTCCCTGCTTAAAGACAAGCCCAAGACCTGTGGTTCCAGGCCCAGGCTGCCCTTGCCCCGGTCCGGAAGATCCCACATGCCGCGGAGCGGCTGGGCCCGTGAGCCACGGCCGCTGAGCCTGCGCGTCCGGAGCCTGCGCTCCGCAACCCGGAGAGGCCGCGGCAGTGAGAGGCCCACGTACCGCAAAGAAAAATAAATAAATAAATAAATAAATAAATAAATAAAAGTTACTGCAGTCCTGAGCCAACCCAGACGGGTCCAATCAGAATGTCTGGCAGTGAAGTAATTGTTAGGAGCCCCAGTCATTCTGAAGGGGTTCCATTGAGGCAGAAAAACCCTGACTGTGAGGTTTGCACACAAAATATGCTACACAGCTCTGTGTGTAACGGCAAAACAACGAACACCAGCACGAGGGATAGATTTACGTATCCAGTGGTTCACTACGTGGTGAGGCTTCCCGCACCAGCAGGAAAAACTCAAACACAGCGTGGAGCAAAACCGCGGTTCGTGGCGTCGAGGTGAGTATAACACCACCTGTGTACAGGTTTCAGGCGTGGAAAGCGGTGCCATTCGCTCACAGCGGCCCCTCCACGGGCTGCACTGGGCACCCACCCCACATGCTAGACACCGTGCCCCGCACTCGGGAAGGGCCGATGGACAGAGGTCCTGGTGCAGCGGGCACCCTTCGGAGACGAGACAGTGGCCAATAAATACAGTCACCGAGGAAAATGCAGGAGGTGGGGGGGGGGGGCCTGAGACGGCCACACCTGCTGCGGCAGGAGGGAGAGTGCAACTCGGAGAGGAGGGCTCAGGTCACTGTCATCAGAGGAGACGTCCCGCCCACCCAGAGGGCGTGTGGTGGGGCCGCTCGGCCGTCTGGGAAGGAGCCCTGGGCAGAGCAGGGGCGGGCCTGGCATGCAGTGGGCGGCAGGAGGTCTTACCTGCCACGCCAGGGCCCCAGGGGAGCCCACGTCAGAAGGGTCACTGAGAGGGGTTGCAGCGCAGCAGGATGGGAGCCAGGAGGCCAGAAAGGCGGTTAGGATCCAGGGAGAAGTGACCGTGGTGTAGAGCGGGTGGTGAGACGTGGTCAGGCCAACCCCATACCGTGCAGACACACAGCGGTGCCCCCTAAACACCTTGACTGCAGCCCGGCGAGCCTGAGTTTGGACTTCTGGCCCCAGAATTGCACGAGAATAAGTTGTGTTGCTTTAAGCACATACACAGTGGTACGTGTGAGGCTTAAGGGCTCTAACCCAAAGCCTCCGTCCGGGGGGCGGGGGTGGGGGACCTGGGCTGCGGGGAGGGGGAATAAGCAGATTCCGCTGAGGACAGGCCTCGGGACTGCGGCATCTCCTTCCCCAGCCCACCTTCAACAGGAAAGACTGAAGGAAACCAGAACACGTCGCCCCGAAGTATGTGCGTCTTTGACATAAAAATTATTTGGAGCTGAAGGCTCTGAAGGAGCAGGAAAAGTTCCCCCTTCTGCCTAAAAACAGGAAATAAATTCTCCTTTACCGAGACCGACTCTCACCGGCCGAGAGACGGCCCAGCGGCATCTGCGGGCCTCACCCCGTGCCTTCCCTCCCGTACCCGATGCCCTTGGAAGCCGCACCTGCTCCCCTGCCCTGTGTGTCTGAATCCGCCGTTTTCCGGGAGTCGCTCCCCAAGCTGTGTGCTAAGCTGCCTTCCTTTTGTTACTCTGCCTTCTGTGTGGGGGTCTGAGCCGAGAACTCAGGGTGGAGGGAACATCACTCCCCTCCCCCACGAGGCCCCCAGGCATGCAGTTCCCAGTGCGGATGACCCTCCGGGGCCCAAACAGAAGCGATGACGGAAACCACGATCAGAGAGCAGCAGCAGTAGGAAACACCTCTGCGAGCTCACAGGAGACCCGCCCGTCGCGCATCGCCCAGGAGGGTGTAGACGACAATCGCGCAGCGAGCGGTTGCCGTGGAGGCGTCTGTTCGCCCACTTGCCGGAAGTGAAGGGTAGCTCATAACATCTGACAGCAAGCAAGTCTGATTCGGTTGGCTGCTTTGAAAACCAGGCCCGACTCTGCCGACCGGAGCCCCGTGTGTGTTGGGAAGGAGCCCCACGGGGTCCAAGTGCTCTGTCCACACTCGGCCCTGCCAGCCCGGCCGCTCAGCAGGGTCACCGGCCGTGGCCGTGCGTGGCCGAGCTCGCGGCCGCACCCCGAGGGCAGCTGGGTGGGCTGGACCTGTGTGTCATTCCAAAGGTGCGCTGAAAATATCCTTAAAAACTGTGCGTGTGTTGCCAGAAATGATACCTTTTTCCAACTAATACGTTTACCGCAGGAGATTTTAGATGCCACTGGAGCTGGGCAGGTTTTTGGGAATCCTTTCAGGGCTCCGTGAGCAGGGGATCGTGAGACAAGCATGGCAGGCGTTAGTGTGCCCGCCCCCCAAGCTCCCCCTGCCCAGGTGAGGAAACAGGCCCAGGAGGCTACTCGACGTGACTAGAGCAGACCCGGGCCTCCTCCAAAGCCTGCGTGTGGACCTGGCACGGACGTTTTTAGAATTCACCCCCAGGCACCCCCGCCAGGAGACCAAGCAGCACAGCCACAGTGTAGGAGGCACCGGCTCTGAGGCTCATGACACCGACTGACACCTGATCCCCCCGCGGAGGCCTGAGGACGCCTGCATCCAGCCCAGCTCTGCAGGGAGCCACAGTCGGGGATCAGGGTATTTTTAAAACGTAATGTAATTTAGCTCTTGCAAAGGCAATTATGAGACGATGAGGAAATCTGTCTTCTATTGGTCTGAGGACAGGCAGAGGGTCTGGACCAATTATTACTGATGTTAAGAAGATAATTGATTAAAGCAGTTATGAACCCTAGTGCCAAGTTCCTTCCTGCTCAGTGTAATATGTTTGAAGTATCCTAAGTCCCCTGCCTCCACTTCCCTCACCTGAACTCAAGTCCCCACTGCCCCCAGAAACAGCCGCATCCCCTCAGAGGGTCTCACCCAGAGGTCCTGAGTTGACCTGGATTCACCCTTCAGACGGGCGGGGCAGGTGGAGATCGGGGCTGACACTGGTCGAACACCTATCAGACGCCTCTCCCTGTGATCACCGCTGCTCATGTCTGCCTTTGTTAATCGGTACAATGTTCTACCCATTTCACAGATGAGGAAACTGAGGCACTGAGAATTTAAATAATTTTTCTGAATTGAAGTAGCTGGTCAGTGGCTGAGATAAGATACGAACCAGGTCAGTTCGATATCAAGGCGTAATCACATCCTCCAAGTGGGAAAGCATGTATTTACTTCACTACGGACATTTAATTTAATCTCTCGTCTGTGCAGTCAACATCTGTTGAATTTCCTCTATATGCAAGATACGAGGAGAGCCGTGAAGATAAGTCATACAGACCTGCCCTTCAAGGGCTTTAAAAGTGCGAAGCAGGAGAAATAAAACATACTACTGTGTTATAAAGCAGATGGTGACAGTAGCATCGGTGAGAGCAGTCACCGTGCTAGAGAAGGAGCAGGGATCCCAGGGACGTGACCCGGCCCCTGCGGAGATCCAGGCCTCCCCGGTGACCTGCTTGGTGACCCTGCCTTGCATCGGGACCCCCTAGGGGCCATTAATAATCCTGGGGCCTGGACACTCGAACCAGGGCGTCTGGAGGGAAATGAACGTCTGAGGTGCCCAGGTGGTCCCTGAGCAACAGGAATGGGAAGCAGGCTTTCAGGCCGAGGGGATGCTGGGGGGCGGTGCGCACGGTGTTGTGTCCGGCTGCCTGCGGGGGTAGCTAAGTCGGGGGGCAGGCTTTCAGGGGCCCAGGAGCAGGGCTGGCGGGAGGGCAAGCAATCACCGTGAGACTGAGGATTCTGCGCAGTGGGGTCTCCCTGCATCCTCCTCACGCCCGGGCAGGGAGGGACCCTTCCCAGCACGAGGTCCAGCGTGACCCCAGCTGCCCCTGGAGACCCGTCCAGCACGGAGGAGCCGACGGGAGGGGCTGGCTCGGCCCCACACTGCGAGAAGAGGGACTCCTCTTCCCACAGGCCCCGTCAGCCTGACGTCCTCGCAGGTCCTGCACGGCACAGGTGCACACACACCTGGCTGGCCCCCTGCTCCCATCGGGGCTCCACTCTGTCACAGTGGCAGGTGAGGGTGTGGGCACGTCTGGCCGTCGGTCCTTACGGCCTGCCCCCGGGGGCCCCCCCGCCAAGCTCAGATGGCCTTTGGTGGCTGGCGGCCAAGGCTGGCCGGGTGCCGGCCCACCTCCCCTCACCCTCCGGTCGCTGCCTCCCAGTTACCTGGCTTAGGCTTTGGAGAAAGCAGAGACGGGAAGTGCCCCAGGGATTTCCGCCCATCCACCCTGCCCGGCCTCCCTCCTCCGAGGATGAATCTCACAGGCTCCAGCTGGAACAGGGGAGAAGGAGAGGAGTCTAGAACTTAGTTTCTTAAATTACGATCAGGGTGACATAAAAGTACATGACCAGCTGCCCAAGAAGGGAGGCTCAGCCCTCGATCCCGTGCAGGCGCGGGCGGTGGGCAGGGTGACCCTGGCGCTCACTCGGTCCTGTTATGAAACTGAATTCATCACGGCCCTTCTTTTGTTCCCTGCTTAGAACCACGTCCCACTCACGGCAGGCGCCCAGGAACACCTTGCGGATGGAGACTGAACGAGCACGGCCCCCACCCCTCTCAGCACCTGCTCCGACCCAGGCGGGGGCCCCTGCTGGACGCACCCCTCTCCACGGAGTCCTCCCGGCCCGGCCCCCTCGAGGAGACCCAGGTGGAGGCCCCTTCTCCCCAACCTGTGTGAGCAGATAGGGGTCAGCAGGCTCTGAAACTAGGACCAGCCCTAAAAAGAGAGGGATTAAAAGACCCCTAGGAACCATGCAGGAAGCTCCTCTGTCAGCCACAGGCCAGGCGGGGTCCAGATCCAGGGCCCTGGGCCCCTGCGCAGGCAGGACCCCTGTCTGTTGTGGGAGCGCGTTAGAGTCTGGTCTCGGGCTTAGGGGCCCTGCGGTAACCGAATAGCCTGCGATGAGCGGGGAATGAATAATGCAGACCGGAGGCCGGGGAGACTCAGGGCCCCGCCTGCCTGTGCCCGGCGAGGCGGCCAGCCAGACGGGAGATGCTCTCAGGGACACAAACGGTGTAAATTGCAAACACTCCTGGGGCTTCGCAGGGGGCCTGTAACCGTGATCTCCCTGCCCCTCTAGAGAGCCCAAGCAGGAGGCTCACCTTTCCAGGCTCTCAGGCCCCACAGGAAGCGGGAAGCCCCCCGCCGGCTGACTCCCCGGTGAGGAAGGGGGAGCCTTCCGGGCCTTGGACTGGCCACACAGCTTGCCTGCCATCTCCTGGGACGTGCAAGCCGTCGCCCTGAGTGAGGCCTTGCCCCTCACAGGCCTGGCCTAGCACCCGCGCCCTTACCCATTCTGGAGTGTTGGGGAAAGGCGGCGCCCTGAGCGTCCAGGACCCACAGGGCTGGGAGCGCCCAGGCTGGCCACCCCCGTCGTCGCACCCCGAGGCCCTGGACCTTCATGAGCTTTCTCCCCTCGGCCCTTCGTCTGGACGTCAGGAGCGTGAACCTGGAAAAACAGTGTTCTACCGTCACTGAGGGACTGAGGTTTGGTTTCCACAAAATCAAATCAAGCCTTCTTACCTTCATTTGACATTGTCTGGGTAAAGCCTGGGAGCCTATCTCACGGTTATTTTAATCCCATGGCCTCTCAAACTCTTCTTCTCTTAGCCGGCGAAATGCCTATAACGTGGACGCTGTATTCTCACTTGGGGCCCATTTAGTTAGTTATTGTGTTGATCAGAGTCAGACCGTATCGCTTGAATCACCCCGGAAAACCCATGGGGCTGCCTCTCCCAGGCTGCAGCTCCACTCAGACAAGTGGAAGAAAGGGGTTTATATGTGTAGACAGCAGGGCCTGACGGGCTACCAGGAGCAGCAGACGGAAGCCACACGGGACCCGCCCGGACGGGGAGCAGAGCAGAGGTGCAGACCCAGGGGCCGCAGGGCTGCGCCGGCAACTCTCTGAATCTGGAGGGAGATGGGGACAGAGTGTGTGCGTGTGTGAGTGCAAGAGCGCATGTGTGTGCATGAGTGCATGTGTGTGCACGTGTGTGCGTGTACATGCGTGCATTGTGTGCATGTGTGCGCAAGAGTGCACTGTGTGTGCATGTGTTATGTACGTGTATCTATGTGTACATGTGTGTTGTGTGTGTACATGTGTGCACGTGTCCATATGCATCTGCACACATGTGTATGTGATTTTTAAAAACATCTTTATTGGAATATAATTGCTTTACAATGCTGTGTTAGTTTCTGCTTTATAACAAAGTGAATCAGCTATACGTATACATGTATCCCCACAGCCCCTCCCTCTTGCATCTCCCTCCCTCCCACCCTCCCTATCCCACCCCTCTAGGTGGTCACAGAGCACCGAGCTGATCTCCCTGTGCTATGCGGCTGCTTCCCACTAGCTATCTGTTTTACATTTGGTAGTGTACATATGTCCATGCCAGTCTCTCACTTCATCTCAGCGTATCCTTCCCCCTGCTCGTATCCTCAAGTCCGCTCTCTAGTAGGTCTGCGTCTTTATTCCTGTCCTGCCCCTAGGTTCATCAGAACCATTTTTTTTTTTAGATTCCATGTATATGCGTTAGCATACAGCATTTGTTTTTCTGACTTACTTCACTCTGTATGACAGACTCTAGGTCCATCCACCTCACTGCAAATAAACCCAATTTCGCTTCTTTTTATGGCTGAGCAATGTGTGTGTGTGATTTTGGAGGAGAGTGCGCACCAGGACCATATCACAATCTAGAGAGTCTGCCGTGTTTTTAAACTTTTATTTTTACGCTTTCTACTTGGATGGAAATCGCATTTTTTGTCCTTTACAAAGGAAGAGTTGCAGTGAAGGTGTTTGCAGATTCTCCATAAGGAAATATGCGCTTGTGGGGGGCCCACATCCTCACCACAGTTCACGCTGGAACGCACCAGGATGGAAAGGTGGGATCTCCTCTGGCTCCTGGCATGGGAACGACGGCGAGGGCCAAGCGCCTGAGCCCAGCACCCCTCGGGGATCCCGAGGCTTGTGTTCGGGGATGAAAGGGCCCAGGGACGAAGGCTTCTCCACAGAGGGCCCCCCAGCTCTGGCCCGGGGGAACGCCCGGGCAGCCCCGTTATCCAGCTGGATGGCATGTCCCTTGCCCAGGGGAGCCGGGGAACAGCTGGAGTGACAGCGAGACCCCTCAGAGCGTGCCCGGTCAGGGGGTCTGCACCCGAGACGTCCCATAGCAGAGGCCCCCGAAGGCCCATGAAGAAACCCCACAATGAAGTCACCATAAGCGCCAACCCAGCAGCCGGGAACTGCCCTGTGCCCCCTCCGGCCCCCCGGCCTTGCCCCCAGGCCCCAAGGCTGCGGCTGGACGGGAGGGTGGAGACGTCCCTCCAGCCCAGCTGGGGAAGACGGGGTGGCTGGGGTGGCAGTCCTCCCGGGGGGCATTTTACGTTAGTGCTTTGGTTGCTCCCCACGGTGGCCGCAGGGCGCCCCTGGGTCGGGGTTGACCAGCGGGACACCGGCGCATCCAGGCTCCTGCACCTGTGCGGCGGTGTCCGTATCACAGTGTGGGCGTTGCCAATTCCTTTGTTTCTATGTGAAAATTTAAGATTCAAAGTGTTTTAAAATAAAAGTGAAGTGACTGCACGACTTTTGCTGCCTGTGTGCAACTACATGAGGCTGGCTTGAGTTTCGCTGGGGAGCGGGGGCCACCCCTGAGAGGACCACAAGAGAGAGGCAGCGGAAGTCGCACGTAACTCGCTCTTGCGACTATATCCCCGCAGACCTGCTGGTTCATGGAACAACCCCTCATTCGTAGGTTGAGTAAAGCACCTGCAACAGCTGTGCCAGATGTAGCCAAAAACGCTGCATCGGTTTTTAGCGTTAAGTACGTCCCACGCGCGAAAAAGTTACTTGTTGTTTATCTGAAATTCAACTGTATCCACGCCCTGTGTCTCCTCGGGCCGTCCAGGCATAAGATGAAAGCAGAGGGGTCCCCACCGGGGCTGCTGGTCCCACAGGAGGGGCTGCTCTTCAGGCGCCGTGAGCCCCGGGCAGGCACTGGGACGGCGGCCAAAGGCCAGGCCACACCCGCCCCCTGAGGTTTAAATCACTCTGCTCAGGGCCATGGGGACCTAGAGCAGATTAAATGGGTTTAGAAAGACCAGAAGTGGTGTGTCTTGCACCTGAATGTAGTGAGGTGAGATTTACAGCTATTAGATAATCCACGTGTCTCATCCTAGGACACAAAACCGCGTCAGGGCCGACACAGTGACTGATCCTGCCGACAGCCCGGCCTCCCTTGGCCGCGGGCCCCCATCTCAGCCTCCCAGGCGATGCTCACGTGGCAGTTTCAGGTCACAGACCAAAAGCACGGGACGGCCCTTCAGGGCCCTTGCAGGACATTGTGGCTGCAGCGCACAGAAGAGAGGGTCGTCCTGCAGGTTTCTTCACCAGGAGAGGGGCTTTAATGCCCTCGGTGCACAAGGGACCCGAAGATACGCTGAAACATCCCCACCAACGAGCCGGCCTCTTCCACCTGATGGCTGTCTGAGCCACAACAGCCCGGGGCCAGCCTCCTGCAGTGGCTCCAGGCCAGCGGGGCCACTGGTCCCAGGTGGCTGGGCCGCAGCCTCCAAGGTCGTGCCCCTCAGGGTCACTCCTGTCCCGAGGCTGCTGGGGGAGCAGATGGCAGGGGTGCTAGCCACACTCGGCGTGACACTCTGAAGGCAGAGGCGCTCAAGAAAGGGAGGGGACTGCTCCCGGCCGTCAGGCAGCAAACCCCACGCAGCAACACCAGCCCTCCTGGCCCCAGGAGGGAGGCCAGGAGAGGGCCAGGCCTTGCAGGGCAAGAGGCAGAGTCGGGGTGGGAAGCAGGTGCCGGGTGCGGGGAGACAGCCGCTGGCCCGTTCTGTCTGCTGGGGGTGGGCAGCTTGTGTCCAGTTGTCATCAACTGGCGATGGTCTCAGGATGAGGAGAAGCCAAGGGGGTGACCACCGCGGTCAGCGTCACCCCCAGGCCCCTGTCCCTTCCCCTCCTCCTGGACGCCCAGGCCCCGGCCGGCAAGGGGACCCCGCTGGAGACTCAGCACCGGCAGACGTGCAGATGGCATCCCCAACGTGTGGGCGGGGACCAGCTCAGCCCCAGCAGTGACCCGACAGCTAGGGGCGGGGCCAGGAGCTGGGCGCTAAGGGAAACCGGGCCGGCGCACAGTCCGGGCCTCCCAGCGGAGCCCGCAAGCCCACAGGCCAGGGTTTGCCGACCTCTGAACCAGCCCAGAGAAGGCAGGGCCTGCGAAGCTGCAGCTGCGGTGCAGGGAGCCCAAACTGAGTCTTCACTCTCGCCGCCCAAGCCGCCGCCAGCTTGCACGTCCGCTCCAGGGCCTGGAGAGCCACACGTCGCTGGTGCATTCCGTCCTGGGACCACTGGATCCTTTTTGAGTGAAAGGGTGCAAAAGAGGTAGGCTATCTACTGCAGGCACTCCTGACCCTGCGCGGGAGGCCAGGCTGGACCGGCCTCCTCTGTCCTGCCTGTGCTGAGCGCCGGGCCACAGCCATGCAGCGGCCTGGCGGGAGGGGCTCAGCTGACCCATGAGGCGCTGCAGCTGGCCTAGCAAACCAGACACAACCCCGACTTGGACGAGGGGGCCGCCTCCGGCACGGAGATCCCCTTCATGTCGTCGGGCATCTGCCCGTCAGGCCGCCACACGTTCAGGTCCCCAAAGATGCCCTTCTCGATCATCTCCTCCTGCCAGGGGATGGGGCAGGTGCCGGTGGCGAATTCCTGGAAGAATTCTGTGTCCTCTTTGTCAAAGGCCACACCCCTGACTGTGGAAAAGGCACCCACATCCTGGATGTTCTTTGCATAGACAGTCCTGGAGTCTGGGACGAAGGGGGGGGTCAGCATCCCTGTGAGAGGACGGAAGACACAGGGCGTGAAGGGCCAGCCAGCGGGAGGGGGCGGCCGCGCTCAGCCAGCAGGGCTGCTGCCCACATGCGGCCCTGGCGGTGACAAGGAGAGCGACACCCGCCACAGGGCGCTGAGCCAGGCTGGAGACTCAGAGTCCGGTCTGGACACACGTCGCCAGAACCCAGCCCCCATCTGTGCCCCCTCCGCCCCGCCCAGAAGCCCCATCATGAGGGTCGGCGGGCCCTTGGCTGCACTGCCCCCGACACCGCTGTGCCCACCGTCTCTGCAGACCCCCAGCCCCAGTGCCGGCCTCCCCATCTGCAGGTCTACACCTCGATCACAACATGCTCGGAACTGAACTCCCTGTGCCTTCACCCGATCCCTCCTCAGCACAGACCCTGTGGCCTCGGGACTGAATGCGGCTCCGGCTTCCCGGGTCCTGACCGCTCGCTCGGGCTGCCTGATCTCCCCGGGCCTGGGGCTGGTCTGGGCAGCTCTCCCTGGCACCCGGCACCTTCAGATCAGCTGGGGCTGCCACTGCCCTGACCCTTCCCCACCAAAGAAACTTCTCCTACTGGGGCGTCGGGCCGTGAGGTCACAGGCTCACACTTCCTGGGTGTGGGTTCTGGTGGTTGTGGCGAGTGCCACGCTTCTCTCCCACAGACACGCGTGCACACACACACTCGCACACACTAGCTTGCACGAGACATGACAGCAGACTCTGGTGGAACGAACGACGGCTGGAGAAACCCCGCCTCGACTTGGATCGCAGGCTCCGTCAAGGAACCGCCTGACAGCGGGTTCAGATCTTCAGCTCACAGGTGTTTCCCGCACACCCCGTCCAACCCTCGCCGCCTCCTCGGGTCCCCAGGAGACCCACCCCATGAACATCCAGTCCTGGGCACGCTGGGATGAGCAGGGAAGAGGGACGGTGGTGTCATCGGGGGCAGAGGATGCTCCAGGGGTGGGGTTCGCCCAGGCCGCCCGCCCCCCGACCTCACGCTAAGCTGCCGGACGCCAATGGGACGGGGCGGCCAGCGAGGGTCGCCTAGGAGCCCCCAGCCCCAGCTCCCACACGCGGACAGTACCGGCCTCCAGCTGCCGCCAGCTGATGTCTCTGAAGAGGGGGCTGGCGCGGAGCCCATCACAGGAGCCGTCCCTGAAGCCCAGGCGCCTCTCGGGGTCCTTCTGCAGCAGCGCCTCGCAGAAGTCCTTGCAGGCCTGGCTGAACTTGTCGGGGTAGGTGACCGCCTCCTCCAGGACCCGCTGCTTCAGTTCCTTGTTCTCCACCTGCACGGCGGACACAGCACCGTCAGCCCACGTCACACCCCTGACACCCACGTCACACCCCGGCCAGGCCCACCCACATCGCCCCAGCTGCCACGGCAGCTCCGGACACGGCAGCTCCGCGGGCCCGGCCGGCCCTGCTCTCGGGGGTGCCTGACACCACCCTCCCACGTGTTAGCCCTTAAGGGCTCAGTATCGCTGGTCAGGGCGTGAGACCCTGAAGGTGGACACCTTGCACTCCCACAACCATCGCCCCCAGCTTGCCCGGCGAGGTGGCAGAGGTTCACCGAGGGCAGACACCCCCTGGGCCCATGGAGCCTTAGTGCAGACCAGCTTTTCCGAGCGTGACTTCCAGCCCACAAAGTTCACTTCCGGTGGCTCCATCCCCAGGGGGCTCCCCGACAATCAGCCCGGAAGTCTCCAGCCCCACCTCAGCTGAACGCTGCCCGTGTCCTCTCCCTGTCGGTCATATTTGCCCTTCCTGAAACGCCCTAAAGGTTCACGGAAGTGGGATCGTCCAGAGTCACTCTTCCGGGGCCAGGTTCTTTCATTCACAGTGGGGGGTTAGAGACCTGTCCGTGTCACGGGTGTACCTGAGGCTCCTTCCCATCGAACACAGGGACCTCGGGTGGACCACAGAATGGAGGGACCACAGATGCACTGAAGATGGACCCCAGGATGCATGACCCAGAGACGGGCCATAGCATGAAGGGGCCACGGACGGACCATGGAATGGGGGGACCACGGATGGACCAGAGGATGGACCACGGATGGACCATGGAATGGAGGGACCACGGATGGACCATGGAATGGAGGGACCACGGAGGGACCATGGATGGACCACGGATGGACCATGGAATGGAGGGACCATGGATGGACCATGGATGGACCATGGAATGGAGGGACCATGGATGGACCACGGATGGACCATGGAATGGAGGGACCATGGATGGACCACGGACGGACCATGGAATGGAGGGACCACAGATGGACCACGGATGGACGGACTATGACGGTTCACTTTCTCATAAAAGCGTCTCCTGCCCATTTTCACCAGAAAACAGGGCTCCTTTCAGGGCTGTGGGCTCAGCCAGGGCTCTGCGGTGGAGCTCCTGTGGTGGCCTGAGGCCAACATGGACCCCACACTGTGTTGCTTTACTCTGCTGTTCTGAGCTGAGGTCGGGGAGAGACCCGTTGCTGGAGTCCAAGGCAGAGGTGCACGCGCACAGAGCGACCCTACGCGTTAGTCAGCAGAGGGGTTCTCACTCTTGGGGGACTGGAGACCAGACCGTCCCCACGACTATCTCAGGAAAGGAGCGGGGACTGGGCGGGGGCCCTCGGGGAGGTCCAGCAGAAGAAACTGATGGCTGCGACCTCCAGGCAGGCCGAGGGGCCACGTCTAAAGTACGGTTCTCCCCAGGCCTCCCTCCTCAGCCCCACAGACAGGCTAGCTCTGAGCAGAGTCAGCGCGGCGTCCGGGGAAGAGGCTGCTTTGCTCCTTTTGCGAACAGTGCTGGCGGCTCTGAACGACACCTATTCGCGGTTCCGCTGGGCTGGCAGAGCTCCCCGGGGAGACGCGGGGCTGCCACGCGGACAGGAAGCAGGGGGCACAGGAGGCAGGGCCCCAGCACGGCCACCCCCGGTGCCCGCTGCCCCCAGGACGTCCAGGGAAGCTGCCGTGCCTGCAGCACGGCCTGAGCATCCGGGGAGGCGAGCGCCTTGGCCTCCGGGAAGGGCAGGGAGGCCGCCGGCGGGGGAGCCACGCCCCCCAGAGCAGCGCCGCTCGTGGGGGCGGGGCTGGGGGGTGTCCGGGCTCCTCTCCTCCTGACAGGCTCCTTGGCGAACGGAGACCCAGGAGATGAGGTCGCCGTGTGCACCATGAGAAGCCTAGTGCTCCCCGAAAAGAAGGTCACCAGGTCAGCTGGGGGACACTGCTCCTGTGACCCCAACAAGGAGGGTCACTAGGTCCCGCGGGGACACTGCTCCTATGACACACACACACGCACACACACACACACACACACACACGGAGCTGATGCCAGCTCAGCTGCAGGGACACCGCTGGCCACCTCCTACCTTCTCTCCGCGGGCTCGGAAGGGGCCTCTGGCCGCGATCATCTCGTACAGCGTGACCCCCAGGGAGAAGTAATCCACGGCAAAGTCGTACTCCTCACCCCGCAAGAGCTCCGGGGCCATGAAGCCTGCGACAGGAGCACAGCGCGACTCGGAGACCAGCACACGGGCTCACACCTCCCGTCTCCCCGGAACCCAGTAGGGTCCTTGCGCCGGGACATGCGGGGCTGCCCCGCGCCCACCCACTAGGGAGCGCTCCCCCGGTGTGAGTGTCCCCTTCGGTACAGCCATCCCTGGCGGGAGCCCCCTCCATCCAAGGTGGATCTCACCCCCACTGTGGTGCCCATGGCGGACAGAGCCAGTGTCTGAGGCTCACACAGGACCTGTGGTCAGAGGCAGGCGCTCAGACCCGAAAGGGCACAAAAGGAGAGGCTGAAACCCCGACGCTCCTAAGAGTGGTCCGGACGCCCAGCAGCCCGTGCGCTCCACTTCTGGGGAGTCAGGGCCACGTGCGGGGCCTGCAGGCTGAAGGGGACACCCCGAGAGCCAGCTCTGGCTTCCATCCCTTTGTGCCCCGTGCAGAGGCCAGCCCAGGGCGTGGGAAGGGTAGACGGGCAGCACCTGGGGCCCGTGGTCCACTCCCCCGGCGCCGGGTAGGCCGTTGAGGCTAGGCGCCAGGGTGGCTTCTGTGCTCGGATGACTAGACATCCCCCCAAAGGCAAAGCTGAGCATGTCCTTTTGTCTCCAGCACCGCTTGGTCCTTCAGCGTTTACCTGCGTTCGCGGCAAGTTCCCAGGAGGGCATGGCTGGATAACACGGGCCACGCTGCTGTGGCCACAGGACATTCCCCCGGAGGTTACAGGAGCCAAGTTCCAAATAACCCCCTGGCCCTGAACACAGCGTCTTTTCAGGGATTACAGCGCTGGCCAGACGGCCCAGACTCTGGAGAAAGACACGTTCCACCAACCACAACTTCTCCATGAAAACGGGCCCGAGAGGAGGGCCCACCGACCACAGAGACGCAACATCCCTGCAGCAAACAGCCCGCTGGCCCCTCCAGTCTGCTCCACCCGCTGGGACCCAATGACACGTCTGCCTCGCGGTGTCTCACGTGGCAACGATGAACCTCCTTCGCGGGAAAGACGGCTCGAGCGGGCAATGGGTGAGTGCACGCAGCGTCAGTCTAGGCGCCAGGTCCTCCTCCCCCCGCCCCGAGCCCCGCGGTGCTGGCACAGCGAGTGCCCCTTTGCGTGGACTGCGGCTGAACCGGGGGCGGAGGCTCGGCTCTGGGGACCTGGGCCGGAGGGAGCAGGGGTCCAGGGCAGAGGGTACGGAGGGCTCCCCGAGCCTTCGCTGGACGCCCCACCTTCTAACTCACACCGACCCCAGCCTCCGCTGCCACTGCTTGAGGCCCCCGCGCCCGCCTGACCCCAAACGCGCAGGTCAGCACAGCCCGCGGGCAGAGCCACGCCGTCCAGGGCTCAGAGCCGCTCGGCGGCCGCGGCAAAGCCTGGGCGCCCCCTAGCGGCCTGTGGGGCGTCGTGCAAGCAGGGCCGGTGACACCCCAGGTCCACCGACTCCAACCCCGGACCTGATCCGCCAGGAATAGGCGAGCGGCATTTCGCTCACACGCTCACGCCCTGGAGAGGAACCTCAGAGGATCCGGAAAACTCACAACAGGACCTCTTCCTAAATAAAGCCGCAGATGAGACAGACCCGCCGTGGCAACAGGCACAACCCCCAAAGGAGCCCAAAGCGCAGGACGGGGGCCTCGGGGGCAAAGCAGGACCCGGGAGCAGCTCTTTGTCCCCGAAGCCGGACACACGCGGAAGAAGCAGATCTGCTGAGAAGTCCTACAGAAAACCCGGGCCATCAGGAGGGCAGAGCGCTCGGAGCGCCTGCTGCGCCGTGTGTGAGCGTGAGCCTGTCACCCCAGGCCCCTGCGGTGAGCACCGAAGCCCCCCCGCCCCCACCTCCCGCTCGGATGCCTCTTCTCTGCGCCCACCTGCCTGAGGGTGAGAGGAGATGGGGTGGGGACAGGAGGCGCCACGCACGCACATGCACACAGACACACACACGCACACGTGCACGGTCACAGACACACACACGCACACGTGCACGGTCACACACACAGACACGCACACGTGCACAGTCACACACACAGACACACGCACGCACACGTGCACGGTCACAGACGCACGCACACGTGCACGGTCACACACAGACGCGCACGCACACGTGCACGGTCACAGACACACGCACGCACACGTGCACGGTCACACACACAGACACACGCACGCACACGTGCACGGTCACACACACAGACACGCACGGTCCAGGGGCCACCTCACAGCTGAGCACCTTCCAGGCCCTGTCCCACCCACCCTGCCTCTGTGCTGCTTCCCTCGGTGCAGACCCCCAGGCTCTGCCCGTGGCCGGCGCTGGGGAGCTTCCGTCACAGAGGGCACGCGTGGCAAACAAGGAGTAATTGTTCAGGGGGTCGGGGGTCGTCCCTGCGTGGGTGCCAGTCCCGCAGCCTCACCCTGAGAGGGGACGGATGAGGGAGCATCTTCCTGACAAGCCCCAGCCCTCACCGTGACGCCCACCCCAGGCCGCGGGACCCCAGGACCCCGGGCCTCGTCCCCTTCGCCCCCATAGCGGCTGCCCTCACCCCGGCTCTCAGGCCCTCACCTGGCGTCCCCGCATAGCCCTTGGTCTTGGTCTGCCCTTCCTTCAGCTCCACGGCCAGCCCAAGGTCAGAAATTCGGATGTTGCCTGGAGAACAAACATGGGGTCAGGTCACACGCGGCTCCGCAAACAAAGGCCCCTGGGGCTCCTGGACACACACACGTGCACAAGCAGGGCGCACACACGCAGGGGCCGCCGCTCCCCGCTCAGGCTGCGGAGGGACCGAGGGTCCCAGCAGCGCTCGCAGCTGGAATCCGGGGCATAATCCCCCTAAAGCCAGCCTCCTCGTGGCTCTGTCTTCCCCGAGCTCTGCAGCAACGGCCTTTGGGGCACCAGTGTGTCCGTCTGACCTGTGATGGGGAAGGAAGGGGGGCTCTAAAGGGACTTATGGGAACCTCAGTCTTGGGGGTTATTTCCTGATGAGAATCCCAGTTTGACTCCTCACGAAGACAGCAAACAAAGGGATCGGGTGGGGACCATAACCGTTAGCTGTTTACTAATAGTTCCACACACGCCGGCCTCCTGGACTAACTCCCTGCTGCCCTGGCGCCTAGTCATGCACCAGATTTCACCAAAGTCCGTTAATCATCTCCACTCAGGGATAATGCCACGCGGTGGCAAAATCGCAGAACGAAAGTAAACAAACTCGAGACGTGTCTTGGCGCCGTAAAACTGCAACGAGCATTTATCAGAGCGGCTCCCTCCCCTCCCGACGCCCAATCAGGCTACAGAGGCGAGCAGGGCGAGGGGAGGCCGCGCGGCGGCCGCCTCACCGTCGTCGTCCAGGAGCACGTTCTCGGGCTTGAGGTCTCGGTAGATGATTCCTCGCTGGTGCAGGTGCTCTAGGCCGCTGATGATCTGGGCCGTGTAGAAGAGGGCGCGCGCCTCCGGGAAGCCGGGGTTCTCCTCGTCCACGTTGTAGATGTGGTACCTGGGGGCAGACCGTGTGGAGCCTGTGCTTCTCTGGCACAGCCAGGAGCCGCGTGCCCACGGCTTTTGTGGGAAGTAGAATCTCGGGAAAGCGTTGAGGCCCCCGAATCCCACGTCGTGTCGGCAAAGCGTCCGTCATTTCAGCCTCGGCGTCCAGCCTTAGCGGCCCGCGGCGGAGCCTGGACCGCCGGCCGCCGGTGTCTGTGTCCTCACAGCCCCTCAGCACAGCTGTTACAAGGGAAAGGCAGGGCAGCTCTCCCACCCCACCTCCCCTGCCCCGGCCCGCGGGGGGTAACAGGGAAACAGGCCCCAAAGCCACTTTACAGCCACCAGTGAAGGAGCCAGGCAGAGGGGGGCGAAGGCGGGCCACGGGACAAGCCCGAGCCCCAACCAAAGTGAGCGGCTGACCCAGAGCCCAGGAGGCACGTGGGCCGTTTCCCCAGAGACGCGCAGACTCCCCGGTGGGCCCTCGGAGGACTCCCCCGGCCTCCCGGACTCTCCTATCTCCCGTTTCCCTGTCACGTTGTACAGAGACGCAAAACCTAACAAGCAAGGTATTTAAGCTAGAGAACAACCAGGGAGAGGAGAGGCAGGCCCGTAATCTCGAAGAAAACAAGAGAGAAACCCTCATGCCAGCCGGAGCGACAGCACGAACGGCTTCTCTGCTCCATGTGCATTTTACGAGTGTCCTGTAGTGCAGTGCGGGGCAGCACGACGCGGTGCGGTACAGGGTCACGCACAGCGCCCTACATAGTACAGTGTGGCACAGGACGGGGCAACGCAGGGCGGCGTGCTGCAGCCCAGGGTCGGGTACCGTCTGACGCAGCGCGGTACAGTGCCGTGCAGGGTAGTGCAGTGCTATCGACACGATGTAGCATAGATAGTGCAGTGGAACAGCAGCACGCATAGCGCAGCGCCGTGTAACATAGCACAGCTCAGGGCAGGGGAGGCGAGCAAAGCCTCACGATCTCTCCGCTCTCCAGCTCGTGCTATTTGCGCTTCCAGACCCTTCGCTCCTCCTCCGTGAACTTGCACAGGTGGCTCAGGCAGGGCCTCAGAGCCTCACCTGGAAAGTGGGGCCAACAAGCTCACCTGGCAGAGTTTCGGTGCAGGCGAACGCAGGCCCGAGAACGGAGGCACAGCGACGGCCCCCTTGTGTGAGGGCCGTGCGAGTCGCCTAAGTGTCTAAGGTGTGTCAGCTAGCTCTCCGCAGCAACCTCGGAAGGCCAGTATTTCACCTCTATCCCCGTTTTACAGACCAGCGCGCTGGGGCAAGGGCGGCCGTGTTGCCCAGCTGGCAAGTGGGTCTTTCCCCCTCTGAGAGCCAGTGATCCAACTGCTCCCGGAAGCCCAGGGCCGGGCCCTCAGGTCTCTGGCAAACCCAGGCCCCGTACGGCGCCGCCGCCCTCTGGTTCTCCCTGCGGTGGGTGGCCAAGCCACGGTTCCCGGAGTCGGCCGCACGGTGCTTCCACTCTGCCGCCGCCCCCAGAGTGCATCGTCGACGAAGCTTGTCTTCGTTTGCCGTCCCTCTTAAGGCGCGGCCCTCGCCCCCCTTGAGGCCCCTCCCGCCCCTTTATCCACCGTCCAACTAGCACTCGATTCGCAGCTCCTCACGCCCTGCTGCCCTCCCTGCTCACCCCACCGTCCGCCTGAACCCGAGGCCCGCAGGACGGACCCATGACCCGAGAGCTTGACCGCCTCGCCCAGGGTTCCTGCACTTCACTGGGACTGAGGACACGTCGTTTCGAGGACGCGCAATCCGAAGGCAAAGAGGAGGACTTAGATGGGGGCAGGGCTTGTCTTCACCACCACGTCCTCAGCACGTGGGAAGGAGCCCCCCGCGCACTCGGCCGCGTGAGCCCTCCCGTCCCGATCCCACAGCCGAGAGGCGGGCGCTGACCTTATGTCGCCTCCATTCATGACGGTCATCACCAGACAGAGGTCGGTTTTGGTTTCAAAGGCGTAGGCCAGAGACACGATGAACCTGCTGTGGACTTTGGCAAGAATCTTCTTCTCCACCATCGCGCCCTGGAAAGCAGGGTGAGCGCCCAGGGTTAGGCGGGAAAGTGATATTGCCAAAAACGGCCAAGCTCCACAAACCAGAAAACGTCACGATAAAACAGAAACAGGGCTTCCCTGGTGGCGCAGTGGTTGAGAGTCCGCCTGCCGATGCAGGGGACACGGGTTCGTGCCCTGATCCGGGAAGATCCCACATGCCGCGGAGCGGCTGGGCCCGTGAGCCATGGCCGCTGAGCCTGCACGTCTGGAGCCTGTGCTCCACAATGGGAGAGGCCACAGCAGTAAGAGGCCGCATACCACCAAAAAAAAAAAAAAAAAAAAAAAGTGGCTGTACAGAGCAATTGCAAATAACTTAGAGACATGCCTCACACGCCCCGTTTCACAGAGACAAGATAGGGCCTGGGAACCCATCACGTGCAGAGGACTCCGGGGTTCCTAGGGCCGCCAGCAAGGGGGCTCCTGCCACCCAGCCTTAGGAGTGTGGCTGAGGGTCCCAGCAGGTCCCCAGGCAGCCTGTCGGCGCTGACCTTCCCTTCCAGCTCTTCCCGCTGCAATCCCAGCCCTTCTCCTCCCATCCAGGCCTCGGAACAGCACCGTTTCAAGCCACCCCGCATCCCTGTTCATTTCCTATATTGATTTTAAGACCCCATGAAGTCCATTTAATGTGCTTTTGAAAGCTGTGCTGGGTAAGGAGAAAGAGCCCTGTCGCAGGAGGAGTTCCTGATGTTGAGAAGCCCTTTCTACCCGCTGCGTGGGAAGATTTTAGGTGGATTTTACTTTGCAAAAGTTTGATAAGTTTCCTGAACTCGGGAGAAGAGAGGCTTAATACCCTAACAGTTGGATTCAACTTGCAGGTAGATGGCCCTGAGGGTACCTGCTGCCCGCAGAGGCCGTCAGGCAGAGCACCATCGAGGGGCCCCGGGCGGGGTGCTCGGGGGTAGCTGCTGTTTGCCCCCAGTGTGATCTGTCCTGTGCAGCGGGAACGGGAAGGAAGCCCACGCAGGCAGAGCGCGGCTGGAGATTAAGCAGCTTTGGCTGACCCCGCCCGAACGGGGCCTGAGGCCAGACGGAGAGTGGGCGCCGCTCAGAGCAGCTGCTTCCACCACCCCCAACCCCCGGCCCGGACAGCGCTGCACGCGGGCACCTTGGGGCCTCCCCACACCAGCCCCGGGGAGACTCCCCCTGCAGCCTCCTCCCACCACAAGCCAGGGAAAGTTCCAGAAGGTCAGAGTAAAGGATCTGCAGACTCATCCCAGCAGCCTCCCCGACACCGGCTGCCGCACTGCGTGGCCCTGGTGGCACGCCGAGAATCGTGGTGCGTGTGGCACAGGACCCACGCCAGCCACGCAGAGGCCGCCCCTCCAGGAGGGACGCCCCGGGCGCCGAGGCCGGTGGTGTAGAGCAGCTGGACAGGCAGAGCGTCAGCGCCACCAGCGCCTGCCGCTCCGAGCCAGGGGCTTGGTCGCCAGGCAGACAGGCGGACTCGACGAGGGGGCACGGGGCGCTGACCCCGCCCAGGGCCGCACGGCGGGAGCGCCCACCACGGGGTGAGCCGGCCCAGGACGCCCCAGCCCCTACCCGCTCCCTGGAACGCCGCGGCGGCCCACCTTGTACCCCTTCCTCTTCTTCAGCCGCTTCTTGTTCAGCTTTTTGCAGGCGTACATCTTCCCGGTGGCCTTCATCTGGCAGGCAGACACCTCCCCAAAGCCTCCCCGCCCCAGGACCCTGAAGTCCAGGAACCAGTCCTCGCCCACGGGCTGGGCCTCCAACCACTTCCACTGCAGGAAGCGCTGGAAGTACAGGCTGTCCAGGTACTGCTGGAAGGGGGCCTGGCTCAGGTGCGCCAGGGTGGCCTGCAGGAGGGGCTGGAAGAGCCCGTCCCCGGCCCCCGCCGGCCCCTCCCGGACCTGCGCCACCATCTCCTTGTCCAGGAAGCCGCAGAAGAGCTTGGCCTGGGGGTCCAGGTACTCGGCCCGGATGGCCTGGGCCTTCTGCGGCCGGAGGTCGTCACCGGCGGTGTCGTAGACCTCGATGTCCCTCCAGAGCTCCAGGGCCGGCACGTGCTGCTCCTGGGCCTGCAGGAACTGCTGGAAGAGCCGCTTGCCGATGGGCTGCTCCGAGCACACGCTCTCGAAGCCCAGGTCCAGGCTCGCCTGCAGCGCCCCGCACTTGGACAGCGGGGGCAGCTTGAGCCGGGCCAGGTACTTCCTGTCCCGGGAGGTCGGGCCGCTGCTCGCGTCGAAGCTGGCCCGGGCAGCAATGAAGGCCGAGTTGGCCACCACCGTCTCCAGGGACCCGAAATCCATCCTGGCGCCGGCCTCCCTCCGCGTCCGGCTCCCACGTCCCAAGCCGGCCTAACCCACGGCCCTTGGCCTCTGGCCCGTTCCCACCCTCTGCGGACAGGAGGATGGCCGGGCACCGGGAGCCCCAGGAAGCCCGCTGACCCAGCGCAGGCGAAATCCCGGCCGGAGTGGAGGGCGCGCAGGGCGGAGCAGGTGCCAGAAAAAGACAATCCCTAAGCCGCTCGCGGGGATTAGACGGGCCACCTGCCCCGCTCCTCCCCGCGGGAAGGACACACCTGGCCCAGGCCCAGCGCACGGGAGCCCGAGCCTCCCCGTCCGGCCCGCTGGCCCGCGCAGATGAGCTGGACCCTCCGCCTGTTTCCTGGTGGGGACACGGGGCCCAGGTGAAGGGAGGGGGCCCAGGAGAAACCTGAATTCACAAAGATGGCTGGTGTTTTCCCCACTATGTGTCATTTTTTTCTTTAGAAAACCCGCGAGTGAGAATAAAACCAGCTGATGATAGGAGTTTAGGAACAGGCTTTCTGGGCGTCCACGGGTGAGACCCCTGGCCAGGGGACTGGTCACTATGTGAGGACCAACATTTGTCCTGACCTGACGCTGAGAGCAGCTGTGTCATGCTGGCGGCTCTGATGACCTAACGTAACCCCGGCCCTTGCCCAGGGATCAGCTTCACATCAGCCCCTGCCCTCACCTGGGCTGTGCTGGCTGGTGAAGGAGAAACGCCAAGAGAAAGGTTCAGGTGAAATTAGGACGGGGATGCAGGAGACACCAGCTACACCCAGGCTGAGGTCCCACACAGAGAGAGGCAGGAGAGAGAAGGGAACGAAGAGGCCAGGGACACACCAGGGGCACACCTGAGACACACCTGGGGGACACATGAGACATACCTGGGGCACACCTGGGACATACCTGGGGCACACCTGAGGGACACTTCGGACACACCTGGGGCTCACCTGAGACTCACCGGGGGCACACCCAAGACACACCTGGGACATAGCTGGGGCACAGCTGGGACACAGCTGGAGGACACCTGGGACACACCTGAGGCAGACCTGGGGGATACCTGAGACATACCTGGGACATACCTGGGGCATGGTTGGGACACACCTGAGACAGCTGGGACACAGCTGGAGGACACTTGGGACACACCAGGGGCACACCTGAGACACACCTGGGGACACCTGAGACATACCTGGGGCTCACCTGAGACACACTGGGGGAACACCTAAGACACACCTGGGACATAGCTGGGGGCACTGCTGGGACACACCTGAGGCACACCTGGGGGGTACCTGAGACATACCTGGGGCACACCTGAGGCACACCTGGGACATACTTGGGGCACAGCTGGGACACAGCTGGAGGACACTTGGGACACACCTGGGGCACACCAGGGTATGGCCTTGTCTGCCTTGTTCTAGTACACAGTAGGTGCTTGGTACATGTATGGGAAAGAATGACAAGGAAGTGATGGGGGTTGGCTACAGTTTAGAGAGGGGAGGAAGAGAAGGGCCACAGAAATGAAGAACACCCCAGCCAGAAGAGGCCGGGTAAGCAACCCCACGCAGGGAGGAGAGGGTCGAGAGGTCAGTGAGATTCTGTCAGTGGGTATGGGGAGACAGGCGGACTCTGTGTAGCAGTCGGGGAAGCAGAAATAAGAACTTGCAGCTGAGCAGATGGGTTGGTGCGTCCAGCCTGGCACTCACTAGCAGGCGACCTTGAGCTGATCTCTTCAAACCCTTCCTGCATTTTCTTTAACCCGTCAGTGTTCAGACGGGTCGGCGGCTCCGGCTCCAAGGCGTGTTGTGGACCAGAGCCCCTTCTACGGTGTCTCTCACCGTGTGTCCCCAGACAGCGCCTCCCAGCAGTGTGGGGACACGAATCACCTGGAGAAATAAAGATCTGCTTCAGTGGGCCTGGAGTGGGGCTGGCACCCAGATCAGGAAGCCCTGCGAGAGGCGGTGTCTGAGGACGGCAACTCCCACTGGATTAACGCTGAGCTGAACTACCTCCTGGGGAAGTGGGAAGCATTCAGATAAACGGCGTTAAACATGTTTGCGATCACGGGACTCAGAGATTGAAGAGTGAACTTGGCTCTCTAAGAGGGGTCAAGTATGCAGAGCTTCCCAAACTCACTTGGCCCTTTTTTTAAAGTTTTTATTCAGAGTAATTGTAGACGCACACGCAGTTAAAAGAAATAACCCAGAGACCCCTGCACCCCTCACCCAATCCCCCAGTCGTAGCATCTCCCCCAACTGCAGCTCGGGATCGCAGCGTGGATACGACGCCAGCACAGCAAATGCTCAGGAACCCCTGACGCCACACGGTCCCCCTTCACAGACACCCACCTCCTTCCCACCCCAAGCCCTGTCCTGAACCCCGGCAACCACTGATCTGTTCTCCATTTCCATAAAGTCGTCCTTTCAAGAATGCTTTGTACGCGGAATCACACAGTGTGTCACTTTGGGGGTTCACTCTTTTCTCTCAGCATGACTCCCTGGATTCACCCAGGCGGTTACACGCACCTGTAGGTTCACTGCTGAGGAGTATTCCATGGTGTGAATGGACCACGGCTGGTTTAACCATTCACTTGTTGAAGGACACCTAGGTTGATTCCAGTTTGGGCTATCATGAATAAAGCTGCGAAAAACATACAGATATTCGTGCAGATATAAATTTCAGTTTCTCTGGGATTAATGCCCAAGAGCATATGTGCTGAGTCGTATGGTGTTTGCATGTTCAATTTTTTAAGAAACTGGCAAACTCTTTTCCAGACGGCTCTACCATTTTATATTCCTGCCAGCAACACACGAGCGATCCAGTTTCTCAGCATCCTCACCGACACTTGGAGTTGTCATTATTTTTTATTTTAGCTCTTGTGGTAGGTGGCACCCCATTGTGTTTTTAATTTGCATTTCCCTACTGGCTAATGATACTGAACATTTTTCCATGTGTTTGTCGTCTGTGAATCCTCTTCGGTGAAACATCCCATTGTGTCTTTTGACCGTGGTCTAACTGGACTGCTTGCCTTTTTGCTGTTGCGTTGGAGGTCCAATTTTTCAATTTTCTCTTTTATGGATTGCGCTTCTGGTGTCAGGCCTAAGGACTCTCTGCCTAACCCTGGTTCTTGAAGATTTTCTCCCACGTATTTTTCCAAAATTTTTACACTTTTACATTTAAATCCATGACCATTTTGAGTTCACTCTTTTGCAAGGTGTGAGGCTTAGGTCAGGGTTCACGGATGTCCAGTGGTTCCACCTCCATGTGTTGAAAAGGCCATCTTCGCTTCACTGAATTTCTTTGGCACCTTTGTCAAAATCAGTTGGGCATATCTGTGAGTCCACTTCTGAGTTTTCTGTCCTGTTTCACTGTTCACTGTGTCTGTCCCTCCACCAGCGCCACACTGTCTTGATGACTGTGGCTATATAATGAGCCTTGAAATTGAGTAGACTGAGTCTTCTTACCTTAATTTTCTTTTTAAGAAATATTTTCCAAAAAGTATTCCAAATAAAGAAGAAAATATTTATTCTAGTTCCTTAGCCTTTCTAAATAAATTTTAGAAGAGTCTTGCCTATAGATACAAAAAAAAAAATCTTGCTTGGATTTTGATAGAAATTGTGTTAAAACAGTGTATCAGTTTGGGGAGTATTGACTTGACTGTGTTGAATCTTCCAACCTACGAACACAATGTGTGTCTCTAGTTACTTAGACTTTTGTTTCATCACCATTATGTAGTTTTCAGCGTACAAGTCTTATACATGTTTTATTAGATCAACACCTAAATATTCCTTTTTGTTTGGAGCAATTGCAAATGCTTTCTAGGTTTTTTTGTGTCTGTCTTGGATATTCAAAGTCTAATCTTGATGCAACTTGGCATGGATTTGGGGGGTATCTTGTTTGGGGTTCTCTCAGCTTCTTGAGTCTGAAGGTTTATGCCCCAGCCCCACTCTTTCTTCTCTCCTTGCAGGACTCCAGTGACACAGACGTTAGGCCTTTCCTACGGCCCCTGGGTCACTGAGGCTGGGCACTTTTTTTCTGGCTCTACTTTCTGTTGTTCAAATCCGGAAATTTCTATTGTTTTTTCTTCCATGTCAGTGATTCTTTCCTTGGTCCCTTCCCTTCTGCTGCTGAATCCATTCTTTGAGCTTTTTATTTTGGTTATTGTATTTTTTGAATCTAAAATTTCCATTTGGTCTTTATGTCTTCTATTTCTTGCCTTAAACTTTCTACTTCTGTCTTTCCATTTGTTTCAAGCACAATCATCATTGCTGGCTGAAGCATCTTACAACCTGTCAGATGATTTCAGAATCTGTCACCTCAGTGTGGCATCTACTGATCATCTTGTTTTCACTTCATTTGGAGATCTGCCTGGTTCTCGCTCTGATGAGTGATTACCCATCGAAAGCTGGGAATCTTCCTATCATCCAGTCCTTCGGCGTTCGTGGGCTTCCGCTGACCCCATGGCCGCTGTGGAGGGATGGGCTCCGGTCCCTTGCTGTGGGGGGTGGGTGGGAGTCGAGGCCCCCGCCTAGGAAGGGTGAGCTCCCACATCACCCGGAGCTCGCTCTCTTTGGGGCGTCCGTCCCACGTTGCCCCGCGGGGCACGCCAAGCAGCCCAGTGCCCCCTATCCCGCCCCAGGCCTCCCCTCCCCACGGGCACGTGTCCCAGGAAGGTCATCACGACAACGCGTGTGCAGCTCAGCACACACGTTCATGCTTCTGGGAATTCAGAGACTCAGTGTGGAGGATTTCGTTCAGAGACTTCCAGGAAGAATTCATGCTGTGCTCGTCCCAAGAGTGTCTCTGTATTTTCCAGACAGGGCGGCACCGATTCTCTGCACAGCAGTTCCTACCCTGTGTCTTCAGGCCTCGGCGCAGGGGTCCCAGACCCACAGGCTGTGGACAGTGAGACCGCAGCCTAAGGCCACACTCTGTGTTTTTACTGCCCTAAAGTTCCAAAGCTGTGAAGGGGAACAGTGTGAAGGAAAATGCCTAGGGTTGGTCCATTAAGGAACTATGAGTCCAAGCTAAAATGCTGCGATTCCATCTGAATTTTAGGGTGTTCGTTTTGCTGACAAACTCTAAATCATCCTAAAGAAAATACACATAATGGCTAGAGGGCTTTTCACTATCTTTATCCCCGAAGAACACTTCCAATTTGGCTACGTGGGTCCCTAGAGGGAAAGTGACAATGGATGGACACCCAGCTCTGTTTACAATCCCGCCCTTTCAGTCGGGTCCTGACTTAGATACTTGTAAAAATGCCTCAGTGCCACGTCCTGTCTGCCCAGCGCTGCCCTTTCCTCCTAATCTCAGAGACGGGCCCCAGCTATGTAGACCGCCAAGGCTGTTGGTTCTGGCCACGCATCAGGAGGTCCGGGGGCTCGCAGCTGTCCAGACGCTCAGGCCGCCCGGCAGGTCAGCTCCCTCAGAACCTCGGGGGTGGGACAGGCGTCACAGGTTTTCAAGGCGCCCCAGGTGGGTCGGACGTGCTGTCAGGCTGAGCGTCCCCTGCCGAGACACTGCCACAGTCCTGCAGCCACAAGCAAGGCCCACGGGAGCTCCCAGGTCCGCTGGGTCCCTGGGAGAATCTGCATTTCAGCAAATCGCCCGGGGACTGGTGTGTATTCGGTTCCGAAAACACTTCTAGATTGTATGGCTGTGAATTCCTCCATGGACACAAAGTCCTACAGGGCCCCAACACTGGCTCTCAGAGGACACCACGCTCGTCACCAAAGCTCAGCTCAAGAGTGACGGGAGCCCCTGCGGCCCCGCGGCCGGCGGCCCTGGGCACCGGCAGGCTTGGCTCTCCAGCACCAGGACTGACGGCGGCGGGAGCCCCCCCACACCGGGGTCCCAGCCGTCGCCTCATCATGGCCTCGGGCGCCTGCTGCAATCAGCGCAGAGCAGGGAGCATCTCGGCCGCGGCTGGGCATCAGGGCCCAGGCCCCGCCTCGTGCAGGCCGCTCTCCTCACACCTCCCTCCCCAAGGAGGTGCGAGTGGGCAGAGCTGAGCACCTGGCAGGCCTCCTTGCTCATTATCAGAGCAGATAAGGCTCTGGGCCAAGGGCACCCGAGAGGAGGAGTGAGCCACCCTGATTTGCCCAGGGAGGGGGTGGAGGGGCACCTGACGGCAGCGGAACCTGCCGGGCCTGCCCGGGCGTCGGTGCTTGACGGCCAAGCAGTGATAACACCCTGCTGGGCTCGCCCCGGAACCCAGAGCCGCAGTGCCCTTGACCTCTGAGGGGGAGACCATAAAACCCAAGGGGATGTCCTCCCCCAAGCGTCCCTTGGCAGGAGCGGGGCGATGGCGGCACTGCAGGAGAAGAAGTCATGCAGCCAGAGGATGGAGGAGTTCCGGCACTACTGCTGGAACCCGGACACGGGCCAGATGCTGGGCCGGACGCCGTCCCGCTGGGGTCCGTGTGGCAGGGCAGGGGCGCCAGGGGAGGGCAGGGGACCAGCAGCAGCCGCGTGGGGCTGGCGGGCTCCGTGCCCAGACGCAGGCCCTGGCCGGCCTCTCCTCCCCCACTGGGTGATTCCAAAGGCCCCCCTCAGCCCCAACACCCGCCGACAGCGGGCACCTGCGAGCAGCTGAGGATCAGCCTGACCCAAAGGCCCAGCCTTAGATTGGAGAAGAGCCGTTTTAAAGCTGTGTTCCTAAAAGTGTAACTTTTTAAGGCTTTTAAGTTAAGGGGGGCAGGGTTATGGGGTGAGAATGGTCTGGAACCAGACAGCGGGACGGGTGCCCAGCGCCGTGCGTGAACGTGCCCGACACCAGTGCAACGCTCACCCTGAGAGGTGACGCGTTTGGGGAGCGGCACGCGTGTCCCCGCAGCCGAGCAGCTGCCGCCGCGTCTGACCCGCCCCTTCCCGCAGTGTGGATCAGCCTCTATTACGTGGCCTTCTATGTGGTCATGACCGGCATCTTCGCCCTGTGCATCTACGTGCTCATGTGCACGGTCGACCCGTACACCCCCGACTACCAGGACCAGCTCAAGTCGCCAGGTACCGGGCGCCGGGCCCTGCGCTGCCCTGGGCTGCCGGGCCGGGACACGGCCCCTCGGGGAGGATGTCGGGGAGGACGGTCACCAGGGGATCAGGAAGGGGGGCGAGGGGCGCTCAGTGCCCGTGCGGCGTCACCGGCACCGAGGCTGCTCTCCTGTGGAGGCCTCGCCTCCCCAGCAGCAAATTAGGTCCAGAGCGCGAGTGCCGTCTAAGTGCAAGGTGGCCCGTGCGACGAGGGGGCTGGGCCAGTGCCAAAGAGCAGGAAGTCGCTGGTGACAAAACTCCCAGGTCCCGGGGAGGGTGTTCGGACCAAGGCTTCCCCACGCAGCCAGCTAACCTGCGGTGCAAAGGGCGGGGGGAGAAACGAAGGAAGGAAAGCTTCTTCCAGCCCAGCTACTCAGAGCGTCTGTCACCCCTGCGTCCTTGTTTCTGAGGAAGACACTAACCCGAGAACATCCCACAGCAGCGCTGAGCTGGGTCAGCGCCCGGCGGATCCTCTGCAAATCATCGTGACAACTGCAGGTCAATTTTTTGAATCAACCAACGGACAAAACATGGAGAATTTCTATGTCATTTCAGAACAGAACGTAATAGATTACAAACTTGAGAACACACCGTGATAGAATGTGCCCCAATCCCAGAGGCTGGCAGGCAGGCAGGCCTCCTGTGGGAGGGACCCGCGGGCCCTGGCCAGGCCTCGTGGGACGGCGCGGCCCCCCGGCCCCTGGGCAGGGTCCCGGGCCCTGCTGGCTGCCAGGGGCGGGGGGACCCTCGAAGGCCTGGCCCCGAAGCGTCCCAGGCACGGCCTCCCCCAGGCCAGGGCCAACCGAACGGCAAACGGCCTGGATGTACAACCAAAGGCCAAGGCGTCACGTCCTTTTTCCAGGGGTGACCTTGAGGCCAGATGTCTACGGGGAGAAAGGCCTGGACATCTCCTACAACGTGTCTGACAACAGGACCTGGACAGGACTAACGCAGGCCCTGCACCACTTCCTGGCAGGTAGAGTGCAGAATGCACTGCAGTGTCTCCATTCCTTCCTCGTCTCAGGAACCCCCTGGGGGGCGGGGGGCAGAGGGGGCCGCAGCTCGGGCAGGGCCGCAGGTGTGCCTGTCCCCCAGGCTACTCACCCGCGGCCCAGGAGGCCAACATCAACTGCACGGCCGAGAGGTACTTCTTCCAGGAGAGCTTCCTGGCCCCGAACCACACCAAGTTCTCCTGCAAGTTCACAGCAGACATGCTGCAAAATTGCTCGGGCCGGCCGGACCCCACCTTCGGCTTTGAGGAAGGAAAGCCGTGTTTCATCATCAAGATGAACAGGGTGAGTGAGGGGATCGGAGGTGAGAAGGGAACCGGGGCCCCGCCTCTCCTGCACGTGTGCTGGCCGCGAGCGCGCCTTCCCTCAGACCATGGGAGCCGCCATGCAGACCCACCACCCACTTGACCGTGGCGTCCGCCCCCCGCCGAGCCGCAGAGCCTGGAGCAGCCCTGTGCGCACGGCGGCTGGAAGAAGCCGGGCCGCGGTCAGCGTGGGGAGGGCACCTGGGAACCGTCTGAGGACAGGCGCAGAGGGAGGCTAACCGTGAGAACACGGCCAACCTCGGGAGGCACGTCCACGCTGCGGGGAGAGGGGACATCTCGGCAGGGCCCGGGGAGGGTGGGACCTGGCGGCGGGGCGGGGAGGACCCGGCACCATGCTGGCGTCTGCGTGGCACCCTTCATTTTCCTCCCTAAGAGGCCAGGGGACCACACACTGGCACACCGCGCCGGGCCCTAGGGCCCAGCTGGGCTACGGTCCCGGCTGCCTAGCAGGTGTGCGAGGGAGGGCGGTGGTCCTCACGAGCCAGGAGGGCACTGCACTGGGCCCTGGGCACCAGCAGGCGCATCTGGGGGCCGGGCCGTCTGCACAGGTGGGCTCGGGAAGCTCAGACCCCCACCCAGCTCTGCCACCTGCCGGCCAAGACCACGGCCCCAGCGTGGAGCTTCCGGCTTTGAAGCAGGAGTTGGTACATCTGCCCCAGAGCCTCCCCGGCACCCGTCCTCCGCACTCACAGATGGGCACAGAGGCCACGTCCGAACCTTTCCCTTCCAGATCGTCAACTTTCTCCCCGGCAACAACACGGCCCCCAGGGTGGACTGCGCCTTCCTGGTGAGTGACCGGCCACAGCTGTCTTGTTTAGGAGGGAAAACCTGTGCGAAATACTGATCTGCTTTTCCCTAAAATCATCCCAGCCGTCAGCCTAATAAGCCAGGGGCACGAATTGCAGGAACCTTCACTTAAGAGTGGTTTTATCCTGGGGGATTAAAAACCCGATAAGAATTATCAGGAAAAAATGTTCTATATGGTTTTGCAAGATGCCAAACGGCACAGCTATGTGATCCTGGAGAGTAAAGGCTTACACTGTCTCTGGAAAAAACAACCTGGTAAGAAAAACAACGCTCGTCACCGTTTTGCTTCAAAAGGCATTTGGGACAGTGTATCACTGACATGCTTCAAAACGTCTGTGGCTATTTGGAGAAACCAAGGCACATCTGCTACGCTGCTCTGTCCTTCTTATTGGCTTATTTACAAAAATATGCAAGTTACCGACAGCCGCTGTCGTCTGGCAGCGTGCGTACGAAAATGCTGCCAACAGTTGGCATTAATTTAGTCCAGTTTTTCTCAAAACATGTTTTTAAGGACAACACGAAAAAACTAAATTTGTCTTCGTTGAATATTTTCTAAAGTTTGTTTCCACAATCACGCCCTCAGCCAGGGCTCTCTGCCGTCAGCACGGGTGCCCCACTGGGGTGACCCCACCCCCGCCCAAAGCCTGCAGTCTCCCCGGAGCACAGCATTCGTCCTGTTTTGTTTTTCCTTTTTGAGTTTCCTCGACCACGCATGTGTAGGCTGACCCGGGATCTGCACAGACACCAAAGTACCCTTCCTCTGCCCTCAGACGAGCTCAAGCCGTCGGGCGAGTCGCTGGCTCTGACAGTGAAGGGAAGCAAACCCCACGGCAGCGTGTGGGTCCTTCCCCAGTCTCCGCAGATCACCCGCCCAGCCTTGTGGGCCTTCGTTCCCACACGCTCAGCTCTGTCACCTTCTTTATCCTAAGAGGGTTTAAAATGGAAAAAAACACAAGCTTGAAAAGTCACCCGGGGTCTTGCAAACTAACGAATTACACCCTTAATGGATTCTGGGCTGATGATAAAGATTAGATCTAGTGCCAACTGCACGTGTGGTCACGGTGCACACGTACGCACACACGTGGACCTGCGTGCAGAAGCATGCGTGGCACGGACACACAGGCGGACACGAGCGCGCCAGATCCGGCCTTTCTCACAGCGGCCTCTCACCCACAGGACCAGCACCCGGATGCCCCGGCCCTGCAGGTGGAGTACTTCCCACCCAAAGGCGTCTACAGCCTACACTACTTCCCCTACTACGGGAAGAAGGCCCAGGTACGTGTGCGCCACTGTCCCCAACAGCTGCTCCGGAACCGGATGAAACGGAGCAGTCACTAGCAGAAGGAAGGCCCTAAACGTTTCACCCGCAGAAACGAAACAAGGCCGCACTTAGCCCAGCCGGACCCCTTAATCTTCGGGTGCTTCCCAAACCCCTGTTCTCGTAACTACCTGAAAACACATCGTTCTCACACAAAATAAATATCACAGCTAATCCTTTACCTTCCAAGGGCCTCCTTAGAAGGCCCTTAGACAACTGCACATCCATTTAAAATCATTTTCCCCAAATCTCTGGCTTTATCCTCCGCTGTTTTTATATTAATTTTCATCAACTGTAACTTGAAGTTGAATCTGTCACTGGTCTGCCCCCACCCCCCGCCCCCCGGGCCAAGTCTCCTCGTTTCTAAGCAGGGAGTCCCGGGCGGCTCTCGGGCGACGTGAGAGCACCCGGCCAAGTGCCCGGCCGCCCTCGACGGTCCTAACGCACATCCGCCTCAGCCCCACTACAGCAACCCGCTGGTGGCCGCGAAGCTCCTCAACGCCCCCGTGAACAGGGAGGTCGTCATCGTGTGCAAGATCCTGGCGGAGCACGTGACCTTCGACAACCCCCACGACCCCTACGAGGGCAAGGTGGAGTTCAAGCTTAAAATCCAGAAGTAGAGGAGCCAGGCGGCTGGCCCCAGGTGCAGGGTGACCGCAGACGCCGCGTCCAGCTACACCCGGCACCCGAGGCAGCTCCGCACCCGACAGGCCCCCGTGCGCCCAGCTCTCGGAGCCAGAATCCTGTGAAACCTCCGTCACCTTTTAGGTAGAATTGTAGCCACGATAAAAACGCTGGGCTAACACGGTGACCCTAAGGCAGCAGCTGTGCAACTAACAAGACCCCAAAAGGACTCATCTCTTCCGCGCGGACATCACCTTTCCTGCTGTAATTTATTTTTTCTATACGTTAATATGAAGACCGGGAGTGCGTTGACATGAAACGTGACTTAGGGTTTCATGCATTCTGGTTGCCGGCTTTAAAAAACACAATTCCTAAACTGTAAAAATCAAGTTTATTAAATTCACTCTTAATCTATGTAAAAGAGTCGTGTCTCTCCTGATGAGGGGGAAGAATTAACTAAAAACTCAAACTAACAAATTCAGTTAGCTAAAAAGAATTAACTAAAATTAATGAACCAAAAAACCTCTCCCTTTAACACTTTCAGTTGCAAGTCGGGGACATTACAAACCGGAGTGGGAGGGGCTGCCCCGAGAGCGCACAGTTCTGGGACGTAAGGGTGTCCCCACGCAGCGGAGCCCGAACCCCAGAGGTGACGTTCCTCGGAGCACAGTCTCCCCTCCAGGGCGGCGGGGGGTGGGGCGGTCTGCAGCCCCAGGCCATTCAGAAAACCCTGAAACGAGAACATTCTGTCCCAAGGACAAACCTGCTCTCACCTGTCGCCCACTTTTCACCCCACCCGGAGCTGGCAGCCCAGAGTCCTAACCCCACGGAAGAAGCCCCGCAGAGGCTCAGGGGACAGGGGACCCGCCGCCCAGCCCCCAAGGCCACCAGGGCCCAGGGTACGGTGTCTCTGCTCCGCGTTGCCGACCCCACCGGCAAAAACCCTGAGCCACCTGGGAAGTGCCACGTCAGGCCAGAGATCAGGCCGCCTCGGGGCTGTCACGACACACTGGGGGTCAGAGGCCCAGCCCAGAGATCAGGCCGCCTCGGGGCTGTCACGACACACTGGGGGTCAGAGGCCCAGCCCAGAGATCAGGCCGCCTCGGGGCTGTCACGACACACTGGAGGTCAGAGGCCCAGCCACCCCAGCAGAGACACCGAGGCCTCGATGGGGCTGGGTGTGGGGCGCACGTCGCGGGGTCCGAGCACAGCAGGCTGTCTGCCTCGGGGTCCCTCCTCCGGCTGCCCTGGGAGGCCAAGGCTGCTGATTCCATTTCACAGGGAAGGCAACTGAGGCGCAGCAGCTGGAGGGGCTGCCCCCCCGCGGGGGGTGCAGGGGACAGGGAACCTCAGAGCCGGCCACCTGCCGACCACAAAGCGCCCCTTGGAAAGAAGTGCTAGAACCTTCTGTCAAGTTGCTGTCGAATACACGGAACCACCAGCACCTGGGGGAGGGGGGGCACAGGCTCTGGGGTCAGAGGTCAGAGGCCTAGGTTCGAGTCCAGACGTTCCTCTCTCGGGAGCTCGCTTACACGCCCCGGGGACCACTGCTGAGCCAACGCCCAGGGTCAGTACTCGGCCCAAGTAGCCACAGGCCTCCTGGTTTGCAGAACCCCACTACTCACCAGCTTGTAAGACGTGAACTTTGGAATCGAACACCTCCCCTAGAGGTCACAGACCACACGGCAGGGAAGCGGGCGTGGAAGGACGCAGGCTGGACCCCTGACGGGTGATGCTCCGGGAAGACTGGGCCGCAGCTGAGCACCTACCAGGAAGAGCAGGAGAGGCGACGGTGCCAGAACCTCGTCCCCTGCCCAAGGCGCTCCCGCGGCAACGGAACCAGCAGACCCTCGGTCATCTGGGTCACCACCGGTGGAAGGTCGGTGTCGGGGGTCCCGTGCCCACGCCCGGGTGCCCAGCTTGGCCAGACCCGCCCGGGTGCCCTGGAGGAGGAGAGGCAGCAGGGGCACAGCCGCAGGGGACTCAGCCGGAGACGCGGGGCTGGCCGTGTCCTCACCGCGCGGGCGCCGACACTGCCCCTGTCTCTCCAGCCACAGCCCTCAGGACACTTCAGTCCGCCACAGTCAGGAAGAAAGGAGGAACCGCCACAGCCCTCAGGAGACACGACTCTGCCCGAGGCCGCAACCTTGCACCGCAACACTCACGGATGTCTTCGACCAACGTGAATAAAACACTGAGCTGCCCCATCTTACCTTACAATCTGACTCTTTTTCCGAAAGTCAAATCCATAAAATCTGTCTCGGCTTCTAGGATCCGGGAGAAAGGCAGGGAACACCTTCGGCCTGGCTCTCTCACCGTGGGCGTGTCCGCGAGGGCATCCAGCCTGCGTCCCTCCGCCCCCTGCTTCCCTGGGGCGCTTCGTGACCTTTCGGGGATGTGTGTGTTTGCAAAGGTCACGTTTCGTAAGGACTCACACATTAAAGGCCGTGGGTACGTTTGTTCTAAAAGCAAGGCAGAGCACAAACTCTCTCCCCACCACTGGCCGCGTCCCCGGGACCTCCTTCCTCGGCCCCGCCGCCGGGCAGCGGCAGGACAGGCTGGGGGCCTCGGCGGGTCCTGCGTGCACTGCTGGGCCTGGACCCTCTCCTCCCTCCAGAGAACGGCCCGGCTGACGGGAGAAAATGAGCTCCAGACAGCAATCCCGAATCAGAGGGACACACGACTTGTTTAAAATGCCCATGCGCACTTTATTAATAAAAACTAACAGTGCCAAGTTAAACAAGTCAAACAATTTAAGTCTCTTTATTCCACAAAATATTACAGAAAAGTCTGTTTGTGTTCCGATAGAAAGACAAGTATTTTAGAACAGGCAGCTAACAGCAACTGTGCAGTTAATGGTTCTTGGTGAATAAGTTTTAAAAGAGACTACTGCCTGTCCTGAAATTCCTTTTTCTTTTTATAAAAAAAGAACTATTAAAAATGATTGACAAATTTTGAGTTAAAAAACTGTTAAAACATTCTCTATATTTAATTTCAACTTTATAATAGATTACAGGAAGATGCTTACGAAACAAATACAACATTTGTTTCAGTACATGTCTTTAAATGACAGACTTAGAAGTATGTAAACAACTATATAATAAAAGTTCCCAAACGCTGCCTGTAAGAAATCAGGCACATTTTACCATAAGCATTAAACCACTCCGAGCTCTCAGACAGTCTCCAAAGCTACACCAGCGTGGCAGTAAACTCCTACCAAACCAAACACACAGAAACGAAGAAAGAGCTTCGCAATTCATCGGCTGCAACACAGAACAAAACCCAAGTAGAAACCCGATGGAGTCACGCAGTCAATATAATTTAAGGGAAATAAGGTCGTAATAAGACGTCGAGAGGCAGTGCCTCGCCATCTGCCGGTTCCGTGGTGCCTCCCCCTCAGCGGCTGCCTCGGGCCCGCCGGGCAGCAGGGCCTGTATCTCCCTCGGCGCGGACGGAGCGCAACGTCTCCAGCAAACTCGGCAAGAACTGTGAAGGGGCGAAATGAACTCTGAATTTAAAAAACAGCAAACGAAAACACAAAATCCAGAAGAGTAAAGAGAGGCCGTGCGTCGGCACCAGACAGCGCAGCTCGTCAGGACCCCGCAGAGGACGGCGCGTTGCGTATCGGTGGCGCGTGCCGAGCCCGGCGGCTCAGCAAGCTCTTCTTGGGAGGAGGGCAAAGGAAACAGAAAGACCCACGTTCACAGCAGTTCTCCTCCCCAGACGTGTCCCCGGAGCCGGCGGGGCTCAGTCCTCCCCCTCATTCTCGTTGAGGTCCTCGTCCTCGTCGTCGTCCTCCCCAGCGTACGACACGGGGGTCTCCACCCGGGACCCGCTGTACTGCGACCCGCTGGAGCTCGTGGCCAGCGCCCCGTCCGCGCCGTTGGCCAGGTCACTGCAAGGACAGGAGGTGTCAGTGGCGGCGTCTGCGGCGCCAGGGACGGGCCGGCACCCCCGGGAGGTCCGGGTGTTCTCAACTACACGAACAGAAACGGCAAGCCTTACCCACGGGCAGCACAGAACCCAGCGCCCCCGAGGCTGACGCCACCCGTCACGCCCCCTTCACACATCACCACTGGACGAGGGGCTCCGGCAGGGCCCCGGCAGGGCCCCAGCACTGAGTCCTCCCCATTTATCATCATGTCGGAAGCGAGACTCGGGCACACCAACCGGAAAAGCCCCGAGACTCTCCTCCCAGGCCTCCGCCTGTGACTTCCCTGACCTCCCTGAAGGCTGGGAGCCGGGGAGTAAAGGGGCACCCAGGGAGCGTGTGCTGGCGTGTGCGTGTGTCCGCTTGCGGCAACGCCACCCCAGGCCCCACCCTCAGCTCCTCTGGCGTCCGTGCTGAGCCAGGAAGCTGGGGGTGACGGGCGCGTCTTACTGCAGCCTGCGCCTCCAGGACGGCCCCAAGGACACATGGCTCTTGCAGGTTTTATTCTTTGGAATGCCGGCCCCGGGGGTGGGCCCAGGCGGGGACCACGGACCCAGGGGGCAGAGCTGCGGGGCTGGGCTCTAGGGGCTGGGCCCCTGGGGTGGGCCCAGGCCGGGGGGGTGATGCTAGCATCTGAGGTCGAGGGCACAACCCAGTGCCCCACAAGGCACGGGCAGCATGCACAGCAAAGGGTGGTCCGGCCCAAAATGCCAACAGGCCCGCAGGGGAGACCCTGGCCTACAACGGAGGGGCTTCAGGAGCCAGAATCCTGGGCAAAGACCCCCGGCTTCAGCCACCGCCCGCGTCCCAGCACAGCGCACACGAGACGCGAAGGGTCAGCTGTGGTCAGTTACGGTCCCAGGGCACCAACGGGAGATGGCCACGCCCACCACGAGGGGAGGGAAGGCGACGTTTCTTCTGAGCTGCGACTTGCTCAGGCACCGTCCCAAGTCATTCAGCGTCTTCATGTCTGAGCTGAACAGCAAGGGAAGGCCCCGAGGGGACCCCGACCTAGAGCTACAACTTGACACAGGTCGTCCAGGCTCCAGACTCGGAGGAGGCCTGTCTCCACGCGGAGACACAGCGGCACCCCCGGGGGGGCCTCACAGCATCCTCTCTGCGCCCAACCTGCGGCCTTCAACTGCTCTCCACAAAACGGAGGAGCTTACTTGGTAAACCGTGAGTCTGTTTGAAGATAACAGGACATGAAAGGGTCAGAACCACCCTGGAAACGCGGCCGTGATACACTTGAATCAGACGGCACGGGGCAGGGGAGGGTGATGACTGAGTAAAAGGGTTCTTGTCCCGCCACGCGGGTCAGGACCCTGAGAGGCCTGTGGCACCACAGAAAGCCCACAGGGCAGAGCTGCACAGATTCCTAACGTTAAAGGTGTTTTCCCGTTATCAGAAAACCACACGCATGTATCTTGATACCTTTCACTGGTATTTACTGACGCTGCTCTTGGACAAAGTAATCCCACATGTGGGAAAGCCAGCCTGGAGGCCAAGCCAGGAAGAGTGGGAAACTGAGCCATCAGGCGGCTCGTTGCCGCTTTTCTTGTAACTGGGAACCACCTAAACGTTCAACCAGAGGGCAGCTCAACGCACAAAACGGGCCTTTGTGAGAACAGCGCGTCCACCACTAAGGCCAGCTTCTCTTCTGAGATGGCAATGGCTTTGCTTCCCTCTTTGGAAAACCTGACGTGAGCCTCTGAAGTTTAATCAATAAAAAGAATTTCTGCAAGAGGAACGTTTAGGAAACACCCAAATTCCACCTCTTGGTATAACCAGTGTTCAGATGTTACAGACTGGGCTCCACACACAGCGGTAGATTCAGAGTTAAAAACGGAACCAGCCTCAGTCCAAATCCAAACACATGCAGACATCCTGGGGCCTCCCTCAGCCCCGAAGGTCGACACAGACCCCACGGGCACTGGGGCCCTCACGGGGCGACTCCGCCCCTCCCTCAGGGCCGCACTGTTGCCGGGCCAGCGCTGCACGGGGACCAGAGGACACGGTGCCCGCAGAGCCCCCTCGAAGGCGTGCACACGTGACTTATTAGTCAATTCCATTTTGTTGGACCTACACTCTGCTGATTTCACTTATACTTTAGGAACGTTTATTGATGTTTAGAATTGATATAAATATGTATGACACGTAATACTACATAAAAAATAAAACCACTGTTTTGTCAATACCTAACGTTGGTATTACTTTACATTTATCTTCAAAAGACTAAGACAAACCCTGAGGTCTGACACGTCTGCTCTGTGGGACTGCTAGGTCAAAAGTCAAATACACATTGATTTAAATGATAAAACTCCTTCGATGATATCAAATACACTCAATACACGGTCACGTGAAAAAAAGGAACCTTATATGCGTATTGTGACTTCAAGTGTATTAAAAAGAAAAAGAAAAGAAGAGATGGAGAAACGGCCTCTGTCACTCAGGCTGCGGCCGTGGGGTTCAGGGGGCTCTGCCCGCACTTCACTGAAGTACTTTTCAAAAACATAAAAGCTGTGTACTACTTTTAACCTTTAGAGGAAAGAAACCAATCAGAAAAAGCAAATCTCCTTTGCACAAAGGGCGAGCTCTGAGTGACTCTCGGGGGGCATCCGGAGTGGGGGGAGGTCTGCCCTGCTCTGGGCGCCCCGACTCCGGGCGTCCCGCTGCCGGGTGACAGTGGCCCCACCACCCCCAGGCCCCGCCGGGGATGGCAGTTACCTGGCAGAGAGCCTCGTGCCGTTGGCAGTTGAAACAGCCGACGTGACAAAGACACCGCCGAGCGATCCCTGAGCCATTTCTGGAAAGAGAAAGAAAAGAAAGCAAATTTCACAAAGCAGAGACCGCAGGAAACAGGCCCACGAGCTGAGACGGGACGGCTCTCCAGGCGAGGCCCCTCGGGCCGCCCAGCGCCATGCCCGCTACCAGCCAGAAGGCAGCCCGCTCGCTGGGCCCGGCCACCGGACCAAGCCTCGCGAAGACAGCATGGAAGTCCTCCCTTTACTTCTCTGAATCGGCGCGGCCACCGACGACGCCACCACTGTGCCACGGGAGGGCAACCGCCACCACAGCGCAGAGGCGGGACCCAAGGGGAGGAAGGACCTACGTCGACCCCCGTCCTGGACGCAGCTGTATCGCCAAGAACGGGGGCCGTGGGGAGGGCAGCGGGGGTCCCGCAGGGCAGCTGCTGCATCCAGAGGGGGTGGAGGCGCCCCCACGGGACGCTCTGAGGCCAGACGCCCACTTATTCTGGGCCACTTGGGAGCGCTCGGGGGTAATCCACACCAGAGGCGCAGGGGCAGCGTCTCCTCTCTCACCGCAAAGCCCTTCCCCTCGGCGGCTGGGACCCCCCAGCTCAGCCAACGAGCCGGCAGAACAGACGCCGGGGACCCAGGAGGCTCCCCACACCTGCCGTCGGGGCAGGCCCAGGGCTGCCGAGACGACGCTTTTCTCGGTCACTCTGCTGCAGTGACTAAGCCACTCCCTGGGGTCGGGTCCACGCCTGCCACGCTCCTCACAGACCTGGGGCCCTACCTGGAAGGTGAGATCCTGACGTAACGCCTGCACCGTATGAACCACACGGCTCGGCCTTGTCGCCACCCCCCCGCCCCCCTGTCCCGAGGGGCCACGGCCCCGCCAGATGGCGTCCTGCTGCTGCCGCACCGGCACCCCACAGCCCGCCACCGTCCCACGTCCCACGTCCCATCTGTCTCTGCTCTGGGCACCGGGCGCGAGCCAACCCCAGCGGAGGGGGCGGGCGTCCCGTCCAGGACGGAGCGGACCTGTCACGTAGGGTTCCAGCGCCTTCGGCACCAAACTTCTCGCCACCTTCAGGTCGTCGGCGGAGCAACTCCCGGACTCCAGCCCGCAGGCCATCCCCATGCGCTTCAGCACCTCGATGTCATCGTGGATTTCAAACGTGTTGTCGAAGTTAAACAGGTACTCAAACCTAGAGGAGAAAGTCACCGTCAGAAAAGCGCCGTCTCCACGACAGAGTTGGACACCTGGCTCGGGGGCCCCGAGCGCGACACCCCACTCACCCCAAACCTCCCTCAGCCACACAACCCACCACCTCAGCGCCAGCAACCAGGGAGCGCGGGCGGCACCTACGCAGCCCGGGGCTGCCGGCCGCCCCAGGACGCCCCGGGCTGGGCCCTGAGCACCGCCTGCTGTCCTGACAACACCCCTCCTTCCCGAGGAGCCGCACACTCAGGGAAGGGAGGACACCTGCAAGGTAATGACGCTGAAAAGATCGTACTTGGTGGCTACAAGCTAGACCCGCAGCAAATCAACCAGATGGGCCACCTTCTCTCTGCCCCCGCCCCCCGACCAGGCATCTTCACGCGGCCAAGGCCCCTCCCACCACGACCTACTTGTCGTTGGAAATGCTGCAGTCGATGACCGTCTTCTTGCTGGTGTTCACGATGATGAAAGGCAGGTGGATGACGGAGTTGGCGGGGGGCGGCCGGCTGGCCTGCTGCTCCGCCTGGCGGTTCCTCTGCACCAGGTTCTTAAAGGCGATTTGCTAAAAAGATGCACGATTGACGCGCACCCACACCTGCTGCCACCGGCCACCTAACCCTCCCTGGGCGTCCTCAGCGGCCCTGCCCGGCACCCCCTCAGAGACCAGAGCAAACACGCGGAGGGGGGCCGACGCCAGCAAACGGCAATCCCGCTGCCCCCACGGCAGGCGCTGCGTTACCTGCAGGATAAGCTCCTGGAGCTGCGACTGTTTCTGCTTTATCCTTTCCAGCCTTCTCTGTCTCTCCACCTTCAAAGACAAGCCATCGGCATGAGACATCATCACAACTGGTTTTCACAGCATATTTTAAAATCCAAGGCAACACAGGGTCACCGAGGAAAGGTCCTCGCCGAAGACGTGTGCCCTGGGCCTGACGGTGGGGCAACAGAAGAACCTAGAACGTGGCAGACGCTGCGGGCACAGGCCAGTTTCTCTTAACCTCAAAACTACACAAACTTCTTCCGTCTTCTCGTCTTCTGGACACGGCTATGGTGTCTTTTTGAAAACCCCACAAACTGGGATGCAGCGTTCACCCACACTGGGGGAAACCCCCCCGGACCGGGCCGACTGCCCTGCCACCAGTGTCCGTGGCCCCAGACGGCCGGAGGGTCACCGTCAAGTGGGAAAGCACGGACGTGATCAGGGGCTTCAGGACGCGGGGAGACCTGCCCCCCACCGCCGCCCAAGACGCTCAGCAGGCGCCAGTGGTGCAGACGACCGACGCCTGCTAGGAACACGCGGCGGACGCAGGGCTGGAGGTACCTCTAGGTTCTGACACTCCTGGGCGGAGTTGGTGGGCAGACCGATCCACTTGATCTCCTTCTTCTCCTTGGAGATGATGTTCATGGCCATCAGCACGTTCAGGGCGTCGTAGACCCGCCGTCTGATGTTCTTCTGGTCGTAAGCCTGGCAGAGACAGAGGGAGATCTCCAGACAGCCCCAAACCCGAGCACACTCGAGGCTGGGCACCGTCCGCAGCCCCCGTGAGGCAGCCCCCCGCACGGCCCCGCTCGGCCCGCCAGCCCAGGCAGGGGGCGTCGCCACGGGGAGGCGGCCGACACACGGGGCCGGAGCCGGTGCGCGCTGTGGAAGCGCCGGGGACGCGGGGGCATCACCACACAAGCGGGCCGGGAGACCTTTGGAAGTGCTTTCAGAGCTTCTCTGCATGTCTGAGGCCGTCTGAGACACAGACAGAGGGCCGGGGTGTCCCGCCCCGCCAGCCTCGCGGCCCTGCCAGCCCCGCCGGCCCCGCCGCGCACACGCTCACCGACTCGTTCGGTAAGATGTGGTTGTCCGCGGCGCTGAACTCTGCCACCAGCTCGTCCGCCACCTCGTTGTAGGACGTGGTCCCCTTCCGCTGCACCTTCTCGCAGACCTTCATGGAGAAATGCCTCAGCCCCTTGCCGTTCTTCTCCCCTTTCCTGCTACGCTTCCTTCAAAGACACAACAGGAGAGCAGTGGCCTCAGCACACAGCGCCAGCCCAGGATCCAGACCCGCCTCCTAGGACCGGCGGGCGCCTCGAGGGGTCCCGCGGGCTGCGCTCAGCAGAGCAGGGACGGGAGCCTGGCTCCGTCTCCCCGTCCAGGGACCCCCTCCTTCCTTTAAAGGCTGGAGAACAAACTTAAGTGGCCGGACCTTACACGTGTATCTTCAGCTCTCGGGAAAAGTGGGGCACGTGACCCAAAGGGCAGACCCCAGGACACGTCCGATGTGTATCGGGACGCCAGACAACGCTGCTTCTTAAAAAGATGTCGACCGACATCAGGGGTTATGGAAGTTCTGCTGCACATACAGGAATCTGGGGGCAAACGTGAGCCAGTGCAGACACCCTGATGGCCACGTGGCCGCCGGCGCCCAGCGCTGAGGCTGGAGCGCTTCCCCTCGGCGGGGAGCCCCAGCGTCCGACCTTCCTGAGTCGCCACAGCGAGGAAACGGTCGCCCCAAGTTTCCAACTGACGAATTGCGGGAGCTGATGATTTTTGCTTTAGAACCAAAAATACAGACACGATTCTACATCTTTGCTTTTGTTTGCTCTTAGGGAAAGTTGCACAGCTGACCTCTGAGTAAAGTCGCTTTCACATCGCTTTGCTTTTGGAGGAAAGGAACAGGGTGGTGTGGCCGTCACACAGGGCTGTCCCCACGGCCACATTTAGCTGTTTAGGAGAAGCTGCTGCGAAACCCGCCATGTTTATTGGGGTTCGAGAAACGGTACTTTCTGGTACAGACAGCGCAAAGTGTGAAAGTTACCGCTGCGTTGAGAAGCCAGAGCCCACCCCCAAAACCGCAGTGGAGTCACCACCCCCAAAACCGCAGGGCGGCGCGGTCCACGCGTCTACTCCGGGCACGCGCTGGCCAGGGCCCGATCCTCTGGCGTGCTGGTCGGCCACGTAGCCAGAGGCTGGGGGGTAAATTCTAGGCAAGTGCTCACCCGGCAGACCAAGGTGAGGGGTCTGAAGACTGGTTCTGGGAGACAAAGTGGGTGTTAGGGGTGTGTGGGCTTCCTACCACGATAGTGTTGGGCGCTGCAGGTCTCTGAGGCGTACCAATTACCTACAGTCAGAAGAGACAATTCAAAACAGTCAGAATCTCCTCCACACGATGCTGCCGCTTCATCACTCTCGTTACCTACAGCCGCCGCCGAGCTCTATTAACCACAAAGGTCAGAGAACAGTCACGTGGGCACCCAACGGGGACACCTGGAGCCCTGGGCAGCGGGGGACGCCTGGCGGCCTGGCCGGGCCTGGAGACGACTCCGAGGGGGACTCCCACGTTCCTCTTTTACTTCCTTTCCTTTCAGTGACACGAGACAGGATAAAACGCTATGCTTCAGCGGTGCTAAAATGAGGCCCCAAATGAAGAAAAAAAGGAACGCAGGGCTAGCGAGGCTTGCCAAGCGGGGAGCCCCGGGCACCCCAGACAGCACGGGGTGGAGGAGGGGCAATGGCACCGGGGCCGCCCCCGACATCCACACACCCGTCCCTGCACAGAAGGCGTCTTCTGACACCAAACGCTCAGAACTCTGGTCCCATCCGTCAACAGTCACACGTTACGGGGACACGGGGACACTGCCTCATCCAGCCACGTAAAATCCTAGCTTCCCAAAGAGCTCGTGCCCGACCCAGGAAACCACTCGAAGCACCGTTTCCTGGTGACTGCACGGGGTTGGCGCCGAACGTGTCAGCACTGGTCCCCAGCACTGGGCGCGTGGAGAGCAGGCTGTGTCCGGGCTATTTTAAGCTGGACACTCCCGCTAGTCCGCTGCTTAGTGGGATAAGGGCTACCTGCCGTGGCCCTGGGACAGCTGACCTGGCACGTTGCAAATTATCCCTAAGCCCAGGTCACCTGTCAATGTTAATGAGCCGCAAAAGCCACAGGAAGGAGAACAGCTCAGCTGAGCCTCGTTCTTTTAATTCACGTCCCCAGTGACTGAGGCATCGTCACCGTGTTTTTCAAACTGCAGGTCACTCTCATCCCAAAGACATGCGATCAAATAGCTAGCGCTCTGGAAAGTGAGACAGGATGGAAACGAGGGTGAAGCCCCAGAGGCGAGGGCCCCGGGTCTCGGCGGGAGGCGCGCGCAGCCAAAGCCCGTGGCCACTGGCACGGGAACCTCGAGACCCGTCCCTCTCAGCACTCCGCCCGCTACGTCCTCAGGAGAGCAGGCTCGGGATGCCGGCCCAGCCCTGCGTGGCCGGCAGAGGCCAGGCTGCTGCCGCTGCCCCCAAGAGGGGTGCCCAGCCTCGGTGTCACTGCCCCACCGGACACAAGGGCCCACTCCACCGTCCACCCCTAAGGACACCTCCCGTGGGTTCCACTGTTCTGCAAGGAGAACAGAGCACCAGGCACACAGCAGCGCCCAACAGGTGCTCACTGCAAGGGCAGCCTCCTTCGACAACAGGACAGGTGAGCGGGGAGCGCACCCTGGGCCGGCGGGCCACTGCCCACAGCCCCGCGGGGGACACCACAGGTGTCCCCTCACTCCCCTCTTTTCACTATTTTCCATGGACTTCCCTCCTGTGGGAACCTGCCAGCTCTTCTGCTTTTAGCCCTGTGTCTGTAGAGATGGACAGGCATCTGTGGCGCGCCAGCTTTAACTCTGAGAACGGGCATTCTGGGAAGAACACATTTCCACAACTAGCTGGGCTCCGAGACGGCTTGGGGCAAGTCAGCAGTGGAACTTCAGGTGGATAAGCTGCAGGTCGGAAAGGCACCACCAGAAAACTCTTCACGTTAGCTTCCTCCCAACTATTTAAACTGGTACTAATGACAGAACTGTTGCTATAATCACCAAGCTATTCTCAGGCGTGACTCTGCTATAACGTAACGCACAGTACCTATAAAATAAAATGATGTGGATTATAACGTCTATCAAAAGCACATTTATTGGATATCTGTGACGTGCCCAGCAAGGCCTAGGACTCCCACACACCACGGATTTGAAAAATCACAGCAATGCTGCTGAGCAAACGTGGTCCCAGCTCCCTGACGGGGGAGGCCACACCGCTGCCCGGGGCCGCCTGGCGGGGCGGTGGGCGCTGAACGCCCCTCCTCGCACGGCCCCGTGGAGCCCTGAGTCCCGTCGGGAAGGGAGCCGCCAAACCCCACAGGTGGGAGCTGACGGGCCGGTGGGAGTACTTGGAGGAGAGGAGCCTGGCACAGTCCCAGGAGCGCAGGCCCGCCTCTGACCCCCTCCCATCGGCCAGGATGGGCAGGGAAGCCCCCGCCCTGCAGCACCTGACGGCCGGCAGAGCCCTGAGGCCGCCGTGAGGCCCGCACGGACACCAGTCTCGAGTCCCGGGCCGGCAATCGGCCCGCCCTGAGGAGGGCCCAGGCCCGGGAGCGGCCAGCCCGCACCAGCTCAGGCCCAAGAGCACGCGTCACCCCAGGAAACACCATCAGGGCAGACGCGGGACCAGTGTGGCCGGCGGGGAAGCTGCCCTGGCCTGGCCGGGTTCCGCCGTCCAGCGGCACACACAGGAAGGCCCAAGCCGGGGGAGGACACACGGCACTGGCCACGTGCTCCTGAAACCTGCGGGCCCAGGAAGGGAAGCCACAGGGCCAACCGTGCACCACCCTCCCGGCCTTACCACTTGCTGAGCGATGTTGACATTGGACTGTCCGAATGTTTTTGGCAAGAGCTGCTTCCCAAGCGTGTTTACTGTGGAGGGATGAACGGCCACTAAGGACACCACACCTGCAACGCAAGGAGACCAGAGGTCACGCCCTTCCTGAACTGAGGCTCCAAGTGCCAGTGTCAGGGGGAAGCTGCCCCTTGGGAGACAGCCTGACTGCCCCCGACCGTGTTAGACCCGCGGTCCGCCGCGAGCCGCTACGAAGCCGATGCCCAAATCTGAGGGGGCTGCACCCACGCTGCCACTCTCCCTACGATGACCCCTACCCGCCCCTGTGCCCTCGCGTCCAGGGATCGGGGGCTCCGGGGCACCCAGGCCGTCACCAACCTACCCGACCCCTGTGGGCTGTCTGCCCACCGACAGAATGCTCTGCTGGGACCACAGGCCCCGAAGCTAAACGGCTCTTCAAGTCTGCAATTCTAAGACAATTACAGAACTTCACAGTTGGAACTAACTCGTATTCCAACACCTCTCTGTGTGTTGGCAACCTGGCGTAGAAATCTAACGATCTGCTTTTGCTCGAGAAGTAGAATCCGCTTCTGTTTCCAGGAGGAGTGACTTGTGAGGAGGTGCCACCTCTGTAACAGTCAGATAACCTAACACAGAGCTGGGGAAACACCTCAGTGGGGACGGAAACTTTCCTCCCCTCAGCACGAGCCCGCTGAGAGCGCTGTGTGCCCACACCAGCCTCGGCCCCAGGGAGACAACGGTGAACCCCTTGCCCCGCCGACACCAGAGGGCACGCGTGCCCGGGGAAACCGGCAGGCGGGCCCGGGGGCACGAGCGTCCTGGAAGGGCCGGGACGCCTCAGGTGAGAAGACATGGATTTCCAGCCCCACTGGAGGGACGGGGAAGCCCCGTGTGGACAGGAGCCCCGGCTCCCTAAAGCACACGGGCTCCGGGCCCCCAGGGTGGGTGGCGGGGGTTGTGCAGGCGGGGGGCCTTGCACCAGGCTGCCACCGGAGGGCGCTTCCCTTCACTTCCACCAGGTTCAGCAAGAGGGAGAGACACGGCCGTCCGTCTGGCCTGGTCCGAGGTCTCATTTTTGAACTCTTCACAATCCATGCATTTTAAATACACTTCTTCAAATTCCAGTAAACAATGAATTCTGATGCTACGTACGAACAATGAATCATTTCTATTAACCTAAGTTGACGAAGACAGATATGCATCCTTCAACTGCCTAAATATTAATATTTTTACCAATCAACACCAAAACAATTTAAACTATTGGCTGTAAGCAAAATAGGTTTATCTGCTTTGAGTTTTTTATATTCCTCTAAAAATAGAGATCTGTATCTTAACAAAAACAAATATTTAAAAAATTGTTTTGGACATGAGAAACATTTTTTAAAAGACACAAAATTACTCTGTTTTGCACTGAGAGATTTAAAATACGCTCAGGCAATCAAACACGCCACGTCCAGATTTACAGACAGATAAGTAACTAGGAAGTTTAAAACTACGGAATCGGTTATTTTCACTAAAAAGAATAACTTTTTTTTCAATTTGCAAACGATTCCGTTTTCAACCACCCGTGAGCGCAGAAGCTCGCCGGGTCAAAGCCCACAGCAGCTGTCCGGCACGGCTCCTGGCGCCGGTCTTTAAAGCCATTTGTCCGTCGTTATGCGGAGGCCGCATCCACGGAGGGCTGCGTGGCCACCTCGCCGCCGGTCTGCAGGTCCGGCTGCGACACCCAGCCGCTACCCGGGCTCCCGCCTTTGCCCAGCTCGGGGCGGGGAGAACTCGGGGGTGGACCGGGCCAGCCCCTCCTCACCTGCACCCATGCCGCCTGTCCCACCCCGGGGATCTTCCCCTTGCGTGTACGCTGCAAATACAAGTAATAACTTTGCAGGCAGCCTTAGCGCCAGTACACGGCACGCACAGAATCACGAATGCCATTTCACTGTCTCTGCCGAAAAGCTCCCCACTCCGCCCGGCCAGCAGCTACCGCGCTCAGAGCGTTCACTGCGTCTTCCACGCTTCCCACACACGCCCACGCATCCACGGACAACGTGAGTGCTGTTTGCGGGCCTTTACATCTAGAAGGTAGTACGTGCTGTACGCATTCTGCAACTCTGATGCTGATGTTTTTGAAACTGACCCACAGAGAGATCTAGCTGACTTCCTCTAAGGCTGGGCCGATTCCATTTTAATATCAGGTGTAACTATACAAACATACAATGTAATATCTACATGTTCCCGGTGCCCCTTCTCCAAGGGAACCTGGGTCCCAGGTGACCTTCTGCGTCACGGGATTCAGCCCAGCGCTGGCCTGCGGCTGTTCTGCGGCACGGGTACGCGCACGCACGCACCCCAACACCCTCTCCCAGGTTTCTGACAACTGTTGACTCAGTTGAGATTGGCTACTTTTGGTCAACGTCGGGCATGGAATGGTATTCCGCTTTTGGTTTAATCTGGCCAGAGCAATCAGAATGCTTTACACGTTTTCCTGATAAACGTGCCACACACAACCCATTTATGGGGGCGGGGGCGTAACATCTCAGCCACAGGGAGGTTAAATTATAACACAAGCTAGGAATCTGCTCCCTAGACAGGGGCAGCATTCACGGGCCTGGGGCGCCCTCTGGCCGTCTTGGCGCCCTGACCCCGGCCACTCCTGGGCGACTCCCCACCACGTCCTGGGGAGCAGCCTTCCACCTCCCCGAGAACCATCCCCACCTGGAACGTCCTCTGAGCCCCCGCCCTGCCCCAGGGGGCCACAACGGGGAGGGGCACCTCGTCCTCCTACAACAGGCCTCCCAGCAATACCGGAAGCTGAGTTCACCCTGCGGGTGTGTGTCTGGAGGGTAGGTTCCGAGTCTCAAGAATCGTAAAGTGACACCAAGCCTCCAGCCGCACGTCACTACTAAGTTCTCGCCTCTGCTGCCCGAGAAGCCCATCCTCAGGCTGAGGGACAGAGTGACCCGGAGTGACCCGCGTCCCCAGAGGACGCCCCTCACCAGTGAGATGAGGACCCGCCCTGGGAAACAGCACGTCCCGGGAGTGGAAGATGGTGGCCTACGCGCACCTGGTACTCAGGAGCCCAGAGCTGCCATCGGGCCACAAAAGGTGGCACCAGATGTTGCCGGGAGAGGACAACACAGGTCCCAGGACACCACGTGCATGGACACCAGGTGTCAGACGCTCCCGAGGAAACGTGCACTTAAACACACGTTTACGTCTTCAACTGCACCCTTGGGTACGATCAGCGCTTTTTTTCAGTGAACACGTATTATCTGTTTGATGAAAACTTTCCAATTTGAAAGGCAACAGCAAGCATGCCGAAGGCAGACACAGATCAGAGGAAGGAAGGCCCTGCAGCTGCGGCCCCGCACGGCACGGCCTGGTCCACCAGGCATCACAGGCCAGCACCTCGAGGTGGGCGTCCTTCTGACCCAGCAAATCCACAGCTGGGAGACCGGCTCAAACACACCCACTAGCAGGCGTCCATCCCGTGTCCCTACAGGAAGGAAACTGCAAAGCTTGGGGCCCCTGGGAAGAGGGCCCGCAACGCCCCGCCCCACCCCCTCCCCTCAATCCCAAGGGTGCAGACAGACGTCGAGGCTCATTCAGGACACAGCGCGGACGAGGAGACGCCGCTCTCTCACGGGGGCACCGCGCACCCGCAGGCTTGAGGTGGGCTTCACGGGCATCAGCGTGGCTGCCCTGAGGCGGAAGGAGTATCCGTGCCCTGTGCTGTGTTCTCTTCCTCACACTTTTCCCGAATCTCTGCATATAGCACGCAACTTACTAACCAAAATAAACTGCGGCGCTGACCCCGGTCCTTCGGGGGCTCCAGGCAGGCAGCTCCCCAAGTGGGGCTCCCACCGCTGACAGGGGTCTTCACGTCAGGGCACTCACACCCACCCCACACTAGACACACTTATCCAGAGACGTGCCTTCCCGAGACGGGCGCCCTTACCTTTTCCAGGACTAAGGTTCTGGTCGATGAAGACCTTGAGTTCCCCGTTGGCTTCAATTAGACCGGCCTGTGGGGGCAACGACAACACAGTGAGCAGGCGTGGGGAGCGCGGCAGTCCATCCAGCAACCCGCCGCTCGCACACCTCGCCGTCCCCACGCAGCCGCGAGGCCCGGGGGCACGTGCTGGCTCACCCACCGTGATCGGCTCTCAGCAGCGGGAAAAGGATCCTGTCAGCCTCTGAATCTCAGCCTTTGGGACACCGTGCAACACTTCCCTTAGTTATCAACTAAGTCACATGGCATTTCACATTTGGGATCAGCGATGCGTAACCACGGGTGGGCCACCGGGAAAGCAAACTGGTGCTCTGGCCTGAGAAGAGCACCTTTGGTTCCGTCAGCGTGCCGGACACCGCGCTCCCAGCATCAGGACAGACCTCTGTGCATGGGGGGCGTGGGCCTGGGGCCCGGGGCACGTCCGTCCCCGCCCTTCACGGCCACGGGATGCACCCAACACCCCCCAGCGCCCCCCTCGTCCCAGGGCGACCAGAGGGGCACAGGGCGGCACCTCACGGTCAAGCGTGTTTGGGGCACCAGCACGATGGGCCACTTGAACGAAAGAAGCGTGTGCCCGACACGTGCGACTACGGAGGGCTCGGAGCACCACCCAAACTGTCACAGTGACGGCCTCGGGGGAGACACGCTGGGGACCCGGACCTCCACAGACCAGCCACGGTACCGCCCTGCCCGCCCGCGTCAGGCCGTGTGGCGGCAGCCTCCCCACGTCTGGGAACCGCCAGCGTTTCTCTGCTCCGCCAAGCGCCAGGAGGGGCACCTGCAGCCACACCCTGGACCCAGCGGCTCTGCTCGGAGCGGGGCCCGAATCCAGCCCTCCCGACCGGACCTGGCCGCCAGACACGGATATGTGTGTATGTGCACATACAGACGCACACAGACACGCATGCACGTAAACACACACCCCAACGCACACCACACGCTCACACGTCCACACACACGCTCACACGTCCACACACACACGCTCACACGCCCATATACACAGCAACGCACACCTCGCACGTGCCCGCAACAACCAGGTGTGAAAACAAAAGCTAATGGAGACCCTGCCCAGTGCCCCCCGAGACCGGCCGTGGAGAAGCCCACCTCAGCTCCGCACCGAGGTGGGGCTGGGCGGACACATCCGTGAGGCGCTCAAACGCACGCACATCCCCCACGGGTAGACGGGGGAGCCCCCCGACCTGCTGAGGCCCCAGACAAAGGCAGGCCCCACGGGGGAGGGGCCACCTACAAGCTGAGCCCAGCAACGCCCTGTGGCCGTTTCCTGACCCCCCAAGAAAACGAGGGGGAGGACCAAGTGCCTGACCACCAGGACCGCCGCGGATCACGGCTGGGGAGCCCGCATCTCACGGGTCCCAGAAACGCCCCAGTAATGCAGGCTCGGAGCCCCAGAGCCCCAGAGCGAAGACCCGCCACGGCCAGGAAGGGCCGTATAAGGACGCGCACCTGAAAGAGGCGACAAGAGAGGCTGGTCCCCCTCGCCTGGACGGCAGCACCGGGCAGGGGGCCCCAGGCCCCCCGCCCTTCCCTCCGGCTTCCGTGTTCCCCGTCCTGCTCCCCCAGAGCTGACTCCGCGTGGACGCTGCAGCCGCAGAGCAGAGACCCGATGCGGACATGCCAGCTGGCGGTCAAGGAGGTCTGCCTGCCCCCATGACGAGGCCAGTGCCCGCAGGGCGCAGGGGCGGCCCGCCCTGGGGACCAGCGTCCCCTGCGCCGAACAATGCCGCTGCCCCCGTCGGCCAGGGCCCCGACGCCCCCGGCCTGCTCGGTTCTCACGCTTGGCCCGCAGCGACGTGACCCACGATAGCTCAGCGGCTCACGCCTAGGAAGTCCTGCGTTGGGGCGCTCGCCTCCCACCCCGGATGCAGGGCCCACCCTCCGTTCCTCGGCCGCAGGCTCTCCGCAACGGCTGCCCGGCCAGAGCCGACGGGCACAGCCCATCCTGCAAACTGCTGAGGGTGGGGCAAAGGGCCACCCTTCTCTGCCAGCCCCAGCCTCCCACCTAAGCCAGGGGAACTTGGACCAGGAAACATAGGAGAAACGAGGCAAACGGCTCACGAGCTCTGGGGCAGAGCCGGCTCCGCAGCGACACTGCACAGAAGCGGCCTCCTGACCCTGGACGCCACGCCGCCTGCACCCACCGCGCGGCGCTCCAGAGCCTCCCACACTCCAGCGGGGAGCCACTGCGGAGACGGGGCCGGAACCCACGACAGCGCCTGCGTCTCCCGCCGGGCTCTCAGCGGTCCCCTCGCGGACATCTGGGCCGCCGCAGGGCCCTCCACCGGTGCCAGCTGACCCCCCGTGGTGACACCACCCAGAGCCACGGATCGGGCTCCGCCGCCTCCAGAGAGACCCCCCCCCAGAGCGGCCGGGTGCTCGGCCCTGATCTCCCAGCAGGGGCGAGAAGCCTGTGCCACCCGACACCCGACTGAGGCCCAACGGCCCGGAGGGGCCCGTCCCCTCACACGGACGGCCGCGTGGACGGCAGCCCGCACCCAGCCAGGCTCCCAGGTGCAGAAACTCCCTCTACGTCCCTACACAACGTGTCAGAATCACAGAGGAGACACAAGCTCGCCTGCACGTGAAGGAAATAAACACCTGAGAAATCCTCCCTTCAGACAACCTGAAGCGCCGCACCAGCGCCGCGGGGACCTCCTCGCTGAGCCTGGAGGAGCCGCCTGGACCTGGGGCCTCGGGGGCTCCCGCCCTCACCGGGGACCCGTGGGGACCGCGGGCTGTGCCCCACAGCGGGGTCGCCCCTCCTCCTGTGCCACTCGCTCGGGGTGCCGCGAGGACACCAAGGCCCCCCGGGGTGGCCGCCTCACCCCTTGGACGCCGCCAGACCCAGGGACAGACCCCTCGGCAAGGCCACCCGCACCCGACCCTCCCCGGCTGCTGGGAGAACACGTGTGCTGTTACTTTCGGCCACTGCATTTTGGGGTCACTGTTCCCACCCAGAGATGATGCCGGTTACAGGTTTCCTCAGAACATAACAAAGCACTGCCGTTCACCATCCGGCCGCCACTCTGGGGGCAAACCTCACAGCCGTGGGCAGCCGCGGCCGTGACCCCTGGATGTGACGCGACCGCAAACCATCAACTACACGCAGTCACAGCCCAGCAATTTCTCAGGCCCCCTGACCCCAGAGGAGGCCTTTCTGAGGGACTAAGCGAGCGGCACTGGCCTCGGGGGGGTGGGCGACAGCCACAGTCAAGCAGCTCGAGACGTCAGAGCGACGGCAGCGGAGCAGGGCAGACCCTCGAGGCCACCCCGCTGCCGAGACGGCTCCACCTCACCTTCTAGACCTACCAGGGACGCTGCACACAGACGTCGCCATCACCCCTGAACCCGAGGCCCCTCTCGCCCGGCTCTGTGGGAAGGTGACAGAGTCGTCTGCGGGCCTGAAGACGACTCAGGCCAACACCCTAGCCCGCCCCGGGCTCCGTGTGGGGACAGCACCTCTGCACCGCCCCTGCCCTGCAGGACACCGCACCGGAGCGGGACAAACCACGGACAGCGCCGACCTCGGGAGAGGAGCCGGTCCACCCAGGTACGCACGGAGGGGTCGCGAGCATCGTCACCCACAAGCCACCCTCCACCCCAGTGCAGCCTTTTCTAAAACGCCCGCTTCAGGAGCAGGCCTCGGGGCCTCTCCCCGCACCTCGCAGCCCAGAGGCCACGAGCTCAGGGCCTTGACAACAGGCATCAAAACACAGGTGGCGCTTGACCCTCGAGACGTATTTCTGAAACTGCAGTGAATTGGAACATCAGCGCTCTGGACTCGCTTTCTGACAAAATCTTTGTACTTAAGGTGCAAACCTGGCTTCCTCTAGGGAAACACCATGCTGCTAAATCCATTGCATGCAAACCAAGAACAAAGGCACTCGTCTGCCATAACGAACCTTAATTTTCCTTAGAAGAGCCATATTCTGCCTTTTGTGTTTGTAGTTAGCGGAAAAAGTCGGCTGCTCCATTACAGGAGGCACAGCTATGCCATTCACAGTAGCAGTGACGGTGAAACACGTGTCCCCAACACACAATGCTGCTAGAAAGAGCTGAACCTATTAAGAACGAAAGCTGAAAAGCTGACAACCACTGTACTTAAACTAGCAAACCTTCCTACTGCCGACACCACCACGCTCCAGGCTTGAGAACTGCAAAGTGGGGCCCCAGCTCGTCACCTGCCCCCAGGAGGCGTGACCTGGCTGAGCCCTGCCGCATCTCCCCCCCAGTCTGCCTCTGCATCACCTCCCGGCCTCCTTCGCTGGACCCCGAGGATTCCGCACAGGCCAGGGCCCGCCCACCGGGGAGGGGCGCTGAGGGAGCCAGTTTGCACGCACGCGCGCACCTTCACCTCAGTAACCTCCTCCTGACTCATCCTGAAAGGCTGCGGCACTTCCCGAGCCACACGGGCACACCCAGCGCATCAGTGCTGTCATGGTGACGAGAAAAAGACAAAATCCATCATCGCTGGCCCTCGTGGAAATCATGAGAAAACCTAGTCCACAGCATTCCTTAACATCAGCACTGACGCACATACAAGAGAAATATGAGGTCCTTTCAGCACAGCAGTCACAGGAGCAGCCCTAACGTAAAAGGACATGGACCCCGAAGAGCGCTGCCCCCCTCGCCGGGGGACACGCACCCGGTGAGTGAGCCAGGCCCCCCGCTGGCGGGACTTCGCGCCTGCCCAGTCCCCTCCCCCGAGCGCGGCCTGACCTGGTGGCCAAACCCGCAAAGGCCAGGGCAGCTCACGAGGGACCAAGTCGCCTGCCCGCTGGCTCACCGCCCCTCCCACCTGCATCTTGTGTCCGTCTCTGTCTCTCCCCATCTCTCTGTCTCTGTCTCCCTCTGTCTCCTCGGCCCCCTCACTTGCTCTCATGATTTGAGGGCGACAAGTGGCCCCCGGGGGCCTCGGGGACCATCGAGGACACCTTTGGGTCCCGTGCTCCTGCCGCAGACGCCACAGGTGACAACACTGCTCTCAAGGTCCCTAAACTCTGGGTGACCTGCTACGGAGCTGACCGAGGCCACCTGCCACGGAAGGGCCACCACGGAGACATTAGGAACCAACGAGGCCGCAGTGCCAGGGCGAGGGCTGAGGTCCATCACTGAAGAAAGGCTCCAGGTGGACAGCACAGCTCGGGAGGCTGTGCCTGGAGCCTCAGATCCAGCTCCTGCCACAGACACCACAGAACAGGTGAAACCGGCCCCTGGCGCTCACAAGGCGGTACAGGGGAGGCTGCCTGAACGGGTGAGGACCCAGGGCCACGTCCACGTGAAACACCCCACGGGGCCCCAGTGGCAGAGCCCCTCGGGGTCTAGGACCAGCGGGGAGACACTCGGGAATCAACGTGCAGCATTGGGGGCGTTTCTCTTCTTTACTTATTTGCATTATTTTTTGAGCTACAGCTGATGTACAACATCATACGAGTTTCAGGTGTAAAGGTTTCCCACCTTCAAGGGACACGGCCTGGAACATCTGATGCCACGACAGTAGCAGTGTAACCAGTCCCGGGGGAGGCAGGACGGTGGGACAGCCCTGAACCGAGTCACTCAGGACGCGACAGGGGTGCGGGCCCCTCCCCCCCGCACACATTTGAGGTGGCCCACGAAGCCGCCTCTTATCGTTCATATTTACCAACATGAAAACGCCCGGGACAAACCCGTGGAGAAGAACAGCAGGAGAAGAGCGTCTGGGAGCACGTATGCAAAGCCGTATAACGGACGTGTAAGTCACTCCCAAAACAACCCCCAAAATCTAACAGCAAGGCCACCCTGGACCGTGATTTCAGACGACTCTTAACTTTCTTTCCGACTCTTACACGGATTTTTAAATAAACCCTCTACTTCCGTAACTGGGCAAACATGAGGCTCCCGCCACTTCCTCAACAGAGGATCCAGACGCCCCAGGATCCCAAGATCCAGGAAGCACGAGGTTGGGGGGCTGCAAGCCACGGCTCTGAGGCCGGGACCCCCGCCCCGGGACCCCCCGGTATCCACGGAGAGGAAGCCAGGTGGCGGCCAGAGCCACGGTGGCCACGGCCACAGCGAGTGGCCTGAGCCACAGGCAGGGAAGCATCGGCCACAGGTCTGGAGAGGAGACGGCCGGCGGGCGACAACGCTTCCCGCACCAGGCCCAGGGCTCGCCACCAGTGGGGGTCACACTCACAAGGCCCAGCGGGCTGCAGGGATCGGGGGGCGCAGGCGGGGCCAGGAACCAGGGTGAGGCTGCAGAGTTCAAGTGAGATCCTGACCCCCTGCCGGGATGCTGGCTACTGTCCCCGAGGGGCACACGGCCGGGAGGCAGGGCACAGCCCAGCCCGCGTCTTCTGCTTCCTCCTTAGGGGCCCTGACGCCCTGCTCGGAAATGCCAGGGCTCCAGGGCCTCCCGTAGGGCATCAGAGCCCCCCGCGCCCCCAGAGACCCACGTGTGAAGGAGCGCTTCCCCCCACTCCGCCCCCCAACCTGCTCCCAGCGCCACGCAGATCGTCTAAACCATCACCTTCCACCCACCAGAGAGCAGGTGCCGCCCCACTCCCAGCCCCCAACACCAGGTCCTGGGGCTCCCGTCAGACCCGGCCTCACCCTCCCTAGAAGGACGCGGCCTCTAACCCACAGTCTGACCAGCCTCACTCATCATGGACAGAAAAACAGCGAATTCACTCCACAACAGGTGCAAACGCAAGACTGCCCTAAGAAAACGTGACACAGCTCCGAGACAACTTCACATACCTGCTTCCGTCCCGCTTTCTGGCCTTTCTGCGGCAGACCTGCAGGGGCTATAGCCCTGCCGCACCCTCTGCCAGGCGACGGAGACTAGGACCCCGCCCCTCTGCAAGTCGCCCCCAGGGGAACATGATTTCAGGTTCTTTAGGACCAGAAAGGCTGACCCAATGGGCGGGCTTCTCCCCTTCCCCAAAGCCCCCAAGGCCTGTTCTGGGTTTGCCCCTCGTCCGCCCTCCTACCCACTGTGCCCGGCCGCGGCCCCTCAAGGGGAACCCCGTCCCCAGACCCAGTGCAGCAGGCCCTTCCCCCCAACAAGTCCCTGCTGCCCACACCCCACGGGCACGTCCACACTGCAGCCAGGGTCCTCCCTGCACCCCGATGCTGGTGGCCTGGGGCCCTCGGCTGCACGAGGGGGTGTTCACCCCCAGAGCTCCGATCAGATCCAGATGCCATCGATTCAGCATGAGACATTTTCACTCAAACCCTGATTTTTCTGAAATGCAAATGAAACAACATAAAGGTGAGACCCACGCCAGGTACTCAAGTCCCCAAGACCAGGAAGCAGAGGACAAGCTATCGTGTAACAGCTGAGGCCGAGACCACGGCCCCAGAGGGGCAGGAACACAGACCCGTGCCGGCCTCGGTCACACTGCACCGGGACGACAGGGAAGGAAGAACCTTCAGACACCTGGAAACTACTATTCCTAACGTGAAACTTCCAGGTGTGAACTCTGGTGTGCTCTCCATGGTGTAGCCTGAAATGATGGTATATCTACCACTCATGCTGACGACAGAAGAACCAAATCTTAACGTTTTGCTGTGAAATGACGACAACGGTTTCACGAACATCCTTTGTTTCTGGAGTGGATGCAAATCAACAGGAAATCGACACCCGAATGGAGGATGCAGCACGGGGCGCGTTCGAGTCACAAAGAAACGTGATGTCTTAGAAGGAACATATTCAGTCTCTGAATCAAAAAATGCAAACGGAAACAATGAATTTAAAACCTCACCCATCAAATGGAGCGAGTCTGTGGGTTTTTAAATTAGCAAACTTGGTGTTAAAAACGGGCGGTTAAAATGGGCTCCGACAACCTGATGGGAGTAGATGCGACTCGGCACGCCCGCCCCAGGAAGTCATCTGAGGACGCCTCAGGCACGGCGCACGCGTGTGAGCGTCCACCCGCAATTACACTGCCAAGAACCCGTCCTGGGTTATCATGGTGGATTTGTGCAAACGTGAGAAGACTGAACTGGAAGCCACCAGCATCCCCACTGCTGGGGCCTGGGCACGGGGGACACGGCAGAGGGGCTCTGTCGAGTTAACCCAGCCCCACCCCTTCAGGACCCTCCGAAGACCCGCGTGTCAGGCCGCCACTCGGCTGTGTTCGCTTCTAAACGCCCACTTGTGCCGCTTATGTTTGTTATTAAACGCGTGGAAAAAACGGCAAACAATCTAGGTCGCATTCAGCACCTTTAAACGTCCTCTACGTCCTCCCTCCATCCTGCAGGAATCAAAGCTGGGCCTTACGGGCTATGGTTTATGCAAGAAACGTGAATCGATGGACCCGTTCGCCAAGAAAGGCCTTCGCTCTACAGCCAGGGGGCTGGGAGGGCAAGCATATGTGTTTGAATTTTACAAGATGAGTTTAGGAATGTATCCTTTTTTATTATTTCCCATTTTAGGTCACTTTTTCGGTAAGTGACCACCTACGATTCCCCAACGTGTCAAATAAACGCACAGCTGCTAAAGATGACACAGGAGAAGAGAAAGCCCGACTGGGGGAAACAGCGACAGCACACGGACGTGGACGGGGTAGACGTGGGACGCACAGAACGTTCACACGTGGGTAAAACCTTTGTCATGTACAACTAAGTGAAGATCCGACAGGAAGAACCTACAAACCCCCAACAATCCCCTCAGATGCCGGCTGGCAGATGGCTCCTTTCTCTTGTTCTCGTTCTCCTGGAGCTTTTCCAACTCTGGCCCAACTAACAATGCGTTTACGATCACGAGAAACATTCCTTGAACGTTTTCAGTAATTCACACTCGTTCCTTGCGGAACTTCTGCTAAAACGAAAACCCAAGGTTTGTGACAAAAACGCCTGCTGGTGCGACGTCAACCAGCAAAGACAAACTCACGGCTGCCACAGAGAACCCCTGGGGTGGCGAATCCTCTGCGGGATGGGCCAGGAAGGGCCGGCAAGTCTGTCACCGGTGACTGGGCAGGGAGGCAGAGCGGCGCGGCCCGCGGCCCGGTCCACAGGCAGAATCCCACCCTGGGTACCATCCAGCAAGCGCTCCGTGTCCCTCTGGGCCCTCGGTGACACGAAGTCATCTGTCGGGACACCGGGGTACAGGTGTCGGGAGGTGCTGCGTTTCAGGGCCCAAGGGAGGCCCAGGGGTTTCACTCTGTCTAACAGAATCCCCTTAAAATCTGGATCCTGTGAACACAGGACCTTGATGGACAGAGTCCTGAGCTCAAACAACAGAGGCCGGGCTTCCCTGGTGGCGCAGTGGTTGAGAGTCCGCCTGCCAAGGCAGGGGACACGGGTTCGTGCCCCGGTCTGGGAGGATCCCACATGCCGCGGAGCGGCTGGGCCCGTGAGCCATGGCCGCTGAGCCTGCGCGTCCGGAGCCTGTGCTCCGCAAAGGGAGAGGCCACAACAGTGAGAGGCCCGCGTACCGCAAAAAACAAAAACAGAAACAAAACAAAACAAAAAAAAACAACAGAGACTGAGAGAAATAAGTCCAACTTCACCCTGGACCCTCGAAATCCGTGCAGCACATCTGCTCCGGGCCCAGATAGCGCCACGACTCTTGAGCCACCACCGCCGGCTCCCGTCCAGGCCCGCGCAGCGTAGACAGACTCCGTACCGGCCGTGCCCGTCTGAGCAGAGGGGCCGGGTTGAGTCCCACCTCCATCTGGGCCAACGCGATGCCACACTGCAGAGGTCTGGCCCTCACGCCACGAGTGACCCAGGGCTGTGGCCCAACCCCGCTCCCCCCGAGGCCCAGCCCCCTCAACAAACAGCACAGAGCCACAGGAGGAGAAGCCAGGGCTGGCGTCCGAGCAAGAACCACGCTGCTCTACGCTGCAGAAAAACGAGGCTCGCTCGACACCAAAGAGAAGGGCTTCCAGCAGCGACTGTGTGCGGAAAACGCCCCGAGGGGCCACAACGCGCGTCAGGCTGGGTGCCGAGCCCCAGGTCCACAGCGCACCCCGGCGTGACTCGCTCACCGAGGAGCAGGGCTGAGAAAGCATCCTGGCTGTACCAGGAGACAGACAGCACTTCCCACCAGGTGCGACGCAGCCGTGGGGTCCAGGGCGGCACTGCTGGTCCTGCCACAGCGTCCTGCTCTTCACACAGCCTCAGAGTTTCTCCAACTTCACTCCGGGCAGAAAAAAGGTGATTCCGAGACAGGAAAAGCCCGTCGGCAAACAAGCACAGCAGTGCTGGCTGCACCGCTTTCGCCGCAGCGGGCTGAGCTCTCTCACTCGTGTCTCAAGCGGGAAGAGAAGCACCGTCAGCGCCCGGCGGGCCCCCACCTCACGGCCTGAGAGACACGGCCGGTCCCGCCAGCCCAGGTCCCCTTCCGCGGCCCGAATCTCATCACCGAGGCCCAGGCCTGGGAAACAGCATTCAGGACGTGTGTTTCTAGACAAGCTCATTAAACCAGGCCTCGTTACGCATCCCTCACAAGCCTAGATTCCACGCGTGTTTCTTCGGTCTCCTGCCCTCAGTAACACAATCCAGGGGCTTTTCCATAACCTCACGGAACGCAAAGTGCAACCACAGAGCAGCTCCACGGTGAGGTCCCCGAGCCCTGACGGCAACTCACAGGCCCTCCCGGGACTGCTGGGGCCGAGCCGCGGCTCACCTGCCCTCTGCCCCCAACCTGAAGCAGGGAGGGGAGGGTCCCAGGAACACCTCCGCAAACGCAGGCCTGAGATTTCACGAATCGACGACCCCCCACCTGCTCTTTTCAAAGCTTTGTGACGCTGGAGGAGGACTGGTCCTCCCAGTGGGGACGCCAGCCCCGTGTCCTCCTTCCGAGGGTCACTCCGACGGCCGGGGCGGGGGCTAGTCACGGGCTCACTCCCTGCGGCCCCTCCAGTCCAGTTCTAGAACAACTACAGCCGCTACACAGGCCCTTTATCTTAAACCCACAGTCTTCCAAAGGCCAATGGCACCAAAGCACTCATCAGGGCCACAGACCTGAAGGGGAGGCAGCCCAGGCAGGGACACGCGTGCACCACACGTTTAGCACGCGCACACACTCAGCACACACACACTCAGCACACACACACATGCAGACGCGCACACACGCACACACTCGGCCCCCTACACACACACGCTCAGGAAACACACACAGACCCACATGCACAACGTCAGACGCCATCCACTCTCTACTTCACACAACTGCAATTTTTAGTACGATGAGACATCTCTGACGGTGACAGTTTTCACATTTCCTTCCACGCCTACATTCACCGCAGGAGCGTCCTGGGCACTGGAAGCCCTCCCATCAGGATCTGTCATGGGACCAGAGGCACAAAACAAAACCCACAGATACCCGGCTTCATAAATCAATAACCAATGAACTGCATTTCCACTCAGCAGGGTGACAAGTCCCCGTGGGGGAGGGAACAGGCAGCCCCAGGATGGCGCCGCCAACAGCGTCGCCACCACCTTCGACCCGCGCGCCTCTGACCCACGGGCCTCGTCGCAGGAAATCGTGGCAACACCGCCACGTGCACATTAAGGACAGCCCCTGAGCTCTGGTGTGAGTCCCACACACGAGGGCCGAGGGTCCCGGGAGCAACGAAGGGGCCAGGGAAGTTAAGGACAGCGCGGAGACCCACTTTCCAAAGGGAACGGTGGTGGTGAACCACCGAGCCACCAGGCTTCTTTCCACGTATTGCCGGAAAATGGTTAAACGCGGGAATGACAGTGTTTTGTCCAGACGCCTTTTAGAAAAACACACGAAGACTTCACCTCTTCGTGCACTAGGCACAGAAGGCCCACGGCGGGCGGGCAGCTCGGCCTCAGGCGCACCGGCCTGTGCCCTCACCCTCCCCACCCCCACCCTCCGGGGTTCAGGGGGAACGCGCCGCTTGCTCCCGACTCTGCCCCACCCTCACTGCTGGGGTCACCGTCACGGCTCCGGCAAACCCCAAACCCCACGCGAGGCCGGCAGCACGCAGGGGTCCTCGGCCCAGTAGGGCAGGACCCTGGGCCCGACGCACCTACGACGGGGTAGAGAGAAGCTCCAGGTACGCCCAGGAGACTGGCCCACCCGCAGGGGGACAGCCCACGCTGCCCCGTCCCAGCCCCTCCAGCCCCAACAGTCCCCCACGGAGCCCCCAGAGCTCTGTCGAGCTGGAGTCCCAGCCCACCACCCCCTTCAACTCAAGGGGCTTTGATCTTACACGGGCGACCACACTGAGGCCCCACTGCTTAAGTCACCGCTGGCTGCCAGGGTCGGCTTCCCAGGCTCAAACGTCACACCCTCCTTAAGACTCAGGCAGCGGGACACAGGCCAAGCCCTGGCCCGGCCGTGGCCTCCAGCCCACCGACCCCCAGCCCCAGCGAGACCTGGTTCCAGCACACTTGACGGCCCCCAGCTCAGCACAGGCAAGGCCACTTCACCTGCATCTCCTCAGGCCGGTATCACCACGGCACCGACCTCCACGGCCGGTGTCACCTACTCACATCGCAACGGACGGTCCTGCATCACTCCACCCAGCCACCGGGCTGCCTGAGCTTTGCGGGGCTGTGTCTCCAGGAGGGACCATCAGAAGAGGCCGCTAAGCAGTCCTCCTCCTGCAGCCGGGCCCGGGGCCGTGACCATCCGTCTTTACTTCCCCCAGACGCCACTGAGGAGGAGGAAGACGACTCTCCTCTGGGGGTTCACACAGGAGGGCAAGAAACTCGGCCCCCAAACACCAGCCCCGGCACCGCAGCGCCCTTACTGCGCGCCTGCTGCCCGGCCCGCGTCCTTGGGGCGAACGTAGCGGAGAAGCAGGCACGGCCTTCGACCGACAGAGATGATAAACCCATACCCACAGACACCACACAGGGGCACCCGAGTCCACACATGCTGGCGGGAGGACTTCACGCCTGTTATGTGGTCCCACAGACACACATTTTACGCCTCCAGCTGTGTCTCGGGCTGTACTTCCGTGCAATTAATGAGTGAATAAGTCCACGGCCTCTTTTCCCTAACGTTCACAGAACAGCACATTCTGAGAAACACTGAAGGACAGAGCTGGGGTTTCAGTTAACTATTACCAAGGGTAGCACAGGGCTACACGGCCCATAAAACATATTTGGGGGCCTAAAAGCCTGTGTCTTGCAAAATGTGAAAAAAATCACTCACTACGTCCTATAGCTTCATAACAAATATAAAGCTAAAGGAGAATTTTTTACCACATTTTGTTCATCACCGAATTTCACTCTCTCTGAGACAAAGAGTTGCCGAAACCAGTGCTCAGCGCTTTACGGATCGAAGCTGAACTAGCTTCCCACGCGGTACACAAGGCAGGTGCTCAGGGCGCAGCCCAGGGCCGGGCCCAGCCCTCCTGCACTCAGGGCGTCCTCCCACAAGGGCATGATTGATTTACGAGTTAACCGTCGGCAGGACCCAGAAATTGGGCTGCGACTGAGCCTCCTAACGGAGCTTACCGCCCGGCGTTCAGGCCTGCGAAGCCCAGGCCGAGGCCGGCGCACGGCTCCACACAAGCTGTGGGTTTCTCCTCTTCTTTCACCTTTACCTTGTTTCATGTGCTTTAAAAGCCTGAAAATCAACTCTTCTGTGGTTTATGTGTGGTCATTCTGAAACAAAGTGGGAACCTACCAAGAACACAGCACTAGGCAAACGTCTGTCCAGCAGGAAGCGAACATACTTACATCTTTTGCCATGTTACCAGATCCGTGAAATCGATGCTATAAATGTTCACCCTCCAGAGAAGAAAAATGGTTTTTCTGTTAAGAAGGAAAAACGAGGAATGAGTAAGGATGAAATAAGAAGTAACACCAACGTTCCCCCAGCACCACCGCTGTCCCCACTGCCCCTCCGGGTAGCAGGTGCCTTCCTTTCCAAACCCTCACACCCCATCCCCAGAGCGCGCGCAGCCCAGAAATGCCCCCTACCTTGGAGACTTTAAAGTCATCCCAGGCAGGGCAGCCCGTCAGCCACCAGGATGCCCGCCCAGCCTCCCTGACGCGCACAAAGACCCCGCGCGGATAAGCCTGGCACCGCGGCCCCGCGCACACGCGCTCCCACTGGCGCTCCCGGCCCACCCGCGACCACCGGCCGACCAGTAACTCTGACAGGTGGGCTTCCGGGGTCCCGGCCTCCGGCCTGTCACTAGGCCGCGGCCGCCACCCGCGAGCGCCCCCCGCGCGCCGGAACCGGCAGTCGGCGGGCAGGTGGGCCCGGCGCCGCCCGGACCCCGCGCCCCAGACCCCGCGCGCTCGGACCCGCCCCGCTCCGACCCCCGCCGGGTGCGGACGCGGACGCGCGCGCCGCTCCGCCTGGAGGCCGCCCGCAGGCCCCGCCCGGGACCCCGGCCCGCGACCCCGCTGGGCCGGTCACCTGGGCGCCCACGCGGCGGCCCTCAGCGCGCGGGGACCGGGTCGGCGCACGCGGCGCGGGGGCGGGGGTCGGCGGGGTCCGCGGGCGCTCAGCGCGCGCGCCCCTCCGGGACCCCGGCCCGCCGCACCTGGCGGGCGGTCGGCGCGCGGACACCGGGCGCGCACACGCGGGCGGGCGGGCTGAGGGCGGCGGTCCCGGCGGCGCTCGGCCGGGGTCCCTGCCCTGCCGAGGCGCCGGGGCGCGGGGCTCACCCTGCGAGCGTCGGGCGGCGTGACGTGCGCGGCGCGGTGACGTGGGCGGCGGCCCGGCTCCCGCAGCGCGCCTGCGCGCCTTTTCGCGCCTTCGGCTCCCTCCTCCTCCTCCTCCTCCTCCCCCCTCCCCTCCCCCTCCTCCCCCTCCCCCTCCCGCCCGGAGGCCCGCGCTCGAGCTCCGAGGGGATGGGCTGCGCCTGCGCGTGCCCGCGTGTGTGCGCGCGCCGACCGGGGATGGAGAGGAGGGCCTGGCCCAGGACGCGGCGGTGCGCGCGCGGGGTAGCCGGGCCGGGGATGTGTGCACGTGTGCGCACACGGGGGATGGGAGCCGGGGGTGCACGGGCGAGTGTACGCACCCGGGGGACAGGGGCTGGGATGTGTGCACATGTGTGCGTATCTGGAGGATCGGGGCAGGGGGTGCACGGGCGTGTGTGCGCACATGGGGGACAGGGACCAGGGTGCAAGTGCGTGTGTGTGCACTCGGGGGACAGGGGCCTGGTGTGTGTGGATGTGTGTGCACCCGGAGGACAGGGGCAAGGTGTGCAGGTCAGTGTGTATGCACACGGGGCCAAGCGATGGGTGTGCACGTGCGTGTGTGCATAGCCAGGGGCAAGGTATACATGCACACACGGAGGACAGGGGTCGAATGTGTGTGTGTGTGTGTGCGTGCACGTGCAGATGTGCGGACTTGGAGGAGCGGTGTTCCAGTGTGTGCGCAGCGTGTATTTGTACTCGCGGAGGAGAAAAGCAGGCTGGGTTTGTGCCCGTGGGCGTGTATGGGCGGGTGCATGTGTACGTGCACAGGAGGGAGAGGCGGCCAGGCGTGTGCCTGTGCAGGTGCACGGAGAAGACCGGGTGTGTGCGCACGCCGCGTGGAGGGCCCTGTCCACTGGGTGCTCTCCTGCTCCTGCCTTGCCGGTGGGCTCCACGCCCACGCCCGGCCTCTGGCCAGATTCCATGTCCTCGGGGCAGAAGGGTGCGGGTTTGCTCCTTATCGCCGGGTGGACTGGACCTAGTGGATACTGAGCCCTGGACACTTGTCCCTCCTGTAGCCCACCACCGGCAGGGCCAAGGGCATGGGGCCGTCTGCCGGAGACCCAGCAGAGGGTGGGCGGGGCCTGGGAGCCAGTGCAAAGGTTAGCGCCTAGTCAGAGGACTGGAGGGTGGATAGAAGGCCACTTCCCTGCACCTCGGGTGTCGCTGCCCCTACCCAGGACTGGGAGCGTTTCACGACTAACCACTGTTATGCCGATTATGCCCACACCAGTTGGCAAAGCCACTCCAGTCTTTTTTTTTTTTTTTATTTATATGATTGCACGGGGTCTTGGTTGAGGCTGGGCTCCTTAGTCGGGGCACGTGAACTCAGCTGCGGCATGCGTGTGGGATCTAGTTCCCTGACCAGGGATCGAACCCCAGCCCCCTGCATTGGGAGCGCGGAGTCCTATCCCCTGCGCCACCAGGGAAGTCCCACCGCTCCAGTCTTGAACTGTTAATGCCCTAGTTAGCGTTGGTTTCTTGAAGAGCAGAAATCTTCCCATTCTTTCTGCTGATTAGTACACTGCACTTAGAGAAACAGGGATGGAGAGGAGAAGGGGGGAATAAAAGGCTTCAGAGGGACAGTCCTGCTTTCCTGCGGGCAGAGCACCTCGCTTCCCTGTGGTGAAATGTACACAGCTCCCCAACGGTCACCAGGGCCCCATGGTGTCGGAACCTACAGCCCTCCGTTCTGTTCAAGTGGTCATGTGTCACTAGCCCCACAGTTCTTTCCCAGGAATTCTTTCTTGTTTACTATATTGGAATCTTCACCCCCAGATGGCAGGTGGAAGCCCACTCCCAGCCCTTGGACCCAAGTGCACAGCCAGCAAGCCTCTTGGTGACGGCTGGGGGCTCAGCGTGAGAAAGAAACGCTGGGCCAGAGTACGACTCTTAGACCTCTCCCTACAGAGTCAAGATTCCAGTAATTCAGCCACATTGACACGGATAACTAGTTCTCATATTCAAAATAATTTCTGCGCAGAAGTCACTAGTGAAACATTCTGAACTCGCAGGAGCTACCGCAGCACTAAGCCTGCTGAGGCTGGTTTGCGTGGAACCTCCCTGCCTCCATAGTCAGGTGCCCCACAGAGCCCCTGTGCCTGTGTTAAAAGGTAACAGAATACAATTTGGGGTTGAGCATCCAAAGGCTTTTTGCCACTGCCTCACCTTAAACCCCTAGGCTGGCAGAACAGTAACCTTGGTGTGTGGTGAGCCGCACGCCCGTGTTCATCTGATCGCTCCACGTCCAGTCTGCGTCGGGGGGTGTACAGAAGCACAGCCCGTAGTGCCGCTTCCGTTCAGTGCTGACTCGCTCCTCCTCCCAGGGGCTGTATCACTGCTGTGTCGTGCAGGACACCACAGGAAAATGGTGCTATTCTGTGTTTTATTAGAAGGAAGTGACCCGTCCTTCCCAGGAAAACGGCTCACCTCTCACAAGCTTCCTCTTTCTTTGGGCACCTGCTCTGTTGAGTCTCGGAGTGTGATATAAAGCCTTCCCCCACCCCCACTAAACTCTCCTTTAAAGAGAGAGAAAGTTTTCTAATCCCTTGAAAATCTGAATTCTAAATCTGTCTGTTAGATATCCAGTTTGTCTTCGGTTCCCTTCTCAATGACTGGCCTTTTCTCCAGCAGTTTTCTGTTTTCCACCTTCTTGGGTAACCATGGCAATGGTGACATCAAGAGGTGGGAAGACAGGGAGGGGGGCAGGGGCTCATGGGACTTACGGGCGGGGTTCTGCATATGGACAAGTGACATTTTCTCTTTCTTTGGCCAAATATCAATAACGGCATCTTTAGAAAATTTTTTTCTACTTATTTGTGTGTAACATGAAATGTAAGTGAATTGGGTGGCTGGATGACTTGTTTGCAAACCTCAGGAAAAATCCCCTGGTCCTCTCCCCACGGAGGTCGCCACTTCTGAGCCCCACCCACCGCCCAGACACACGAAGACGTCCGTGTTTCTCCCTTCCTTACATCACGACTCCTTTTGAAAATTTCTGGTCAAAGCCAAGTCCCCCTCTGGGAAGGAGGGTCAGTCCTCGGCCTTCTGGCATTACTATGTCCTTAGCACCTTAAACACCTGCACAACCACTTACAGGTTGAAGCCACGGTCCTTCGAAGAGCTCCCCTTGGATCCAACAAATTTTAGAAGATCACGGCATCCAATCTGACTCAGATTTCCTCAAGCCCCTTTCATTCCTTTGCCCATTAATTCCGCAATTCACCCCAGTGTTCCCTCTGGGTGACTCGGTGTTGCTCCGGCTAAGATGACATCCAGGTTGTTTTCCACGGAATCCGACAATGTAAGGTTGGAGGCCCACCTCTCCTATGTCATTTCCTTCCTCGACAGAATCCATTACCATCAGCCAGGAGGAAAAGCGCCAGAGCCCACAGCACAACTTTAGGGAACTTCACTCTGCGTAGAACCAAAAGCCTTTGGTCATTTCCCCACTGCTGTCCACTTACCTTGCTGATTCAGAGAAGGGCCCTACAGGCAACCTGCTACGATGGAGCTGAGATGAAGGAAGTCAAATGACCCCGGACAAGTAATCTCAGCCTCTCCGATGCTCAGATTCCTTTAGCTGAGAAATAAGTAGATAGAAATATAGTCCTTTGATAAGAAGACAAGCCACAATTTCAGAAGCTTTACCTGTCCTACATTCCTCACTCACCTAACAGTTCTGAGGCCTGAACATGTGCCAGGTAGTATCTGAGTGCTGACACTGCACAGATTAATAAGACGCGATTAGAAATCCCCTGGCGCTCCAGTGGTTAGGATTCCGTGCTTCCATTGCAGGGGTGGGGCGGGGGAGAGTTCAATCCCTCGTTGGGGAACTGAGATCTCTCAAGCTGCGCGGCGCGGCCGCAAAAGAAAGAAGGAAGATACAGGGTTGCTGGGAGTCGAGCGGGAGACAGACTGGCACAAATGAAATACAACGTTCGGCGGCAAGGCTCCCTTCACGATCGGAAACTGGAATTGTGGAAGCACAGAGCGACGAGCGATTATGTCCCCTGCAGGCAGTCAGGGAGTGCTTCGCAGCAAAGGTGACACTGAGATGGGCTATGACCAGCTGAGGTGTGTGTGTGCGAGCATGCACGTGCACACGTGAGTACGTGTGTGTTCCTGCACATGCAGAAAAGGACACATCTTGGAAAATGCCTGTAGCTGCTTACATCCGTGTCTCGGGCAGGGCAGCTACAACCAAACACGACAGACTGGTGGCTTATAAGCAACAGAAATTATTTCTCATGGTTACGGAGGCCGGAAGTCCAGAATCAGGGCGCCAGCCTGTGCCGTTCTGGTGGGACCCTCTTCCTGGCTCACAGACGGCTGCCTCGTTACCCTCACAGGGCAGACAAGGTGAGCTGGCTCCCTGGCCTCGTCTAACACGGGCACTAATCACATCTGTAGGGCTCTGCCCCATGACCTCCTTACCCCCTGAAGACCCCCACCTCCAAACACCGCCTGTAGCAGAAGAAAAATAAGTTCCCCTCTATTCTAAGTTCTAGGCTGTGGCCCTTAGATCAACAAGAGAAAAGCAGAAGGTGAACGTGTGTACCTCGTGTGTACAGGGGAGCACCTAGCGGAAGATGAGTAACTCCCAGAGTGGCTTAGAACTCAGGCTTAAAGACCACGTCCAGCTAAAGACAAAGGAAGAGGGTGCGCAGGAGGTGACAAGGAAATGCAGAAGACAAGTAAGGTGCCCGTGCAGGTTACACCCCAGTCCCCTTCACTGACACATTTCTCCTGACTTCCTCACCTACGTCCCCCTGGGACAGACAGAGCTCCTTTACGCATGTAGCTTTCCCAGGTGAAAGGGTAAGCCTCTGCCCTGTTCCCAGAGCTTCTCCCGAAGGAGTGGCATGACCTGTCACCTTTCACACCTCACTGGGGCTGCAAACATTCAGACCGTAACAGTCCTACTGGCTTAGCTGGGGCCACACCTGGCTGTGAGTGATGCTAGAAATGCAGTCATCATTCTGGGTCCCTCACCTGCCAAGCATTTCAAGCTCTATAAGAAAAGGGGGCAGAGAGTGGGCGTTAGGAGACAATTATCAGTTTGTTCTGAACGATGAAGAGAGATTTGTGTTTCAGGGAAGTAAGGCACGTGGTGGGCAGAGGAGAGGTTGCAGAGCACAGCTCTGGGGACTGACCGAGAAGGGCCAGGGGTCAGGGGTCACTTGAGGTCTGGACTCAGAAACAACAACAAGGGCCGAGGAAGCTGGGCGCCCACGGACGCCCACCCAGCAGCACCGGCGCACAGATGGGGCCGTGGAGGCTGGAAGGGCTTTGGAGGCACCCAGCCAGAGCTCCTGATCCAGAGTCAGAACTGTGCACAGGTGCCTCGGCCTGGGTGGGCCTCCTCTACTCTCCAGCTCCTGGTGGCGGTGCCTCTCGGGCTCCCAGGGTGGGACGTGGCACCCGCCTCCTGCCAGTGTTAACGAGGGCACATTTCCTCACTAGAGGGAGTTGCTTCAGACACCAACAGCCTCCAAAACGCAAGTGTTTGCTACCAAGAGCTGCACCGGTGGATGCTGAGGGAAGGGGTAGGGGCAGCCCCCGGCCCAGATTCACAGGCGCCAGGCGAGGACCGGGAAGGTGGATGTGGGCAGGCTGGGCAGCTGGACAGACGGGATGGGTCAGGGAGGTCGGGGCAAGCATTCCTGACGGTCGAGTTGCAGAGGAACATGACAGTGAGACACGGACAGACGTTCAGGCCACAAGACCAGCACCCGGACACGCTCGGGTTGAAAACGTGCCCGTGCCGTGGGCGGCGTGCAGGGGCTGGGGTGCTCTGGGAGCTCAGTCCCCAGAGGAAGACAGAGGACGCACTCCCAGGAAGGAAGACCTGCTGGTCCTGCCCCATCCCCACCTGGTCCCTGGAGGGCTCTTCCCACCCCTCCCCCACCCCGACCTGTCGCCCTGCGGTCACTGGACCCTCTTCCTCCCTGGCCACACTGGCTGGTGGCTGCAACCCCCTCTGTCCATGGCTCCTGCAGGGCCCCTCAGCTGTGCCTCTTCCACGGGCCCAGGCCGGGTGAGTAACCTCCTCCAGGTACCCACCACCTCCTACTGCAGTCAGTACCACCACCCACACCTCTGTGCACCTGCCCTCGCCCCTCACTACAGACAACGGAAAGTAGACCATGACACTTCCTGCTTAAAATTCTCCAGTGGACTGCCCCTGCTTCTGAGCTGGTGAGAAACTAGGGGCGCCTGAGTAAACAGACTCCGAGTACGATGCATTCTTTAACGCACTGCTGCCTCACAAAGTGGAGGCGACGTCTCCAAGGCCCCAACTCTGGTGAATGTTCCACGTGCACTTGAGAAAAATGTGTATTCTGCTCTTGTTGGGGGGGTGCTCTACGTATGTCAGTGGGGTCGCAGTGCTCTATGGCGCCGTGCTAGTCCGCTGCTTCCGTGCTGAGCTTCTTCCTGGGTGTTCTATCCGCTGTCGAAAGTGGGGTGTTGAAATCCCCTATATTATGGTATATGCTGCCTATACTCCGATTCCGTCAGTGTTTGCTTCGTATATTTAGAAGCTCTGATGTTTAGCATATGTACGTTTATAACTGTTATATCTTCTTGGCGAATTTACCCTTTTGTCGTTGTGACAAGTGACAAGAGACTTTATATTATCATTATTATAATCCTATAACGTTCTTCGTCTCTTGTAACAACTTTTTACTTAAAATCTATTTTGTGTGATATTAGTACAGCTACCCCTTCTCTCTTTCGGTTACAAATTGCAGGTAAAACCTTCCATCCTTTCACTTTCAACCTGTGTGTCCTTAGGTTGAGAGTCAGTCTTTTGTAGACAGCATATAGTTGTAGTCTACTTTTTATCCATCTGCCAATCTATGTATTGTGATATGGGAATTTAATTCATATTAATACATATTTATACATTATTTTTTCAATAACATTTATATTTATGCATTTGCCATTTAAGTCATGTAGGAAAAATAAAAAGTGGAGTTGAGAATCAAAAATACAACAATATTGGCTTTTACATTAGCCTGTGTATTTACCCTTCACGTAGGTCTTTACTTCTTCCTATGGCCTCTGGTTATTGTCTAGTGTCCTTACATTTCAACCGGAAAGACTCCCTATAGCATCTTTTGTAGAATGGCTCTAGTGGAAATGAACTCCCACTGCTTTTGTCTACCTGGGAATAGCTTACTTTCTCCCGTATTTTTGAAGCACAGTTTTGCTGGATATAGAATTCTTGATTGGCAGGTTGTTTTTTTTTTCTTTCAGTACTTCAAATACGTTATTCTACTGCCTTCTGACTTCCATGGCTTCTAATGAGAAACTGGCTATTAATCTTACTGAGAATCCCTTGTAAGTGATAAGTCACATCTCATTGCTTTCAAGATTCTCAGTCTTTGTCTTTTGAGTTTGATTATAACGTGTTTCAGTGTGGATCTCTTTGACTTTACCCTACTTTGAGTTCATTGAGCTTCCTGGATTTGTAGATTCATATTTTTCATCAACTTATACACCATGACCAAGGGGAATTTACTCCAGGAATGCAAAGATAGTTCAACATAAGAAAATCAATCAATGTAATGTATCACATTAATAGAACAATATATATACACACACACACAAGTATATCTGTTAGGTACTTGCATGCTCTGACCTGTACACTGGACTCCAGTCTGTGCTTTCTCTACTGAGGGCCATGGGGTGTAGAGGCGTTCTCAGGTCGTGCCTTAGCTGTCTGCCTACATATCCATGCAGACTATCCCAGACGGTTATGTTAAAGCTGATGGCATATCAGTGCCCTCAACAAGGTAAAAACTTCTCTCTTCCGTGTGGGAGTCTGGCCAGACTGCTAAGGGCTGGTATGATGCTACTTGGTCACACCTTCCCCTCTGATCTAAGTGCTCATCACTCCTGGGGATCCTGCCGCAGCTAGTCTTTGTCCTGTGGTATGGCTGTTGTCTTACTGAACACCACGATGTTAGCTCCAGGTGCACAGATAGTGACTTGGTATTTGTGTGCATATGAATTGATCACCACCACAAGTCTAGCCACAACCTGTCACCAAAGGTGTTACATAGTTATGGACTCTGTTCCCCACGCTGTACATTTCATCCCCATGACTCACTTATTTTATAATGGGAAGTTTGCTCCTCTTAATTTCCGTCACCTATTTCACTCATTCCCTCACGCTCCTCCCCTCTGGCAACCTGTTTGTTCCCTGTATTTATGACTCTGTTTCAGTTTTGTCATGTTTGTTCATTTTTAAAGTCCACATATAAGTAAAACCATACAGTATTTGTCTTTCTCTGACATATTTCATTCAGCATACCCTCTAGTTCCATCTGTGTTCTCACTAATGGCCAAGACTTCATTCTTTTTATGGCTGAGTATTATTCCATTGTACATAAAAACAACACATCTTCTTTATCCATTCATCTATTGATGGGCACTTAGGGTGCTTCCACATCTTGACTACTGTACATAATGCTGCAATGAACATACGGGTGCATGTATTTTTTTGAATTAGTGTTCTGTTTTCTTTGGTTACATACCAAGAGTAGAATTGCTGGGTCATATGGTAGTTCTCTTTTTAATTTTTTGAGGAATCTCCATACTCTTTTCCATAGTGGCTACACCAATTTACACTCCCACCAACAGTGCACAAGGCTTCCCTTGTCTCCACATCCTCACCAACGTTTGTTATTTGTAGTCTTTTTCACAACAGCCATTCTGACAGGTGTGAGATGCTACCTCATTTGTGGTTTTGATTTGCATTTCCCTGATGGTTAGTGATGTTGACCAGCAGTGCCTGCTGGCCATCTGTATGTCCTCCTGGGAAAAATGTCTATGCAGATACTCTGCCCATTTTTTAATCTGTTTTATTCTTTTTTTGATGTTGAGTTGTATGAGTTCTTTGTATATTTTGGAATATTAACCCTTTATTGGATACATTGTTTGCAAATATCTTCTCCCATTCAGTAGGTTACCTTTCCATTTTGTTGACAGTTTCCTTAACTTTCATGTAGTCCCATTTGTTTATTTTTCTTTTGTTTCCCTTGCATTGAGACAGATCAAAAAATTATTGCTGAGACCAATGGCACAGGGTGTACTGCTTATGTTTTCTTCTCGGAGTTTTATGGTCTCAGGTCTTACATTTAAGTCTTTAGTCCATTTTGACCTTACTTTTGTATACGGTGTAAGAAAATGTTCTAATTTCATTCTTTTGCATGTAGCTCTCCAGTTTTCCCAAAAACCACTTATTGAAGGGGCTGTCTTTTCCCCCTTGCATAATATATTCTTTCCTCCTTTGTCACAGATGAATTGACCAAGTAAGTATGGGTTTATTTCTGGGTTCTATTCTGTTCCACTGATCTATGTGTCTGTTTTTGTGCCAGTACCATGTTTATTGCAGCTTTGTAGTATAGTTTGAAATCAGGGAGCATGACACCTCCAGCTTCGTTCTTCCTTTTCAAGATTGCTTTGGCTATTTGGAGTCTTTATGTTTCCACAAGTTTTAGAATCATTTGTTCTAGTTCTGTAAAAAAAAAAAAAAAAATGTCATTGGTATTTTGATAGGGATTGCATTTAATCTGTAGATAAACTTGGGTAGAATGATTATTTTAATATTAATTCTTCCAATCTACGAGCATGGAATATCTATTTGTGTGTTGTCTTCAATTTCTTTCATCAACGTCTTATAGTTTTTCAAGTACAGGTCTTTTATTTCCTTAGCGAGATTAATTCCTAGGTATGTTATTCTTTTTTTGATGTAACTGTAAATAGGATTGTTTTCTTAATTTCTCTTTCTGGTAGTTCACTGTTAATGTACAGAAATGCAACAGATTTCTGTATATTAATTTTGTATCTTTCCATTTTAGTGAATTTGTGTATTAGTTCCAATAGGTTTTTGGTGGAATCTTTAGGATTTTCTACATATAGTATCATGTCATTTGCAAACAGTGAGAGCTTTCCTTCTTCCTTTCCAATTTGGATGCCTTTTATTTCTTTTCCTTGTCTGATTGCTGTGGCTAGTACTTCCAATAATACATTGAATAAAAATGACAAAAGTGGGCATCCTTGTCTTGTTCCTGATCTTAGTAGAAATGTTTCCAGCTTTCACTGTTGAGTATAATATTAGCTATGGGCTTGTCATATATGGTGTTTGTTCTGTTGAAGTATGCTCAATCTATACCCGCTTTGTTGAGAGTTTTTATCATAAATGGATATTGAATTTTGTCGAAAGCTTCTTCTACATCTATTGAGATGATCATGTTTTGTGTTTTTTTTATTCTTCAATTTGTTAATGTGGTATATCACATTAATTGATTTAGATATTGAACCATTCTTGCATCCCTGGGATAAATCCCACTTGATCATGGTGTATGATCCTCTTAATGTGTTGTTGAATTCATTTGCAAATATTTTGTCCAGGATTTTGCAAATTCATTTGCAAATATTTTGTACGGAATTTTGCATCTATGCTCATCCGTGATATTGGCCTGTAATTTTCTTTTTTTGGAATATTGTTGTCTGGTTTTGGTATCAGGGTGATGCTGGCCTCACAGAATAAGTTTGGAAGTGCTCCTCTCTCTCCAATATCTTGGAATAGTTTCAGAAGAATATGTGTTCTTCTTTAAATGTTTGTTAGAATTCACCCATGAGGTCATCTGGTCCTGGATTTTGTTTCCTGTGGGCTTTCTGATTACTGATTCAATTTCATTACTGGTCATCTGTCTTTTCGTATTTTCTATTTCTTCCTGATTCAGTCTTGGGAGAGTGTACATTTCTAGGAATCTATCCATTTCTTCTAGGTTGTCCTTTTTATTGGTGTATCATCATTTATAGTCATCTCTTACAATCTTTTGTATTTCTGTGGTGTTGGTTGTAACTTCTCCTTTTCCATTTCTGATTTTATTTGGGCCTCCTCTCTTTTCTTCATCTTTTCTTCTCTCTTTCTGCTCTTTTTCTTTCCTTCTACTAGCTCTGGGGTTTGCTCTTTTTTCTAGTTCCTTTAGGTGTAAGGTTAGATTGTTTATTTGAGATTGTTCTTGTTTCCAGAGGTGGGCTTGTATCACTTTAAACTTCCCTCTTAGAACTGCATTTGCGGCATCTCATAGATTTTTGGATCATTGTGTTTCCACTTTCATTTGTCTTCAGGTATTTTTTTAAAATTTCCTTTTTGATTTCTCCAGTGACCCACTGGTTTTTTAGTAGCACATTGTTTAGCATCCATGTGTTTGTGTTTTTGCAGTTTTTATTCTCATGGTTGCTTTCTAGTCACATACTGTTGTGGTTGGAAAAGATGCTTGATATGATTTCAATTTTCTTAAATTTTGGCAGACTTGTTTTGTGGCCTAGCATGTGATCTAAATTGGAGAATGTCTTGATTATCTGCAAAACTTCATTTCTCCTTCAAATCTGAATAACAGCGTTACCAAGTAGAGTATTCCGAGCTGTACGTTTTTTCCTTTCATCACTGCTGGGCCACACACAGGCCCAGAGGAAATGGTGATGGGTCAATGCTGGTATCTGGGAGGCAGGTGGTCTGCAGCCCCAGGTGCGGGGGTTAGAAGGGCTCTGAGCCTTCTGCGAGTCTGCAGGTGAGGGGAGAGAGAGGACAGGGGTTGACAGAGGGCTCTGTGAGTTCACCATGGGGGCAGACTGGAGCAAGTTTACAGATGGTAAGGACCAAGAGAGGTGAGGGTGAAGACACCGGTGAGTAAAAGGTGGCGAGGCCAATCCTGGGGCTGGAGCAGAGTGGGCCTGGTGGGGTAAGCCCCCACGGCTTTGGGGAGTCCTGATGGTCTAGACCTCTCCAAGGAGCAGGCTGGAGCAGAGTGGGCCTGGTGGGGTAAGCCCCCACGGCTCTGGGGCGTCCTGATGGTCTAGACCTCTCCAAGGAGCAGGGCTTTTCTAACAGCATTTCCTCTTGTCACGAAGTTGCATCTTTATTAATTACTTCAGTCTCACAGAGTGATGTTAGTTCCACATTTCAGGGAGAACTTTATGTCAGCACATCAGACAGGTTTCATTCAACAAAATTTAAGAGGTCCCAGCTCTGCTGTGGGTGCTGGAGATATAAGAGAAAACAGAACAACGCCGGAGGGAGAGGCACACAGACAGACACGGTGCAGGGTTACAGGCAAGGCAGGAGGGCTTGGTGCCTCAGCTAACACCTCCCACTCCGCCCAAGGATCCCGAGGGAATGGCGCCGTGTGGAATGATTTAAAAATGAATAGAACCAATGCTAGTTTCTAAAAATAAGCACGTTTACATCATTTCTCCATTGATTTACTTCAGACTAGATACAATTTACTTCACCTTAATGTGTTTTAGTTAGTATTACTGCAACCCATAATTTACATCTGCGATCCGTAATCACACCTAACATCTCTGTCCCTCTACACCAAGTGTTCTGGACAAATCATTGGGCCCTTAAAGGCAGTATTTATAGGAAAACTCAACTTAGGTGCCCCTTAGGGAAATGTGTGTAAGGATCAGATCTTCAGCTGTGTGGTTTTCTAAAATGGGGCACACTTTGGCCGCAGCTGTGGCTGTCTTGCCGCTCTGTCTCATCAGAGCTGGGAGACAAGGAGGCTGTTGTAATTGCTGACCCCACTGTGAGCATGTGAGACTGGATAATGTATGGAATGAAAAAAAAAATCATCAAAAGTAAAAAAAAAAAAAAAAAGGGCACGTAATCACCAACACACTTTTCGAATTCAAAGTCAGAACTCAGCCTGTACAAGCAGCTCTGCGTTCATTTAGCCTCTATAAAAGTGAGGTAATAGATGACACACCTTAATTTTCTTTTTCTTTTGTTTTTTTTGGCCACACCATGCTGCAAGCGGGATCTTAGTTCCCTGACCAGGAATCGAACCTCCACCCCCTGCAGGGGAAGCATGGAGTCTTAACCACTGGACCGCCAGGGAAGCTCCCGCCCACCTTTTTTTTGCATCTTAATTTTAAAATCTGACAAAGATTAGTTCAACATAAAAATCTAATTAAAAAGACAGGTTTTCAATAAATTTCAATTAATTATACTGATCATAAATGATATTTATTAAGGAATGCATAGTCTTGTGATTCAAAACCAAATATTTTAAAAGAATGATTTACCTGATAAAAACTGACATGAAAGTATTGTTTAAAATTGTAATAAAAAGCAAAAGACATTTAGAAGAACTTGTCTCCTTTTAGAAAACATAGACTTTAAGGATTAAAAGTAACTTTCCAAACACATTCTGAGAATTAAAAGCTCACGTCACAGAAACATTTAATAACAAACATCGACCAACGGTTTACAAGTTGTACAATAAATAAAAAAGCCTCCTAGTTTTTTTCCTTACCAAAAAAACATGAACTGATGAAATAACAATAGAAAGTTGACATTAATTTCTGAAGAAAAGGCACATCCAGGCAAAGGAGTCAAGGCGATTTGTAAAACGCAGAGTTACATGTACACGGTGCATAATCACTGCACGCAGAGGCGGGTTCCGGGAGACTCTGAGGTCCGGGAACGCGGTGCCAGTTCCGGCCGGTCGCCTGGCTGCGGTCCTCAGAGGCTGGACCTTCTCTCGGGCCGCGGCGCACACCTGGCGACGGCCGCTCGCCAAAGCAGCGGGGCCAGGAGGAGGCTGAGCGTGGTCACACTCAGGATGAGGAGGTACACCTGCCGGGGGCGGGGCGTCAGCGCGGCCGGGGGCGTGTCTCCGCATCACGGCGTGCGAGCCTCTGGTGCCCGGCCTGGACGAGGGCGCCCCCTTCCCCAAGAGGTCCCGGGGACTGGGGCGCCCCCCCACCCCAGCCCTACTGCCCCTAACAACCCCGCTCCACCAGCCGGGCAGAGACTCACCTCCCGAGAGATGATACGTGCTCTGCGCGCCCGGCTCCCCAGGACCAGAGAGAACTCGCTGACCTGGGCCAGCCCCGCGGCCACGATCCACTTGACGTACTGGCTGGTCTTGGGCAGCAGCAGAGACAGGACCAGGGCTGCCAGGGCGAACTGGCAGAGCGGCAGGTCACGCTCTGCCAGGCCGGGCCCGGAGCACCGCCCGCAGGAAGCAGGGCGGGTCCGGGGTGGGGGGAGGCCGCCCCAGCACCGCGTGGGAGGACGCACGGAGACACCCCGGGGAAAACCAAGGCCCTCCCGCCAAACGAGTATCGTGCAGCCTTCAGAATGGAAACTTTGTTTTCAACGCAACGTAAAGAAAGCGGAGGAAAGCAGCCTGCGGCGGGCAGCGCAGTTCAGCCGCCATCGGGGCACCGCCCCTTCTCATCCGCAAAGCCAGCGGCCACTACCCAGGCCACGCCCACTCCCAGAATCCCACGCTGACACGGGCACCTCAACAATTTGTAGTCACAGAGATCAGACAAGTGGAAAGTGGCGAAATAGTTCTCAGTGGCCGTGAAAAGGTACGTTTGCGTCACCAGAGCCGGGTTGCGGTTCTTTAGACCCACTTAGAAGTCAAATTACAGAGCAAGGGTGTCACTGGAGGATCCAGAGAGCGGTTTCTCCAGTCCCAGCTTCTGAAACCCCCGTTTTCAACACAAACTGAGCCGAAGGGCCATCCCGATCCAAGACGCCCCAGCTGCCGGGCTGCGCTGGGCGGGGGGCACACACAGGCAGGAAGCGGGGCACGTGGTGTGACAGGGGAAAGCAAAGGCAGGGCGGACTCGCAAGCAGGGGCCCTACCTTCATGGCCACCACCGAGAGCGTGAGGGCCAGCAGCACGGCGAGCTCGCGCAGCACGAAGGTGGGGAACACGTGAAGTCCTGGGGGACGGGCACGGGCGATCGTCTGGGCTGGGCGGCCGGCCTCCCTGCCACCCCTACATCCACAGGCTCCTCCGCCAGGACGGGAAGGGGCAGGGTGTCTCCCACCCACTCCACCCCGAGACCCCGAGCAGAGGGCCGGGTGACTCGGTGCTCCCCGCCCTGTTTCCACGGGCTTCAGAACCTGCCTCTCGAGGCACCCAGAGTCTCTGGGGCTCTTGGACCCACCGAGCGGTGCAGGGTGTGAGCGAGAGGCCAGATGGCCGTGCTGTGACCACGAGTGGGACCGCCCCCCTCCACGGGGACATTCCCAGGGCAGCAGCCTCGACACACTAGTTTGATTTTTTGTATTAAAATTAGAATTTCTTCCTGCACTTGATGTGGACGTGCTGAAGTGGGCCTGCCACCCTGCTGAGCGGTGGACCCTCAGGACCACCAGTCAGGAGCCCCCGTCCCTCAGCTCAAACCTTCCCTCCTTCTAAGGTAGAGTCCCTCAGACCCTAGTCGCCATGGGGACTGTTTTTGCGGCACAAGCTAAGTAGAAACACGTGTGAGCAGATGAGACCCAGTGGGAGTGTCACCCCTGGAGGAGGAGGGTCACCTATGGACGCGAAGAACACGATGGCCAGGAAGTCGCGGACGGGCTCCACGCAGGACACGACCTCCTCAGCGACCACGTGGCCCTGGGAGGACACCAGGGCTCCGGCCAGGAAGCAGCCCAGCTCCATAGACACGTCCAGGAGCTCGGTGACCTGAGGGGAGGAGGACACAGGTCACGCCAGGTGCACCCGCCAGTGACTCTGCTGAGGACACACGAGAGGGCCTCTTGGACGCGGCGGGATGTCCCCATAAAACTGCGACAAGCCAGCTTCCCTGCCCCCGCCCAGGCCCCTGCGGCGTCCCAGGAGAACCCCACAGAAGGCACAGCAGGGGACGTCAGCTCACTGACCACGAGCGAGAGGAAACGGTCATACAACAGTTGCAACCATCGTTCGTGTAGACTGCTGCAGACGTTTTGAGTGGGACTATTTCCCAAGATCTAAGAATTTGTGACACACTTTCTTTACCCTGAATCAATAAACAGCCCAACTCCCCTGGCATTAAACACGTGGCACACAAAACTATTCCCCCACCCCCACCCTGGCCAGCGCCTAGAGGAAGGAAGCGGACACGGTGTTTAAATCGGGGAGGTAAATCCAGTGACGAGAGCAGCAAAGACAGATGGACGATGTTCCAGGAAGCCCTGCTGACGACCGTGTCAGAGCCCATCAGATGCCTGGGAGCGGATCCGACACAGCGCTCGCTGCCGCCGCACACGTGACACACGCCGGGCAGCGCGGACACGGACGCGGGGAACCAAGGGCGCCTAGCGTTACGGGAGCAGTCACAGAACTCCCTGTGCCTGGAAGCCGACCAGCTGAACCCATCCCCGTGACCCAGAAGACCACGACCAGACAGCCTGCAGAGAGGGGGCCGGGCTGGCCGCCCGCCCACCTGGGGACAGCAGGGCGTCTGGGCCACCCATGCTCGGCCACGCGGCTTCTGTGCTGTGACCTTCGACTTCGACTTCACGGGGGTGAGGAGACGCTCGTGGAGAACAGGTCCTGACCACGGCCATCCACCCCGCGCTAACTCGCCTCCTGTGGATGGCAGGTCTCAGTGAGAAAAGAAAGCAGTGCGTTTCCAGAGGACAACACACAGCATCTCCGTGACCTGGAGCCGGAAAACACGTGTCACGCAGGACCCTGAAGTGCTGCCCTTAAAGAACGATCACAGCACCACGCTACAATTAGGAACTTCCGTTCAAAAACACGTCGTCAAGAGAGTGAAAGGCAAGTCACAAACTGCAAGACATTAGCAAAACTGTATCTGACAAGGAATACCATTCAGCCGTGGGAAGGAATGAAGCACTGGCACGGGCTACAGCTTGGGGTCAGCCTCTGAAACATGCTGGGCGGGGAGAAGGGCACGGCCACCTGGGGAAACCAGCTGCGGTCACGCAGGCCCACACGGCCCGGGCCTAGACCCGCACGTCCAGCCTCACTCCCACGGCCCGGAACGTCTAAGCACAGACGGCGCGAGTGAGCGGCGGCCTCGGGCGCTAGATGCCTCCCCCAGCGCCCGGAACCCGCGCAGGCACTCGGGACACACGGGCCGCAGAGCGAGGCTGCTTCGGCTCAAGTGCCGCTGGGCGGCAGCACGGAGCGCCGGGTCAGAGCACTCTGCTGGGTGCCATTCCAGAGGACACTCCAGATGGGGCGGAGCAACGCACAAAACCCAAGTCGGTCACATACGTGAACGGCTCTGAGCAAAAGCAAACCTCAGTCTTCTCCCAAGATTACGAGACACTAGCAGGCAACGCAACTGTGTAAGGAAGTTCTTTTCCTCAGTGTCCTTTATAGGATTAAACTTTTCTCTTGACCTAACTGTAGGCTCATGTGCAGTTCTACGAAGTCATCCAGAGACCCCGGTACCTTCCCCCAGGCTCCCCCATGGCAGCATCTTCCCAAGTCACAGCACGAGTCCCGTGGATGTGACACCGTGGAGCCACGTGGGCCGCCCGTGACCTCCGGGGTCCTCCCCACCGCCCTCCCTCCTCAGCACCCGGCCAGCGGCCTTCCCCCATCTCTGATCTGTCTTCACGAACTGCACGGAAGTGGAGTGACATAGCTCCTGACCTTGGGGACTGGCTTTTCGAGTCAGCACAGCTCTCCGGCGACTCACAGACCCACGGTTCAAAGCTGGATGGCTGCCCTGGCGTGGAGGGCCGTGGCTGGCTGAACTACGCGCCTGAGGAAGGCCATCTGGGCGGTCTGGGCCGATGGGAGCACAGCTGTTGTCACGCTCACACGTCAGTTTCCACGTGAACACGGGTCTTCACTTCTCCGGCGCACGTCGAGGGGCGCAGCTCTTCCGTGCAGGTGATGCCCCCAGAGCTGGGACTGTTTACGGGGTCTCCGGCCCCTCCCCTGCTCTCCCATGAGAAGCCTGTCCCTTAACTGGGACGGCCGCCTCCCAAACAAGCCTCTATGGTGAGCTTTTCACGTTACAGTGAAAGAAGTTACACTGCTCACTAGCTTGTTCTCATCAAACAGAACAAAAAGTCGTTTTAAACTGTGATTCTTGCTTCGGATGCAAAGCGTCTAAGACACACTCGCACGGTTTCACACTCACAAACACCATCCCAGCAGAGAGCCTAGAGCGCGGGCAGAAGCGCCAGGCAGCACGACTGTGCGCGGATAAAACACCCACAAGCGTCTCACGGATGCCAACTGTTAGTAAAATGAAAGAGAAAGGACCGATCACAAGCTCTCGGTGAACAGAGGGTGAGTCAGGCGACGTAAGCGGCGGGCATTCGGGGCCTTACCGTCAGCATGAGGAAGGTGAAAGCGGAGATTCCCAGGATGAGGACCTCCTTGTTCCCCTTGCTCTCCGCGTGCAGCCTCCGGCAGTACGGTCCCACGAGGTAGGTCCTCACGACAAGACAGAAGAGGAGAACCGCAGCAAGCGAGAAGAGGACCTGCCCGACCAGGCCCAGGACCCGCAGGATCTCCATGGCGACGCTGGGAAAGAGAGGGAGACGCCTGATTCTCCTCAGAATACGCTCAAGTCCAACGAAATGACCTTTCATTCCTTTTTAGCATTACAAAATAAATGACCCAAATCGCAGACGTTTCCATTACTAAATGTTAGAATAAAATCCATCAAACATTAACCTCAGAAATTAAGTTACTTGAATATAGAAGCTGAATTGTGTTGCAATTAATACTTTGGAGTAAGTACATTTTATAGGATGTAATGACTCGTGACTGACAGCTTATGTGTCTCCATCGATGACAGATGATAAAAGTCCTCACTAGGAATTAACCCCCATTTGAAATTCTTTGTAAGGCAACAGTCGCTCTGTAACACGACACTGCAGGCTCCCCACCAAAGCGTGACTGGGGGATGCCAGCGACTTTCAGAAAAGCCTTCCCTTAGCCCAAGCCAGAACTCTGAATTTTCTGCTACTTAGTCACGGAGAAAAGGCTTCTGCACGAAGCCCTTTTTAGAATATGCTACTCAGATCTCAATATATTGTTAAGATCTCAACCTAATGACCTTCACAAGATAGGCATTATTGTGCATCTGTCGTGTTCATGGTAACATACACAGTTTTTAACCCCAGTTCCCCATCACATTTAGGAAACCCTTCAGTCCAAAATTCTGGTTTAAGAGCTCTTGATGGAAGAATATAAATCAGGTGGTAAGAGAGGACTCGCCCCTGCAGCCAGGCCTAGACCAGCAGCCCAGACACGTCCCAGGGTGTGTGATGCCTCAGGGCGTCACAGCAGAGCCTCTGTGAACACCCACGGCTAAGGCTCAGGATGACAGCCCAGGGGAGAAGGCGGGGTCTGTGGCCTCGGCAGGAAGAGAAACCTGCGCGAAGTCCCAGCCAGGCCCCCACAGCCCGGCAGCTGACGCCGAACTCCTCACCCACCGCCCGCGACCCGGACCCTCAGGGCCGGCACCGGGCGCCCCTTCCCCCTGTACCCCAGTGACCCCTGACTCATCCCCTTCAGTGGGCTGCAGAGGCCAAAGCAACACGTGGGGATGCGGTCTGACGTCCGTGACCCGAGGGCCGGGGCCACGTCTCCTGGGCTGGACCCGGGAATGGGTCGTCCAGGCCCAGCCACACTGGGGGTGGCGTGTGGGGGAGCTCGTGCGCCGTCCACGTCCACCCTTGACAGACGGCCCTGCCCACCAGGGAGAGGCGCCCCCGGACTTCCTTCCGTGGGGGGCAGGGGGCGGGGTGCTCTCCCACTCGCTTGTTGCTGAGTTAGCCGCTCTCAGCGCTCACCTGTCTGTTAACTGCGTTAGTCTCGTTTTTCTCATTGATTTGTAGATCTTCATGAAATGAGAAACTTAACCCTCTGTCTTAAAATCAACTATACTTCGATTTTAAACAATAAGACAGAACGTGTACACACATCTCTTTCCCATTTCTCTTTGGCCTGCTTACCTAATGTGTTCCTGTACATGTATGTGCACGTATACGTGTGTGCACACATGTATGTGTGTATATGTATGTGTGCAGGTCTGTGTGTATCCATGCGTGTGCGTGGGTGGATGTGTGTTTGTGCGTATTTAAACATTCAAAGTATGAAACCTCAGTGACACTGATCGCGTTTCTCGTCCTTTATGGCTTCTGGAATTTGTGTTCTGCTTGCACATCTTCAATATTTGGTAAAACATTCATCCATACTTTCTTCTAGAACTTTCATGGTTTTGTAAGATTTTAATTCTAGTAAAATTTGAATTACTTTATAATTTTATCATAGTCTCTGTGTTCTGTCCTTTACCTGTGAAATATTTGGAGGGAAGAAGATAATTCTTTCCTTTAGGAAAGATCAAGACGAGTTCTGAATAAAGCTGAATTAAGAGGCAAAGCTTATATTAACATTACTATTGATTTTATTTAATATTTTTCACTATAAATTTTCCCTGGTTATCAAAATTGGAAAAGAGGTTTCCCCAAATTATACAGAAAAGTAAATAAAGTAAACAGTAAGCTCACCCTAATCTACCCCTCCACTGGACGCTCTGGAACACACATTTCTAGCCCCCGCCTTCTCCTTTATGCAGTTAAAATAACATTGTATGTAATTTTTAACAGCTTTTTTGATACATGTCTCATTTCACACAATTCACCCATTTGAAGTCTACAATTCAACGGCTTCTAGTCACAGAGCTGTGCCACCACCACAGTCTCAGAATGTATTTCATCCCCGAGAGCGAGCCTGCGCCCCTTACACTCACTCCCCGAGCCCAGCCCCCAGCACCACCAGCCTGCTGTCTCCGTGGACCTGCCTGTTCTGGACGTTTCATATAAACAGAATCGTTTGTGGGAACCATGGTGTGGGCTTTGGCGTCTGTCCTCAGGGCTCATCCGCGCTGTAGTGTGTGTCAGCGCGTCATTCCTTTTTATGGCTGAATGACATTTCCCTGTATGTTTTATTCACCTGTCTGTTAGCTAATGGACATTTGAGTTGTTTCCACGTCTCAGCCATCATGACGAATGCTGCCATGAACACTCACGCACAAGTTTTTTTTACTGTGGTAAAATATTTGTAACATAAAATTTACCACCTTCCCCATTAGTGTGTAACTCATGGCATGAGGGGCATTCACGTGGCTGTGCCACCTTCGCCCCCCCAAAGGTGACACCTGTGGACAGGTGTTCCCATTCCTGTGGGGTACACACCCTGGAGCAGAAGAGCTGAGTCACGTGGCAGCTCCATGATTCTCCTTCTGAGAAATACTACATGTGGTCTTGACTCTTTTTTACAACCTAACACAACGCAGGGCACTTTTCCACGTCATTAAAATTCTCGGTAAACATGGCTTCTCATGACAAAACAGGAATTACATCAACGGGACCAGTACCAGTATTGGATGAAATTTTAAATTAGGAAGATAAAAAGAAAAGCTTTCCAAGTCTTCTGCCTGAGCCGTACCTGTCTACCTGGCAGGGGGCCTGGTTCCCAGGTGATACCCGTAGTTCCCAGGGGGCCCGGACACTCTTGGCCGCGGTTCGGATTCTGCCTGGGAAAGGGGGTTCCCGCCTCTCCCGGGAAGGACTTACTGCACATCCCAAACAGAACTCAAACGACTTTCAGCTAAAGTTACAAATCCTTTTTCTGTCTAAATGTTTTTTCAGTTACTTACCCTGAAAATCTGTAGCCAGAAGGACTAATGCAACAAAGGTCGCTTTTCTGACAGTTAAAGACCTTTGGATCAAAGAAAAATGACAAAGGGCCTTCCTGACAAACGGCCTTTAACAGCTGCACATACGAGGGGCGTGTCAGGTGCCTTACGAGTCTCTCCTGTTGACAGCCAGCACACTGTCCAGGTTCCACCTTGTTCCCATCCTACAGGCGAGAACACAGCCCGCAGGGTTGGCAAATGGAGAGCTGGGGCTCCAAGGTGGCCACACACCAGGGCCGGAGGCTTCACCTCTGGGAATCTCAGTTAAAAACCACTCCCTCCTTCTACTTTCCCCAGAGAAGAGATCTTGATCACTTTGGATTGCTGAAACTTATTACAATATCTGGCAAAAGGCAAATACTAAAAATACAAAACGCTTCCACCCCGCCGGTCAGCAATGAGGCAGGCTGTCCACACCCCCCGGACGGGGCTCAGCAGGAAGATGAACACACACCCACCCTCAACCACGCCTCAACATGGGGCTGCTGGCTTTAAAAAATAATGAAAGGATCCAGAGACTCATGTTATCAGATATAAAATGTCCAGGATACGACTGGGAATCACTCAGCACACCAAGAATCAGGAAAACCACAACCTGAATGAGACTCCAACGTCAAGACCCGTCATCACTAGGGTTATCTATCTGACAAAGATTTTAAAGCAGCCACATCGTAAAAATGATTCAATAGCACTTAAAAAATTCTCTTGAAACAAATGAAAAAATAGAAAATCTCAGCAAGAAACAGAAGTTATAAAAAGAAGAATCAAATGGAAATTATACAACTAAACAGTGTAATAACCCGAGCAAAAATCTTGCTGGATGGGCTGAATAGTAGAGAGATGACAGAGGATGGGACCAGTGGACGTGAGGACAAACGGACAGAATCTACCCAGTCTGAACAACAGGCAGAAAACAGACCGAAAAAGAAGTGTCTCAGAGCCCCGTGGGACAACAGAAGAGCCACGTGCGCATCACTGGGGTCCCACGAGGAGGGGGCAATCGGGACTGAAAAAAAACACCTGAGGAAACAATGGCCGAAATTCCTAAACTAGGAATAGACAAGAGACATAGAGCTACAGCTTCGAGGAGATGAACGAACGCCACACAGAACAAACCCAAAGGTATTACGGGCCGGAGGTGTGTGTCCCCCCAGAGTCATCTGGAGGTGGGGCCGGTGCTGGGACTAATGGCCTCTATAAGAGAGACCGGAGGGCTCTGCAGCCTCTCCACCTCCCCTACCGTGGAGACACAGGAGAAGACAGCTGCCTGAGAGGGCACCAGCACCCTAATCTCCGGCGCCCAGCCCCCGAGGCTAAACGTCTGCTGTGTAAGCTGCCGCATCTGTGGTGTCTGCTGAAGAGCCCAAGCTAAGACACCAAGACAGCGTAATTCAATTTCTGAAAACTAAAGGCAAAGTCTTGAAAGCAGCCAGAGAGCAGCCTTGCGTTACTTGTGGAGAAACACAGATCTGAACGACAGCCGGTTTATCACTGAAGCCGTCGGAGGCCAGGGAGAAGCAGCACAGCACTGCCAGGCACTGGAAGAAAGAAATGTCTGCTGCAGACCAACACCCGGTGGCCACGTCCTCCAGCGGGAAGGGAGATAAGACTCAGATGAGGAAACCGAGAGAACCTGCCATCGGCAGCAGACTAACCATGAAAGAATGCCCAGAGCCCTCCAACAGAAACTGGGAACAGAGCAGAAGAAACCTTGTACTTGAGAAGGAAAGGAAGGTCGGTATTTCGATAAACAAATGATCTGAAGCCAGAAAAACAGACCGTGAACTGAAGTACGGCAGCAACCCTACCTGGCGTGTGCGCCGGCTCCCGCCTGGATGAGCGTGGGCAGGACAGCCATGAACAGTCCCAGCTGCACGTCCTGCGTCACCAGCATCCCCAGCAGCACCGCGCCGTAGTCGATGTCGCCTGCTTGGGGAAAAGTCACTAAGAGCGTGTGGACTCAAGTCGGTTAACCTTGACACACGCTCAGAACGCGCGGCCACCTACCTTCCTTGTCGCTGCGAGCGCTGCCCACAAGGAACTTGGACACCAGGGGTGTGCTCGACAAGGAGAGGCAGGTGGAGATAAAGACGCTCTGGGTGGGTCTGATCTGCAGAAGGTGGCCCCAGAGCAAGCCAAAGGCCACCATGAGCAGAGTCATGTAGCAGGGCCCCTGCAGGGAGATCTTCCACACCTGGGAGAGAGCACAGGGGTGAGCACACACCTCAGTGCCCGCGGCCCCGCAGAGCGCGGGCACGCCTGCCCGGGAACCGGCCGGCCCCGCAGCAAACACACCAGCGCAACACCACGAAAAGCGGGGGCGGGCACACGCGGTCACCGAGCGCTGGGCGTGGTTAGGGACGAAGCACGCCCTCCACACTCTCCGCGTCGTGCACTGCCATCCTCAGAACACACCTGGAGCTGGGGACCCCTCCGCCCCCTCTTCCAGCGGAAACGGGACACACCTGAGCAGCCCAGGTGATTCACAGATAAACGACAGACAGTCGAGGGCACGAGCATCCTCGGTGACAAGGCCCGGGAAGGATCTCGCAGACTCGGGCGTCTCTGAACTGTCTCTAATCAGGCCTCTAGGAGATTTCACAGAAGACTGAGAGGGACCTGCCAGCAACTGCTGACACTTCAAAACCCCGCCAAGTAACCTCCCACCATGACAGGGCCACACGGGTACCCCACAAGGCAGGAGAGCCACCGGTACCTCAGGGTGCGCTAAAGCTGTCAGTCACTTATCGCTGAGAAATAAAAGCAAAATAAACGTGGACTTACTAGCGTAGTTATCAATGGATATAAACTTTCTGCACGCCGAGCCCATGGGCCTGCCTACGAAGGGGCGGGATGCGCTCCAGGTGCAGGTCAAGGGTCAGGGCCGCCAGGCGGGGAGCAGCCAGGCTCGGTGGCGCTCAGGGACATCGGAGCTAGGGGACATTAGAGACCCCAGCTCGCCCCAGACCCAAAGGCACCCAATAAGGCCGGTCCCGGCCCAAGCCCCTGCCCTGACTTACGACACACACCTGCTCCCACGAGCCCTGCCTCAGGCTGCATCCCCCGGCGCAAAATCCCTAAAGCATCACAAAAACGTATCACACTGATGCGGGCACGCAGACATCATGGTGAATGACGTTACTTCCTTATTTAACCCTGAACACCACAGTGCTGGGGAAGACAGCTATGAGACTCTGGACCCAGAGGACACCTGACTCTTCCCAACCCCTCACAGCCCAGATGAGAACGCGCCAGCTGAGGTGGCTGCACCAGGGACGCGGGGGGACCAGACGCTGCCCCTCCGCACTCCTAACCGCAAGGTAACACCGCTGCTTGCTGTGAACGTCTGAACGCACGTGAACACCGAGGGGTCCAGGCTGCGCTTTCACAGGGCTGCCTGGGAAGACCCTCCCGCTCCCGGGAGACCCCACAGGTCCTCGCCAGGCCCCTCTGGCCCAGCCACAACACACACCTCAACGGAATTAACAGGAAGAATTCGGCCACTTCCCTTAGGACCAAGAGAAGTGGCCAATTTTCTTTATACTTTAGATTCAGAAATTAACACATGGAGGTGATTGTGCCAGAAGGATGAAAAAGATACCAGAGTACCAGGAGAAAGCCCTGAACTGACTCAGGACACTGTATGAGGAGGAAAACTGACAGGAAGTGAGTCGTCAGTGGATGGACAAATGGAGCTTTAATAGAAAAAAAGGGGGCGGGACTTCCCTGGTGGCACGGTGGTTAGGAATCCGCCTGCCAGTGCAGGGGACACAGGTTCGAGCCCTGGTCTGGGAAGATCCCACACACCGTGGAGCAACTAAGCCCGTGCACCACAACTACTGAGCCTGTGCTCTAGAGCCCGAAAGCCACAACTACTGAGCCCACGTGCCACAACTACTGAGGCCACGCGCCTAGAGCCTGTGCTCCGCAACAAGAGAAGCCACCGCAATGAGAAGCCTGCGCACCACAACAGAGTAGCCCCTGCTCGCCGCAACTAGAGAAAGCCCGCGCGCAGCAACAAAGACCCAACATGGCCAAAAATAAAAATAAGTAAATAAATTTATTAAAAAACAAAAAGAAAGAAGAAAAGGAGGAACTGGGGAGAGGGGTGGGCAGGGCCGGGCACAGCTGCTCCTACGGCAGCGCAGGCTCAGGCCGAGCTCACTTCCCTTCCTGCAGGAAGCACGCTGGTGGTCAGAGAGGACTTGGAGAGCAGCACCCACGGGTGTTTGGCGCTTCTGGGCTCCTTCTGTGTCGCCACAGTCACACTATACGCTCACTTTTTCTTTTGAAGTTCAGCATTTAACATTTTTCTCTTTGTTACTGCACATTCTTGTAACACTTTTAATGGCTACGTAAGAGTCCACCCAGCAGCTACATCCCAGCTTAGCCTCAGACACTCAGCCTGCTTTGGATCTTCCATAAAAATGCTACAGTGAGGAGCTGAGTACCTTTTAGGGGCTAATTTTAAAAACAAAAACCAAAACTTGGGCTTGACTCTTCCCTTTGCCTAGAAACCCAGGAGCAGAACCACAAGTGAAGGACGTGAACCTGGCAAGGCTCTCGAATCCAACTGCCGGACTGCTCCCCAGAAGGGGCACGAGCTGTCACTCTCATCAGCCTGGTGGGAGGGCGCCCAGTGACCACCCGCAAAGTCACTGAGAGCCCTGCTGACTCGACACTAGTGTCCTGTTAAGCTGGTGGCAAATGGGGCCTGGATGGAGCTGCCCCTTCCTGTAACCAGCAGCCTCCCTGTCATTTCCCACACACCCCCATCTGCTTTCTCATCAGCTTTCTCCTCTTCTGTGAGCTGTCTGTTCAAACACAAAGTAGCTTTTCATGAATTCACTTCCAACCTAACTCTGTTTCCATTCTCGAATATTCCGGCTTTCAAAGTAATCATTCTAAAAGTCAACAAATTTAGGAGGAACTGTTGCTTCCACTATTTTAACATTTATTCATACATATGGTCTTAAATACTATTAACCTTTCAGATATTTTCATCTTACAGTGACACAGCAATAATCAAAATTTGCCACTTATTTAGGAAAACGAGGAGTTTTTCCCCAGAGTAACACACTGAACGTTCCATCCCTATGATATTTCGGCCTCTACCAGCGTTGGACCCTCTTGGAGGGACTCAAAAATCAGTAAGTTTGAACACAGCACTTCTCAGACCCGGTTTGGAATTAGCCACTGAAAGCTAATTCCATTTATTCACTGAATTTTCACTCTTTTTTTTTAAACATTTTATCTTCTGGAGTTTATGTTCCAGAAATAACATCAAACTCCAACACCATATTCTACTCTAAACAGACCTCATCTCCTGGGCAGGTCTCCAACGAACGTGGACGGTGGTTGCAGGGCACGTTAATCTCAGTGGGGCAACGACACAAGCACACTGGTGGACTCACCTTTCTCAGCTTCTCTGGGGAAAATTCTAAGCCAACGAGGAAGAGAGTAAAGAACACGCCAAACTCTCCCAACGTCTCCACCTGCACAACTGACTGAGAAACAAGAAAGTTTTAAAACCGTAAAACTGAACGTATTTAAGATATCACGTGTACTTCACAGAACCATCTTGTCCTAACATACTCAGTGGGACTCCACCAAAAAGCCCAGTATTTAAAACAACAAACAAACAACGATCTGAATTTCCTCTATATCTGAGATACTCTGAACTTCCTGACGGTAGTGCCTTTTTTCCTTTTTCTTGATTAGCTGGAGGAATATTTTTATTTATTTTCTAGGAAACAACTCATGAATTCACCCACTTTCAAGTTCATTAATTTCCACTGGTACTTCCATTACTTCCTTCCATTAGCTTCCTTTGGGGACGGGGAGGCATTAAACCTGAGTTTAACACTTAACTGACAGGAGTGCTTTACTTTCCTTGGGTCTGGGTGAGACTGAGTGTGGGATTTTCTCCTGGACCCCATCTGGCCACTCCCCACAGGTCCTGACGTACAGTGCCCCTCATTTGCTTTTTACCATCAACGTTCCTGCACTACAGCAGACAGTGTTGTTCGTACCAGTACATTTGGTACTACTTATATTACTTACAGTTGAGGTTTGCATTTTGGCCACTAACTTTTTGATTTTTTCAACGTTCCCTGAACACGTGAAAATAGAGTCCAGGCCTTCGTGTGTCGGTGTGCCACCCAGGCCCCGCCGTGCGCCTCCTCTGTCTGCTGGCTGTGAACACCACCGATTTGCCCTCTTTCTATCAGCACATTTCCTCCTTTCACTCTCAACCTTTTATTCACTTTATTTTTATTCAATCTCGTTTGTTGTACTTTTTTTCCTGACACCATCTGCAAACCTGTCTCTTTTCATACAGAAGTTTATTCCACATATACTTGCTATAAAACAACGTTTGCTCTCAATTCTTTTATGTCTTCTGCTTTTTATGCTTCCTTACTGCTACTATTTATTTTCCCTTTTGAAAATTAGGCTGCAACCTGACTTCAAAGTAACATACTTAAACCTATACTTCTTGACTTAGAAAATGAAAGCCTGTTAACTCCCTACTATGAAAAGATAAATACTGAAGTACAATTACATACAATTAGACTCTCTCCATTAACCACTCCCTCTTTCGGCTAGTATGATCTTGCATTTTTAATTTGGTAATTTTATCTTGGTATTTTTGTTCGTTTGTTTGGGGTTTTGTTTTTGTTTATGTTTTTTGTTTCTGGCCACACCATGTGGCATGCAGATCCAGTTCCCCGACCAGGGATGGAACCTGGGCCCCCTGCACTGGGAGCGCAGAGTCGTAACCACTGGACCGCCAGGGAAGTCCTGATCTTGGTATTTTTATCTACTGTAATTATATTATTTTTCCATGGTATAGGTAACTTATTAAGAAATGCAATATTCATAGTACCCAGTTGGATCTATTACCTAGTTATTCAGCCTTAATTCTTTGCTTACGAGCTGTCTTTGCTGTTAAGTAAAAAGGAAAAGGAAGATACACTTGCGTCTCCCAGTGCCTGCAGATGTCCTGGAAAGGGAGGGTGGGACAAGGCCAGGCAAAGATTTTCCACCCACAGCTTTTTATACTGTTTCAATCACATAAGAACTACCTATTTAAAAAGCTGAGAGGAGACCATAATTGAAAAAGAGTCGTGCACCACCATGTTCACTGCAGCTCTATTTACAGTAGCCAGGACACGGAAGCAACCTACGTGTCCATGGACGGATGAATGGATAAAGAAGATGTGGCACGTGTATACGATGGAATAGTACTCAGCCATAAAAGGAAATGAAATTGAGCTATTTGTAGTGAGGTGGATGGACCTAGAGTCTGTCATACAGAGTGAGGTAAGTCAGAAACAGAAAAACAAATACCATATGCTAACACATATATATGGAATCTCAAAAAGAATAGTTCTGAAGAACCTAGGGGCAGGGGAGGAATAAAGACGCAGATGTAGAGATTGGACGTGAGGACACAGGGAGGGGGAAGGGTAAGCTGGGACGAAGTGAGAGGGTGGCATGGACGTATATACACTCCCAAATGTAAAACAGATGGCTAGTGGGAAGCAGCCGCATAGCACAGGGAGATCAGCTCGGTGCTTTGTGACCACCTAGAGGCGTGGGATAGGGAGGGTGGGAGGGAGACGCAAGAGGGAAGAGATACGGGGATATATATATATGTATAGCTGATTCACTTTGTTATACAGCAGCAACTAACACACCATTTTAAAGCAATTATACTCCAATAAAGATGTTAAAAAAAAAAAAAGTTGAATTAAAACCAGGCTTCCCAGAAGCCACCCTGCTGGGTAGCGGCTACACTCATCTCCTCACCAAGGTCCAGGCTCTCAGCCAGCAGCATCCAGGTACTGCTCACCTGGCAACACAGTCTGCTGTGAGGATCAGTCAGTGTGAAGGCCGCCTCGACCCCCCCGTGTTGTCCAGCGGGGGGATCCCTCAGGACCCTCCAGACCCGGTGCGGGTGGGCTACGCCGAGGAGGGGATGAGGCTGCAGGTGGAGCCCCCGCTTCACCGACTCCCATGCTACCCAAAGGGAAGCATCAGGCAGGGCGGGGCACACCGTGGCCCCTTCCCACACCCTGCACTGCAGGTTCCGCTGGGGTGGGACCAGGACACCTCTACATGGCACTCTCTTTCCCTTTGTCCACATTGCGTTTTCTTTTCAAGGACCCAGCTTGAAGCCCATAAGGCTTGGGACTCTTTCCTCACCATCAAAAGCGCCACCAACACAGGACAATGCTCCCCTCAATCTGCTCAGCAAACAGCCTTCAGCAGGAGCAGCCTCAGCACCCGCATCCTCCCGGGCCTCCAGACACCCACAGGCAGGCTGGGTCACTGCTCACTACTTTACCAGCTTCTCAGGGTGTTAAGCGTGGTTTTTGGTTTTTTGGTTTTTTTAATTTTTACTTATTTTCTTGCTGCACTGGGTCTTCGTCGCTGCGCGCGGGCTTTCTCTAGTTGCAGCGAGCAGGGGCTACTCTTCGTTGCAGTGCACGGGCTCCTCATTGTGGTGGCTTCTCTTGTTGCGGAGCACAGGCTCTAGGTGCGCAGGCTTCAGTAGATGCGGCGCGTGGGCTCAGTAGTTGTGGCACACGGGCTCAGTAGTCGTGGCACGCGGGCTCAGTAGTCGTGGCACGCGGGCTTAGTCACTCCGCAGCACGTGTGATCTTCCCAGACCAGGGCTCGAAGCTGTGTCCCCTGCCTTGGCAGGCAGATTCTTAACCACTGCACCACCAGGGAAGTCCCAAGCATGTTGTTTTTTTTTTTTTTACGCGGGCCTCTCACTGTTGTGGCCTCTCCCGTCGTGGAGCAAAGGCTCCGGACGCGCAGGCTCAGCAGCCATGGCTCACGGGCCCAGCCATTCCGCGGCATGTGGGATCCTCCTGGACCGGGGCACGAACCCGTGTCCCCTGCATCGGCAGGTGGACTCTCAACCACTGCGCCACCAGGGAAGCCCTCCAAGCATGTTTTAAAAATACATTTAATCCAGGATTTTTAGTTCCTTTCAGTGTCCGAATAATCCAGCCCATAATATTACTGCAAATAGAATCTTTAAAACTAATATAATTTTAAAGACACGAAGAGGATCATTTGTCTGGTCAAGCTGCTCATTCATTAATGAACAAAATGACTTTCTTACACTTTAGAGATTCCTCAGTTAACTTTAAAAGACATCTTCTTTGATGTGATTTATAAGAAACCACTATCTTCATTAATTCAAGTTCAACAGACACTAAACAGTTCAATTTTGTTCTTACCTTAATACTGTTGAGTCCGGAGGGCCCCAGAAGCACGCCACAGATGATGTAACCAAACATGGTCGGCAGTCCTATCGTTGTACAGAGCCAGCCGCATGGTAAGGACAACATCCCTATGGTGACGATGTCCTAACAGAAGGATAAACAGACAAGAAACACACACATAAGATAACAGGCAGCAAGAGAAAGGAGAAGGTAGGGTGGGACGGTACCCTGGCCTCACTGAGGGGGCAGAAAGGCAAGTGCGGGAGCCGAGGGAGGCTTCTGGGAGCAGGTTAGGCTCGCTCCTCAGCGTCTAACGATTACAGCGATGTGTCTGTCTCGCGTGGACCCCGTGACAGTCCTCTGAGAACTGTGAGTACGAGGACTCCTCTCAGGGCTCGAGTCCAGGAGCCCTTCCCCACTGTGCTCCCACGGCACGAAGGCGACCTAACCTTCAGGGTATGAACCGGTCCAGAAGAGACTCGTGGACGGTGCTAAGGATGCTGGCCCGAGGGTGGCGAGGAATGGGGTATTCACGTGGCCTCAAGATGCCGCCCCAGAAGCTACGCTACGTACAAAGGGGAAGGGGGGCAACTGCGCAGTGGAGAGACCCTGCCCCTCGCCAAGGGCACGAAGTCGCGTTCTCAGACTCAGCCCCTCCCAGTCCCCACGTGGTCAAAACCAAGGAAGGCCACACACGTGCTGTCTTTCACCCCTGGATTCGAGACAGCAGTTCAGGGATCAGCCCCTCACACGGGACAAGCCCGTGGGGACCGCATGTCTACCTGCCCCTCGGCTGTCTGTCCTGGCAGCACCTTGAAGGCTGAGTTCTTTGCCTCGGTCTCTTCTCCTGAACAGATTCCAGCGTCAGGGAGTTTAGCTGGAGACCCAGCGACTGATGTGGCCCTGCGCAGGCTGCACTCCCTCACTCTCACACCTGTCACTCACACGGTCCAAGTCCAAACAGTGATCCCGAACCACAACCCTGTCGACCTCGAGTCTAAAGAATTCCACGTCCCCCCACTAGACCGGCTCCCTCCAAGGGTGCAGGTGTGCACCTCAGGCCGCCCCCACGTCGACACAGGCCACACGTGAAACCACGGCCAGGCCCTCTCTGCCCCTCGAGAAGGAGCTATTCTAGCGAAGGCAGCTTTTAGGCAGCGGACGTGGGTGCCAGGCGGAGGCGCGGGCTACCTTGATGAGGTGGGGGTCTGCCCGCGGGATGGTGGCGTCCCTGGGCTTGGTCAGGATGTACTGGTTATTCTGGGAGTCGATGAGCATGCTCAGGCCCAGGTCCTCCTCAACCTCCCGGTTCGTGAGGTTCTGCTTGGAGCCGGCCTCGTCCTCTTCCACCCGCAGAACTGCCTCAAAGTTGACCCCTCTGACCTGTAACAATGACAGTGTTGTGTCACTACAACCAATTAGACGTGTTTAAGTTCAAGGTCAAATGTTAGAGAGTAAGTCCCCCACAGAAGAACGACAGGAACGTTCTCAGCATTCTGTCAAGTGTGACCAAAGACCAATAAATTAGAAAATTCGAAAAAGCCTTTCAATTGAAAAGCGATTTAAGGATGGAAGTGTTCAGGATTTCTATTACTTCCAAACACCTACTCTACCTGATTCAGGGCGTGGCGCTGTGATCTGTAACAAGAAACACATATTTGGTCTTAGACCCCTTTCCTGCCCACAGCCCCCAAACCCGCAGGACTTCCTGAGTGATAAAGAGCGATGCAAACATCTTGCCCTATATTGGGTCTTTTGGCCTCGGTTCCCGAATCACTCCAGAGCAGCAGAGGTGAAAGGAGTGTGCTGTCCTTCATAATAAGCCCCTCGCGACCTCACCTGCCCTCGGGTGAGCGAGGGGTGGTGGAGAGCCCCCGGGTACCCACGGGAGGGCCTGGTCACCAGAGGAGCCGGCCACGTGATGAGGGCTGAACTCGCAGCTCCACCACGGCCTCTGGGAGGGCAGAGGGGCTCAAGGCCGAGTTTGTCAGAAGCCTAAATAACGAAGCCTCCATGAAGACCCTTCAGTCACGAGCTTCCGAGAGCTTCCAGGCTGCTGAACGTGTGGAGGTGTTTGGGGGAGGCTGCCAGGCCCGGAGCGGGCAGGGGAGCGGCCACCGTCCCCCACACCCTGCCCCTGTACCTCTTCCGTCTGAGCTGTGTCCTTCGTGCCAATCTGCCAACCTAGCAAACAGACTGAGCTCTGTGGGCAGCACAGCAAACGCCAGAGGGAGGGGCGTTGGCATTTGGAGTAGGGGCCGTCTTGGGCTGGGCCTGTCCCCACGGGGTCCACGCCAGCCCCACGGGGACGGTGCCAGGGTGAACTGAACCACGGGAGGACCGGGGGAGGGCCAGTGTGGAAGAGCCCGGAGTCGCGGAGGGCAGAGTGCCTGGTGCGCGGGGTAAAAGCAAGGACACTCTTCCCCAGGCGCACGGCCCTCACACACCCAGAGCCTCCCCAGCCCCGGGGTCACTGCGGGCCCCACTCCCCTTCCCTCTCCAGCCTTGCTCTGGTTTGCTGTCATTACCTAACCCTTTCCTGAGTCCGTCCCAGGACTCACTCTGACATGCTGCTTGGGACCCAAAGGTGGTTTCCTGTAAGGAGCGAGCCTCTCCCGGGCAGATCTGCACTGAAACGTGGCCATCCAGGGCCAGCTTCCTGAGACCGGAGCCAAGGCCGGGGAGACAGACAAGCTGCTGGGCGCGGGGCAGTCGGGGCGGGGGGGGGGGGGGGGCGCTGACCAAACACGGGGCCGGGCGGGAAGCAGAGGAAACGGGGCACGTCTTCAGGGCCACACGAGTGCGTCAGCCTCATCTTCGTTTTCAGCCTGCACTACCGTACACCCGCAAACAGTCCCAAGTGCACGTCCTCTCAGCGGCTCGGCAGGCGGAGGGGACCTTGCTGTGGACGCTACTCACCGACCTATTGTCGTCGAAAGCGCGTTCCTCCGTCTCCTTCTCCAGACGGTCTGCCGCCTTCCTCACGTCCTCAAGGATCTCATCCAGGAGGGATAAACTTTTGTTCCGATGCTGCATGCTTTTAAGAACTTCAGCCTGATGTTTTTCTGCTGCCAGAAGTTCCACATACTCCGTCTCTTCCTATTCATTTGCAAGAAATGAAGGGTGGTGTTTATGACGAAGGAAACCTGGACGACCTGCCCGCTGCGAACACGGCAGTGGAGGCCAGGTGCCCCAGGGCACTGCAAACCCCGCAGGAAGGCTACTTACACACACGGATGTAACACACCAGCGTAAAGAGACGCCGAAGGCCCTCTCTTCACACGAAAACCACCCGCCGACCCTGATGCGGTTGCAGCCACTGTGCCGACTGCGTGTGAAGCCCAGCTGCGCACCTATTTAGCTAGACATTTCTGAGCGGAATACAGTGGACTTCCAAGTTACGAAGGGGAGATGTTCCAGGAGAATCTGACAGCATTACTTACGTGCACAGTTGATGGGTGGTGCCGGGAACAGAGTTTAACACGTGTACAGCACACAGCCATGCTCAAGCTCGAGGGATCGCAAATCGAATCCCTCTACTTGCTCACGTTCGAAGCGGAGTAGGCGCCGAACGGAGGGTGGCCCCAGGCATAGGCTCGGCCGTTTCGCGGCCTCTACTCAGCGCCTGGACCGCCTCAGACCCGTGAGGCCAGAACCAGCAGAGAGCAGGCGGGTGGGGTCAGCGCCACTCAAACTCATGTTTGTTCTCTGTTCTACCGTTAAACTACCGCAAACCGACACCCCTGCGACTCCCTCTTTAACGCCAAGGAGTTTAATGTCCCACCCGTGCGAAGGACCTGGTGAGGCGGTGATCCCGCTGTGGGGGGCGGTCTGTTTCCAACAACAGGCAGGACGCCCGAGTCCAGGGGGCTACTTACCCCATCACCACATTCCTACCCAAACTACCACACTTGGGCAAAACAAAGTTTAATAATTTGTATCTTCTTTACTTTTTAAGCTGTATAATATTGCCATAGCCTTTCCATGAAGACGACATGATACTTCGTATATTTAAAGTGCCTGGCACACAACAGATGGCTTAAACGACAGCTTTCAAGTATTATACAACCATCACGTCTGACGCAATAATAGTTTCTTCTCATCATTTTAAAAGTATCCTTCAGGGTAGGGCTTCCCTGGTGGCGCAGTGGTTGAGAGTCCGCCTGCCAATGCAGGGAACACGGGTTCGTGCCCCGGTCCGGGAAGATCCCACATACCACAGAGCAGTTGGGCCCGTGAGCCATGGCCGGTGAGCCTGCGCGTCCGGAGCCTGTGCTCCGCAACGAGAGAGGCCACAACAGCGAGAGGCCTCCGTACCACAAAAAAAAAAAAAAAAAGTATCCTTCAGGGGCTTCCCTGGTGGCGCAGTGGTTAAGAATCTACCTGCCAATGCAGGAGACACAGGTTCGAGCCCTGGTCCGGGAAGATCCCACATACCGCAGAGCAGCTAAGCCCGTGCGCCACAGCTACTGAGGCTGTGCTCTAGAGCTGGCAAGCCACAACTACTGAGCCCACGCGCCGCATCTACTAAAGTCTGTGCACCTAGAGCCCGTGCTCCACAACAAGAGAAACCACTGCAACGAGAAGCCCGCGCACCGCAACAAAGAGTAGCCCCAGCTCGCCGCAACTAGAGAAAGCCTGTGCGCAGCAACAAAGACCCAACGCAGCCAAAAAACAAAAATAAATAAATTTATTTAAAAAATAATAAAAATTTAAAAATAAGAGTATCCTTCATCAAAATCCTTAATTCAAATGTACACATTTGTTTAAAACTACCTTTAATATTTTTGTTTTCAGTATGTGGGCCTTGAAGAAAGTCAGCCTTCACACTAAAAGTGATTCTTATCAGAAGCTCAAAACCCTGACGGCAATTACAATGGGCTTATTTCCACGTCAGTTCACTGGGGGAACACGAGTAACTCTTTTCAATACCCAGGGATCTCCACCATGGAGAAAGCATGAGAGACCCCTAGAAGTGCTCAAATGTGGCTCTGCTAAGTGACTGCGCCAAGGGAGCGGCTCTCCTGCGCCTGCTGGGTCAGATCGGAGCCCCCTCCGCGGGTGCACCCCGCCCCGCCTTGGACCCACCTTGATGGCTGCCTTCCGCAGGGCCTCCAGGCGCTGCCAGCTGCTCTCCTTCACATTGGCCACGTCCCTGTAGTCGCCCTGCAGGGCTCTCTGGAGTCCATGGACGGCCTGGAAGACTGAGTTTTCACTTTCATTCAGCTCTTTCTGGAAAATTTCAAACATGTGCACCTGAAACAGCTTCTCTTCATCCGAAAGGCTGGCGTCTTTTTCCACTGCTCTGACTGCACTTTTCAGTTTGTTAAGAACCACAGCCTTTTGGCGAAGAAGCCCGGAGAGCTTTCTGCAACCGTCCAGGACCCACTGTCTCCTCTGGGTGACGGCCGCCCCTTGGCGCCGGTGCAACTCGATGGCGTGTCTCACCGCTTCCTCGTGCTCCGCGCCGCTGGCCAGCAGGTGAAGGAACGGGAGCCACACCCACAGGTGGCTTCTCCCCAGCACCTTCATGATCCGACTTGAGGGACAGGGCAAGGCGGGCCAAGGACTCTTGCTAGGTCGGGCTTGCATCTGAGATGCGCATTTTCAGCTGAAAGAGATGTATTGACACGTATAGTTGAACGATGACCCATTGCTACGGAGATTAAAGTTTTAAATAATTACTAAAAACTACCACTTTTCCGAGGAAAATGTTATTTTTCGTAGAACAACATCTGAACTATCTGCTGCACTTAGATCACAATCAAACACTGAATTTAAAGTATGGTGCCTGATGAAGAGCTGAGATTAAAGATTACATCTGAATTTAAAAGCAACTTTTTAAAGTGAAACTCAGCCTCATATACCTACTAAATCTACCACATACAAAAGACAAAAACCAATCCCATTTCATACGGTTCACATATCAAAGGCCAGGAAACACCACCTGCTTCCCCCATCACAGATGAGGGGCCCTGGAACCAGGTCCGAGGGGCTGGGAAATGGAGCCGAGCTGGCTGGGCCGTACGTGTGCTTTCCTGAGTCACCTGGAATTCCGTCAAATTTCCAATGTCAGCCTACCTTTACGTGCTAACAAGATGTCAAGGAGAGAAAAAAAATTACAAACTACAACCACACTCAGACACTTTCTATCATGCAGATTCAGGTTCCTCCTCTTCTCCCTTAAGGAAGACTTCAAGCAGCACCTGGGAGCTCATCCTGGCAGCAGGGCGCAGACAGGACCCCGGCCCCAGCAGCGGGGGGAGCTGGCAGCTGTGTCGCCCAGAGGAGGGCTGATCCAGGCGCAGATGGAGGCCAGGTCAGCAGGGTCACCAAGAAAGAATGACCTCGGAGGCAGGAAGATAGAGAACAAAGATGGAAGAGGTGACAAATGCAGGAGAGCCCAGTAAGACGCACCCTGAAATACACCCACTGAGCCTGGCAACTAGGCCCAAGTCCTTATGCCAAAAAGAAAACGAAACAAAACAAAACCCACCGTTTCCAAGGAATCATGTTATTCTAGAATATATATATTTTCATTTCACTGGTAATCCCAATTCTAATGAGTTTAATCTGGTTTCCCAGGTAAAGTAGATTAGCAAAAATAAGAGTGTGCACTTCTAGAGATAGAATACTGACCAAACCAAGGAATGACAGCCAACAGAAAGTGGACACCGACAGAGCTTACAGAGACACACATGGGAACGCAGCAAAGAGCCCCAGCCGGCGGTCTGGGGGCCGACTGCTCCACGCACCTCAGCAGACCCTGCAGAGGCGACCGCTGAGGGCAGGAGAGCCACCGTGTTCAGAATGACAATCAGAAGTCACCCATTACAGACTGCACACCGGCTCACTATTCTGGGTAGAAAGTCAGGAAACTGTCCGATTTCAATACTTGTTTAGATACTCTGGGTCCCAGCATCTCCCAGAGGATCCACGGACGCAGGACAGCGCGCTTCCTAATGAGGTGGGATAATGGAGTAGGGCTGAGTTCCTGAGTTCACTGGCACAGTTTTAATACAACCTTAAGTAAACGTTACCACCTTAAGCAAACAAACCGCTGATCCCACAGACAGCCGGCAATATCACTGGTCCGTTATTTTATTGACTCAGTTGCTAAGCGCCTACTGTTTCAAGGGAAAGAAAGAATTCAAGCACTGCAGACACGCACACGCTTAGTACCCTTCAGAACCAAGACACAAATTGCAGGCGCTTTGTTGACTGCACAGACCTAGACATGCACATTCCCTCCAAAAGATCTCAGAAAGTGATTCTTGGGCTTCCCTGGTGGCGCAGTGGTTGGGAGTCCGCCTGCCGAGGCAGGGGGCGCGGGTTCGTGCCCCGGTCTGGGGGGATCCCGCGTGCCGCGGAGCGGCTGGGCCCGTGGGCCGTGGCCGCTGGGCCTGCGCGTCCGGAGCCTGTGCTCCGCAGCGGGAGAGGCCACAACAGTGAGAGGCCCACGTACCGCAAAAATAAATAAATAAATAAATAAATAGATAGATATTTAATGGCTACCATGTTTCAGGCTAGGTTTAATGGATACAGCAGTAAACAAAACAAATGTAATGTGACAGTTAAAATAAGCTTTAAAAAAAAAAAAAAAGAAAGTGATTCTTCTACAGGTTTCAAACTTCAGGAAGATAGACTGCTGCGCAGCTGGCATGTAACACCCCTCCGTCCATCTCGGGCCCCTCCCTCAGACAAGCTCCCGAAGTTAGCTATCCCTCTCCCCGAAACACCGAAGACAGCTATTCACGTTTATGAAAAACCTCTGAGAATTTTAGCTGTAGTCACACTAACATTTCCACTGCAAAGAGCTTTTACCGTGAACATGAAGTTATTTACAGCCCTTAAGATATGAACCACTCCTTTTTCATAAACACCTCATTTTACCTTCAAACTCGGCTACCAAATCCTACAGACTACTAAACTGTAACATGGTTTTTTTCAGTAAATAGTGTTATTTTGTTATTGTTATTCTTAATTATAAAAAAAGACACTCTGGATTTGTTGTGGTTTTATAATGAATTCTTAAAATTTCCACATCTTGAACAACTGACGCAGTAACCCAGGTGACCTCAAGGCCGAGGAGAGCCTGCCATGCTCACGCATGATGCCATTTACACAACTTCTTTTCTTCTTCTTTTTTTTGGCCGCGAGGCTTGTGGGATCTCAGTTCCCAGACCAGGGACTGAACCTGGGCCCTGGCAGTGAGAGTCTGGGATCCTAACCACTAGGCCACCAGGAACTCCCTACACAACTTTCTTAAGATGACAAACTGCAGAGACGGGGAAGGGACAGTGGGGGTCAGGGCCCAGGAAAGGGGGAGGCGATGGCTGTGGACGTAACAAGGCAGCAGGAGGGACCCTGTGGGGTGGACGTGTTCTGTGCCCTGACAGTGGTGGTGGCCACACGTGTGTGCACGTGTAACAGAATCACACAGATCTACACACACACGAGTGCGTGCATGTGCCCTGGTGCACCCGGATCGGGCAGTGGGCTGTATCTCTCCCAGCTCCTGCTTATGATACAGTCTTGCAAGAGCTCCCGCTGGTGATACTGGGTGAAGGGTCTATAGGATTTCTCTGTATTTTCTGAATTTATCTAATTCTTTTATTTAATTATTGGAGTATAATTGCTTTACAACGTTGTGTTACTTTGTGCTGCACAATGAAGTGAATCAGCCAAATGTATACCTATATCCCCCCTACCTTGGACGTCCCTCCCACCCCCACCATCCCACCCTTCTAGGTCATCACAGACACCGCACTGAGCTCCCTGTGCTTTATAGCAGGTTCCCACTAGCTGTCTATTTCATACATGGTAGTGTATTTATGTCAAACCTAATCTCCCAATTCGTCCCACCCTCCCCTTCTCCCGCTGTGTCCACATGTCCGTTCTCTACATCTCTATTCCTGCCCTGCAAATAGGTTCATCTGTACCATTTTACTAGATTCCACATATCTGCATTAATATACGATACTTGTTTTTCTCTTTCTGGCTTGCTTCACTCTGTATGACAGACTCTAGGTCCATCCACATCTCTCAAAATGACCCAATTTCTTTCCTTCTTATGGCTGAGTAATATTCCATTGTATACATGTGCCACATCTTCTTTATCCAGTCATCTATCATTTGACATTTAGGTTGCTCCCGTGTCCTGGCTATTGCAAATAGTGCTCCAATGAATACTGTGGTACATGACTTTTTTTTTTTTTTTTTTTTTTTTTTTGCGGTACGCGGGCCTCTCACTGTTGTGGCCTCTCCCGTTGTGGAGCACAGGCTCCGGACGCACAGGCTCAGCGACCACGGCTCACAGGCCTAGCCTCTCTGCGGCATGTGGGATCTTCCCGGACCAGGGCTCAAACCCGTGTCCCCTGCATCGGCAGGCGGACTCTCAACCACTGCACCACCAGGGAAGCCCTACATGACTCTTTTTGAATTATGGTTTTCTCAGGGCATATGCCCAGTAGTGGGATTGCTAGGTCATATGGTAAGTCTATTTTTAGTTTTTTAAGGACCCTCCATACTGTTCTCCATAGTGGCTGTATCAATTTACATTCCCAGAAACAGTGCAAGAGGGTTGCCTTTTCTCCACACCCTCTCCAGGATTTATTGTTTGCAGATTTTTTGACGATGGCCATTCTGACCAGTGTGAGGTGATACCTCACTGTAGTTTTGATTTGCATTTCTCTAATGATTAGTGATGTTGAGCATCTTTTCATGTGTCTCTTGGCCATCTGTACGTCTTCTTTGGTGAAATGTCTATTTAGGTCTTCTGCCCATTTTTTAATTGGGTTGTTTGTTTTTTTGATATTGAGCTCCATGAGCTCTTTGTATATTTTGGAGATTAATCCTTTGTTCGTTGCTTCATTTGCAAATATTTTCTCCCATTCTGAGGGTTGTCTTTCCATCTTGTTTATGGTTTGCTGTGCAAAAGCTTTTAAGTTTCATTAGGTCCCATTTGTTTATTCTCGTTTTTATTTTCATTACTCTAGAAGGTGGGTCAAAAAAGATCTTGCTGTGGTTTATGTCAGAGTGTTTTTCTTATGTCTTCCTCTAAGAGTTTTATAGTGTCCGGTCTTAACATTTAGGTCTTTAATCCATTTTGAGTTTATTTTTCTGTATGGTGTTAGGTAGTGTTCTAATTTCATTCTTTCACAGGTAGCTGTCCAGTTTTCCCAGCACCACTTATTGGAGAGGCTGTCTTTCTCCATTGTATGTTCTTGCCTCCTTTGTCATAGATTAGATGACCATATGTGGTGGGTTTATCTCTGGGCTTTCTATCCTCTACTATTGATCTATATTTCTGTTTTTGTGCCAATACCACACTGTCTTGATTACTGTAGCTTTGTAGTATAGCCTGAAGTCAGCGAGCCTGATTCTTCCAGCTCTATTTTTTTCTCAAGATTGATTTGGCTATTTGGGGTCTTTTGTGTTTCCATACGAATTGTAAAATTTTTTGTTGTAATTCTATAAAGAATGCCATTGGTAATTTGACAGGGATTGCATTGAATCTGTATATTGCTTTGGCTAGCATAGTCATTTTCACAATAATGATTGTATATTTCTCCATCTGTTTATGTCATCTTTGATTTCTTTCATCGGTGTAAGTTTTCTGAGTACAGGTCTTTTACCTCCTTAGGTAGGTTTATTCCTAGGTATTTTATTCTTTTTGTTGCGATGGTGAATGAGACTGTTTCCTTAATTTCTCTTTCTGATTTTTCATTGTTAGTGTATAGGAATGCCAGAGATTTCTGTGCATTGATCTTGTATCCTGCAACCTTACCAAATTCATTGATAAGTTCTAGTAGTTTTCTGGTGGCATCTTCAGGATGTTCTATGTATATTCTATAGGAATTCTCTGTATTATTTTTTAAAACTTTATGTGACTCTATAATCATCTCAAAGTTTTTAAAACTCTATATAAGTGCTTCCTGTTTCCCACTACACCCTTACTGTGTGTAATGTGCACCGTTTACACTGCAGAGCATGGCAAACATGCCTATGACATTTTAATATTTTAAAGTAGGAAACGCCCTAAAACCAAAGGTTTTCAGTATGACTCAACTAAAGTGAAACCCAAGGTTACTTTTCATTTAGTGTGATAGCAAAAATCAATACTTTGAGCACAAACCTTCCCTCCTACAACTTTCTATTTATACATATTCCAATATTAATTAAAATATATCTCCCCAACTTTGCCAAATTTCTAGGAGGTTTTGCTTGTTTTTATAAAGGCAGAACAGGAATCCCAAAACTAACTTTAAAATCGATGAGATTATTTGATTAAGAAAAAAAATTTGTAATAAATGATTCAGAATAAAAAGGCATATGGGTTCATTATTAAGCCTACTCAAAAACAAAGAAACTTCCAATAATTTTACATAAAAAGTCCAAGATCTGGGGCTTCCCTGGTGGCGCAGTGGTTAAGAATCTGCCTGCCAATGCAGGGGACACAGGTTTGAGCCCTGGCCCAGGAAGATCCCACATGCTGCGGAGCAACTAAGCCCATGAGCCACAACTACCAAAGCCTGCGCGCCTAGAGCCCATGCTCCACAGCAAGAGAAGCCACCGCGATGAGAAGCCCGCACATCGCAACGAAGAGTAGCCCCCGCTCGCTGCAACTAGAGAAAGCTCGTGCGCAGCAGCACAGCAGCAAAGACTCAACACAGCCAAAAAAAAAATGTAAAAATAAAGTCCAAGGCCAGGTTTTTTCAGAGCAAAGTCACCAGGTTAAGATTTCTCTCTCGCCTCCACTCTGAGTTCTATCAAGACTGCAGGGTGTGCAGCACTCTCCTGGGACACCCGCTGCTGGACCACAGAGCCCTAGACCATTGCTGGAGGCCCTCCGGAGAATGGGGGGCGGGGAGGCAGCGTCCCTGTTTTTCTACTTTACACACTAGGCTAAAATAAAATGCGAGAACCTGGCAGCCCTGCCCCCCAGCCTCCTGCACACGTGTAGCCAGAGGCCCCTCCGTCTCTCTTCCTCAGGACCTTCCAGACCCACCACCTCAGTTTTAGCAGGTCCAACTGCTCAAAGTCAGTGTGGTTTATTGACAGCAGCCTCTGTCTGTGGGCAGAAGCCATCAGGACCAGGTGGGACACAGCTCCCGGGACAGCCCACCCTAGGGGCCGGCCGTCTACCCAGCTGAACCAAGACCCTAAAGGGGGGAGGGTGGCTGACCTGGTATGGGAGCTCCAGGCAGGAATTCCAGAGCGAGCCGCTTGGATGGGGCAGGATCAGGGTTAGCGGGTGCAGGGCCTCTGGAAAAAGGAAAGCAGGAGGGTTGTTTGCAGTGTCTCTTCCTGATGCCACCAGAACTTCCAGGCCAGGCACAAAACGGGAAACAAAGGGGGGAACTTGTGGAAAGATCCAAGGAAGCAAAGAAACCCCCAGTGGAAGCGATCTACCTCAATGTAATCTGTGGAGGAGTTTACCTGAAAAGCCTATTTTACACTTTAACAAGTTAGATGACGTAAAGTCTATTTCTTAAAAGATAAAGCACTTATAAGCACTTATAAGCACTTACAATACAATTTATGGTTCACTTCTAATCAGTAAAATGGGAGAATGAGTTAAAAAAAGGGGGAGAGGAAGGAAAGAAGAAAATTCTTACGGACAATAAAAAGTTTTAAAGTATTTAATGTTAATTAAACTGTACAAAAACCCAGTATTCCGTTAATAATCCAATCACTGAGACACTGTCTTTTCAAAAATTTATATTATAAAAGAAATTTGGGACCAGTAAGACAGTATGCCGCTCTGGCCGAAAAAATGATCAGAAAAACGTATAAAAAGGCTGTGAACTCAGTTAACGTTATTCGCCATCCGGTTCCCCCGGCCAGCCATGGGGTGCCGGGCGCACACAGCGCAGCCCGAGGGGAGCGCAGACCCAGGACGGAATGAGGCCTGGCGCTTTGGGAAAACAGGCCCTTCGGAGGTTACACTCTAGGAAGAACATTTACAGACCGGATCCTTGCATCTTCCCACCCTCAGGAAAGCGCTAGAGTCATTCACGGGATACTTGTCCCCGTGACAGGCAGCGACCCTCCACGAGGCCCCCCTCCTCGTAGCGGCTCCCCGGAGCTGGATGACGGGCTGTCCCCGAATCACGCGGAAACTCGGGGCTCACGTCGTGCGTCCTTTTCCCAGGGGACCTGGAACCTGGCGGGGCCGCCTGACACCTGGACGACACCGTGAACGGGGACCACGGGTGAGGTCCGAAGGGAACCAGGGAGCGGCTCGCAGAGCCAGGACCCCCAGGGGCTCGTGGAGCGGCGGCTCCTCCGCAGATCTGACCCGAGGATCAGGCACCGGGAGAGTGTAGACTGTCCAACCGAGTGGCCCGCGGTGTCTGAAGCCTCGCCAGCTCCCGCCCGCACCCCCATCGGCCCTCCCCGCAACCCCGGGGCCGCCGCCAGGTGCGGGGTCCGGTAAAGGGTGCTCTGGTGCAGCACCGCTCTCGGCGCAAAGCCCGGAGGAGGAGAGAGCGGGCGGGGGCTGAGTGAGGCCGAGAGGACGGAACCTCGGGAGAAGGCGGGAGAGACCCCTGGAAAGGAGGAGGGGAGACCTCTAGGGAGAGGAAGGAGAGACCAGACACCGCCCCCCAGGGAGGGGGAGAAGACATCCTCGGGAAGGGGAGACCCCCGGAGAGGGGAGACCCGGGAGGGGGATGGGAGACCAGACTCCCGGGGAGGGGGAGAAGGAACCCCCAGGAAGAGTAGACCTTGGGAGGAGAGACCCCGAGGGGAGACCAGACCCCGGGGAGGAGAAGAACTAACACCCACGGGAAGGGGAGACCCCAGGGGAAGGGAGGGGAGGAGAGGGAAGCCCCGAGGGCCACACTTCAGGCCGGACCCGGGGCCCCGCGCCGAACGCTCACCTAGACGTTCCGGCCGCGCCGCGTCCCGGGCCCGGCTTTCCAGAGGGGAAGACCTTATCCGGCTTATCCGCATCCCTTTCCGGGAGGCGGGGCCGCCCCCGGGGCGGGGACGAGGACGGGGACGAGGTCGGGCACGGGGAGGGCCCAGGAGGCCCGCAGTGCTCTCTCGAACGCCCTCTGAGCCGACGCGGCTCAAAGGCAGTCGCGGCCCCTTTAAGGAGGCGGGGTGTGGGTTCCGTCCACCCCAGGGCGGCGCGGTGCACGCCGGGAGTCGGAGGCGCCGCGGGGCCTGCATCCCGGCGGCCCCGGGCGGCGCAGTGCACGCCGGGAATTGGAGTCCCGCCGGCCCGGCCTGACCTGTTGCTGCCTCCCTGGGCGGGTGTCCCGGGGGCTGAGGACAGGGACGGGGATGGCGCGGCCGGGCCGGGGCGCCTGCGCAGACGGCCAGGGCCGGCGACAAGCTGGGGAGCGCGGGGAGTATGGTAGGTGGCCCGCGGCTCGCCTTCCTCTCGGCTGCTCCCGGGCATCCGGGGCTGGGGGGCGGCGAGGCGCTGCTGGGGCCGAGGGTTGGGGTTGGAGGTCGTGGGTCGGGGACTGGCGGTCGGGGCCCAGGGCCGGGCGCGGAGTCCTTAAGCGCGGCGGGGAGCACGCAGGTGGGACCGGACCGGTGACCCAAGTGCGGCGGTGCTGCTTGACGAGACGGAGGCACAGAGCGGGCCGGGGACTCCGAGCACTGCCTCCTCGGGAGCGCGAGCAGCCGGGTGACCCCGGAGGGAGGACGTTCCGGGCAGGCGGGCGTCCTGCCGGGAGATGCGGTGGACCGGATCGCGCCTGAGCCTTGCCGGTGGTTCAGAGCGGCCGGAACGTGGACTTCAGGGTCGAGAATGGCAGGGCTCCCGAGCAGGGTCTCGTGTTCCCCGCCGAGGAGGGCAGAGTCTCCCAGGAGAGAGCGGGAGCCTGGAAGGTCTTTGAGGAGGGGTGTGTGCGAAGCGATCGCCTTTTGTCCGGAGAACAGGACTTGGATGGGAGGGGGTCAGGACTGCGGGTCGGGGAGGCCAGCTAGGAAGCGGCGGTAATAGCTCGGTAAGAAGAGAAGACTTGAACGAAGACTGTCGGTAGGAACAAGGGGCATGAGAGGAGGGAAGGGTGGGGAATTTCACAGAGCCGTTCAGAAAAGGAGCTAAAGGAGAGGAAGGGCTGTGCAGGCCTGGCTGGGGCGTCTGAGCAGACGGTCATGGTATTGACCAAACTAGGGATTGTAGAAGGAAACGCAGGTTTGTACGGAAAGATGATGCTGTGAGGAGGGGGAGATAGCGGGATCTAGTTGGTTAGAGACGTAGATCTGGAGACCAGGAGAGGGCGGGCTTTCTGGAAACGTACAGTTACTTTGAAACGTCGTGGAAACCATGGTAGTTGAAGGGTTTCAGTGTTCATTCAGTACATTCAGTGGCTTCTGCGTGCAAGCGAGGTGGTGTGCAAGGTGCCGGGGCTTCGACGCTGAGCAAGCAGACGTGGGTTTGGTACTGATGGAGACGATGTCCCAGCAGGAGAGACGGGCACTGAACACGCAGCTACATTATTATAGCTGGGATAAGTGCCAGGGAGAGGCACCGGTTCCAGGCACCCGCAGCGTGGGGTGTGGGGTGTCAGATGCCCAGCCAGTGAAGGCTTGACCGCGGCAGCACGGTGTGAGCTGAGCTGAACTCTCGAGAATGAGTGGGAGTCGGGCAGCCAGATGTGCGCGGCGCACGTGTGGGGTGGGAGGGACAGGAATGGGAAGAGGGCCCCGCGGAGCGCAGAGAGCCAGGGAGCAGCCGCGGCGGGAGGCTGTGATGGGCACTCATCTGGTCACAGGGAGGAATGGCAGCCTTTGTCCTCGTGGTAGTGGGAGGCCGGGGAGAGGCTTTCAGGCCGGAGAGAGAGGGTCCAGGAGGAATGTGCCAGGAAGAGGGGAGGCGTGAGAACCAACCTTCTGCGTGGGAAGAGCAGGCAAGAAAGCAGATGGAGAAGCGCCGGTCAGAGGAACGTGAGGGCTCGAGAAGGTCGTCCCCGCCTGCTGTACCTGAAACCGTCAAGGCGACTGAACTGATGGCACGAACTGGGTCAGTGTGGTTGCCCTGGCAGCCCCTTGTAAGTTGACCCTAAGAGGAGATTTTGTTGTATTCAGTGTCTCTGGAAGGGCATTTTAAGGATAACATTTTCATTTTGTATGTGGTCAGTTTTGGTGCCCAGATCACATGGGTGATTTTTTATAAGGTCACAATTAAAATGTTTGAGACTTTTTCCAGAGGTAGAGAATTTATCTGATGTTTTTCCTGGATTGTCCAGATTTTTTTTTTTTTTTTTTTTTTTTTTTTTGCTGTACGCGGGCCTCTCACTGCTGTGCCCTCTCCCGTTGCGGAGCACAGGCCCCGGACGTGCAGGCCCAGCGGCCATGGCTCACGGGCCCAGCCGCTCCACAGCATGTGGGATCTTCCCGGACCGGGGCGCGAACCCGCGTCCCCTGCATCGGCAGACGGACTCTCAACCACTGCGCCACCAGGGAAGCCCATGGGTCCCTTTTTTTACAAATTGCAACTTGAAGCTCTTTGTTCCTTTTGGGCATGAAGCACATATAGTGTTTAGATTTAGCTCTTGGTTGTTGTTCTAATCACCGTAGGGGTAACATTGAATCATTGGAACCTTACTGACCATCCCCTCCCCTTTCATCCTGGCCAGAGACCTGCTCTGGGCTCGGCTTGGACCCACGGCTGCGGTTGCTCATGCAGAACCGGCACCTTTGTGCCACTTCGCGGTTCCGGGGGTAGGATCTGTCTTGGGATAGACAGGTCCTGCCACCTGGAATAGATTGATCATCTGCACTTCCCCCACTCTGTAACTCACGCGGTGACAATTCAGAGCGCTCTGGGTGGCCTGGGGCCACGTGCTCCTCCTGCCTCCCTCCTCCTAGGCTTCCCGGAAAGCGCTCCCCGTTATACTGTCGTGTAGCCGCTTGGCCGCGGTTTAGGAGGGGCTGCGGGAGGCTGCTGTCAGGAGAGGGACCTCGAGATGGGACCTCGTCCTGTCCTCCAGGTGCTGGGCAGCGTCTCCTTGGCGGGGATCTGCCGACTGAATGGTTGTCACCTGAGCAACCGTTGCTCTGTTGGCTCATCTTGGAGAGTCTCAGGGTGCTAAGGTGGATTCTTTTGAGGTGGAATCACGTAACATAAAGTTAACTGTTTCGAAGTGTACAGTCCAGTGGTGCGTAGGACCTTCACCGCGTTGTGCTACCGCTGCCTGTGTCTAGTTCCAGAACACTTTCATCCCCCGAAGGAAGGCCCACACCTGTCAGCAGTCCCTCCCACGCCTCCCTCCCCCAGCCCCTGGCCACACCGCCCGCCCTCCGTCTCAGGACTTGCCTGTGCTGCACGTTTCACGCGAATGGAACCTCACAGCGTGTGACCGTTTGTGTCCGACTTCCTTTGCTCAGCATAATGTTTCCGAGGCCCACCCACATCGTAGCATATATCAGTACTCCATGAATTTCATTGTATGTATGTACCGCATTCTGCCTTCACAAGCCTGACAGAATGTTAAAATCTAGCATTGACCGCAGTTTCCGTAGTGAACATGTCATGGGTCTTCTGAACGGTGCACCATTTTGGGGTCGAACACCTGTCACTGTCTTAAGGTGTCTGAGGTAAGCCTTGGCTTTGCCCACCTCCCTTGGGGAAGCCATCGGTGTCATCAAAGATGCCAGCATTGTCTTTTGTCAGTTTACTGTCAAAGCCTTTGGCATCTGACCGCACTGAGCAAAATTTAATCTTCCCAGAGAACAGAACCTTGAACTCTTTGGTTTTTCTCAAAGGCTCAATTTCAGGAAATAAGGTAGAGAATATGCACTCTACGTGTGCCCCTGGAACCCGGACTGTAGGCTGCAGTCGCTGGGTAGCTGCGGGTTTGTAAACGCAGCCGCGTGGAGCACAGTTCGCCCACCTGTCTGCGCGGTGCTCTCACTGCAGCAGAGACCAGCACCTCCTGACCTAGCTCCGGGGTTCTTAGCCCGAGTTCCACCTTCCCCCAGCCTCTGAGAAGCCAGGATGGTCCTAAAAGGTCCATGAAAACCCTGCATTTCTGTGCCAAACCATATGCCCACGTGTGTACCGCATACGTTTTCCAGGAGAAAGGATCCATGCTGTCATCAGATTCCAGAAGGGACCCAGGACCCCAAATGGTCAACAGTCATTGTTCTAAGTAGCCAAAATATTAATTCCCTGGGTTACTCTAGATCAGTGTTTCTCAAACTTCTAAGTCCCAGGCCCCCTATACACTTTAAAAAATTATTGGGATTGTAGCCATTGGTATTTACCATATTAGAAATTAAAATGGAAAGTTTAAAAATATCTGTGTTTAAAAATAACAATAGTAAACCCGTTATATATTCACATTACATTTTTGCAAACATCTTTAATCAAAGTTAGGTTCTCCAATCTTCTGTGTTCAGTCTGTTGTGATGTCGCCAGTCAGGCAGCCTCTGGAAGCCTCTGCTATACCCCAGTGAGAGTGAGAAAGTGGGTAACGGCTGGAGGCACTTGGAGATACTCTTGTGACCGTGGAACCCCTGAAAGGTCTTAGGCCCCCGGTGTCCCCAGCCACACTTGGAGAGCAGTGTGTGTGGACTGCAGTGGCGTAACTTCTGCTCCGTTGTCCCCTGCTCTTCTGGCACCAGCAGGCACTGAGGGAGGCCTTAGCAAAAAGCGTTGCAAGCTTGCTCTGCTGTTCACTGGTGGCATTTGGTGAGGAGCTGGTCTGGTACAAAGGGGACATTTCATGTCTCCAATTCCTTCCAGTCTCAGCGCCAGGAGGGGCCACTGGGCCACTGGTGGGTCTTTAAATCTTATGAAAATAGATTTTCCTAACTAATCCTCTTTTCTTCTTTACGTTGGCAACTGAGAAGCTCAGAGCCTAATTTTCAGCTCACTTTCAACTCATATATATGGTGTGCGTGTCTGTGTCTTATCTCTGGCTTTCTTATTTTCCTTATTTCCTCTGCTTGATTTCCTCATCTACAGTTTGTTTTCCAGTTACATATTTCTGTAAATTATAATTTATTCTGTGTGCTTCTATAAACTCATCTTTTTTTTGAACAAGACTGAGTATAAATCATTTTAAGTAAAACTTTTCCCCTTATCATATTATTGTGTAAAGTGTCTTTTAAAGTATTAGCACCCAGTAGACTACAGAGTCTGTTTTGATTTACAGAAATTAATGAATGACTGTCATTTCTGCTGTTGTTTTCATCAGGCTACCTTGGATAAATAAAACCTTAACCATCCGATACCTGGAAACATGAAAATGCCATTCGGTTTCATTACATGCTACATATAGTACTGTTACATGGCGGTTTTGTTACTTACTACCTACCGACAGCCTCTGCCCTGTCTTTCCGTCTTATTTCTGTCTCATGTACACAGTCGTTCTCATTGTTAGTATCATCTTCATCTAACCATAACAGGCTTTTTGCGCTGGTTCTGGAACTTGTATAAGTTATTTTTCACACAATTCTTTGTTATGTGTGTTTGTTTTCATCAGCGTTCTGCTAATTTTAAACGGAGAAAAACTTAAAATAATGATGTTTCCAACCATGAGGTCCTCCTCCTGGCCATTAGGGCCTGAAATTAATTGAAGCCAAGGAGGACCCCCAGGTGGGCAGTGGTGATGTGGTCAGGCCTCGGGTTAGCTGCATTTCATCAGGGGTACATATGTGTTATAAAGAGGAATTTCACTGAGACTTAGAAAAAAATTAACATCCTACTTCTTGCAAAGTGAACCAGATAGAGATCAAAATGTATTTTGTATAAAACATTGATTCTTCTAATTCGGGGGAGATGAGACTTTGTATATTTGTTACTGTGTAGATGCTGTCGTTTGAATTTTCAGAAGGCTGTGCAGTCTTTTTAACTGATGAAAAACAAGGCTTTGTCTTCCTGTAATTCTGAAGTGAAGTCCGGTCACCAAAGGAAAAGTTAAGTCCAGTTACAATATAGGAGTTAGTGATAGAGCTGAAACAGCTCTCTGGACTGGCCTCATTGGCTTTCCTGCTTTTGCTTCCCACAGCATAAGCTTAAATCATCTCAGAAGGACGAGGTCCTCCAGCTCGCGGCACTCAGGCTGGTGAGAGACCTGCCATCCGGCGCTCAGCCCAAAGTGAGTGGAAACTGGACGCGCCACAGACAGCTTCTTCCAGAACCTGGCCTCGTTCCACAAGGACTCCATGTGAACCTCCGTGGACAGGAAGACGCTGGAGCCGCTGTATAACTGGTACAAAGGGAGGGGCGCAGTGGCGAGTGCGTGCGTCTCCAGGGAGCAGGGTGACTGTGCTGGAGTCTCCGTGCTGCGTCCCAGGGCCCCCGACGTGCATTCCCTTCCCGTGCAGATGTTCAGCTGCACAAAAGTCTGAGGACTGATGAGCAGCGAGCCCTCCTGCACGTGGCCTGGGCGGAGGCTCGTGTGCCCACGGTCGGCTGCGCACGGTCACTGCTCGGAGGCTTGGTGTCCAGGCCAGGTGGCTACACTCGTTAAGACAGTACTTCTCCCCAGCACTTGCACGTAGGCAGGGATACGTGGTGAGAAGGCCATTCCAGAACGATACCGACTCGTAAGAGTAATTCTGACGCGAGGGTACAGGTATCCTGCCCTTAACACCGTGTGCTGGTGTTGGAGCCCTGGAACAGCTCCAGCTGCAGAAGCTTCTGGAAAAACTCTTGGCAAAAAAACCTGTGTGTTGTCAGCTGGGGACAGTTGTTATTTTCATTGAAATTGGCACTTAGAATGGAGCTTTCCCTATCAAAATGCAGTCATGCGGCAAAAATAAGTCTGCGTGATGAGTCTGTGCAGATCCAGGCTGCTCAGCAGGCTCTAGATTCCACATCAAATGTCAGGTCTGTGCTGTAATGGGAGAGGCGGCAACGATTCAAGAGCTGATTTTTTTTCTTTCTAGCAGTTTCTAAGGTTAATCTTATCTTTCCAAAACTTAAAAAATAAAATCCCTCATTTAAACAAGTATTAACACAAACAGAGTAACTAACTCCCTTGGCTTTAAGTTCTTGTTTATTTATTATTTTCATTTTTCACTTTTGAAAATACTGTGTATAATCTGTCTATCTAGATCCAACAAATCAATTGAAAATTGCATTCCATTAAAAAAAAAAATCTTGGTTCAGAAACATGTTCTGTGGTTTAAAAAACAGATTTGTACTTGTTGTAGTTCTCCAAAAATGAACATTGTTTTCAGTGTGCTTTAAATTTTTTTGGCTAAGTTAATTACTGAGCTAATTTTGTAAGTCATATGCTATGCAGATTCTAAAAGTTATTCAGATATGTGCAGCTGCCTTTGGAAAAATATTTTTATGTGAAAATTATCTTTAGTCTTTAAGCTTCATCCCTCATCATTTAATTTTATTCATGCAATTCTAGTCATTTAAAGTAGACATATGGTACAGTCATTCTGGCCCCTAAACATAGATGTATAGTTCAAAGCCAATTGACAAATAGAACAACTGTTGTTAAACGATGGATACAAATGAATGAGTGCTTCCAGACTACTTTAAAGCATTCTAAATTATTATATGTGAAGTTTATCAGGACGGTTATTAGGTGAGGGCATCGTAGACCCATTTTTCTGTTATCCTGAAGGTCTGTTGTGTTAGGAGCGCAGGCTTGAGTCAGGAGGTGTGTGGGAACCTCTGTCCTATGAGCCCACGGCGGCAGGTTCTCACGGACACAGGAGCGTAGAGTTGGAAGGGTCTGTGATTTTGCTCATTTAAGGTAGGTCAGCAGTTCTTCTTTGGTAACAACATATGTATATATAAACGTGGCGTTGAGCACTTAAGAGTTCGATCTCGTGTGATGGAAGAAGAGTTTGTTGCACTTAACCTTCCTTTGCGGGAAGGTGCCGCGGGCCTGCTTCTCCCACCTTCTACGGCAGCAGGTGGTCTGTCATTGTGATGCCGGTCAGGAGACACAGGCTGAGGTCACAGGACCTCGCTTGGTGAGGCCTTGCTGATTCTTTTGATGGATTTCACGGTTTGATTTTCCCATGGAGAAATGCTAAGTTCCTTAATTTTATGTCTAAACTAGAAATTGCCGGGGGGGGGGGGATGGGGGGGCGGGGGGAGCCTGAATTTCTAAGCTGTTAAACGTGGATGCATAAACTAAACAACTGAAGAATGAGTATTGTGCAGTAGTATTAGCACTGTAGCTAATGAAATCACTTTTAAAAGAAAATCATCTTTCTTTTGCTTTGACAAGGTGGTGATAAAAACTTAAAATATTTTGAATGCTTTACAGTGTTTTTCGTCGCAGTTTGCCTTTGGGCAAGGTAAAATTCTGTAAACTTGAAATTTTATTTTACTTTAGGGAGATTAATTAATTTTTTCTTAATGATGAAGTCTTCAAAGAAGTTTCAATGATTTTCCCCCCCCTAAAAACCCAGGAACCTAGATTTTAAAAATAAAGAGTATTTTCTGGATAAATCATTATTTATTGCTATTTCTTTCACATATGGTAGAAAATTGCAGTGCATTGATAGATGTATTTGAAACACACTTGCCAAAACTATGTAGTAGAGGTATGATTCTTACCACCCATTTTAGTAATGCTTTTCAAAATATCCAAATTTTTAACTTCTTTTCCCCTTAACTTTAACTACAGACCCACAAGATGAAAATAAAATTGGAATTGATGGAATTCAGAAGTTTTGTGATGATTTAAGCCTAGATTTAAGCCTAGTATCACTGTTTTGGGTATAGTGTGGAAATTCAGGGCCGCGACTCTATGTGAATTTAGCAAAAAGAATTTGTAGATGGCATGACAGAGCTTGGGTAAGTAAATTGGTCTCAGTTTAAACTTTTTCAGAAAGGGAAGTTCTTTCAACATTAATCATGTTTCAGCAACCTGTAAACTTCGTATCAATTTATGTCCCTTGAATAGTTTACAAATTTCTGATGCATTTGTACTGTTAAACCTTTGGTTTTCTTTTAAATTCCAGCTAAAGTTTTGTTCAGTGTTTTTATTCAGATTAATTTCTTTTGCAACACTTTCTCCTTTTAATTTTTTTCCTTCCAGTTTTGAATTGACGGTAGACATCCAGGTGTTTTTGCTGGTTTGTTTTCAGCCATTTAATTTATCTCATAATACTGTGTGCTCCATGTATAATTTGTTGTGTTGCTGTATTAAGCATTAATAAAATGTCATTCTGTCTTTTTGCTTGTAACACCTCCCTGTTCTACCTACAGGGTTGGGATAAAAGCTTCATCCATACCGTAACGTGTTTCTGACTTGCTGGATGAGTCGGAGAGGTAAATGAAAGTACATAAACTTCTTCTAATCACTGAGCTTATTACTGTTTCAGGAGGTGTGTAAAAACTGACTTGCTGCTACTCTGATAGCTCAGTGTTGGCAACCTAAACTCACTTATTTTTAGCTCCGGAAGGAGCTCAAAAGCCTTAAGTAAACATGTTCTGAGGCTGTGCTGACAGCGTGCTTGTTTTCACTAAACCCATGTGTCTGTTGTGACGTTAAACTCTATGAGACTTTATTTCTCATATCTCACCACATTCCTGGTATTGAATAAAGCCAACGAAACGAAAGGTATCATTGTAACAATTTGTAACAGCGTATGTGTTCTGCGTTCTTTTCACCTAGGAAAGCCTAGATGAGTTACCAGTAGTTTTAGAATAGGAAAGACCTCTTAAAGAAGCGTTCCATTGGCATTGGACTACAGGTTGTTCCGCCTGTTAAAGTCTCCCCAAAATGGGACATTTTGGAAACAAGTGCTTCTTATAGAGACAGTTGATGGCATTTCTTAGACGTTGTCTAGAAATATGCTGTACAAGTAAAAATTTCTTTTTTTTTGGCAGTAGGCTGGCCTCTCACTGCTGTGGCCTCTCCCGTTGCGGAGCACAGGCTCCGGACGTGCAGGCCCAGCGGCCATGGCTCACGGGCCCAGCCGCTCCGCGGCATGTGGGATCTTCCCGGACCGGGGCACGAACCCGTGTCCCCTGCATCGGCAGGCGGACTCTCAACCACTGCGCCACCAGGGAAGCCCACAAGTAAAATTTTTAAATTCCTATTATCCTATAAAGTATCATAAATTAAAAAGTATATTTTAAAGATTTTGAGAGTGAATCTTCCCAAAATGTTTTAGATCATCTCATGCCCTCTTACCTGGAGTACACAGAACATAACTTTAGCTTACAAGTTAATGATGGTTGGTGGACTGCTCGCTCTCTACACCGCAAGGAGCAGTTAAAGGTGAAACTATTTTTCAAAATATTAAAAGTATTATGAATGTATTAGTGAGCTGTATTGTGGAGATAGCCTTGTTTTTAGAGATGTGAAGGACTTTGCTTCTAGTCTGAACAGCACTAACCTCTAGAAACGCTTTGGCTTTCGTGTCTGCTCTGCTGTGATTCCTCCACATGTCGTCCTGCCTGCTAACTCCTGACTGGTGAGAACACCTGCCTTTAACAGGTAATTCTACATCCTTTCTTGGGGCTGCAGGATTCTTAGGTAAACTGAATAAACTTTATGAAATACCTTGACATCTTTTTAAAGACAAAACACTGTCTGTGTGGATCTTCTCTCTTGTATTCCGTGGGTCTTTTTATCTGTCTTTAACCCAACACCACGTATTCTTAATTGCTGTAGCCTTAGAGTAAGTCTTGAAATGAATTAGTGAAGTCTTACTACTTTGTTCATCTACTGCAAGATTGTTAGTCAGCTTTTATTATTTCAATGGGGGAAAAAAGAGCCTTGTCAACAAATGATGCCAAAACAGCTGGGTAAAGGTGAAAAAATTTAACCTCGGTCCCTCTTTCATATCATATATAAAAATTAATTGGGGCTAGATTGTAGACCTGTACAAGATACTGACAACCATAAAGTTTTAGACATTAAGAGACTATCTTTGTAACCTTGGGTTAAGCAACACTTTTTCAGGGAAGACATAAAATGCACTAGCCATAAGGAAAAAATTGATAAACCGGACTCCATCAAAGTTAAAAACTTCTGCTTATCAAAAGATGCTTTTAGGAAAATGAAAAGGGTAAAACAGTGGGAAAATATTTGTTCGCTCTTTGTATATATTATAATGACTATAAAAACAGTAGGAGAATTATAATTTATATATAATTCCTAAATAAGAGAGCAAGGAGTAAAGTTATTTTAAAATTCAATCCAAAAGAATCCAAGAAAAAAAAAGCACACAAGGAAAATTAGTTTATGGCAGGACAAATAGCACATGATAAAATGGAGGATTTAAGCCTGAAAATGTCAGCACTTACATAACTATATTAAGTGTAAGTGACTTAAATGTTAGATGGATTGTTTAAGATCAACTACCGTGGGGCTTCCCTGGTGGTGCAGTGGATAAGAATCCGCCTGCCAATGCAGGGGACATGGGTTTGAGCCCTGGTCCGGGAAGATCCCACATGCCTCGGAGCAACTAAGCCCATGCGCCACAACTACTGAGCCTGCGCTCTAGAACCCGCGAGCCACAACTACTGAAGCCCACGTGCCACAAATACTGAAGCCCACATGCCTAGAGCCCGTGCTCTGCAACAATAGAAGCCACCGCAATGAGAAGCCTGCGCACCGAAACGAATAGTAGCCCCTGCTTGCTGCAACTAGAGAAAGCCCGTGCGCAGCAACGAAAACCCAACGCAGCCAAAAATAAATAAATAAAATTAAACATTTTTTTTAAAAAAGTCAACTACCATGTGTACTGTCTACAGTAGATACAACTAAGACATAAGGGCACAGAACAATTTGAAGGACAGAAGCTGATACATTATGCAAACGTTAACCAAAAAAAGGCTGACGTGGCTGTTAATATTAAAACAAACTTTGAAGCAAATAGTAATTCTAGAGATAATGAAGGGCATATCCTTTTCTTTTTTTTTTTTTTTTTTTTTTTTTTGAAAAAATAAAAGGTGCTTTATTCAGGAAGCCAGCAACCTGGGAAGATGGTGGACTAGTGTCCTCAGACCATCTCCAAGTTGCTGGTTAGGGAACAAAGATTTTAAAAGGGAGTCTCAGGTGTATACAGGCTGGGAGGGGGGGCTACATGCAGAACAGCACAGTCAGCTCCAATAATCATCTCAAACTGGTCCTGCAATGGTCTGGTCAGCATCATCTCCATGGTTTTATGCACATTAATCTTCTATTCCAGGGTGCGTCTGCTTGCACCTTCTTAAGGCCCTGGAATTCTGTGTTCCTGGTCATTTTCAGCTGTGGATGCACATCCCCTGAGTTCTCAGTTCCCCCAACTCCAGCCCAAGGCAGGCAGAGCAGGATGGTATTTAGCAATGGGTATCACATTTCCAGAAGACCTCACATCATGTCTCAACTAGAGACATTTTGACAAAGAGGAACCAACCAGCATATACATGGAGGAGACAACAAGGAGGGGAAAGTTATGTGTTAATGAATTAAAGAGCAGAGGAGAGGGGGAAGGAAGGAAGGAAGGAGGGAAGGAAGCGAGGAGGGAGGGAAAGAAGGAAGGAGGGAGGGAGGGAGGGATGGAGGAAAGAAGGAGAAGCAGGAGAGGAAGGGAGGGAGGGAGGGGGAATCTGAAGGACATTTCTTAATGATAAAAGTTTTATTTCACCAAGAGGGTAATAGTTTATTTAAAGCAGAAGTTAACACTCTAAAGAGAAAGAGACAAACTACAAGCAAAGTGGGGAATTCTCACATCTTACCAACTGGTAGAATAAGTAGATGAAAAATCAGTAAGGAAATAGAAGATTTGGAAAAGGAGATAGAACTTTGCCCTTGATGTTGAAGAATACATATTCTTTTCAAAAAGAGATAGAACATTTATAAACATTGACCATAAACTGGGCCGTAAAGTAAGTTGAACAAATTTCAAAGACTTGAAATGATACAGAGCACGTTTTCTGACCACAATAGAATTAAACGAGGAATATAACAAAAAGATAGATTGAAATAAGTGTGGATATTACACCTCTGAATAACCCTTGGGTTGAGAAAAGTTACAGTGGAAATTAGAAAGTATTTTGAATGATAAAACACTGCATATGAAAACTTGCAGGATTCAGCTTCTTAAATGCATATTTTAGAAAGAAAAGTTGAAAATCAGTAAGGAAAGCATCCATCTTAACAAGTAGAGAAAAGAGCAGGAAGTTAGAGTGTTGACAGAAGGAATTAATTCTTTTAAACAGGCAGTCATTTCATGAAATTTTTTAAAAGTTGTAAGTAGAAAGGATTTGTAAAGCCAAAAGCTTGTTATGTGAACACTTATAAAGTAATGAATAACAAATAACCAATATAGAATGAAAGGGGGACATCACTATAGATCCTACAGATTAAAGGATGAGAGTATTATGAACAACTTTATGTTAGTAAATTTGAAAACCTGAATGAAATAGAGATGTTCTTTTAAAAATGACAACTTACTGAAATGGACACATGAAGAAATAGTTCCATAACTCTTACAGAGTCTAAACCCATAATTTAAAATCTTTTCAAAGAGAAAACTCTTGGCCAGAATTGGTTCACTGGCACATTCTACCAAGCTTTTAATAAAGAGAATAGCACCAATTTCACACCACCTCTTCCAGAGACTAGTACAGGAAGAAACACTCCGCAATATGTTTTGAGGCCAGCACAACCTAGATAATAAGGCCTAGAGAGGACATTTTGAGAATGGAAAATTAGAGACCACTCCCAGTCATAAGAATCAAAAGATGCTTATGATGAACATAAGATCCAAAAATCCTAAACAAATTTTCAGCAAAATAAATTAAGCCCCCAAAACAAATCAACCAAAACACCAGGCTAATTTGTCATGACAACGTTTGTTGTAGTCCAGGAATGCGAGATTTTTTTAACATTACAAAGTAGATCAATGTAATTGATCACAGTAACAGAAAAGTGAGGGGGTGGATATTGTCTCAGAGCATAACATGGGACTTTTCAAGCTACAGTAATTAAGAGCACATGACATTGGGGGCCAGATTAGATGAATAGGCCCGTGGAGCAGAATGGAGAGCCCAGAAACATCCGTGTTTACAGGAACACTTGATTTATGGGAAAGGTGGCCCTTTGGAGAAGCGGAGAAGGGACAGCTTTTCAGCAGATGGTCCTGGGAGAATGGTCTGGTCGTATGGAAAAAAATGCATCTTGATCTCTGCCTCACACCGTACATGAAAGTCAGTTCAGGTGGGTTGTAGATCTCAGTGTGAAAGGCCGAAGGCAGAAACCTTTAGAAAATAATGGAGGAGAATATCCTTATGGCCACGCAGTAGGACAGGTTGTAAAACGCATGAAAAATCACTGTAGAGAAGACTGTAGAGTGTGCTACGCTAAAATAAGAACTTCTGACCAAGAAACAGCATCGAGAAGTGAAGAGGCTTCCACGTGAGGGGTGGGAGCCATGAGATACTCAACTGACAAAGGCCTGTGTCCCTGATACATAGAGAATTCCCACAGAACAACAAGAAAAAGATAACCTAACTGCGAATGGGCAAGAGACCCGACCAAGGCCTTCACGAAAGGTGCATTCCATATGGCCAGTGAAAATACAGGCAGGCGCTCAGCCTCATTCGTGGCAGTGTGCACATGAGAATACACAGCTCACTCTTCCAGGACAGCTCCAGGACGGCGCTGGTGGGCAGTCAGCTTGGAGAACTGTTTAACAAGACTCATGAAATCGTGGCTGGGTGTCTGCCGCAACACATGCACTTGTGTGCCGGGATACATGTCCAGAAACCATTTAAACATGCTTTGTGACCAGAAAACGAGGAGCAGCCCAAACATTTACCGTCGGCAGCGCATAGGCGCTATAAAATATGAATGCGGTGGAGTGCTGCATGGCAGTCTCAATTCATTGCCTAACGGAAGGGTTAGAAATTTGCTTCCTTTCCGCATGAGTAATTTCAAAGACATCCAGTACGAGGGCACGGGGCGTTTTGAAGCACTTCGGCAATACGGGGCCTAGTGCGTTTAGCCTCTATTTTAAATAGGTCTGCCGCAGCATGAGGCAGCACACGAGGCGAAATTTATAGTTCATCCTGTAGTTCCTTTACTGAGAAAAAAATCAGTCTTATTTATTTTTATGCCTATAGACACTTAAATAACATGTTTATAAAAAATCATTCACTAGGGGCTTCCCTGGTGGCGCACTGGTTAAGAATCCTCCTGCCAAAGCTAGAGGACACGGGTTCGAGCCCTGGTCCAGGAAGATCCCACGTGCCCCGGCGCAACTAAGCCCGTGCGCCACATCTACCGAGCCTGCGCTCTAGAGCCCGCGAGCCACAACTACTGAAGCCCGCGTGCCTAGAGCCCACGCTCCGCAGCAAGAGAAGCCACCGCAATGAGAAGCCCATGCACCGCAGCAAAGATTAGTCCCCACTCACTGCAACTAGAGAAAAGCCCGCATGCAGCAATGAAGACCCAACGCAGCCAAAAATAAATAAATAAATAAATTTATTTTAAAAAATCATTCACTAGAGAATTAGAGCAGTTACTGATTTTGTTTCTTTGCTTCGTGAGACTAACTGAAGGAATATAAAATGGTTGGATACCTGAACGTTTCACATACATTTTATTTTATAAGGTTTTCTGAGGGCTTTTTTAACAAAAATAAAGCAAGATGAGGAATTTTATGGCTGCGGACCCCAAATGGAACAATTGGTTTTACAATTTCCAAAGTATATTACATGGTCTGTCCTCTGAAGGGTTAAATATAAATTAAAGAGATTGATACAAGTGTTCCTATAATTCCTAGAAAAAGCATGGACAGCAGTGGAAAGGGGTAATCAAAAAAAAACCCACAGATGAACCCTTCCTTTCCTTCAGGTTCCTGTGTCTGCTTATGTGTGTGTTAAGATGTGCATGTGCTGTATGGTTTTGTGTGTGATGATTCCTTAGCCTGTGCTTAACTGATAGGCTAAAAGAGGAGATAATTAAGGCTCCTTGACTCCGTGTTTTGAGGTAAGAAGCTTAGCATGGTTTTATACTGGCTAGAGTCTGGAATCAGTGGACTTTGAAAAATCGTAATTTTTGAGGAAGTAAAGTTTCATGATTATTAGCTAATTTTTACATTGGCCCAAAGACCCTTTTTTGACAGAAGGAACATCTTTATGATCTAATTCTAAAGGGAGTACCTTCTAAACGTTTTCTTACTCGGGAGGTAGGATTTTAAGAGGTTATTGGAAAGAATATAGGTGCTGTGAAGATTCCTTTTATGGTCACTGGAGTAGCTTTTATTCTTGATTTCAGCTCTCAAGTTCTGTAATTTTGAGTTTTGTTGTTATTATTCTGCAAATGGCCAAGTCCACCAGGTCAGCACTCGGCGTGTTGATGTAAGTGATGCTAGGTCTCTGAAAATGCACACTTCGACTTTAGTTGTGTGGTTTGCAAACATACAAATCGGGAACTTTATAAGAAGGGTTTCTAGGACCAAACGAACCTAAAAGTAACTAGATTTAATATCTGCCAAAAATCTTATTTTTCTTTCTTCCCCAGGTTTACCTCCATTTCTCAGTGTGACACTTTTCATCATTAAGATGCGTTGAGTATAGATTTCCTAAGTGATAAGGATGCAGACTTAGCAGGACGGGACTAATCATCTAGGCGTAAATGCCGAGGGCCCCGTAGGTAAGGTCCAGCCAGCCTTCCCTTCTACCAGCTCCTGCAATTTCCTGACCATTGCTTTCTTTCCGATTAAGACTCCAGGTTATTTCAGACTGAGAACATCTCATGCACTTTAAACACACAGGGAACAGAGGCATTTTATTTAAAGTTGGCTGCTACTCATAGATTCCTTTGCTCATCCAGTGTTAATGATTGACCCTGGAAAGCTCAGGTCAGAGCTCCAGCTTTAATAGTTTTTTGTCCAGGTGGGACCAAACCAGATTTAGGTAAAAATCTGAAAAGTGATTAGCTGAGTATTTTGCATTTAAAGGAATTTGTTACCTTAAATGTTTACTCATCAGCTTTTCACATTAATCTAACTGGTGTGCACCCGTAAGCATTATTGCAGTATGACTGTTTGGTCATCCGACAGTGATGAGTGCTCGCCGACATGGTTAAATGCTGTCAGCTTTAGGAAGTAACCTTCTCAGCCCCTTGACGTACTTGTGTATCAATCATATAGAAAGAAATCAGTACTAACCTTGCAGTGAGCAGAGAATGAGTCTGTATTCCAAGCACGGTGGGTCGGGGAGCATCCTCTACTGCAGCCCTGAAACGGCGTTCATGTGGCATTAAGACACCATCTTATGATCGAGCCCCACAGCGTCGCGTTCATGTGGCATTAAGACACCATCTTATGATCGAGCCCCACAGCGTCGGTCTGTATAGAAGTTGTGAGATCATCGCTAACTTCCAGCCAAGGAAAAATGAAAACTGAGGACGTTGACTTTGACTAGTGACCAAATAAACATGCTTAATTGTCTTGACTTTAAATTCCAAGTCTTTTTTTTTTTAAGCTTGTTGGGTTTTTTAAATAAATTTATTTATTTACTTTTGGCTGCGTTGGGTCTTCATTGCTGCGCACGGGCTTTCTCTAGTTGTGGCGAGTGGGGGCTACTCTTCATTGTGGTGCGTGGGCTTCTCATCAGGTGGCTTCTCTTGTTGTGGAGCACGGGCTCCAGGAATGCAGGCTTCAGTAGTTGTGACATGTGGGCTTGGTAGTTGTGGCTCGTGGACTCTAGAGCACAGGCTCAGTAGTTGTGGTGCACGGGCTTAGTTGGTCCAAGGCACGTGGGATCTTCCCGGACCAGGGCTCGAACCCGTGTCCCCTGCATTGGCAGGCAGATTCTTAACCACTGCGCCACCAGGGAAGTCCCAAGAAGTTCCAAGTCTTTATAGTACTTATATGATCGACTTTTGAATCAGATTCTGTTTTAGTTCTTAAGTGGCAAGGCAGGTCTATTTGGAAAGCACTGTGTCCCTTCCTTTCTAAATGAGTTTTTAACTTGTAGTTCATCACTTAGAAAGTGCATTGGGCTATTTTTAAAAATAAATGATATGTGTTAATAGTATCCAGGTCGGTTCAGCTTTCAAGAAAGCCCAATACATAAGAAAATGAGAGTCTTTGAAATGGTTTAATTAGGGGATACTTATTTACATGTCCAAATAACATAGTACACAAACCCTTTTTTTTTTTTTTTGGCTGTGCTGCGTGGCTTGTGGGATCTTAGCTCCCTGATCAGGGATTGAACCTGGGCCACCGCAGTGAAAGTGTCAAGTCCTAACCACTGGACCGCCAGGGAATTCGCAACAAATCCTTTTTAAAAGACATTTCCCCGGAGTTACAAAATTAGATTACACACAACTTCAGGAACACTTCTGAACGCATTAGCCCTCCTGTCACTTCTAGGTGAGGTTGCTGATGGTTATTGAGTAAGTGAACACCAGCGCGCTGAGAAGTGGTCACTGTGCAGCGGAAAAAGAAACTGGGATTCACTAACTGCTCTTTCCCTTTTTTCGCCAGACTTAGAAATGGCCGTCGCGTATTGGAATTTGGTATTCTCCGGAAGGCTTAAGTTTTTAGATCTTTGGAACATCCTTTTGTTGGTAAGTGGCTTCCTGCTTGCCGGGGCCCCGCGGGAGGGCTCAGTGGGTGCGGTGGCCTCCGTAGTAACTGAGGGCCTGACCGCGGGCACTGTGGGGCCAGGGCCTCGCGCAGAAGTCACCAAGCAGCAGACCCGCGGCCACGCTCTGCCACCAGCTGAAAGCGGCGCCCAGGGGCTCTGCCCCGGCTGCTCCGAGGCCGCGTCCTCTGGACTGCCCACCAGCGGGCCCCCCCACCAGCTGTGTTCACAGGCTGGGGCCACCCCGGATGTCCTGTGCATCGCTCGGGAGGAGTGGGGGCTCAGCTGGCCCCGGGGGGGCGGGTCCTTCGGGCCGGGGTCTCGGCTGCGGCTGCGGGGAGCGTGCAGGGTGCGGGCCGCCCTGACCTCGGGCGGTGGCCGTGCTGTCCTGCTCAGGCCCCCCTGCGTGCGAGGAGCAGCCCTTCCACCGGGTGGCGGGGTGGGGGCTGTGTGGGAAAGCCCTCCTGGAGCAGCCTGGGAAGGACCCCAGAACGCCACGCGGCAGAGGGACACAGGGCTCACGTGGGACGGCAGGTGCAGAAGAGCACACTGTGCTGGTCACGCGCGTGTTCTGAGGTGTGAGACGAGCTGGCGAGCCGTCTGTGAACCGTGTGCCTGTGACGTGTGCAGACGGGCCCACAGCGGCACCTGCTGCCTTATGAGCTGGGAGCCTCTGGGAGATAAAGGGGAGGCCGGGCCGGGGCCGGGGCTGCCCCTTGAGCTGCGGGCGGGTATCCTGCACATGTTCGCTGCACCTGAAGTACCGAGGAACTACCGAGGCATTTCCGGAAAAGTGTCCCATACCACTTCAAAGAACTCCCTGGTATTTAGGAAAATAAATGTATCAAAATACTACGTGCCTGCCCTGTTTCTGAATTGGTTTGGGGCTTAGGTGAAGAGATTAAAAGTGCTGCCTCTTGATTTGAAATAAGTTTATAATTTTTGTATTTTTAAAGTTTTATTTTAATTTGTGTTTAAATAAGTCTGCTTTCTACGTCTGCACATTGGCATTATGTAGCTCTCAGCGTTTACCCAAAGCGCTATTCTTATTTTAACTTTTGACAATATTGTTCCGGTACTTATTCCTTATCAAATTCTGTTCTGAGATAGCCAGGCCAGTAGAACTCCTGAGAGCTAAGTCTGTACCGTAAGTCTGGTGGGTTTTTTCTCTTGTGTATTAGGAGCATTGCAAAAGATCAATCCCAAGAAACACTTGGAACCTTCTGCTAGATTTTGGAAATATGATTGCAGATGACATGTCCAGCTATGATGAAGAAGGTACGAGAAGTAGTCGGAACTCAGGCGATGGCCAGAGGCACTGACGCGGGTGCGCACGTCTCTGCCCCCGGACCACGGGTCAGTGATGGCAGCGCAGGCCCCGGGGCGGACAGCACCTGCTGACTCCTGGCCCAACCCCGTCCGGAGACGGGGGTGGTGATCATAGTGACTAGTAGTCACTTTATTATGTCTTGTAAATCACACAAAAGAAAATACAGCTTCATATTTAGGTAAAGTCAGGAAGACAGTTGTCCGAGCTAAGCCATTTCAGAGTGGACGTGCAGAGGCCCTGAGGCAGACCTCAAGCAGGACAGTCACTGGGGCCCGCTGCCCCGCGTGTGGCTGCAGCGGCTGTTCCGTCGCACGGCCGAAGCTCACGGAAGACCGCAGCCTCCATTTGCTCACCTGAGCACGACCACGCCTGCTGCGGCCCCCACCCCAAACATTTCAGGACTCGGGGAGCGTTTGCCTGCCTGCTGAGCTGTGGGCGCTGCCCCGTTAGGGAAGGATGCCCACCCCCCGGCCCCGCCCACCGTCGGCTCCCTCTGCCCGGCCAGGAGGTGACTGTGCACATTCCCGGCGGGGTCAAGGGTGGGCGGTCCTCACAGGGCCGGCTCCACACAAGCACACCAGCACTTGCCAACCCTGGTCTGGCTAGAGCAGAAGAGGGTCACTTTAGCCGATTCTTTAAGTGGAGCACAGGCTATAGAAAGTTAAAATCATTTGAGTTCTTGAAATATAAAAGTTGGATTGTGAAAAAATACTTTGAATGTAAAAATACTGCTCTAAGTCGTTGATTTTTTTAAAAAATCTATTTGCTCTCCTTCAGGAGTGGGGCCTGTTCTTATAGATGACTTCGTAGAATGTGCACGGCCAGTGGTCACGGGTGGTTAAGGCAGCCCTCTCTAGGCAGAAGAGCGAGATGGATTAAGGTGAAAAGGGAGCTGTCCTGCAGGAGACACTGGCCAGCCATGCCCGTTGCCCATTTTGGAAGTCATCCTGACCAGTCGTGAGACTGGAGACCCTCTCCTGCTGCTTAGAGAAGACGCCGCTGACTGTGGACGCCGCACGGAGACCCTCTGAGCTCGCTGCTGGGGCGCCCAGAGACCCAATCATAAGAGACCTCCGCATGATTTCCGCGTTTACGGAGGAGCTGGGGCCTGTCTGCAGGCTGCAGGGTGGCTGTTGATCATGACCCAAAGCGAGGCTGTGCTCACCACACTTGCTGATTTGTCCGTAACCGCCCCGAGAAACTCCAAGTCAGGCTGCTGGAAACGTGCCCCAAAGAGGACGCGTGTCGTGGATGCTGGCGGTTTTGAACTTGGTGCCAGGGTTAAGATTTATATTTTTTGAATCATCAAGTGTCTGGATTTATCAGCTCTATTTTCATTTCACTTTTCTCTGGATGCTCATCTGGGAATCATTTTACAGGTTAACGCACCGTTGCAGTTTGCACAGCGATGGTGTCATCGTGATTCCAGAAAAGTGTTCTTTTAAATTGCCTGCAAGTCAGTGGGTCTGCTTTACTTATGATAACGTCAGCTGAGCTTCCTAAGAAGCGTCATAAAGTATGCTTTTAAAAAATGTAGTTAAGGGCTTCCCTGGTGGCGCAGTGGTTGAGAGTCCGCCTGCCGATGCAGGGGACACGGGTTCGTGCCCCGGTCCGGGAAGATCCCACGTGCCGCGGAGCGGCTGGGCCCGTGAGCCATGGCCGCTGAGCCTGCGCGTCCGGAGCCTGTGCTCCGCGACGGGAGAGGCCACGACAGTGAGAGGCCCACGTACCGCAAAAAAAAAAAGTATCTAAAAGGACATTTTTCCATGAAAAATTATTTCTTTCATGATAAATTATAGATTTAAACATCAGCGTTCTCTCCTTTCAGCCGTCTGTAATATGAGTACTGTTCACCCACCCGCCCTCCTACAGTTGTCACACTTGGGAGGCAAAATACACATTGTTGTCCCAAAACCCCACACCGGAAGCCACGGCACGTGCAGGTGGACGTGTGTGTCCGCGTCTCGTTGCCCGGCCTCCTGGTGCCCCCTGTCGGGGGGACGCTGTCCAGAATCACTGTGTGGACCCCACCTCGTACTGGGAACGATCTTCACGCCACAGGCGTGCTCGCTGCCCAGCCCGCAACCCCGTTCGTGAGACAGATAAATCGGGGTGATTTCACAGGAGAGGGGAATTCACTCAGATTTCCAGAAAGTTTGCCTAAAATGTGTGGTTGGTTTGGCGCTCAAAAATGTGACCCACTCAGGCCTGGGGCCTGGAGACCCAGTCTGGGCGGGTCGGCCCGTCACAAGGTGCAGGGCCAGGGAAGTCACCTGATCTCTCCCAGGCCCCGCTGCCCCGTCCTCTACCTGTAAGACTGGAGTTCTAAGAGGCGTTAATAGAAACTTCACCAATTGTAACACGTCGTTCAAGGCCTCGTGGGTTCTGACATGTAAGAGTTCTGTTCAGAGAGGTTATGGAACTCGGACGGGCCTGTGAGAATCATGAGGTGTGTGGCACTGTTTCATTCTTGAGGTTTAAAGTTATGTAGAGAAAAGGTGTTCTGTGGAGTTGTTTATCAACAGATACCAAAACAGTGACAAAGGCTCTTCCAACACTTGTAGGTTTCCCTTCTATAATACACGTTTAAGTCGTGCGTGCTGTGAAAGTGCTGAGGACTCTGGAAACACTAAAATTCTCTTCCTGGTGTCATGGTGCCTCTCAGGTCTGTCCTCGGACGCTCGGCCCTGGATGTCAGGGTCCTGGATGTCAGGGTCCTGGATGCCAGGGTCCTGGATGTCAGGGTCCTGGATGTCAGGGTCCTGGATGCGAGGGTCCTGGATGCCAGGGCCCTGGATGTCAGGGCCCTGGATGTCAGGGTCCTGGATGTCAGGGTCCTGGTCCCACGTCAGGGGAGTGGCCACCACACTTGGGACCCTCCCAACCTGTGTCCATGCCGCCTTGTTACAGGATCACGTCCCACACGGACGGCCTGGGTCACATACTTTCCTTTCTAGGTATCACGTAGTATCTGCTAAATACACCTGTTCCACGTGGGCGGTCACAGATCTCATAATACACGAATTTCCTTGAACTGGCGGGAGTTATGTACCTAACTGATCCACTGAAACGCAAACTATACATACAGTGAAGACATGCGGGTTAACCAAATGTGGGAGGTTTAACACACGTGGCCTCCCCATGCCTGCCGGGAGTTCCTGGGCTGGACAGCATCACCTCCTTCCATGTTGGTGACATCGCACATGTCAGTGTGTTCTTTTACCTTAGTAAACGCTTAAGTGGGATATTACATATGTCTCCAGCTCCAGGCTCTGTGGGGACAGCCATACCCACGACTCGTGGCACACGGCCGGGGCTTGGCAAACACTGCAGGAACGATGCAGTGGGCTCGCCTCACCTCTTCCTCTCGCTGACGTCGGCCAGATAGTGTGGGATTGCTCTTAGCGTCTCGACGACAGTGTCTGCTGCCTCAGATTCAGCAAAAGAGACCAGCCGAAGACGGTACCTCTGCCTAGCGATAGACGGCTTCTGCCACATGGTGCCTTTCTCCCTACGTGGGTGGCTGTCTGAGGGGCTGCCCGCGGGGAGGGAGCCTGCACCCTAGCAACCCGGCCAACTGCACTGGTCGTAAAGGACTTTTGCTTTAGGACCTCTCGGACCGTGCCGGCCAGAGTCGGGTTCCAGAACCTCTCTTTTAGTAAGTGCTGTGATGACACTACCCATTCATTTACCTTTTCTTGCCACGCCACGCGGCGTGCGGGATCTCAGCTCCCCAACCAGGGATCCAACCCGTGTGGAGTTGTAACCACTGGACTTCCAGGGAACTGCGACCCGTTCATTTAAAGGCATCTTAGTATCTTGTTATTGAAAGAAACTTAAGTTTTATCAGACGTGTTTCTTACGTCCCGGCGTGACGCCCTTCTGCTTGTCCTGGTCTGACGTGGGACCAGAACCTGGGGGACAAGGGGCCTGGGGACAGAGGTGGTAGCTCTCCTGACCCCTCTTTTCAAGTCAAGGTCCCTGGTTTGCAGGGCTTCCCCGCACTCTCAGCCTCAGCACGGCCGTGAACATCCTCCCCGTGGAACGGGATCGGTGGGAGGACGCTTAAGGTGCGTGAGCCTTCACGGGGCGCCCTCGCCGGCCCCTCGGGGCTCCGGGCTCTGCGCACACACGGAGCGGCCGGGAGGCTGGCTGTCGGGGAGCCTTCGCTGACGCTGGGCCGCGGGGATGCCCGTGATCACGCACGCGGCGGCTCCACGTGCTTTCCCCCTTCGCACGTGGCAGTTTTCTACCATAAACACGCTTTATAATCAACGAGTCCTCCGGAAAACAGAGCCGTGCGTGTGACAGCCGAGTCGCAGCGTGGAGGCCGCCGAGCGCGATCCCATGTAATTGAAAGTCCCGGAAAGGCAGAGCTACAGAGACCAAGTGGGTGGGTGGAGGCCCAGGGAGCAGAGGGGCCGCGGCTGGGCCGCGGGGAAGGTTGACACACGCCGAGTGACTGGACCGAATGCAGTGAGCCCGACGGTGCGCGAATTACACCTGGAAGCTCTAGAAACGTGTGCATCTCCCCAGCGCGCCGTGCAGACCTCCCTCTGAAGCGGCGCTCTGAGCCGCAGGTGCCCCCACTGAAGAGCCAGCCCTGGGCGCACCACGTGGCTGCGGGCTGCGGGCCCAGACGGCTTCCTCATTGGTGCCGCCCGCCCGCCCGGGACAGAAGAGGGCGCCTGGCCGATCGGGGAGGCTCCCGACGGCGACGCGGCGACCAGAACAGGGGCCGGCGGGGCAGGCTGAAGGCTGGGCACCCGGCAGCTGCCGGCAGAGATGGAGAAGTTTCAGGCTGCGATGCTGCTGGGGGCCGTGGGCGATGCACTCGGGCACGGACACGCCTTCGGGGAGGACAGCGCCTCGGGCCCCAAGGTCCAGAAGGAGCCGGGAAAGGTGGGGGGACTGGACCACCTGGTGCTCTCTCCAGAGAGGTGGCCGGTGAGCGACAACACCATCATGCACATGGCGACAGCAGGGGCCCTGGTCACAGGTGAGGCTCGGTCACAGGTGAGGCTCAGCCCCAGCGTGCCGGCGGGCGGGAGCGCGGGATCCCGCGGTGAGGGGGGGGGTGCCGGGGGTCACCCGCTGCCGCTGCTGAAACCAGCTTGTCACACCCGGGTCCCCAGCAAACCGGACGTGCCGTGGGTTGTGTTCCCACGCAGCCTCTCGGGTGACAGTATCACTCTCTGCTCATCTGCAGCCTCAGGTTCTTAAACCGGGACTTTCACTGTTTTGTAAACATTCACTCGGCCGAGCCTCTGTCTCTAGGGTTAAAACCAGCCGAACGGCTCGCTTCGGGGTTTGGAATGAGGGCTCAGCTTTTCACTGCGGGTAGTAAGCCTGCTTCTGAGTTTATTTCAACAATACATAAAATAATAAGCCAGTTTGAAGTTTGGACCCATTACGATGAGATTTGGGGGAATTACTTCTAAATTCCAATGAACTGTGGTTAAAACGCCACCTACCAAAATAGGATTTAGCTCGGAGAGTTGCTGCAGTTTCCCAGTTGTCCTAAGAAGATGCTATGACTTGAGGGGAGACACGCTTCCTTAAGGAGCAGGTTGATTTTCGGAGCAGGTCTTCACTGAGTTTCAGAGAAGCAGCGGGTGTCTGTGAGGCGCACCTTCCCCACAGGTATCGAGTGGTGAGCTCGTCACTGCAAAATTAGAACTTACGGCAGCTCTGAAGTGGCTGGAACGTACGTGTCACCCTGTGCTCACCCCGCGGGCCGGTGCCAGCAGCCGGGTTTAGCTCTGCTGTCACCGCACAGGAATGCTGTCTGCTCTGCCGGGTCCCAAGTAGCTGGGGGGGAGAGCTAAGGCACCTCAGATAAGACAGCGTCATGGCAAGCTGGCACAGCAAGTGTCCTTCTGGGTCTGCAAACTCCGAAACTGGGGGCAGCGGGGGCTGATTGTGAGGCTTTCAGGCAGGTTCCCGTGTCCCTCCGTGTCAGTCCGTGTCCCCTTGTGTTGGTCCTCACCTGGCAGAGCCCACGGCGTGTCTCCGTCCCGTGCGGCGGCCCCCAGGACAGCTCCCGGCTCGGCCCCCGACGAGAACGTGCTCCCCCGGGTTGGATCGAGTCCTGTCCCCTTGGCAGGAACAGGGCGGAATCCGCCCCGGGTGAGGACGGTGGCAGTGGGCCCAGTTCCGATGGCTGCGGGTGCAGCTGGACAGACGCACGCCCTCTGGCCAGCGGGTCACCAGGGCGCGCTCGGGCAGGCCTGCGCCCCCAGAAACTCGGCAAGCGAATGTGTTTTCAGCTCCCTAAACATACAAGTTGGAATTTCATTTATGTTTAGTTTTCAAACAGCCCAGCTTTTTTCTTTAATAACTTTGGAGGGTGTGTGGCCTCTGTACACCATGCTGTGGATTCATTTAATGGCAGAAGTGCTCAGGCTTTGCGATTAAAATCCATTGGCCAGCTCTGGCCTCGGCAAGTGACCGCCCCTCGCTGAGCCTTGTCTGGGAGGAAACAGTAGACAGACAGGAGCCTGACCCTGCAGTGATGGGCGCGTTGTGTGTGGGGGGGGGGGGGCGTCACGTGAGGTCACCCAGTACAGGTCAGCCAAACCCGGTGCCGCCCAGGTGACAGCCTGGGCGCCCCTGTCCTGTGGCCCATGGTCTCCGAGGGACTCGAGACCACGCTTGTCCCCAGAACGCCTTCCCACGAGGAGGCAGTGGGGACGGTGGGCAGCGGGCACTTGGCCGCTTCGCTGACAGGGAGATGGGAGAGGGTCAGCTCCCTGTACCCTGGACGTGGGTCCCCGAGGGCCCGAGGAACAGCAGGTTTCGGGCCAGTTGGGCGTCTCACGGATAGAACCGCGAGCCGTGTGCGAGGATCCTGGGTTTTCCTAGATTCTGGTGTGTAGCTAGAAGAAGCACAGCAGCAAACCACAGCATCTGAAATTCAATGAGATCCACAGCGCGTCGTTCGTCTGCGGTCAGGTTTCTCCGGGGAGCCAGGGTCCTGTGAGCCGACCCCAGACTCTCCCTCCTCCTGGGGGGATGGGGCCGGACGCCGTTCGTCGCTTCCCTTGTCGCTGCCTTCCACCTGCCCCTTGTCTGACCCTGCCCCCCACACACCCCCTTCCGCCCCAGACTTCTGGTGCCTGGACGACCTGTACCGTGAGATGGTGCGACGCTACGTGGACGTGCTCGAGAAGCTCCCGGGGCAGCGGGTAGACCCGGCCACCGTCGAGGGCTGCTCGCAGCTGAAGCCCGACAACTATCTCCTGGCCTGGCACACGCCCTTCAATGAGAAAGGTCAGAGCATGAGTTCCTCTCCCTCCAAGGCCACGGGGCTACAGGGCCCCGCGACACTACCCTGCCTGTCACCCCACTGACCGGTCGCCCAGGGAGCCAGCCAGCCTGGGCGCCGGCTTCAGAGTCACTAGCATGCCCAGCTCCTCTGTCACCATCCCTGGTTTAGGAACATTTTCCCACTGCTTTCCCTTTACATGTGTTATTTTTAGCCAGTGCATCAAGGAAAGCATACACCACCTGCATAAATGTCTGTCTCTGTGATGATCTCATGTGTCCTCGGGGTGATGTTGTCAGGCAGCTGCAGTCTCTGCCCCCAGGGCCTCTGCTCCTGGGGTCCTGGACACGCCCACCGGGTTGACTCTGAGGGCATACCTGTCCTTCTGGGTTTACCTTGAAGGATGCCATCAAATCAAATGTTACTGGCACATAAAGAAGCAGGAGACATGGTCCATAACAAAGAGAAACAGCAGTAAATCAGAACTGACGAACCCTGACAACATCACTAAAGTTACCAGGTAAGGATATAAAATAGTGTGGATTCGATATTTCTGCAAGGTTAAATAGAGACATGTAGGTATAAAAAAGATCTACATCACAGTTCTAGAGAAAAACAGTGCAATGTCTGAGTTTAAAAATTCACTGACTGAGGGGCTTCCCTGGTGGCGCAGTGGTTGAGAGTCCGCCTGCCGATGCAGGGGACGCGGGTTCGTGCCCCGGTCCGGGAAGATTCCACGTGCCGCGGAGCGGCTGGGCCCGTGAGCCATGGCCGCTGAGCCTGCGCGTCCGGAGCCTGTGCTCCGCAACGGGAGAGGCCACAGCAGTGAGAGGCCCGCGTACCGCAAAAAAAAAAAAAAAAGAAAGAAAGAAAAAAATTCACTGACTGAGATTAACAGCAGATTAGACATTTCAGAAGAAAAGGTTAGTGAGTTCAAAGGCACAGTGATAGAAACTATCCAAAATGGGACATACAGGAAAAAAAAGAAGCGCAGAATGTGGAAAGGGCACCAGGGAGCCAAAGCGCAAGTCAAGGCACTCACGCACCTACAGCTGGAGCCCTTAAAGGGGGGGGGACAAAAACGATGTGGAGAGATGGTGCCCAAATGTTTCCAAATTTGACGCAGAACATAAACTCACATGCCCAAGAATCTCAATAAATTCCAAGCACAAGAAACACAAAGCAAACGACACCAAGGCACATGGCAATCAAACCGCTCCAAACTAATGATAAGGACAGGAACACGCCTGCAGTGCTGACCACCAAGGCAGAGACGGACTAATAATAAGGACAGGAACACGCCTCCGGTGCCGACCACCAAGGCAGAGACGGACTAATAATAAGGACAGGAACACGCCTCCGGTGCCGACCACCAAGGCAGAGACGGACTAATAATAAAGACAGGAACACGCCTCCGGTGCCGACCACCAAGGCAGAGACGGCAGGTTCTCGCCAGAGGCAGAGCCATCCGGGTGCAGAGAAAGCACCAGCCAGGCCGACACCCAGAGGACGCCTTCCCGAGCGAAGGCCAAGTGGCCTTTGCAGACAAACGAACTGAGGAGTTCATGCCGGGCAGGTGCCCAGGGAGAGATGCCCAGGACGTCCTTCGGGCAGGAGGACACCGCCAGTGGGGCAGGGAGGCGGTGGAAACGGTGAGGACGCGGGTGCTGACTTATTATTTAACCCTCTCTAAAAGATGTGGCATTAAAAGGAATAATGATGTGGGCTTCCCTGGTGGCGCAGTGGTTGAGAGTCCGGCTGCCGATGCAGGGGACACGGGTTCGTGCCCTGGTCCGAGAGGATCCCACATGCCGCGGGGCGACTGGGCCCGTGAGCCATGGCCGCTGAGCCTGCGCATCCGGAGCCTGTGCTCCGCAATGGGAGAGTCCACAACAGGGAGAGGCCCGCGTACCGCAAAAAAAAAAAAAAAAAAAGAGGAAAGGTATCGTTGAAAGCATACTGTGCATGCAATTCTCTCTCCTACGTTTTCCCAGAAGGAACATTTCCTCATCCCGTCAAAAATCCTGTTTTTAATGGCTGCTTTGCAACTTCTTTCCTCTCTTATCTTTGTCAGGAATGTGGGCAATTTCCCTACTTTTGACTCATTTAAATGACCCTGTGATAATCATGGTAGCACATAGTTTTTGTACATCTTCATATGGTTCGTGAGAGCTAGACTTCCAGAGCCGGCGTCCCTGGCACAGAGGTCTAAGACCAGGTATCCCACGTTCCACGCAGGCTCCGGGTTTGGCGCTGCCACCAAGGCGATGTGCGTGGGCATGCGGTACTGGCAGCCGGGGCGGCTGGAGACGCTCCTCGAGGTCAGCGTGGAGTGTGGTCGGATGACGCACAACCATCCCACAGGTGAGGCAGCCGCGGGCGGCGGGGAGGCGTGGGGAGGCCGGACGGGAAGGCCTTCTCCCCGCTTCAAAGTCGGTCACGTCACAAGAAAAGCAGGACGGCACCGGTTCCAAACGAGTCTGGGGTCTGGCTGGAGCCCCGGGAGCCGGCACTTCGGCCGGGCTGTCCAGCGGGGAGCCGGCGCCGCCGTCGGGCCCCATGGGCGCTGTGCGCCGCGCCCTGGCCGGGGCCGGTGGCTGTGGCGGCAGAAGCCGCTCCCCCCGTGTGTCAGGACAAAGCGCTCGGGGTGCGCAGGGGGCCCACACTCCAGGCTGCCCCCCAGGGTCGGGCTCCAGAGGGAGGGCGGGCCTGCCGACCCAGCGCCCGCCCGTGAGACGTGACCGGGGAGCAGCCAGCTCAGCTTCAGGAAAGGAGAACCCTCCTGAGTTCTGGCTGAGCTCGGCTCCCGGCCCCCGGGGTCGAGGGTGTCGCTGCTCTCGGTGACTGTGCTCCTTTCAAGGTCACCTGCGGGGTCCGGGCTGACTGGTGTCGCCCCCGAGCCGCGAGGGCCACCCTGTGCCCTCCAGGAAGCAGCTGACGCGGGCGCCGTGGCACCTGAGTCCACAGCAGGCGCGGCCGCTGAGCCACGGACCCCACGGATGAGCCCGTCAGATCTCTGAGCACAAAGCCATGTAACTCAGCCGGGCGGCGACGTCCGGGTGGTGGAGAGGAGTTTGCTAACCCCCGACTCAGCAGAAGTGAATTAAACATAAACAGCCTTCCAACAGGAAAATGTTGAACGTTTGGAAACAATGCCATGAGTACGAGAGCCTGGGGTGAGAGTTTAAACATCTATAACATTGGTTAATTTATTGCCCACTCTTGTTGTGGCCTCTCCCGTTGCGGAGCACAGGCTCCGGACGCGCAGGCTCAGCGGCCATGGCTTACGGGCCCAGTCGCTCCGCGGCATGTGGGATCCTCCCGGACCGGGGCACGAACCCGTGTCCCCTGCATCGGCAGCCGGACTCCCAACCACTGCGCCACCAGGGAAGCCCTGCCCACTCTTATTAAAGAAATGTTGTTTCACGTGTTTAAGAGCTGGGTAATTTATGTATTACTAGGCTGGTGACTAGGGTCGGACAGCACACACTTAATACCGGGAAGCACGTTTTAACTCCACTCTCCTTTGCAATTTTTGAACTGCCTTTGGAGGCAAGTGTCAGTTTTTCTTACCTTTATTGCCTGGGAGCGTGCGTTACAGATCTGGAGCTGAAGCACCCCATGACGGGAGGTGGGCTGTGGCAGGTGGTCAGGACGGCAGCTGGACCCCGGGCACGAGAACCAGACGCTCGTCCCTGCCCCAGAAGTGGTTGCGGCTGACGCCTCCCTGGGGTCCCGCTTCCCATGGCCACTCGTGGGGCAACTCTGCAGGGGCTCACCCGGGCTTGGATCCCGTGCCCACAGCAGCGCTTAGAGGTGGGGATCGTGCTCTCCCCACCCCGCCTCTGCCCCCTTGCAGACGGTAACTGAAGGTCAAATTGGCAAAGCCCAAGGACACAGCGTGTCCAGCACCTGGGAGGGGGCGTGGCTGGTGCCAACTTTGACCCTTTCTCCTGCCACCCCAGGCTTCCTCGGGTCCCTGTGCACGGCCCTGTTCGCGTCGTATGCCATTCAGGGCAAACGGCTGGAGCAGTGGGGACGAGACATGCTGAGGACAGTCCCGCTGGCCGAGGAGTATTGTAAAAGGACCATCCGGCACCTGGCAGGTGAGCCCAGCCTCCCTCCTGACACCCTCCCCCGGCACCTTAGAAGGAGGTGGGCTCCAGCCACACCCAGAGAAGACTTGGACAGACGGGGGGGGCCGTGTGACAGGCTGACCCCACAAAGAAGGTCTGCAGTATTGCCTGGCCAGAGGGCGGAGGGTCAGGCGAGCACGGGGATCCCCTCTGGGTTCTCGAGACGCGGGCACCCCCCCGACACACACACCCGTCATCCACGAGCCGTTGCAGCTGCTGCTCCAGACTTTGCAGCAGCGTCCTCCTACCATGACTTCAGAAAAGTCGCTTCAGCGCCTCTGGGGCTTGGAGGTCAAGCTGCTAGTTAGGGATAACGAACGTCCTCTCTCCTGACTTCGCAGGCACAGTGTTGAGTTAATAAAAATACACAGGTTCAGGGCTCCCCTGGGGGCACAGTGGTTAAGAATCCGCCTGCCAAGGCAGGGTACACAGGTTCGAGCCCCGGTCCGGGAAGATTTCACATGCCGCGGAGCAACTAAGCCCGTGCGCCACAACTACTGAGCCTGCGCTCTAGAGCCCGTGAGCCACAACTACTGAGCCTGTGCGCCACAACTACTGAGGCCGCACGCCTAGAGCCCGTGCTCCGCAACAAGAGAAGCCACCGCAGTGAGAAGCACGCTCACCACAACAAAGAGTAGCCCCCACTCAGCAACAAAGACCCAACGCAGCCAAAAATAAATAAAATTAATTTTGAAAAATACACAGGTTCAGAATTTTCAAGAGAAGCCACTTAAAAATAAAAATACTGCGATCGCTGCCTTAGTTCAGCGCATTGTCAAGCAATTCTTTGGGCTGGTTTCGATCTCCATCTTCCTTGCTGGTATTTCAAAGTAGCTGCAATGTGAGCATTTTCGAACTTCCCGAGCCTTAGCCGAGGCGGAGGGCGTGGGCTCTGCCTCCTCCCTCCCGCCCGCTGCCCACGGCGCCCAGCTGGACGGCCGCCACAGCCCGCTCACCTGGCCTCTGTGTTTAGAATACCAGGAGCACTGGTTTTACTTCGAAGCTAAATGGCAGTTTTACTTGGAGGAGAGAAAAATCAGTGAGGACACGGAGAACGAGGCCAGCTTTCCCGACCACTACAGCGCGGAGGAGAGGGACAAGGTAGGTCTGCCGGCGACGTGGGTGGCGAGCAGGAGCTGTCGGGGCCGCTGCCTGCCGCCCCCGGCTGTACGGGACCCCGCGGTGGAGGTGGGCTGAGGGAGCAGCTGGCAGGCGGGGCCGTGGAAGACTTTTCGAAGGAAGCCCATTGCAAATGGATGGTGCTTTTATCTTTTCATTTTCTCTGATTATAAGCACGATTTGTGCTAGAAAAGTTGAAAATGTGAAAATAGTCCATCTCACTTCATCTCTTCTAGGGACTGGGGATAGAGGGATGAATAAGTCTGTGCAAACCACCGGCATTCCCCATGCTGAGAAACCCCCCCAAGTGGCTGAAATTGTCAGGATCGTGTTTGGTAGCATAAGAGAAACCGCTGTAACTGCGGTTTAACCAAGACAGAAGTTCATTATCCTCACGTCAAGGGAATCAGAGCTGAGTCAGAAGCACCTTGCAGTGAGGAGCTGAGGATCCTCTGTCTGGCTGCTCTGCTGTTCTGCGAGCACGCCTCATAGTCCAAACTGGCTGCTCCCACTCCAGCCAGCACATCTGCATTCCAGGTGTCAGGAAGGAGCAGGGGGAGAGGAAGGGTCCACCCTTCCCTTTTTAGGTGCTTCCTACCGCCCTTTCATTTATCTCTCATGGGCCCCCCGACGCAGAAAGACTCAGAAACACCGTTCTTCTTCCTGTGGAGATGCTGTTGCCCCAGACCGACACTGACTCTGCTGCTAAGGCACAGGGGTGTGACCTGCCTGCATCCACCTCCCCGGCCCAATCTGGCCCCTGCCCCTCGTCAGCCTTCGCCACAGACCCACAGGGACCTGCTCTGAGCCACCAGCTGCTCAAGCCACCGTGGCCTCCCCAACCATGTCCTCCGGCCGGCCTGCGGCCCTGACCACACGCGACACCCCTGCCCGGCCTCGCGTGTCCCCGTGCCCCACACAGACCTCACATCACGCAGTGGCGCCCAGCTGTGCTGTCACAGCAGCCCCATCACAGCACTCCAGACCCCTGATGGCTGTCTCTGCCCGGCAGCTGGCATGTTTGCTTATCTGCGGCACGGCTGGCGTGAGGCACATGGGAAGCCAGTGCCCACCCGCAGCCCTGGGGCAGTGCACGGCACACAGGGGCGCCACGTCGGCGCACAGATGAACCCAGAAGCTCGTGCCCTAGCGCGCGGGACGTGGTTCCTGGCGGCCTCTGACCTGTGGCGCTTTCTCCAGACCTACAGGAAATGGAGCTCGGAAGGTCGAGGGGGCCGGCGGGGCCACGACGCCCCCATGATTGCCTACGATGCCCTTTTAGGAGCCAAGGGCAGCTGGACGGAGCTCTGCCACCGGGCCATGTTCCACGGAGGTGAGATGCACCTTCTCGTGAGTGTGAAGTAAGAGGCCACCAGCCAGGCCCTCCTGCCGGGCCCCGGGCTCCCCACCTACACTGCTGGGACCTCCGGGTGCCCAGGTGTGGAGACGCGACACCTCCCGGGGCGGGGGAGCAGAGAAGGGGCAGCGGGCCAGGGCCGCCGGCGGACGGGGTGGGCAGGAGGCTGAGAGCCTGAAGCGGGGGCGGCGGGGGTGGTGCGCGGCGCGTGCGCAGGACCCGCGGGAGGTGCTCACCCGAGCGCACCAGGGTGTGCGGCTGTCCCAGGAGGGGGAGGGGACCCCCCCGCCCCCGTCCCCAGCACCTCCCAGAGCAAACCTGGGCTTCGGCTGAGGCCAAGGGCAGAGGCTGAGGTGGCCCGGCCTCCTGGCGAGGGGGCAAGGGGGCAAGGGGGCCAGGGGGCCAGGGACCGCCGTGCAGCCCTGAGGGCCGTGCTTCGTTCTAGGCGAGAGCGGGGCCACGGGGGCCATCGCCGGCTGCCTGTTTGGGCTGCTGCACGGCCTGGACGCCGTCCCCGCGGGCCTGTACCGCGAGCTGGAGCTCAAGGAGCAGCTGCGGCGCCTGGGCGAGGAGCTCTACCGCCTGTCCGCGGAGGAGAAGTAAAGCCCCTTCCCCGCCCCCAGCCCCTGGCGGCCCTCTGGTGCCTCTGGGGCCCCGGGGGGCCCCCGCAGCTCGTGTGACATCTTAACTTTCCTCCCGGTTTCAGAGGCCTAACTGCTGTATAAAACACATCGTTTGTCCTATGAGAGTAGTCTTCCCGCCCTGGCCAAGCCTAGCGCCTCACTGACGTCCCTCTGGACGCAGCAGCCCCACCTCCAAACGCGAGGCCACGGAGGGCCTCTGGGACACTCGGTGTATTTTATCCTGTCGCAAAACTAACGCATCCGCTCACTGATTCCAATAGCACCCATAAGCCCGATGGCTCTGCTCGGACGGCCTCCTCGGTCTGCAGGGCGCCCAGCACGGTCTCTTTCTAGCTCTGAGGCGTGCGGTCCGACACCTGCACACCTCGGGCCCCCAGCCTCACGGGGCCGCACCTGGCGCTGCGTCTGCGTCCTCGCCGCCGCGTGCCCAGAGCAGCTGGAAGAGTGGCCGGCGCCTGCGCCTGCGGGGCCGCGCGCTGTGTTTAAGCTCCAGCCCACGTGTGTCATCTCGCTAGATTTAACGCCAGCCTCTCTCAGAACGACTAACTGATGCAGCCAGGAAACGGGGGCCTCGTGCGGCCCGCATCCTCCCACGTGCCGCCCTGCCCCGGGCTCGCTGACGAGGACAGAGCTGGCCCTGTTCCCCGTGGCCGGGGCTTCTCCACACTTGCTCTTGTTAAAAGTAACCTTGGACACAAATCTCTTTGAAGTAGTCTCTGGTGTGAGTAAAGTAGCGGTTGGTGATTGACGTGTAACATGTGCTTTGGCGGCTTGGCTGGGCCCGTCGTGTGACCGCAGGCCCTGCGTGCTGCAGGCTTGCCTTGGCGCACAGCCGGGCCTGTCCCTGCCGGACACGCAGACACTCAGCCCCGAGGCACCTCCCGGCGTCCTGGGCGAGGGGGCGGGATGGGCATGTTTTCCACAGAATCCATCACTTTGCACTCCTTGGGCAAGGGAGGCTCTCAGCTGTGCTGGACAGAAACCTTGGGCCATCCTGCACATGGTAACGCAGTGGGCTCCACGCCGTGTTTCTGAATAACTGGACTAACCTTTGCTGCTCAAGATGCTTTGCAGTCAGAAGAGGCAGGGGGGGCGCTCCACCACGCGGGGTCCAGATAGGTGTAGGGGGGCTGGGAGATTAATGACAGTTGTCTTCCAGGAACAGAAACCAATTAAGGTAAGTCGACACTTGCCCAGACACACACGACAGGCTGGGCTTCCTGTGTGGAGTCTGTCCCGTGTCCCCGGCTTTCCCTAAAAGCGGCCCTTCACGATCTGCTGCGCGAAAGGGAAGTGATCAGAGGAATGGGGGTGGCTGGATTGGAGGCCACTTGGTCTCCACCTTTAGTGACGATGTAGGAGAATTAAACCCATCCTGAGAATCAGGGAGTGAGTCTCCTTATAGACTGATTAAATTAAAACACATGAATAGAAATTCACCAGCATCATAAAATAAGAGTAGAACTCTCTCCCCATTTCCTTTTCCTGTTCCAGAGAAAGGCAACAGTTGAAAAGAAAAACAAAACCATAAAAAGTACTGACGAGAATTCCATACCTACTCAAATTGTTTTAAAATTTAACACCTGCTGATTTCATTTTTATTAGAAAAGTGATACCTGCACACGGCTTCAGAAACTCAACCCCGTAAACGGGACATGTGGGGAACAGGGTTCCTCCCAACCCTCACCCGACTCACGTCACCAGGCACCAGAGAAACCGTGGGTCACGATTCCTTCGTGTCCTTCCAGAAAGTTCTCTACACATACGGCCGGGAAGGGGGGGTGTTTGCATACATGCATTTGTGTTACACACACACACACACACACACACACACACACACACGACTTCCCTCCACAAATAGGAATGACACATTACCTGTGATTTGCTTTGGGAATTTTCCACTTGACGGCTTTCTGGATACTTTTCTGTGCAGTCACACGTGTGCCCCTCGGGTTTTTTAACTCTTGCCTGAAATTCCGTTGACGCGTGTGCTATCATGCTGTTTTCCTCCTGCACCTGTGGCCACACCCCCGCCTTAGCGGTGCCCGGCAGGAAGGGTTTGCGTCCCCAGGGACAGGTGCACGGCCCCGCCCTGTGGCGAGCTTCCAGACTTCAGGCCGATTTCAATGAATTCCTGTCCCCAGACTCTTTGCTTAGAGATCGTGCATTAGATTTCCCAGCGTTTTCATGTCTGGAAGCCAGATGATGTCCCCCCCAGCCCCCCGCAGTCGGGGGAGCCACTCGGGGCTGAATCGCGGGGCAGGACCAGAAGCGCCCCCTCGGAGGGTGCAGCGGCCCCACCACCAGGTCTGCCCCTGAACCCGGGCCTCCTTAGCGGGGGGCTCCGCAGCGGCGCTTGACCGCCCCGTGCTGTGGGTTCAGGGGTGGGAGAGGCCGTCCGACAAGGCACTCCCTGAACGCCCCGCCGGCCTCCCGGACCCGTCGAGGCTTCACCACAGCCCCGAATCCGCAGGCAGAGCCCTCGGTGAACTATGAACCCAGCACCCGGAGCAGACGGGATGGGAAAAACGGACCAGATGCCACGTGATGGAGCAGGAAATACCCAACTTGACGTTTCACCCAAACACGGGGTTTAAAAACCTCATCACCGAAATTCACCCCAAAGGTGGGAGTAACTCTTAGGTAAGAGCGCGGACACCGTGACCACTTGAGTTAAAATCTCTCCCGTGTTGGCTCATTTCCAGTTAAGAGGTAGAAATATAAGGCGAGCACCCCTGATGTTACAGGGAGAAACCAGCGTGGGGGAAATGGCAGCCTCGAGGCTTTCGGGGGTTCCACGCGCCCCCGTCACTAAGGGTGGCTCCGGCGCGGGGCCACACACTAGGCCGTGCCTTCCTCTGGCCGGCGCTTAGGCTCTGGTGCCCGTTGACACCCAGCCAGAGCCCACGCCTGGCCCCAGGGGCGTCTCCCCTCAACTGCCAGGCCCCCGGGGACGCAAACGAGGAAACACTTGCTAGCTGGAACCTGACCACAGGGCCCTCAGAACTGCAGCCCCCCTGGGGGCACAGGACCAGGGGAAACCCAGAGAACCCCCCCAGGGTCCCAAGTGTCCCCACTGGCCCAGGGCCATCTGTGCTTTCAGGTCGGCTTTGCTGCAACCCTGTCCCATCTTAATCGTTTGTATTCAAGTACTTCAAACACACAAACTCACAAAACAGCTCAAAGAATCCGTATACCCTTCATCCAGTTTTACCCACTGTTACTGTACTGGGCCCCGTTTGCTGCATTGCTTTCTCCCCCCTCACTACACGCAGACACACAGAGACACACAGACACGCACAGACACAAAGACACGCACAGACACATAGACACACAGAGACACACACACACAGACACACATAGACACACACAGAGACAAAGACACGCACAGAGACAGGCACAGACACAAAGACACGCACAGACACATAGACACAGAGACACACACACAGAGACACATAGACACACAGAGACACAGACACACACAGACATGTACAGACACACAAAGACACAGAGACACAAATAGACACACAGACACACATAGACACACACATACACACAGAGACAAAGACACGCACACAGAGACACGCACAGGCACACACACACAGACACACACACAGAGACACAGACAGACATGCACAGACACACCAAGACACACACACAGAGACACAAATAGACACACAGACACACACATACACACAGAGACAAAGACACACGCACAGACACACAGAGACACAGACACAGACACACACAGACACACACAGACACATAGACATGCACAGACACACAGAGATACAGACACACGCACAGACACACAGACACAGAGACACAGACACACGCACAGACACACATAGACATGCACAGACACAGAGACACACACATACAGAGACACATAGACACACACATACCCACCCACAGAGACACAAACACATGCACAGACACACATAGACACACACACACAGACACACAGACACACATAGACACACACAGACACACAGAGAGACACAAATAGAGACACACAGAGACACAGACACACAGACATGCACAGACACACACACAGACACGCACACCCAGCAGTAGTTGTCACTAGACATGAGGGGAGTGTCCGCAGAACACTCTGCTATTTAAATCCCAGGTCCTGAAATAGCATCCAACCCCCAGGGCCTCAGGCAGCCCGGTTGGATGGATGGCCCTCTGTCCACCATGACCAGGGCCAGGCGGGAAGGAGCGGGACCGTGGGCCCCGGCCCAGAGGACGCCCACCAGCCTTTATCCAGGTTTATTTCCAGGAAACACAGAGGTTCAGGTTGTCAGACTCTGATGCGTTGGCAAGTTTCAGCCGGTAGCTCCCTGGCCACTAAAATGTTCAGCGCAGTCGACCGATGTGCATTTGTGCCTCAGTGGGGGAACGGCTACTGATGAGGGATGCGCAAGCCGGGGCCTGCAGTCAGCGTGAGAGCCGCCCGCCAGCTCCCCGCCAATGGCCTGTAGAGACGGGGGACGACAGCCTCTCCTCCTTCCCGTCTCTTCCGAGGGGAGGCGAGGCACTTACGGAGCGCCTGCTGCGCGCAGCCCCACTTGGCGCTGGGGGAGGGGTGGCTCCGAAGGTCGCTGTGTCCTCCTGGCCTTCGCGGCTCCACGGGGACGCGGGAGGAGCCGCAGCTGGAAGGACAGAGTGCGCGGTGTGTGCCCCTTCCGCATCCCGAGTGAGCGGCCACCATCTGCCCCAGGCCGGGAGGACGAGGGGGTGACGTGTCCCTGTCTCTGCCCCCGACCCCCAGGCCCACAGCTGGGGGAAGAGTGTTCGTGAGACGACGGTAGATAGCATGGCCGCGTGGCAGATGTGAACTCACGGTGTGTCCTGGGGCAGCACACGTGCTCTCGGGGCGCAGGGGATCGGCCTGGAGGGAGGTCACGGCCGAGAGTGGGGAAGGGGGTCTCAGTGCCGCAGAGAGTGCCCCTGCCAGGGCGGCGGGACGGCCAGACCTGTGCCCCAGGAGACCCCGTACCTCAGCGGGGACACGGGGGCCGGGGGACATCCAGTCGCTGCCCCAGGACATGTGCTGACGCGTGGTAGAGCAGACCCAGGCCAACCAGGCCCTCGATGAAGCAGAACAGGCTGCCCCCGTGGAGGGGACAGGCCCCCAGAGGTGCTGGACGCTGCTCCCGTTTTAGGACAAGGATGGAGTGGAGGACCTCTGCTGGGAACGCAGGGTCTGCGTCCTGCCCCATCTGTGACTGCCAAGGGGGTCCGGTTGGTGACCGGGGTGGGAAGGGGTGTGTCGCCAACAGTGACTCTGATGTCCCTGTATTTTCAAGTGACCTCTCGGGAGCCAGAGTTACTGACGGGACTAAATGAGGAACCTTTGCTGCAGCGCTACTGTTTAGATTGGCCCCTAATGTTCCACTCCTGTCCCGGGATGGGCTCGGTCACGTCCACGCCGCCAGGGGCTGGACATGAAGCCACGGGCCCACCGGTCCTCCAGGCAGTGCTGACCAGGCCGAGATGGGCTGGGCCGACCCCCCGTGATGGGCAGGAACTCTCACCCAGGCCCGAGGTGCCTTGGGAGCAGGGAGGTCCCAAAAGAATGTGCTGGGCCTGCCTTCAAGTCTGGCCGAACAGGCAGACTTGAAGTCCGGCCAGAAGGACCTCGCCTCCCCAGGGGAGCTTGCCTGCCGTCCCCTCTCAGTGACTGCGGGGTGCAGAGGTCGGGACTGTCACCCTGCAGGGGACGCTAAGAGGCCTCACAGGACGAGTGGGGACAAGGCATCCGGGCCACTGGGAAAGCAGGGTCCTGAGGGATGGATAGGAGCTCGTCAGGAGCGTGGCTGCGCCGGGCCGGAAGGCTCAGCGCGGGGAGAGTGTAGAGCTGGAACGGAGCCCAGCACGGCCAGAGTTTGAGGGGAGTGGAAGACGGCAGGGCAGAGAGGCTGGCGGGCGGGCACAAGGTGCAGCGTGGAGAGGCGCTCAGGGGCGCCCCCGGCGGCCAGGGCCCTTCCGCAGGCGCTGCTGTGAGCCCTGGGGAAGCAGGGAAGAGACGGTCTCCCCGCGCAGAGGCTGGTGCCACTGGGGGCCACGCAAAGCCACACTCCGCGTGCTCTGTGCTGCACCCGGGCCTCTGGCAAGGATGAGACGTGCACAGCGGGAGGCACCCCGGGGACATGCTGGGGGCGGCGCCTGGGAGCTGTGTGCTCAGGCAGGGACCCCAGCAGGGGACACGAGACGCCCCGCGCGCAGGCTGCTCAGGCCCTGGGGTGGGAATGAGCTGGGACCAGTCGAGGGCCAGTGCACCGGAGCCTGGCTGCCCAGCGAGCCCAGGGCACATCCCCCTCTGGCCGGGGCTCAGCACAGCCCGACCCCCTCAGATGCTCGGCGCCACCCCAGATTCAGTGGTCATGTGTTTTCGGCTGTGGCCATCCTGCAGCCGTGCCGGCCCTGCCACCTCAGAGCTCGGGGGTTCAGGTCTGGGTTTGTTTGCGGAGCCTCGTCCACCACGTCAGGCTCAAACCCACGGTGGTCTGAGGCTGGAAAGTTCTCGCTCCATGCCGGCCGTTCTCAAAGTGGCTCCCAGGGCCAGTAGCTACGGCCACTCAGGGGACTTGCTGCAAATGCAGGTCTTGGGTCCCTGAGACGTCCGAGCTGGGGCTTCTGGTGGGGTCACCTCACTGGGCGCCCAGGTCCTCCGGCATCTGAGGATAATGGGAGCAGCTGCATTCTGCGTGGGTTCACTGCGTAGGAGTGACTTCGGGGTTCTACGGAAAATTCTGCGGTTACATTCACTCCCCTTCGCTCCTTGAAAGGAGTAATTGTCCGTCCGGGATCCACTCCCAGGCAGTAGACGGGCGCCCGGCTCACCCAAGGGGCTCACCCGTCAGGGGGTGAGGCCAGCAGGGGCCCCATTGCTGTCCTCCCATCACGGAAGCGCTCCTAACGGCTCTTAAAAGAAGTTTGTGTGCAGCTTCCAGAAACAGAGCTCTCTCCTGCGAAGTACAGAAAGAAAAGTATGTTCGCACGTTCCCTTCCAGCCTGCTTTCGGTCTGTGTCTCCGCCGGCTGCGTCCTGAGCACTTTCCTGCTGTAGACTGCCTTCCCTCAAACTCAGACGTGACGTTTCTTGAGGCCCCTGCCCCGTGTCCGGCACTTAGGATGTGTCCCGTTTTCAGTGTCACACGCAGCACACTAATCTTTGCTCTGCGACCTGATCGTCTCTTTGGGATGAACAGCAAGCCGTGCTGGTGGCTGGGCTGCAATTCTGGGCACGTCTTTGCCAAACTACCGTCTGGAGAGGTGGAAGCCCCAGCTGGGAGGAGGCTCCGGCTTTGCCAGTGCTGGGCAGACGTGCCCTCAGGGGACAGCCTCTCGGCCTGGACCCTCTGGGCTGGGGCGAAGGGGTCTGGGGACAGGGCCGTGGAGGGTGAGGGCTCAGGCCCCTCAGCCTCGGGGTTTCCCTGAGAGCATTCCCGAGGGGGCTCAGCAGGGCAGGTCCCGGCCGGTGCCCCCAGCCCTCTTCCCCTCTACTGGGCAGTGAAGCCCGCGCCCTCCTGCTCCGGGGGCCGCGCCCCAGCTCCCGCCCCACAGCTGAGTCTCCCGCTGCCTGACCCGCCCAGGGCCTGGGTGGGGACGGTGCCCTTGGGACTGAATCAGAATATAATGCAGTACAGTTAGAGGAAAGCAGAGAACACACAGAGAAGGTGAAGCCTTTATGCTTTTCTCCTAATTTATGCAAGAAAAACATGCCCACTACAAAAAAAAAAAAAAAATGTAAATACCTTACGCTCTCCAAAGCCCTGCAGAGGGTACAGTTCAGAAAACATGGCCAATTAACAGAAAAGGAAATAGTGACCCAAAGTTCTAGGCGGTGGGTGACCCTGACTCTCCGAGGCTGCCACAGGGATACCCCAGAACCCAAGCCGCTTGGCGCCAGGCTTCTGTTCCTGGACTTCTTGGGCTGTTTCAAATGGGATTGTCCCATGAGAAATGTTCCAAGGAGCCGCCTTGGAAAAAATGATAAAATCTGTGACGATTCATTCTTTTCCCTACAGCCCCAGGAGCGGCAGGATTTGCAGCAATGAGACGCCCATCGATGTCCAAGCCCTAAAGAAGAAGGTCAGCAGGGTGACGTGCGGCCCCGCGGCCCGAGCCATCCTCAGCAGTTTGCTGCTCTACATCACCGGCCGCGAGGACGGGCCCCAGGGGCCTCCTCCCGCCAGGAGGGCAGAAGGCGGGCTGAGCAAGACCGGCCCGGCGCCGGAGCCCCAGGACGCCCCGCGGCGACCCACACGCTTCCAGCTCCTCAAGGCCAAGTTCATGGGCACCGGCCGGGAGCCGCGCCTCAAGAGGACCCGGGAGGTGGGGCGGCTGATCTTCAAGGACAGGCAGGGCCCCGGCAGGAGCCTGGTGACGGCCACTATCCACAAGCTCCTGGAGAAGACCAGGGAGGGGGCCGACCGCCCCGCTCGGGGCCGGGAGCCGCTGGGTCGCGAGAGGCCCCGGGGGCTCCCCGCCGGGAGGGGCTCTGTGAAGAGCATCCTGAAGGTGTTCTTGGCCGCAGAGGAGAAGGAGGCCGCGGAGAAGCCTCCCGCGGAGCCGCCCAAAGCCGCCAGGGGCCCTCCACCGAAGGCGGGCGGCAGGCGGAGCGCCGCGCTGGCCAAGCTGTGGGAGACGTTTGAGCGGAGCGGCTGCCGCTGTGCGGAGACCGGCCTCCTGCCGCTGCGCGCGCAGGAGCACAGGACGAAGCGCCTGCCGCGGGGCCCGCTGCACCGGCCCGAGCGCCGCGTGCTCCGCTTGGCCACCTTGGCCAGCACCTGCATCCGGGCGCCCCCCGCCCGCTTCCTGGCCGGCTCGGCCGAGCCCCTGCTGCCCTTCAGCATCGCCACCGTCGTCTGCGGCCCCCGCAGCTGGATGTCCCACGGCGCCAGAGTCACCCACGCGGATCTGCGCCGCGCGCCCAGAGCAGAAACGGGCACGGCCCCCCGCGTGCGAGAGACGCCCGGTGGGAGCCAAGCGCCAGGGTGGGGGCAGCCCCGGCATCCCTCCGCGCCCCGGGCGACCGCCCCCAGGGACGGCCCGGAAACACTGCTCCCAGGTACGGGGCCCGAGTGTGTCCCCAGGGCAGTCCCCTCTCACGTCTCCCCCTGGGGTGAAGTCCTTCTTGGCTGCGAGCCCGAGCTGAGCCCACGGGGACCAGCCAGCCCGGGGGGCACGGCGGCATTGAGAGGCGACAGGACGGGGGTTGCCCAGGGGAAGAGGGGAGCAAGGCTGGGCCCCCCGCCAGGGCTCGTGGGGGGCAGAGCAGGGGCTGCCCCCGAAGTCACCCTGACCGTCTGCAGTTCAGAGGATGAAACGGAAAGTATGACTGCAGACTCGGAGCCAGAGCCCCTCTTCGCTGTCCAGGAGAATTGCCCAGAAGAGAGAGTGCCAGGACAATTCCCTCCACTCGCGGCGCATGCAGCCCAGGCCGCGCAGCGCACACAGCCAGCCATGGAGCCTCCACAGGTCGCGGCCAGACTGCTGGCTGTCCACACGGTGCCGCCCCCTCCTGCCACCCTGCAGAGGGCAGCAGGCCCTGAAGACCAAGGCTGGCGTCTTCTGGGAGGAGAGGGTGTGACTGGAAATATAGGAGCTTCACCTCCCACTACGGCCGAGGGTGGAAGCAGGGGCGCCCCGTCGAGGGCAGGTCTGAGCCCGCCCACCCTGCCACAGCAGGGCCCAGGGGCACAGCCAACGCTCACAGCGCCCCCGCAGGATGCTGCCTGCCATGGTCCAGACGTCCCCGAGGCAGTTCCCACGACGAAACCGCAGAAAAGTTCCCCTGGAGGAAAGGAAACCAGACGCAGCCCTGGGACTTCACACAGGCTCCCGAAGCACCAGGACACCTGGGGAGAGGACGCTTCCCAGCTAAGTTCTAAGACGCCTCTGCTGCCAGGACGGGAGGAAAGGCCTGTTGATGACGCCAGCACCTCATCACAGCGGTCCGCAGCCTCGGAAAACCGATGGAGGGGACTTGCCGGCTGTGTCCCCGGCGGTCAGCAAGTGCTGGCGCCCAGGGTTCCCAGGAGGAGCGAGGTGAGTGTCTCCATGAGGCCAGAAGCACCGGCCCAGGATGGGAGGAGGCCTGAGAATCTGCCCTCGGTGGACAAGAGCCCCCCTCGTGAGCAGGAAGGACACAGGGGGCCCCCGTCGTCCCCGGAGCCAGCCCGGCCCCCGCTGACGGCTGAAGGGAGCGCCAGCCGTGATCCTGGTGAGAACAGAGCGAGCTCCTTAACTGAACGAACACAGCCGAGGAGTGTCAACGCCCCCGGGCGGGTGACGGCTGCAGGGGCCTCCAAAAGCCCCCCAGCCCTGGTGCCAGGTGACGCCTTGAGCCCCGGAAACAGGGCGGCCAAGGAGCAGGAGGAAAGGGGCGCCGCCCGGCCCGCAGGCCCAGGTCTCGCGGCCGAGGAGCCTGATCGCCAGCCCGGGGGCGGCAGCGCGTGCAGAGCCTCGGGGTCCCCACCCGCCCCGCCTCGGGAGGCCGCCGGCACCCAGACCCTGCCTGTCGAGCCCCGCGTGGCAGCTCCAGGTGAACTGGCCGCAGGCGAAAGGAAGGTGGCAGCTGGGGGCAGACTCTCAGGCGCTGTGTGGCAGAGCCCTCGGGGGGGCAGCCCAAAGCCCCCGACTCCAGCCCCAGATCTCCCGGTGCCACAGGGGAGCCACGTGGCGGGGACTCCAAGCCGCGCTTTGGGCACTGGGCCACCGCCTTCTGGGAGCCAGCAGGCCAAGGGCGGGACGTGCGTCTTCCCCGGGGAACAGCTTCCTCCCAGTGCTGGGCCTTCCCGCCAACCTCCCCCCACGTCCACAGTGGCGGATGGGCCAAGGGCGGACCGGGTGGCCCAGAAGCGCCTCGACCTCCAGGCCCCCAGGGAAGTCGCGGGCGGGGAGAGGGCCAGCCTGGGCGGAAGAAGTCACCGTGGGCAAGAGGAGGGGCCCCCGGGGGCTGCGAGGCTGGCCGGTCCTGGAAGGAAGGGAGAAGGCCTTCGGGGCGAGAAGGCCCACTCGAGTGGGGCCGAAGAGGCTGTGGACGGCGACCCGGCGGCCCCGGTGGAAGCTCCCGGCTGGCGCACTGGGAAGAGCCCAGAGTGGCCGCAGAGGCAGCAGGCGAGGCACACAGAGGGCCCTCCTCGGGGACATGGGGCCCCGGCTGCAAAGACCCCAGCTCCTCCCCACCCAGGGAGCCCGGCACACCCTGCCCAGGCCCAGGCTGGCAGGACGGCCCCCCCTGACTCGGCTCAGCCTGAGAGCAAGGCAGCAGAGGTGGCGCCCCCCGCAGGCAAAAATGAGGCGTCCCAGAGACCAGCAGCCTCCAGGGGTGGTCAGGGGGCTCGCGGAGAGCCATGCGGGCAGGGCGAGAGCCCGACGGCCCCCGGCCCCCGGCCAGCGCCAGGCTCTGCAGTGCCCTCGGCCGTGCTAGGGGGCTGCCACACGGCTCGCGCCCCCGCCCCGGGGGGGCCCCCGGACACCGCCGGGGCGGGGAGGGGCACACAGGGACGTGGACGCGGCGGCAGGGGCGCACACCTGTCCAAGTACAGAGCCCAGAGCTTCAGCGACCAGAGGTCCTTCGAGCTGTCCTTTAGACCAGCCATCCTCAGGGCCAACGACACGTTCGCGCTTCCAAAGTGAGGCCCTCACGGGAGCCAGCGGCCCGAGGCCTCACTCCCTTTCCTTCCTCCCGGTGACCCTCGGCCCTGAGCGCCGGCGCCCAGTCTGCGGGGTCGTGTCCTCTGTCGTGAGTGGCCCTGGGAGGACGGGAGCCCTGCGGCCAGTACACTCCGCCCACACCTGGCGTCTTCACGGGCGTCAGGCTCACGCCCGTCTCTGCACAGGAAGTTTTGACCTTCGGGGCTGGACTTCCCGTGCATCTGTCCCGTCCCCTCCTGGGGCGTGGCCTTGGGTTTTGAGGGCACTCTGCCTCTTGCGGGGTCACCAGCAGGTGCTGACATGACCCCTCCTGGCTCAGACACGGCCAGGGTGGTGAGTGGCCCCGACTGGCCCTGCCGGTCCTGGAAAGAGTCAGAGGGCTTCGGTTTGACATGGCGACCACCGGGGGGCGGGGGGCTGCGTCCATGGCCCCACAGCCGCCTGACAGTCAGGGAGCCACTGGGATCCAGGTGTGGCCTCTCTGTCCACCCAAGCCTGGCCGGAGCCAGCGAACCAGGGGGAGTCGACTCCAGAGAACAGCGACCGTCAGAGCCGCGAAAAGGCTGTTTTCAGGTGCACGATTCCCAGGACGGTTTCATTCAGAAACTGGTGAGAAAAGTAACCCAGTCTCGTCTGACCCGCCATCATCACAGCAGCCTCCTCGGGGTCTGCAGGGCCTGCAAGGCCCTGGACGGGGCGCAGGTCGGTGACGGAGTGCACACTCCAGCCCCGCTGCCCTCCCGCACAGCGTCCGAGTGTTTCCCGCCAGAGACGTTGCTCAGTTGCAGCCCTTTCCGTCACTTAGACGATGCACTTTCTGTCTAGAATGTTTGAACACTGTACAGAAGGACAAGGACGGAAATAAAAACCACTGGTCGGTCATCACACTGCCTGGAGGTGATTTTGTCGCTGTCTTGCTGTTAGTTCTCCGAGCGGTTCCCTCAGCCTCTGTCCTGAGGCACAGACACAGGGTCACACCGTGTGCAGCTGAAACCTTAGTCGCAGCCACGAAGCAGACTGAAACCTGGCGTGGGGGGGGGGCTTAGGGGCCACGGGGGTCCAGGCCGAGCCGGGTGGGGCTCCCCCAGCGCCCAGGCTGCTGTTGATGCTTTTGATGACACCCCTCTGCGGAAAGCGCGCCCTGCTCTTGAGGCTCCGCGATGCTTGCGGCCCTCACAGCTGAGTGACTCCCGGGAGGATCCCTGCTCGTCCTGGAGCAGCTCCCCTGACGGGCGCCCACCCTCCCTTGCTCTCCGATTTGAAGGTTCACTTGCAGAGACAAGGCTTCTGACCTGAGCTTTGATAGGCACTGAGTAAGAACCGGCTCTGTCCCATCTCCTCCCAGGACAGGTCTGCCTAGGGTATGAACGGGCGTGGTGGCCCGAGTGGCCCTGAGCTCGGCAGGGGGCCAGGTGGAGGCAGGAGGTGTGCAGCCAGCTGTGCTCTGTCCAGGGAGGGGCTCACTCCTGCCGCCCCCCCTTCTCCAACCAGGCCATTAACTTAACATCCAGCAGACTGGAAACGTCCTCAGCGTCAACACTGGGCACGTTTGAGGGTCGCAGCTCCAGGGGGCCTCCCTCGGTCACCCCTCCAGGTATGCGTCCCCCCCTCTATAGAGCAGGCAGTGCTCGGGGCCCAGCCAGGGGTGTCTGCAGCATGACAGTTACCTGCACCCACAGTGCTGCCCCGTGTCCAGTGTCTGGGCAACTGGATGAGGACCCCAACTTCTGGGATGGGGACTCTGGGGTGGGCGTCTCACCTGCTGAGTTTCACTCCCACCAGTTGAGAGCTGGAGTGGACAGGACCGAGGTCTCTGGCTCTGGGGCCGGTCCACCTCCAGGAGGGTGGTCAGCACGTGGGCTGCGGGGGTCCAGGCTGCCCCCACCCCAGGAGTCTCGGGAAGCCTACACCAGGCTTGGGGTCGGCCCCCTGGAGCTGCAGAACCCAGGAGGCTCCTTGGACAAAGCACAGGGAAGGGTCCCAGCAGAGGCCCGGACCCTGGGCCTTTTCCGTCGTCCCTCGGCCACACCTGCTCACAGCCGGCATCTCTGCTGGAGCTGGAGTTTCCCTTCCCGCTACCTACTGCACCTGGCGGCCCCATCTGGTTTATTCTTTTTATTTATTTCTACTTCGTTCCACAAAGTATTTGAGGCAATGTTTGGCAAAGAACGTGCTGACAGATGGAGGAGATGAAAGTGCTATATTCGCCGGGTGTTCCCTTTTTAAATAGACCAGAACGTCCACGGGAGATGCAGCCGGTGGTCTCACTTCAAGTGGTGGAAACATGACCAGAATCCACCCGGGTCGCAGCCTCGGAAAAGGTGTACATGGAGCTCCCCTCGACGTTGGCAGGCACAGGGCGAGTCTGCAGCCCCAGGGGCCAGGTTCCATGATCGCGGCTGCAGGTTACACCGCCCTCCGCTTGCCCACGCCTGGCGACCCCACAGGAAAGAACCGAGAGCGATTTTTCCTGAGGATTTACTGGGAGGTCAGCGGGCATCACATTGTCCTAGACCGTAAAGTCGGAGAGTGACAGTCTTCTCTACAAAAGAAAGACGCTCGAGCCCCCCGGGTTGAAACAACTGTTGCAGAAGTGGGTGGGCTGATGTCTATATCAGCGTTTTAGTGGACGTTCACTTTCGCGTATTTGAGTAGCTCGTTGACCTTCACCTCGATTCAGTGCTTTACAGCTCCGACTGTTTACAGAGCCGTCCGCGAGCCCCGCCTGTACACACGTGCAGCTCACAGAGGAGACACCATCGCCGGAATCACAAGAGTGCGTTTTATTTCAGACGCTCCATCGGGAACAGCATCGTTCGGAAGTTTACAAACTCAGCGTCACTTCTTATTTTTGTAATGAGGGCGTCTTTGCCATTTGGTCATGATCTTTTAATTGTTTGATTACGTATAAACCCTGGGCTGTTGATTCAGTGCTCCTTGTTTTATCCTCCTGTGTGTGCAAATAACTCTAAAATGATTCATTAGACAAAAATTACTAAATATATTTTGTGGTATTCTCTCCTTTGAGAATTCAGCTGGAAATAATTTCAAGATAGGAAGTAAAATGTGATGCTCATCGCACACCTCGTCCTTGCCTCTGAGGGCTGCACGCAGGGGGCAGGATTTCCCGTCAGGAAGCAGGCGTAGGGCCAGGAGCTGCGTGCAGCGAGATTTGGTCAGAGGCCTGCGGGGAGAGCCCCTTGGGTGGGCTTGGGGCGAAGCCAGAGGCCTCCCAGGACGCTTAGGTGCCCGGTGGGTGGGAGCAGAGCTCCCCGGGGAGACGCGGGGCCGCCACGCGGACAGGAGGCGGGGGCATGGGAGGCAGGGCCCCAGCACGGCCACCCCCGGTGCCCGCTGCCCCCAGGACGTCCAGGGAAGCTGCCGTGCCTGCAGCAGGGCCTGCAGCTCAGCCTCCGGGGAGGCGAGCGCCTTGGCCTCCGGGAAGGGCAGGGAGGCCGCCGGCGGGGGAGCCACGCCCCCCAGAGCAGCGCCGCTCGTGGGGGCGGGGCTGGGGCGGTCCAGGCTCCTCTCCTCCTGACACGCTGCTTGGCGCACGGAGACCCAGGAGATGAGGTCACCGTGTCCCCTCCTTCTGCCCAGGAAGGACTTCTCAGAAGAGCAGAAGGGCTGATCCCGAGCGCACAGCCGTGTGTTTCCTTTACTGCGAGGACTGGTCGGGCTCAGGTGGGCGCCACTGGATACGGGTTTGTGGATCCACCTTCGACCTGTGAAAGCGTCGGGCGTTTTCCCTAAGAGAACTAAGAGCCTAAGGAAATGGCCTTTTCTTATGTCGACAAAAAACCTATTCAGTTATTGATCCAAGAAAGAAATGGAAAATTCTGTGGGAGCCAACCCAGGGGAGAGTCTCAGAAAATTCTAAAGACTGTTTCACCCGTTCGAGGTCAAAGCACAGTTAGGTTCGTTTTTGAGACGAAGGGTTAGAGTCGAATGACGTATTGACGGTTCACACAGTCCAGGTCTGCACGTCCAAAGTGAGTAGTGGGTTATTGTGGCCCCCTCACAGTCAAGAGGGAAGGTTCTCTCCTAGGAGGTCTGGTTAATGCAGATGCACAGCACAGACTGAAGAGGAGGGAGGAGGCCCAAACGGGCAAAGAAAAATGTTATCTTTAAAGTTTTCTTGTCTTGCCATAAAATATGAATTCTATTATATTTCATCACTTCTCACAACACTCTGACAGCGGACGTGCCCCCTGTTTCCCTGGACACCAGCCGGGTCCTACGACTGTAGGACCAGTTCAGTTCGGACACACCATCCACCCCACAGATACAGGCTCAGCCCCAATCGCAGTGGTGGGTCCCCAGGTCACCCCCACTTCTATCTGATGTGGCTATAAATCGGGGTTCCCACAACCCCTCCTCGGGTTTGATAATTTGCTATAACTGCTCCCAGCACTCAGAGAAACACGTCCCTACTGCTACCAGCTTATTACAAAGCTTACAGATGAACAGCCGGGTGAAGAGGTCTGTAGAGTGAGGTCCCGACAGGTCCTGACACGGGCGCTTCTGTCCCTACGGGGCTGGGGTGCGCCACCCTCGGGCACCCCGATGTGTCCACCAACCCAGACGCTCACTAAACCCTGTGTCTAGGGTTTCATGGCGAGTCCCTTACCAGGCAGGGCTGATTAAATCACTGGCCATTGTGGTTAACTCAGCCTCCAGCTTCCCCCCGCTCCCCGAGGTCGGCGCTGAAGCTAAAGGTTCCAACGCCCTGATGAAAGAAACGTTCACGTGCCAGGCGTGGGGAGGTCATCCTGGCTTAGCTGTGAGTTAACGCGAATTTTATGCAACTCAAGTAGCCTGGTTTTGGCCTATCAAACATACACTGTACATTTGTTTAATTATTAGAGAAAAGGGCACAGCGACCGGAAGTCAGGAATGTCCACGGTAAAAATAAAGATGAAATGCCTCCCTTCCCGGTCCTCCTTGGAGGGTGAGTCCCTTCCCAGGTGCCAAGGCCACGCTGACTTGATGTGCACGTGCTGGTCTGTTGTTTCGGGTTTTTCCAGACGTGAAGGAAGGGATCCCTGACTTGTTTGATGTCCTTTGTCCGGACAAGACATAAAACCGTGCTGGCAACCCTGCTTCTCCGGAGCAGATCCTCAGAGTAACCTGCGAAGCTGTCTTCCGGGCCACAGTCCTCAGTTTGGCTCGCGGGAAACTCTCTTCTGTTCCTCTTACAGATTGTGTGTTGGTTATTTTCGACACCGCTGACCACGGGGTTGGTCTCCCTGGCAATCAGCCCTCAGCTCCCAAGTTGCCGCCTCGAGGTCCAAAGGGGCTTCTCACGAACGACAAGAGCGAAGTCCGAGGGTTGTGGGCGCTCAGAGCCAGAAACCCGGACCAAATACGCGCGTGTCGCGGGCCATGTGGGGTCGTGTTGACAGGCAAGGGCCCGCCCTGGGGACTGCTCCACGGCGAGTCGTGTTTTAACCCCAAACCTGCAGGAAGTGTGGACCTGCCAGGAACCCACAGCCAGAGGAGAATTTTAAACCTTTCAGAAACAAGGCTGAAGAAATCAGCCGACCAATGCTGTTCCCGTGCTCGCCCCGAGGGTGGATGACAGCAAGTAATGAAATAAGCAAGTCCTGACGCCTGTGGGCGCTGGCGGCTGCAGCAGCGGCGACAGTAGAGAATTGCAGGTACTTTTCTTGTTCTCGTTTTTATGTGTCACTCTTTCCTAAGTTAATCTAAACGCATCTGAGACACTTTTATTCCTGTTTCCAAGCGCCAGGGGACAGGGGAGGAGCTGCCCTGCTCGAGTCCTGGGAACCTGGCCCCAGTTCCCACACATCCGGGCCGCGTTTGCCCGTCCCCGAGTCGCGAGGCCGAGGTCACCGGCTGGAGGGCTCCAAGCCGTTTGGGCACAGACTCGCTCAGTCCTGGGAGAGACGGCCGGCGTCACCGGGGCCACCAGAGGGCACTGCGGGCCCGGGAACCCGGCGCCGGGATCTGTGCGTGCCCGAGGTGTGCAGACCCGGGCCGGGAGAACTGGGATGGGCGCGTGGCTCAGCTGCTCATCACGCCGAGGCACCCCCCGTGTGCCAGGCGGGAACGCGGGGCCCCCAGCCTTCCCGCACCAGGACCCGGGCCCGACCCTCCCCTCGGAACCAGGATCGGCTCCCGCCTGGGCAGGGTCCTCTCCTGGGTGGCCGCGGGGCGGGGGCGCGGGCGCGGGCGGGGCTGGAGGGTGCGCACAGGGAGGCGGAGCCGGGGGCGTACAAGGCCGCCTCGGCCGTCTCCACCCCAAAGGGAGCGTCGCGGCACCTGCCCCTCCACAGGTAGCACGGAGTTACTGCTCCCCTTTCAGTCACTGTGGATTCGATTCTTGTCCTTAATCGTCACGTAGCTGAACCGTGCAGGATGAACTCTCGGGTGGGGTCCTCTTATCGAGCACCATGTGTTCAACTGCAGGTTTCAACTAAGGCACAAGGGAAGCAGCTTACCTAGCAACATGTATTCCTGCTCTTAGAGGTGGTAGAAAGGGCAGGACTGGGTCACCGAGTGAGGGTGGGTTGAGGATTCAAGGAAGGCTCCAAGGTTACGTGGAACGAGAGCCTTAAAGAGTGTGTGTGTGCGCGCGCGGTGTGTGTGCACACGTGTGTAGGTGTGCATTGCATGTGTGCACACGTGTGTGCGCGTGTGGTGTATGTGTGTACATGTGTGCACTGTATTGTGGGGTGTGCACACGTGTATAGGTGTATGTGTACATACGTACATGTGTGTGCACGCGTGCGTGCTCTTCTATTGCCTACACAGGTTAGAAGGTCTGGAAGGAGATGTGCACAAAAGTGTAACCCGTCGGAGCCCCTGGAAAGCAGGAGTAAGACAGCGTTGTAGAAAACGCAGGACCAGAGCCCACAAAGGGCTGGGGTCTGGGCGTCGGCAGGTACTGGAAGAAGGAAGGTGGTCTCAGAGCTACCGGAAGCTTTAGGCAGAGGCATCGCTCCCCTTGGACCGCGAGTCTGTGCTCCCCAGTGGGGCCGCCTCCACCCAAATCCCCAAGCGGCACGCCAGCCTCACAACAAAATGAACAACCAAGCGTCTTCTAGCCCAGAAAACCTGTCCAGAAAGGCGGAAGGCAAAGAAAACAGTTCTCCCCTCCAACGAGCTTTGGGCAGAACGTACACCTCCCTGTAATCCACTGAGCTCTGGGAAGCAGACCCCAGACGGCACCCTCGACGCGTGGCAGGAGAAGTGAAACTCCTGTCTTCTCCACAAGAGGAAGTGGCATCTCGCAAACCTGCTCCTGGCTGACGTTCCCCAGAGGGGACTCTCCTCCACATCCACACTTCAGAGACCGCCGGCCGCAGCCCAAGAAAGACGTTGCGGGTGCAAACCTGCCTGGAGGCTTTAGAGTTTTAATCACATCAAAGAGGGAAGGGGCGCACCCTCTTTGCACTAGGGAAATTTTATCTCATTTATTTTTTATTTAAAAAATTTATTTTAGGGCTTCCCTGGTGGCGCAGTGGTTGAGAGTCTGCCTGCTGATGCAGGGGACGCAGGTTCGTGCCCCGGTCCGGGAGGATCCCACATGCCGTGGAGCAGCTGGGCCTGTGAGCCATGGCCACTGAGCCTGCGCGTCCGGAGCCTGTGCTCCGCAACGGGAGAGGCCGCAACAGTGAGAGGCCCGTGTACCACCAAAAAAAAAAAAAAAAAAAAAAATTATTTTATTGAAGCATAGTTGATTTACAATGTTGTATTAATTTCTGCTGTACAGCAAAGTGTTTCATGTATACACACACACACACACACACACACACACACATTCTTTTTCATATTCTTTTCCATTGTGGTTTATCCCAGGATATTGAATAGAGTTCCCTGGGCTCTACAGTAGGACCATATTGTTTATCCATCCTATACATACTAGTTTGCATCTGCTCATCCCAAACTCCCAGTCCATCCCTCCCCCACAGGGAAAATTTTAAATTAAAATTTATGGTTTAGATTTGCATTCACCTTACAGTGATCACAGTGTCTTGGATGAAACTGGGTGAGCGACGCGCTGCACACAGAGATCCCTCAGCAGTCTGCTCATGCTTGAATAGGATCAAACATGACACCGTTCCGGGTCTGGCCTCCGGTATTTACCTTAAAGTTAATATTGTAAAGAGCGGCCTCCTAGGGTGGGCTGTTGACGGGCATCTTTGTATATTCAGAACATTTCCCATGGTCTCGAGATCCTACGCCTCACCACTTCCTGACCTGGGCGGTCCTGAGGCCTCACCCTGAGCCCCGGTTGCAGAGCAGAATGGAACCCGCCTTGCATCGAAGGCGGAGGTGCTGTCAACTCTGTGGGCGACAGAAGCTGTGCTCAGACTGTCAGAAACAAAGGACGCGATTGTTCTTCCTGGGAGGACAGCCTCGAGAAAAATTCTCAAGGGGAAAAGATCTCCCTACCTCTTGTTCAAAGGAAAGCAGGTCACAGTTTCATAGGATTTCGGGACAGCGTTGCCAGCTGGAACGCCGGTCACAACTGAAGTGCAGACACACGTGAACACTTACACGTAAGTGTAAGCATGTCCCGCACTGGGTGCCCCGAGTGTGTATTTTGTTTGCGGAATCTGTCAGCCCTGTTTCGGGCGGAAGTGAAGTGGGTTTCTCTGGATGTGTAACCTTTGGAACGTTTTCTCTTTATTTTATTCTCTTAAATCCCAAAGTTGAGAGTGCTGTTATTTTTCAAGACTAGAAATATTTTTGAACGTGACCATATTTGGAGACGGGGCCTTTAAAGAGGTGATTGAGGTCAGATGAGGTCACTAGGGTGGCCCTAATCCCACATGTCCTAATAAGAAGAGGAGATCAGGACACAGACACGCACAGGGGATGACCACGTGGGGACACAGGGAGGAGACGGCCGAGTACGGCCCAGACATAGGAGAATCTGTCGCCACTGTGGCCTTGGGCCTCCAGCCTCCAGGACGGGGAGAAATAAACTTCTGTTGTTTCAGCCACCAGCTGGTGCTGGGAGGTGGGGCTTCTGTTACAGAGGAAGGGGACACCTGCCCAGCCTGGCATCCTCCAGTCCTTCTGCCTGTCTGCCTGTCAGTCCCCTCAGGACAGGCTCCCAGCTGCCCCCGGGGGCCTCCTGCCCCTGCTGTCTGTCCCGTGTCACGGCGTCTCCTAGGAAACCTTGTTGTGGGGAATTCACTGGCCGTCCAGTGGTTGGGACTTTGTGCCGTCACGGTGAGGGCCCAGGTTTGATCCCTGGTCGGGGAACAAGACGCCACAAGCCACACGGCGCGGCCGGAAAAACAAACACAGGAACTTATTGTGGCCTCTGTACACGCCCGGTGGCTTCACAGCCCTTGTTCCGCAAGAGGCTCATTTCATCTTATGATAAAAATGTGTCTTATTTACAGGTTACACTCTCATAAAACTGTCTCCTGAAGCAGACCATAAGCTTCCTCCGATCCCAGAGCCTGCAAAGCGCCTGACGCTTGAAGTCGGTATTCAAGGAGTGGGGAGGCCAGACACACAGCAGGCGTGTGAGGACAAGCGGCCCTGACTGCCTTCATGCTCTAGAACCACGCCCTCCCCACGGGGTAATCCGTAATCACCCCGCCCCGAGCGGGAGACTTTGGACCTGCCGTCTCCCTAGACCTGTTTTCTTCTTCAAAGGACAGGGATGTGACTTCCTGCGGGGCACACGGGGCCCCCGGGGGTGGGGGTCCTCTCAGCACTGGCCAGCAACCCCAGCACCAGCTGAGCCCGAGGTTTTCTCCCTGAGCCCTTCTGTGCACTAGGTGACACAGCCCGGCCAGGGTCACCCACCTAAGGGGCGAGCCTTCAGGACCCGAGTGCCCACCCCTGCAGCCACGGGGAGGCCCACATAGGGTGATCATGTGGCCTGGTGTTCCTGGGACTGTCTGGTGCCAGCTGTGGTCCCTGCCTGGACCTCACCCAAAGGGATAAGGAAAGGGCAGGAGGGATGGAAGGGACATGATGATGAAACCGCCCTGAGACCCAGGCCTCCTGCACTCGCTGCTGGCCTGCGTGGGAGACGTGGGCATCTGGCGGGGTCACTAGAAACCTCAAGACCTCCCCACGTGGGTCATTTCTATGCCCCGCCCCCCCCCCAGGTCCTTAATTGTGTACCCATGACTCTGCACGTGGCCCTGCTTGCTTTCCGGGAAGGGTAGGAGCCGTGTAGGAGTGGATGGCCTTGTGAGGACCCTCTGAGCACATTAATCCCGCTGTGCCCGTGGTGGCCCCTGACCAGGAGCCCACGCGGCGCACAGCGGGCGGACTGTGCGCCATTTAAAACTAATTATCGGGCTTCCCTCGTGGTGCAGTGGTTGAGAGTCCACCTGCCGATGCAGGGGACACGGGTTCGTGCCCCGGTCCGGGAGGATCCCACATGCCGCGGAGCAGCTGGGCCCGTGAGCCATGGCCGCTGAGCCTGCACGTCCGGAGCCTGTGCTCCGCAACGGGAGAGGCCACAGCAGTGAGAGGCCTGCACACCGCAAAAACAAAACAAAACAAAACAAAACAAACAAACTGGGCTTAGTACTTCACTGGAAGCGATGTGAGCAGTTCTGCTGCAATTCGGACCGTCCATCTGACTTCCCCGTGGCGAGGCCGCAGTGCCTGGAGGCCGGCCCACCCTGACCCTCAGTGGCCACCAGGTTTGGATGTTGTTACCATGGTCCTTTCATTACCCTCAGGTCTTCACAGTGATAGATGACGTTGCCTGGACTTTGCATTAGTCTTGGGGGGGACCGGCACCCCCAGAACTGAAGAGTTCTGACGGCACGTCTTACTTCAAACGGCAGCAGCTCTTACAATCAGGCGACGAGAACGGGGAGTCCCTGCAGGAAGAGGGGCGTCCGATGGGTGCTGAGTGGACACTGGGCTGGGGGTGGCCAGCCTCCCCCGAGGAGCCGGGGCCCCTGGGCGGGTAGCTTTAGTGCTGCAGAGCAGGCTCCTCTAGCGGCCTGACGGGGGGCAGCGGGGCACCAGGAGCGGCGGCACCCCAGCCCGGGCATGCCCTCGCCCTGAGGGGCCGTGCCCAATTTGGTTCCCTTCCTCTGGGTGTGCCCTGCCTGTGTGGACACCCACAGGCTGTGGGGGAAGGGCATCTGGCCGGTGAGGGTGCCCGGGACGCTCAGGGCACCGGGCGTCTGGAGGTGGATGGAGGGGCACCGCGGACACAGGGGTCCGGCTGCCTCTTGCTCCCAGGTGGGGGGCTTGGCAGACGCTGCGAGGCGGGGGCCAGCAGCCCTCAAACCGCCCTCTGGCTGCGGACCCTCCTGGCCACCTCGGACACGGGTGCTTTCTCCCTGGATCGTCACTTCCACTTTCCTGGAGGGCGGCCCCCTCTTATCTAACGCTCGCCCTCGTTTCATGTGGCCCCAAATGCCCTCGGTCGGGGGTACGGCTAGCACACTCAAGTCCAAGTGCCCGTATCCCTGCTCTGTGTTTCCTGTTGGGGCCGGCACCAGGGAGCTGTGAGGACACAGTGGGAGACGGAGGCTGGAAAGCGCCTGAGAAGGGCAGGAGTTAGGAAACGAGGCCGAGGGGGAGCAGGAAGTACCCGCCAGGCCCGCCAGGCCAGGGGAGCTGCTGGGCTGGGCCAGCGGGGCTGCGCGCTGGGCTACTCTGGGGCACGAGAGGAGTGAGGGCAGCCGTACCGGACATGCTCTTGGAGACAGGGAGTAGGAAATGTGGTTTGGGCCCCAGAGAAAGGCCGGAACGGGTGGGGAATTCAGGGAGTCACTTGCCGAAACTGGGAGCAGCCCTGTCCAGGGTGGCAGAGGCGGCTGCCAGGGAAAGGGGCGGGGCAGAGACAGGAGGGCGGGGCGCCGGGGGCGGGGCAGAGACAGGAGGGCGGGGCGCCGGGGGCGGGGCAGGGCTGGTGCTTGATGATTCGTAAGACCGGCACCGCGTGGGCACCGCGTGGGCCGAGGGGCACCCCCGCGCTGGTGGGAGGGTAAGTCACCCTGCCTGCGGACTGGAGTCTGCAGAAGGAGGCGCCCTGTTGGCGGGAGGGCCAAGGAGGTGGGTCTTGAAAGGGATACTGTGAACTGAGCCGAGGGCTTGGAAAGTCTCCCCAGAACCAGCAAATGGGGGGCATTTGGGCTCATGTTCAGTGGAACACTAATTTCCTACAGACTTCCATGGAAATGGACAGACAGACGTCCCCAGCTTAGGGACAGGTATGTTCCTCAAATTACTTTCCAGGCTCCTTGCTTAGCCCTCAGATGGAATGTTCCGGAAAAACCAGTGTTAAGGGCCAGGCTGGTTCACAACAGCCCAGGCAGATTTGCAGCGGATGCTGGCAATCCCGTTTCCACCACGCCCAGCCGCGGCTTATAGGCACTTGTCACAAGAAAGTACATCTAGATCCCCAGTAAGACACTGTCTCCGAAGTTGCCAGGCCCTGGTGGAGTGGGCCCTGCACAGCCGGGTGGCCACGCGACGTCTGCAGAGATGGTGTCTTTTCTGATTTGCCTGATCTGCCTACGGTCTGAACTCACTTCTTATAAAGGACCCTTGGCGCGTGGAGGGCTGAGGCTAAAAAAGGGCCGTAAATCTTAAATTTAAAGAATCTTAAATCCCCTTTTACCTCACCACGTTTCCAAGGCAAAATTCAAAATGACAGTTTGGGCAAATCCTCGATGGCCTCCCAAATACGAAAAGCGGTTTAGACATGGTTTTCACGCCACGATATTGAAATGTGGGGACAGTGCAGTGGTGAACAGGGACCTAGAAAGATGCTGTCCTAAACCAGGGCTGTCCTGCAGTATCAAGGGGAACAGTGGACACTCAACATGGTAACCACGGTGCTCACATCTGCTGGTGTTTCCCTCAAAGTAAAAGGCACGCAAGGCTGGGATCGCATTTCTGTTCAATCGCGGGCGGCGCACAGAGGTGACTCATGCGGCCAAGATGTGCGCAGAAGTGGGAAGAGGCAGTGGGAGGAGGGAGCCCCTTTGGGGAGCAGAGCAGACGTGTGGGCTGTTAACCCCAGGTCACCCCAGATGGCAATCCTGCAGGGCCCAGCCCACCCTCCATCAACTGGGCTGGAGGAGCCCCAGCCAGCCAGCTCTTTGGACGTTGTGGTCCCGGCAGGGCTTGGCCCAGGGACAGGGTTGGAGGCAGGTGTCTGTGGAGGGGCTGGACCTCCTCCCCTAGTCTGGTTTGGGGAGGCGGGGAGGGACAGGGCAGATTTCCCTGGGGGTGGGGCTGCAGGGATGAAGATCCACTTACTTGGGGCTTCTCTGGTGGCGCAGTGGTTAAGAATCCACCTGCCAATGCAGAGGACGCGGGTTCGATCCCCGGCCCGGGAAGATCCCACATGCCGCAGAGCAACTAAGCCCGTGCGCCACAACTGCTGAGCCTGTGCTCTAGAGCCCGCAAGCCACAACTACTGAGCCCGCGAATCACAACTACTGAAGCCCGTGCGCCTATAGCCCGTGCTCCGCAACAAGAGAAGCCACTGCAATGAGAAGCCCACGCACCACAAGGAAGAGTAGCGCCCGCTCACAGCAACTAGAGAAAGCCCGCGCGCAGCAACAAAGACCCAACACAGCCAAAAAAATAAATTAAAAAAAATCCACTTGTTTATGTGTTGCTCTCAGGTCTTAAGTGTAGGTTGAAAAAGACCAAGTAAAAAATAAGACGACCTTTTTCTGCAAAAAGAACATTAAAATAGCAGTCATAGGTCAGAACGCCGGCCTTTGGACCTGCGGGTCACTGAGGTTTGGAGTGCTGTCAGAAGAATCCAAACTGGATTGATCTCCTCCAACCTTTGCTCCAGGCCCGAAAGGCCAGGGGGTGGGGGATGAGGGGTGGTACCCGCCGCACCTGTCCGGCCAGCCTTGCCAGGTTGAGTCCCCAGTCCCGCCCCAGGTGCCGCAAATCCCACCCACCCCGGTCTCCCCATCCCGCCCCCGGTCCACCATCCCCCATCCCGTGCCTCCTCCCTCCCGGCCTCGGGCTCCTCCCGGCCTCCTCCCTCCCAGGCTCCGGGCTCCAGCTGCTCCTGGCGTAGGAGCAGGTGCAGCCCCTCCCGCCCCCTCATCCCTTCGGGCCCCGCCCCGTCCCTCCCGCGCCAGCCGCGCCCCCGCCCTCCCCCTCCCCTGACATTCCCATTCCTCCCCCCCGCCCTCCTTCCCCGCCCCTCCCCCGCCGCCAGCCCCGCCTCCCGGCGCCCGCGGCCCGGCGGAAAGACCGGAGGCGCCCCGAGTCCCGGGAGGTGGACTTGGCACCCCCGGCCCTGCGGCCCGGGCGCCCCCTCCCGCCCCTTTCGGCATGGAGTCTGCGGGGCGCGCGCAGGCGGCGCGGGACCGCGTCCCCAGGTAGGCGCACGAGGCCCGGGCGCTCCTGGCCCAGCCCGGGGTAGCGGGCGCGGGTGCCGGTGGCGTGGAGCCGGCGGGGGCGGTGGTGCCCGGCGCCTGCGCGCCCCTGGGCGGCCCCTGCGCTGCGCACGCGCCCGCGCTCGGCCCGCCGCCCCTTCCTGCACCCGGGAGGGTGGGGGGGAACACGCGCCCCCCACGGGGGGCCCCGGGCGCCGTAGGTCCCACGTTCCACGTGCGCGCGGAACTTTACTCTGGGTCTTTTTGTGTCGTAGGATCGATCCGTACGGGTTTGAAAGGCCTGAGGACTTTGATTATGCAGCTTATGAAGAATTTTTTTCCACCTATCTGGCGATACTCACCAGAAGAGCCATAAAATGGTCCAGACTGCTAAAGGGAGGCGCTGGTGTCCAGAAGAGTGTGACACGTGAGTTCGGAGCCTGATCCTCCAGGCGCGCAACAAGTGACCCGACCGACGGGTGACGGGCGCGCCAGGGAGGTCAGGGCTTGGGGTTCCTTCGGGTCTCGGATCTGGGGGGGAAGGCTGCCGCGAGCCCGGCTCGTATCCCGCGCAGGCTCGCAGGTGAGGGCGCTGCACGGTCAAGGTGCAGGCCCTCCTTTCTTCCCTCCGGCATGAGGCCTGCTTGTCCTTTGAGATGGATGGAGACCATGGCCTTCTTTCCAGAAGAAGGTGGATTTCCTGCTCCTCCAAATGAGAGTGGCCAGGGCTGTGCCCTTGCGCGGTTCTGGGCAGAGCTCTCCCTGACCCCCGCAGAGTGAAAGCGGGGTCCTTCCTGCACCCCCCCACCTCTTCCCCTGCTCTCCTTGGGGTTCTTCCCCAGCCCCAGGCTGTGCCCTCGCCTCCTTCAGGTCGGGATTGGAATGCCACCTACAGGAGGCTTTCCCATCTCACCCCACTGCCCCACACTTCCTGTCCTTTCTTTGCCTATTTTCTGTTCCTCCCTGTCTTATGCGGTGTGGGTCCTACTTATTTTATCCTTTGTTTCCCTGCTGGGATCAAAGACCCCTCCCTGCCGACTGGCTTGGATGGATGATTGCTTCAGTGTTTGTTGAATGAATGAATGGAGTGTTTGGCTGCAGTGTTCCTCACGCTGTGGATAGAGGGTAGACCGTGGGTACCTGCGGGCAGGTGGTGAGGGGTGGACGGGAATGTGCCCCGGGGAGCGAAGGAAACTCAAGCATGTGGGGCAGAGGGGCTGCTGGGGCTTCCTGACATGGGACATTAATGACAATTAAGGGGTGAGGGTGGGGGTCCCAGCCACCAGGTACTGAGTTGTGACCAGAGTATTAGGGGTGTGGTGAGGAGGGCCCGGCGGTGGAGCAGGGGCCCTGCACCAGGTCACAGGTGGGCACACGTTGCACCACCAGGCAGAGAGAAGTCAGTGTTTAAGCAAGGGGGTGACAGGTCAATTTTTGCCTTTAAAGGGGCCCCCAGAGGGGCCCCAGTATGCAGGAGATGCTTGGGAAATACTTGTGGGATTAACACGGGGGGGTGGGGTGGAGGCAGGTGGACCTGGACCTCGGCCTCACCCTGGGCTTCACCCTCAACCAGGCCCTCCCTCCTCAAGGCTGTTACTGGTGGGCAGTGTTTAGTAAAAACATGGGTAAACTAGCGTTTCATATAATCATCAGCCTGAAGGGACCTCAAAGGTTGACCCTTCTTGCTTTCCAGACCCCGAAGCTAATATCCTGCATGATTGTACGCCGAGGTCCATCCCTGCGTTGCTGCTGGTGTTAACGTGTTTCCAGCAGACCTCGGCTTCATTTTTTTCCTTTTGATTTGTTTTTAAACGTTACACACAAATATATAAAAATAAATTTAATTTTTGCACATGGGAAAACATTGTAATCACACTAAAAGATGTGAATTGAATTGAGTTTCTCTGCTGCCCAGGCCCCAGTCTCCCGTAGAGGTGACCGTTGGCGACTGTCCCACGTCCCCCCAGGAACAGGGCGCACTCTCGGGCTGTCGTGTGCTTTTTAATGCAGGAGAAGACTTCCTGTCCAACCTAGACCCAGGGGTCCAGCTGACCCACAGGTCAGTTAGCGCAGAGAATCATGGCAAGATGTACATGTGCGCATGAGCCTTTGTTTTTATATGAAACACACGTGCATGTTTATTCCTCTTTGATTTTGTCGTTTGATTCTATCCTGTCATCTTTTCTTTGAACAGGGGGGGTCCACCAATTCTGTATCTTTCCTGCCGGAGCCGTACTTAACGCGTTGTATCTATTTTCCAGTGTCGGGGTCTTTTTTTCCAGGTGGATCGGGAGTAACAGCACTCTGAGTGCAGAATCCTTCCAGATCGCTAGTCTTCTCCTCGACTTTTGAGGTTGTCTGATTTAAAGGTTTTGTTTTGTTTTTGCTTTTGCCTTTTGGAGCACTTATCAACTTTTTCTGAAAATTTAACTTGCTTTTATTGAAGTAACAATTATTTCTTTTTCTGCTTTAATTTTTTTTTTTTTTTTTTTTTGTGGTACGCGGGCCTTTCACTGTTGTGGCCTCTCCTGTCGCGGAGCACAGGCTCCGGACGCGCAGGCTCAGCGGCCATGGCTCACGGGCCCAGCCGCTCCGCGGCATGTGGGATCTTCCCGGACCGGGGCACGAACCCGCGTCCCCTGCATCGGCAGGCAGACTCTCAACCACTGCGCCACCAGGGAAGCCCTTTTGCTTTAATTTTTTAAAAATATATGCAACCTTCGTTAAACTGTCTGATCATGGCAGCGAGTATACTTGGCGTACAGGTTTAGGAGCAAATATACTTGATCCCTGGTGAGCCTTTGGCCTGGGGACGGGGTTCACCGTCGAGCTGAACCGGAGAACACAGTGACCTGAAGTTCTTTCAGGAAATCCAGCGAGAGGCATGTGGGCTCGCAGGGTTCTGTGGGCCAGGGCATTGCCACTGGAGCTGGTGTGGCTTCCGGGTGTGATGGCCGGGGAGGCTGCAGCACCCACAGGGCTCCGAGGGAGGGGCAGTCGGCGTAGACAGCAGTGGACGTGTGATCCAGGAAATGGACCTCCAGTTTTTTCCTGCCAGACGTTCCGGGCTGGCCGTAGTGTCATCGGGGGTGTGGCATCCCAGGGAGGGGAGGCCATGTGAGCGCTGTGGGACCCAGCTTGCGCGGTCAGAGCCAGGCAGCCGCGTTTGGAGCCCTGCCCCTGACACCAGCAAGCACGCCCGAAGACCACCTTTGCTCTCGTGCCTTCACCGTTTCTGGCTTTTTGGGTCCTACTGTGTTCGTTCTCTTTTTTTGAGAGGACTTCAGTCTTGTCTCCAGTCACACGATTACCCACGAATCCTGGCATCCAGCAAGTCTTCAGATGACAGCTGAAACTCACCCTGCTTGAGGACGCTAGCTATGGATACGATGAAGCTTTTCTTTTTCTTTTTCTTTGTCTGTGGCGAGTATCCACCGGGAGCCTGAGATCGCTTGCTCTCAGTGCTCGACCTGGAAGCTGCCTTAATGTTCCTTTCCGCCTTGGTGTAAAGGCACTTGGTGAGGGAAAGGCTCTGTCCCGTTTGCTTCTTCTGTGTCTCCTGCCTGGTGGGCTAGGGTATTAGCACCATCTAAATGAGAATGAAGTTGCAAAACATATTTTAAAGACAAATATAAAAAACCTGGGAATCTGCTTAACTTTTGGGGGCAGACGGCTGGGAGTTAATTCTTTGCGGTTTTTACCATATATTTTACACTTCTCCAAATGGCCAGGAGGACGCATGGGTTAGCCCTGCCCTTGGGGAAGCGTCAGTCCCTGAGGATGGGAAAACCGTTTCCTTTCTCTTCCGAAGAAACTTAGTAAATTCAGATAACAAACAACGAAAATAACAGCAGCCTTTATTCTCTGAAACTTCTGGGTGTTGTTACTGCTCTTAAGGCAGCCGAGAGCCCCGAGTCCTGACTGTGTTTCAGGCACTGGGCTGTGCTTTGTTCCCATTTCACAGGTTAAGAGACTGAGGCCTACTCAGGGTTGGGGCTGGTGAGGCTCAGTGTGAGGGGTTTAACCAGTGTGCACTTTCCTTTTTATACTTTATATTAATTTTTAAAACTTTGCAGTGACATTCGCTCTTCTTGGCGTACAGGCCTGTGAGTGTAGACAACTGCACAGTTAGGTAATCCCCACCGCAGGTGAGGTTCAGAACAGTCGGTCGCCTTCAGGAGCCCCTCCTGCGCGATCCTGGGCAGCTGACCTGCAGGCCTGGACGTCGGCAGAGGCCTGGGTGGGTGTGGCGGCAGCTACAGGGCAGCGGGAGGGACCCTGAAGGTGTATTGGCGTCTCTCTCCGTTGATGTAGTTCTTTGATTTCTCTTTGCAGATGTTTTGTTAGATTTATACCTAAATATTTCTCCTTTCATTTTTGGTGCTATCGTAAGTGATACTGTCTCAGTGTTTTTATTTCAGCGGTTTGCTGTTCATACGTGGAGTTACTGTTGATTTCTGCGTGTCCTTTCCTTTTGCTCCGTCTCGGTGGGAATGGCCCCTTCCCAAGTTAGGCCTGACCTGTCCGTCCCCTTGCTGTTGCGTGAAGAGGATTAATTCACTCTGGGTGCGGCTGGTCACGCTGACCCCTGAGGGCTCCTGTAAATCGTACTAAGTTGGAAGGTAGACTTCAAAACGTCACGTCCCCATAACAGAATGACCAGACCAAGCCACGCTGGCCAAGACGTTCTGGCCCAGACGCGATCCTACGACATGCTTCTAAACTGGCGAAGGGTTTCTCGAGTTTTCTTTGCCTTTGGCGGATGGTGTTAAAATCTGTCCTTTCCTCCCTCTGGGTATCCCTCGTCATCCCGCATCCTTCTGCACACGTTTGCCGTGCGTTTGCTGTCCCACACGCCCTCCCAGGAGCAGGCAGTGCTCGAGGCATGGCCTCCGGGAAGCCTCTTTTCAGATGCTCCCGTACAGGTGACCGTCAGTTTGAGTGACAAGATTTTAGCGATGCTGCTTTTCTTGACCACAGCCTATAACCTTTTTCTGTTAAATACGGCTGGTGCCTCAGCGTCCGGCACAGGCCGAGGAGCGGGCAGGGTGGGGAACGGAGGTGACCCTCACAGCCCGTATTCTTGTGCTGACAGCGAGCTAGAGGTAGCAGGGCTGCTGTAGCCTCCGGACTGTGCTTAGCCTGGGGACGGAGAACGGAATTCTGTAACGAGCGCATGTATCGATTTGGTGGAGGTGCGTGAAGTTTTGCACCTTTTTTTTTTTTTTGCGGTACGCGGGCCTCTCGCTGTTGTGGCCTCTCCCGTTGCGGAGCACAGGCTCCGGACGCGCAGGCTCAGCGGCCATGGCTCACGGGCCCAGCCGCTCCGCGGCACGTGGGATCTTCCCGGACCGGGGCACGAACCCGTGTCCCCTGCATCGGCAGGCGGACTCTCAACCACTGCGCCACCAGGGAAGCCTTGCACCTTTTTTTATGTCTGATTGAATGATTTCGGCGAGAGCCAGAAGCAAACTCTGTGGTTTCTGGCCTCGGGAAGCGCCCAGCGGTCTGGGTAAAGCTGCCCCTTCCCTCCGTTTCAGTGAAGCGCTACATCCGGAAGGGCGTCCCGCTGGAGCACCGGGCCCGCGTCTGGATGGGGGTGAGCGGAGCCCAGGCCCAGATGGACCAGAACCCCGGCTACTACCTCCATCTCCTCCAGGGAGAGAAGGATGACAGCCTGGAGGAGGCCATCAGGACAGGTGACGCACGGGGTCCGTCCCCCGGGATATGGGGGCTGGGCGCCACCCCCAGAAGGAAACTGTGTTAGCACCCGGTGATGCTGTGATGTTGATGAGGAAAGTTACGTGGTTAAGGTTACGTGGTTAAAGCTGATTTCAGTTTTCTGGAAGGAAAATCAAAACGCAGGCAGTCACGAGGGGAGGAGAGTGATTTGAACTGGCTCAGGAAATATTTGTGTCTAGCTAGGTGGTAAGGAAAATGGTGCCAGAAAGACCACATTTCTGAGAAGAATCCCTCCAGGAACGCGAGGCTGCTGAGCTAGCAGTCAGTACAGGAGGGACGTGGGCTGGGTGACCCCCGCGGACTCGCAGACACAGCTGCGCGCGTGCAGGAAGCCACACACCAGAGACCTCTCTTCATGTCATACTCTGAGTGTCCAGGCTCTTCAGAGTTCAACGTACTGGATTGAATAATTAGATTTTGAGGAAATACACCTGCCTCTCTGGCCGTAACAGCTTTTGACAACTACAGATTTAAACACAAATACTTCATTTAAAAAATTTGATGACTTTAAATGTCAGGTTGGACTGACTTGTAACGTTGAGAAAGTGGTGTGTCCCCAGCGTGAGAGCTGGAGACGGGGTGGGGGGCACTGGGGCGCTGAGCCTGCTGGCTGCACCCTGATGCCACGGCAAACCCCGGCCAAAGGGCTCAGAACAGACGCTGCCATGGCCCTGCGGGCACACGTGCGGGGGTCCCTCCGCAGGGCCAGACGTGCTGATTCAGGGCGGGAAGAGACCTCAGGTCCAAGCGAAGGCCGATCGTGTTAAATAAGGTAGAATGTGGCTGTTTGTTTGAAAAATGAATTTTAAAGGATCTATTTAGTGCAGAGTTTTTGGATACATAAAAGTGACCTTTCTGTCTTTCCAAACTGAACCTCTGTCCCCATTAAACACTAACTCCCCATCCCCTCCCCCGCCTCCCACCGTCCACTCTCTGTCTCTATGAATTTGACGCCTCTAGGGACTTCATATGGCTGGAATGACACAGTATTTGTCCTTTTGCGTCCGGCTTATTTCACTGAGTGTAACGGCCTCGAGGTTTGGCCTCAAGGTTCACCCACGCTGAGCGTGTGTCGGGATTCCCTTCCTTTCTGAGGCTGAACAACGTTCTGTTACGTGTAGAGACTGCGCTATGTTTATCCATCATCTGTCCACGGACGCTTGGTCTGCTTCCCCCCTCTGGCCACTGTGAGTTATGCTGCACGAACGGGGGTGTGCAAGTCATTCTTTGAGACCCTGCTTTCAGTCTTCTGGGTACATGCGCAGAAGGGGAATTGCTGGGTCCTGTGACGATTCTAGGTCTACTTTTGAAGGGTCTGGATCAGTCGTTTTATAGGGACAGTAGAGCGGGTGCTTCGTGCCACGGAAGTGCAGACCAAACGTCCCGCTGCGTCTGCCTCCAGCACGGCAGTGGGGTAGGCGTAGAGAGATTTCAAAACACGGAGAAACGTCTCATCCTAGAAGACGTTATGTAGCAACGAGCACTGATCACTCTAGTCTGAATTAGTGAAAAGCACACAATTCCCTGTGGTGGATGCCAGTTTTGGGAAGGTTCAGAATTCCAGGAAAAAACTCTTCTTTGTAAAAAACATACAATGAAAACGTACGTGCTTTGAGGCAGGCAGCGGGCTGTTCGGCTCAGAGCTGGTTTTCGTGGGCAGAGCCCAGGCCTGGGCCAGAGCCCGGGGGCAGAATTCCTGCAGCCGTGGGGAGGCCTCCAGCCGTCAGCTGTGTCCGAGAGTCCCGCTGTCACGTGGACACCATTGCTCTGATCCAAGCAGGGCCAGCGGTTGTTAGTTGACCCCCGCCCTCCTTGCTCTGCCTGCGTCCTCGCTTCACAGGATCGCAGCTCCTTAAGGCAGGCGTCCGGCCCTGGGCAGGGAGGGGGGCCAAGCAGCAGCAAGAGGCGGCCGGACTGTCCTGCAGACAGAAGCCGGCGGCGATGAGCTTATCTCGGGCTCAGTTTTCCCTTTTGTCTGTTTCTCTCTAAACGGGAATCTCAGGGTGTCCTGCCTCCTTATGTGTTCAGTCTTCAGAACTGGGAAAATTCTCCGAAGTTTTATGTAACCTGTTCACCTGTCACCCCACCTCATCCCCGGCTAAGCGGGGGGCACGGGGGTGGCAGGAACCGCCAGGGCCCGAGCAGCCCGGCCTTATCCAAGGATCCCGCTCTGTCGTCCTTGCTGACTCCAGAGGAAGGGCTGCTGTGCCCACCTGTGTCCCCGGGCCGGGCTGCCGCGGGACAGGGGCCCCGGGGGGCCGCCTCTGCGCCCCCGAGGCCGGCTGATGGTGGGGGTCAGGAAGGGTCCGGGTCCGCCGCAGAGCCGTCTCTGTCCCCAGCCCTGAGCGGCCTGCGCCGCGGATCTCCTCACAGACATGAACAGGACCTTCCCTGACAACGTGCGGTTCCGGAAGGGCTCGGACCCCTGCTTGCAGAGGACCCTGTACAACGTGCTGCTGGCCTACGGGCACCACAACCGTGGCGTGGGCTACTGCCAGGTGAGCCCCCGGCACCCGCAGCCCCGGCAGGGACGTCAGCCTGGTCCTGGGCTGCCAGGTCCTCCCCGACACAGGCTGGGACTTCACCGTCTCCCAGCAGTGCCAGCCACGGAGACGGGGCGGGGGGAAGGGGAAGCAGCTGAGTGAACACGGGCTGCGGTGACCAGTATCCTCTCGTCCTGGTGCAGATGCTGGGCACGTGTGTGTGTGTCTGAGCGTGCACGCGTGCGGTGGGCCAGCCCTTCGAGGCTGTTTCCGGAAGCCGGATCAGCCGGCAGTAGGAGGTGACAGGGGTCGTGCTTCCTGCTGCGCGGAGCTGCCCGTCAGGTGGCAGGAATCAGTTCTCGTTCCTCCCTGGAGACTCTCCTTCTGGAGCATCGAAGGGACAGTGTTCACGGCCTGGAAAGCGAGGGGAGCTGGGTCGGGAGGCGAAAGGACCGCACCCTCCCGCCGTGCACTCCGGAGGCTGCCGGGTCCCGGCGGGTGTGGGCAGGGGCCAGGGGCTGCAGCTGGGGGCTCCTGTCCCTGCGTGTGAGGCCTCTGCCCCCCGAGCCGGAGGCCAGGCCAAAGCGTCCCCGAGAGGAAGACAGGCCCTGGGCGGTAGCACCTACGGCCCCCGGTGGCTCCAGGGCTGGGACCACGAGCGCCGGGCCGGGGGCAGGGGACACGGATGCCTACTCGGGGCGGCCCCGGCAGCTCGTGTCCCATGTGGACGGCACGTGGTGTGGCCTCGGCTCCGGGGGGACGGGGGGGTCGCGGGAAGGAGTGAGGCAGGAGCTTTGAAAAGACCAGCAGCAAAGACACGTGAGGACGCCGTTCACAGAGCGGCCGGTGTGATCCCCAGGTTGTTTTCAGGCCGCTGTTCCGCAGCGGGTACATGCGGGAAAGACGCAGCTGGGCAGATCTGTTCTTCCGAGGTAATCCCTGTCGCTGTCACTTGTTACGACTGCCCTTAACGTCCTGTCCTGGGGCAGGAGCTGGCCTTCAGGAGTCGGGGAGACAGGGCAGCTGAGAAACTGTCCTTAGATTATTCTAGCTGCTGTTCTTGTGGGTCTTAAAAATAGGGTTAAAAAATAACCCACACAATTTTAAACATGAGCCTGATGGAAATACACGCATGTATGTACACACACACACACACACACACACACACACACGTATGAGCTTCCCGTGGGTGCAGTGACATCGTGCCGCCGGCTGAGAGGCGCACAGGACAGGAGTCGATCGTCTCTCAGCCCCGCAGGCAGGAGTCCGAGGTCCGGGGGTCGGGGAGCTGGCTTCTCCATGGCTGTCTCGCTGGTGTGTCTGGGTCCAAATTCAACTTGTTGGTTGACGATAGCTGGATTTTCCCCTTATTGCTAGAGAAATACGTGTTTATTTTAGAAGTTGTAGAGAAGCAGCAAAGAAGAAAGTGGAAGTCACCCGAAACCCAGTCTGGCAGGAGGGGCGCTGACTCGGCGCTCGGCCACCGCTGCTCCTTTCCGGGTCCGCCCGCCCCTGGCGGCTGAGGGTCCTGAACTGTGTGTACATGGCAGCGTCTGCCCCCTTGGCGCTGTGCACCCTGAATTTCCCCAAATGGGCTCTATCACGAGATTCCACTTCAACGTCCCCGAGCGTCAGACCACGCGCCTTACCGCTCTTAGGAAGTGTGGTCACTGGTGTAGTTTCCCCCCAATAGTTTAATGCACACGAGGCCCTGGCCTGCTCTAAGTCAGGAGTCATGGGCCCAGCTACACGTGTCGCTAGACGGCAGAGCCTCAGACGCCGTAGCTCCACTGAAGGGTCGTTCCAGAACCAGGCAAGCTTTAGGGAAGAGCCAGGGACACGGAAAGTTAGCCGTTAGCCGGGCGATTACAGAGTCTGCGGGTGGTCCCGACCTCAGTGAGTTCCTTTGGTTCTTTTGTCTAATTTCAGGGAATGAACTTTCTAGCGGGCTATCTGATTCTGGTGACAAGGAGTGAAGAGGAGTCCTTTTGGCTGTTGGACGCCCTTGTTGGCAGAATACTCCCGGGTACGTTGAGTCCTCGCGGTAAGAGCGGAACTGTCGCTTTCTGGTGTTGCCGAGACCATGTCACTGACAAGTCAAGACGTGACGAAACGGAAGGAACTGTCTGAGAGTCGAGGTCGAAAACCTTCTTGCAGTTGAGTTGAGATAGGAGCGCGATAGATGCAGGTCCCAGCAGGCGGCGATGCGTCTCGGGGCCCGGACGTGGCCGAGCGGGCTCTGAGCTCCTCGTCTGGGTCTGCGCCGCTGGCGTCTGGACCGTGGGGACTGTCGCGGCCGTAGTGAGCAGGCCGGCGAGCGGCCGGGCTTCTGTAGCCTTCATTGCTGGGCTCGTGAATGGCGATGGGCGCAGTGACCGTCAGCTGTTGTGGCTACTGCTTTCGAGGTGAAGATCATTCCTCTCGTGCATTTCTACTTTTCTGTTTATTACTGAATGTTAATTGTTTTAGTGAATAAACCACCACCGGTTTCTGTGATGCGCCGCGTAGACGGTGAGCTGCAGAGTAGGGTCCCTTTGGGACAAGAAGTGGCCGGAGCCGTCGGGGGTGGGAGAGGACTTGGGCAGATGTGACCCCCCACAGCCGCGATGGTGGTGCTTGGTCCAGCCGCTGGCAAAGTCCTGGTGACTGTGGACGGGCTCCGGCTGCCCACGCGACGAGCCCTGGTGGTCTTGTCTGCTGTGCCCGCCTCCCCCAGGACCACCCGGGAGAGCAGCCGCCCGTCCTGGAGGCTGCGTGTTCGGATGCGAGGGCGGCCGGGGCCCGTCCAGGCTCCAGGCTCGCCTGCATCCGCTCTCGTCTGGTCCGTGGAGCAGCCACACCACACATGCCAACCACCGAGTTCCCTTCACGGACGGCAGCACGGAGGCCTGGGCTCAGATCCACAGCTCTGGGCCCCCGGGAGGTGAGCCTGGGCGGTGCCGTGAAGAGGGGCCCTCTCCTCGGGCCTATGCCGCTGTTAGCAAGGGCTGGGGGGATGCCGCCCGCGGGGACGGAGGACAGAGAGGGGCAGCTGCCCCGGCTTCATGGCGGAGCCTGAACAGCTGTCGGGGAGAAGATGGACAGGCTTCCAGACAAAACGCCAGCACGGCTCCGTGGTCGCCGTTTGCTCAGTTAGGCCAGAGGCTGCATTTTGATGAACGTTCCCACCGTGACCGATCCCAGGGGCTCTTCGGGGGTTTGGGGAAGCCTGGTGGCGACACAGCAGCGGGACCGAGATCAACAGAGGCCGTAAGGGCCGACCTAGAGGAACAGAAACGCAACAGTGGCCCCCGGGGTGGTGCGTCGCACAGGCTTATTTTAAGGCCATAAAGTGTCATTTCTGATGATTATTAGGTTCAGTCAACTAAACTACAATGGAAATAGGCCCATCCTTCTGCAAGGACAGGGCATCGTGGCCGGGCTTAGATCACAGGATGGCCCAGACCGAAAATGGCTTCTTTTACGTCAAGATAGTTATGTCTGGGTCTCTTCCTCTGGGGAACCCCTACCCTATCTGCCCTCAGACTGCCGAGCCTGCAGAGAAGGGACGGGGTTGGGATGGGCTGGGCCAGCTTGGGATGTCACATTGGTGATGAGTCAGCCCACTTATGAACGAACACGCTTGCGTCCTGAGAGCTGGTCTGACCCGTTTCCCCTTGAGACACAGGGGAGCCGGGCGACGATTGCCCCTCCCGGGAGCAGCCCTGCTGAAGCCAGAAGGCGTGGCCCAGACAAGGGCGGGCAGGGCTCATTGTGGGCGCGACAGTACCCGGGCCCCCCGGGCCCACCTGCCCCTGCAGCAGCGCTCCCCTCTCCACGTGCTGACACAGCCATTGGGCTGTTTGCAAAGTGAGGCGACCCCGGGAGAAGGCCTGGCTTCGGGGAGAAGGCTCAGGCCTGTGGCGGGTGTGGGGTGTGACCTTGACTATTTTGGGAGCTGCCCTAAGCCTGTCTGTAACCGAGAACGAGGCCGTGCTGTGCTCACGGCTCCGCAAATCCGCTGTCTCTGCCACGCTCTCCTGAGACGGCTCAGCACCTGCAGGACGGGAAGCAGAGCCTGCCCCTTGCCCCCGGGACCAGAGCCAGAGCGCTGCTAGTTGAGAGGACAGGACAGCCAGCGGCCCTAGGGTTTAGGAACAGAAGTGAGAGGAGGGTATGGGAGGGAAGGAAGCTTCAGTCCCAGGTATTTATAACTGAACAGGCTTCTAGTAACTGATTTCTGGGGTCTTTAGTACTGAGCATGGTTTAGTGTGTGCACGCGCTCTGAAAACCGGTGGTGTGACTGATGTCGTGTCGATACTCATAATGATTCTATTTTAACCCAAATACTTAATTAACAAGAACGTCTTTCCCTTTGCTGTGGTGAATGACCAAACTGTGTGTGGCAGCGGGCACAGAACGCGTACCAAGTTTTCCTATTTTATTATTTTTTAAAATTATTTATTTTATTTATTTATTTTTGGCTGTGTTGGGTCTTCGTTGCTGCGCGTGGGCTTTTCTCTAGTTGCGGCGAGCAGGGGCTACTCTTCGTTGCGGTGCGCGGGCTTCTCATTGCTGTGGCTTCTCTTGTTGTGAAGCACGGGCTCTGGGCACGTGGGCTTCAGTAGTGTGGCCTGCGGGCTCAGTAGTTGTGGCTCGCGGGCTCTAGAGCACAGGCTCAGTAGTTGTGGCATGTGGGCCAGTAGTTGTGGCTCATGGGCTCTAGAGCACAGGCTCAGTAGTTGTGGCACGTGGGCTCAGTAGTTGTGGCTCACGGGCTGTAGAGTGCAGGCTCAATAGTTGTGACACACGGGCTTAGTTGCTCCACAGCATGTGGGATCTTCCCGGGCAGGGCTCGAACCCGTGTCCCCTGCCTTGGCAGGTGGATTCTTAACCTCTGCGCCACCAGGAAAGACCCCCTGTTTTATTATTTTATTTTATTCCTGTTTTTACAGCAAAGTTTAAGCTGTCATGTATTATAATACATGACATTAAGCTAGAAAATTCCTTGGCAAGAGTGTCCATTCAAAAGACAGTCACGCAGTTGGAAGCATTGGTCTGTCTGATGCTCTCCTGTAACGTTCACCTGCATCTTCTCCATGAGAGGAAAATAGGACACGTGACACAAGAGTGTGGGGGGGTGCCCAGGACACTCTGGGGGGGGGTGCCAGGACGCTCACACGTTCGGTTTTCCCGTCCATCCATCAGCGGACACTTGGTTGCCCCCACTGTTGGCTGCCTGATCTTGGGTTGCAAACGTCCCTGCTTCCCATCAGGTTGTGACGGATGCCCAGCGGGGCACTGCTGTCCAGAGTGCTGGGACCTGGGGCCCCACTCTGGGCATTGCTCCCAGGAGTTCCTGCATCCCTGTGGCTGGGACCTTGCCCTGGGTCACCCTCTGGAAAGGGTCGCTGGGCGTGGCCCCCCTCATGGCTAAGGGGGAACGAGGGTCACGGGTGTCAGGGGCTGTGGTTTGTGGGGTCCACGTCCCCGCTTCTCCCCTGTCCCCGTGCAGATTACTACAGCCCCTCGATGCTGGGCCTGAAGACGGACCAGGAGGTCCTCGGGGAGCTGGTAAGGACCAAGCTGCCGGCGGTGGCGGCCCTGATGGACAGTCACGGCCTGCTGTGGACCCTGGTCGTGTCGCGCTGGTTCATCTGCCTGTTTGTGGACGTCCTGCCCGTGGAGGTGAGGGCGCCTGGCTCGGACTGGGGCCGACTAGGCGGCCACGCGCTGACCCGCTGTCTCTGCCTCTGCAGACCGTGCTTCGCATCTGGGATTGTCTGTTCAACGAGGGCTCTAAGATCATCTTCCGGGTGGCGCTGACCCTCATCAAGGAACATCAGGCCTTGATCTTGGAAGCCACCAGCGTCCCCGACATCTGCGAGAAGTTCAAGGACATCACCAGAGGGAGCTTCGTGACTGAATGCCACACCTTCATGCGGGTGAGTGTCAGCGCCCTGCCGCCTCCCTGCGCGGGCTGCCCGGCCCTCCCCCCTAAGCAGCCCAGGGAGGGGCTCCAGCCCTGCCAGGCCAGCTTCTCCTGGAGCCCGGGGTGCCCAGCAGACCCAGGGTGGTCACCCTTGCTGCCCTCCTGCGCCGTCAGCCCAGGGGTGGGGCCGGGTGCCACCTGGGGCCCCCCAGGGAGCCCCGTCACATCCACACCTTGGTTTCTCCCGGGCCTGGGAGGTGACCGCCCCCATCCCAGGCTTTCCCGATGACCCGGTCTACACCAGGCCCCCCATTTCTGTTCAGCCCTACGCCTGTTGACTTCTCTCCGGCCTTGGTGGGGTCACGCCTGTCTGTCCCTCCCCGCTGGGTCCCGGGCCTGGCGCGGGCCGTGTGGACAGCTCAGATCACCTGAGTGAACGAAGTGGATGCTGCGTCCCGCAGGCCCAGGGGGGCGGGGTTTACAGGGACACTGGGACACCGGGATGGGGGGGCGAAGCCCAGGCCTGGAGTGACCCTGGGAGGGGGGAGCGCTGACCCAGACGCCCGGCTGTTGTGTTCTTCAGCTTCCAGTTTGAAACAGCTGCACTGATGGCGTGCCCCCTCCCCCGCCCCCCAGGGTACGAGGCCCTGGCGAGGAGGTCCCGCAGCCTAGGGCTGTTAGGTGTTTGGTTTCAGTGAGTGAAGGCCCCGGTACAATTCACCCTTTACCTGGAGATTTCAGAGCTCTTCAGTGCCTTCCGCTCAGCGGGTGGTGCAGCTGCGTCACTGGGCCCGGGCGTTTTCTTCTCCCCAAAGGGCGCCCCAGCCCCAGCTAACGCCCTGCTCTGTCCCCGTGGCTCGGCCTCCTGGACTTTGGCACAAATAGAGTCAGACAGTGCAAGTTTGGCGTCCGGCCCTTGGACTCGGGCTGATGCTTCCGAGGTGGTGCGAGTCTGTCTGTGGAGCAGGGCCCCCGCACGCAGTAGGTGCTCAGTTAGTGCGAGTCTGTCTGTGGAGCAGGGCCCCGCACACAGTAGGTGCTCAGTTAGTGCGGGCGCCTGGCCTGCTCGTGTGATGGCTGCGGGCGGACGTGTGTCCACGGCGGGTGTGGCCGGTGTTCCAGCCCAAGGTGTTCTGGGCCCTGTGAGCTGATGGACGCAGAGGATTGGCGGGGTGGTCTCCCCACACGGCAGAAAAGCCACTGCGTAAAGACATGTGTCTGCCCACGACAGGTGTGGCCATCATGGGACGCTGGCCGGGAGGTGGCCCTGGTCTTATTTTCTCAGGGGTCGCTACAAAGTTGTATATGCATTTCAGCAAAACTGCAGTTCATAGGTCAAACCTCTCTGAAATCCTGTGTGAGAACATCTAGAATTTCCTTGAGAATGAAAGCCGTGATCTCGTTGGCAGCTGAGAGCAACGTAACGGGAAGAGGACAGCTGAACGCATCTGAAGAGTCTGTTCTCAGGGCATCGCCCGCTCAGAACTTGCTCCCAGGTGCTCCCACCCCGCCCCCCAGGCGCCTTCTCTCCTCCTCGTTGTGAAGCAGTTTCTCTGTTACTGGAAGCAAGTCTGAGTCCCTTCCTGCTTCCACTTCTCAAATCTGGTTTCTTCCTTGCTTAGTCTGCTCACTGACGGCCCCGACCGGCTTCCGAGCTCCTGCGGGCAGAGTCAAAACGAAAAGAGCCCACGCAGGAAGGGCAAAAGCAAAATCAGGGCTTCTGTGCAGCAACGGACACCAGCAGCAGAGTGAAGAGGGAACTCACAGAACAGGAGAGACTGTGCAAACCATGGCTGCTAAAGGGTCAACATCCAGACACACAGAGACCACAGCACAACAAGGAGCCAAGGAATTACATTTAAAAATGGGCAGAGCGGATTTCTCTGGTGGCGCAGTGGTCAGGGGACACAGGTTTGAGCCCTGGTCTGGGAAGATCCCACATGCCGCGGAGCAGCTAAGCCCGTGCGCCACAACTACTGAGCCTGTGCTCTAGAGCCTGTGAGCCACAACTGCTGAGCCCACATACCACAACTACTGAAGCCCGCGTACCTAGAGCTTGTGCTCCACAACAAGAGAAGCCCATGCACCGCAACGAAGACCCAACACAGCCATAAATAAATAAATTTTTAAAAAAGAAAAAGAAAAATGGGCAGAGGGACTTCACTGGCAGTCCAGTGCTTAAAACTCCACGCTTCTAATGCAGGGGGCACAGGTTTGATCCCTGGTCAGGGAGCTAAGATCCCACATGCTGTGCAGCGTGGCCAAAATGTTTTAAAAAAAGTTTTAAATGGGCAGAGGGCCTGAGTAGATCCTATCCAAAAAAGACATACAGGTAGCCAACAGGTACACGAAAAGATGCTCAGTATCGCTCGTCATCAGGGAAATACAAGTCAAAACCACAATGAGCTATCGCCTCACACCTGGCAGAACGGCCATCATCAAAAAGACCACAAATAACAAATGTTGGTGAGGATGTGGAGAAAAGGGAACCCTATTCATACATTGTTGGTGGGAATGTAAATTGGTGCAGGCACTGTGAAAAACAGTATGGAGGTCCTCAAAAGACTAAAAATAGAACTACCATAAGATCCAGCAATCCCACTACTGGGCACTTATCCAAAGGAAATGAAATCAGGGTCTCTAAGAGACCCCAGCCCGCCCACGTTCACTGCAGCATCACAATAGCCAAGGCATGGAAACAACCTGAATGCCCATACAGATGCATGGATAAACAAGACATGGTCCATCCATGCAGCGGGGTTTTATCCAGCCTCAAAAAGGAAGGTCCTGATACCTGCTACCACGTGGATGAACCTGGAGGACATTATGCTTGGTAATTTGTCACAAAAGGACAAAAACTGTCTGATTCCGCATATGTGAGGCCCCTGGAGGAGTCAGATTCATAGAGACAGAAGCGGGTTGCTGGGGACAGAGTTGGGTTTGGGAAGATGAGAAGGTTCTGGAGATCCGATGCCCAACATGTGAACATAGCTTACACCACCCAGCCACACACCTGGAGTGGCTAGGATGTAAATTATTGGGTGGGCCAAGAGGTTCGTCGTTTTCTCCGTAAGATGGCTCTAGTAGCACTTAATTGTCTTTAACTTCATTCAAAACAATTTTGTTCAACAGAGTTTTGGAAGTCCTAGCCACAGCAATTAGAGAAGAGAAAGAAAGAAAAGGAATACAAATTGGAAAAGAAGTAAAACTGTCACTGTTTGCAGATGACATGATACTATACATAGAGAATCCTAAAGATGCCACCAGAAAACTACTAGAACTAATCAATGAATTCGGTAAGGTTGCAGGATACAAAATTAATACACAGAAATCTCTGGCATTCCTATACACTAATAATGAAAAATAAGAAAGAGAAATTAAGGAAACAATCCCATTTACCATCGCAACAAAAAGAATAAAATACCTAGGAATAAACCTACCTAAGGAGGCGAAAGATTTGTACTCAGAAAACTTTATAAAACACTGATGAAAGAAATCAAAGATGACATAAACAGGTGGAGAAATATACAGTGTTCTTGGATTGGAAGAATCAATATTGTGAAAATGACTATGCTATCCAAAGCAATCTGCAGATTCAGTGCAGTCCCTATCAAATTACCAATGGCATTCTTTACAGAATTAGAACAAAAAATTTTACAATTCGTATGGAAACACAAAAGACCCTGAATTACCAAAGCAATCTTGAGAACGAAAAACGGAGCTGGAGGAATCAGGCTCCCTGACTTCAGACTATACTACAAAGCTACAGTAATCAAGACAGTATGGTACTGGCACAAAAACAGAAATATAGATCAATGGTACAGGATAGAAAGCCCAGAGATAAACCCACCCACATATGGGCACCTAATTTACGGCAAAGGAGGCAAGAACATACAATGGAGAAAAGACAGCCTCTTCAATAAGTGGTGCTGGGAAAACTGGACAGCTACATGTAAAAGAATGAAATTAGAACACTCCCTAACACCATACACAAAAATAAACTTCAAATGGATTAAAGACCTAAATGTAAGACCAGACACTATAAAACTCTTAGAGGAAAACATAGGAAAAACACTCTCTGATATAAACCACAGCAAGATCTTTTTTGACCCACCTCCTAGAGTAATGAAAATAAAACCAAAAATAAACAAATGGGACTGAATTAAAAGCTTTTGCACAGCAAAGGAAACCATAAACAAGACGAAAAGACAACCCTCAGAATCGGAGAAAACATTTGCAAATGAAACAATGGACAAAGGATTAATCTCCAAAATATATAAACAGCTCATGGAGCTCAATTTCAGAAAAACAAACAACCCAATTAAAAATTGGGCAGAAGACCTAAATAGACATTTCACCAAAGAAGACGTATAGATGGCCAAGAGACACATGAAAAGATGCTCAACATCACTAATTATTAGAGAAATGCAAATCAAAACTACAATGAGGCATCACCTCACACCAGTCAGAATGGCCATCGTCAAAAAATCTAGAAACAGTAAATGCTGGAGAGGGTGAGGAGAAAAGGGAACCCTCCTGCACTGTTGGTGGGAATGTAAATTGATATAGTCACTATGGAGAACAGTATGGAGGGTCCTTAAAAAACTAAAAATAGAACTACCATATGATGCAGCAATTCCACTACTGGGCATATACCCTGAGAAAACCATAATTCAAAAAGAGTCATGTACCACAATGTTCACTGCAGCTCTGTTTACAATAGCCAGGACATGGAAGCAACCTAAGTGTCCATCGACGGATGAATGGATAAAGAAGATGTGGCACATATATACAATGGAATATTACTCAGCCATAAAAAGAATGAAACTGAGATATTTGTAGTGAGGTGGGTGCACCTAGAGTCTGTCACACAGAGTGAAGTAAGTCAGAAAGAGAAAAACAAATACGGTACGCTAACGCATGTATATGGAATCTAAAAAAAAAAATGGTGTTGATGAATCTAATGGCAGAGCAGGAATAAAGATGTAGACAGAGAGAATGGACTTGAGGACAAGGCGGGGGATGGGGAGGGGACGCTGGGGCAAAGTGAGAGAGTGCCATGGACATATATACACTACTAAATGTAAACCAGATAGCTAGTGGGGAGCAGCCGCATAGCACAGGGAGATCAGCTCGGTGCTTTGTGACCACATAGAGGGGTGGGATAGGGAGGGTGGGAGGGAGACGCAAGAGGGAGGGGATATGGGGATGTATGTATGCATATGGCTGATTCATTTTGTTGTGCGACAGAGGCTAGCGCAGTATTGTGAAGCAGTTATACTCCAATAAAGACATGTTTAAAAAAAAAACAATTTTGTTAGATTGTATTGTGACTGCTGTCATATCAGCATCCTTTTAAGAAGACATCAAAATTGGTGAATTTTTGTGTAACCATTTTAATATTGAAGATGGAACGAAAAAAGCAACATTTTCAGCGTATTATGCTTTATTATTTCAATAAAGGTAAAAACGCAACCAAAATGCAAAGAGATCTGTGCAGTGTATGGAGAAGGCGCTGTGACTGCTGGAACGCGCCAAAAGTGGTTTGAGAAGTTTCGTGCTCAAGATTTCTCGCTGGACGAGGCTCCGCAGTCGAGTAGGCCAGTTGAAGCTGATAGCGATCAAATCGAGACATTGTGAACAGTCAATGTTATACCACGTGGAAGATAGCAGACATACTCAAAATCTCCAAATCAAACGTAAATCATTTGAACGAGCTTGGTTATGTTAATTGCTTTGATGTTTGTGTTCCACATTAAGTTAAGCGAAAAAAAACCTTCCTGACCAGATTTCCACATGCAATTCTCTACGGAAACATAATGAAAACGTTCCGTTTTTAAAACAAATTGTGATGGGCGATGAAAAGTGGATACTGTACAATAATGTGGAATGGAAGAGATTGTGGGGCAAGTGAAATGAACCATCACCAACCACTCGAAAGGCCAGTGTTCATCCAAAGAAGGTGATGCTGTGTATATAGTGGGATTGGAAGGGAGTCCTCTATTATGAGCTCCTTCCAGGAAACCAAACGATTAATTCCAACAAGTACTGCTCCCAATGAGACCAACTGAAAGCAGCACTCGATGAAAAGCGTCCAGAATTAGTCAACAGAAAACAACACATAATCTTCCATCAGGATAACGCAAGACCGCATGTTTCTTTAATGACCAGGCAAAAGCTGTTACAGCTTGTTACAGTTTGTAAGTTCTGATTCATCCTCGGTATTCACCAGATGTTACATCTTCGGATTTCCATTTATTTTGGTCTTTACAAAATTCTCTTAATGGAAAAAAATTCAATTCCCTGAAAGCCTGTAAGAGGCACCTGGGACAGTTCTTTGCTCAGAAAGGTAAAAGTTTGGGGAAGAAGGAATTATGAAGTTGCCTGGAAAATGGCAGAAGGTAGTGGAACAAAAGGGTGAATACATTGTTCAATAAAGTTCTTGGTGAAAATGAAAAACGTCTTTTATTTTTACTTAAAAACCGAAGGCACTTTTTGGCCAACCCAATATGTGGGTTTTACCACAAAAACAAAGAAACACCAAAAGAATGAAAATTGGACAAGACGTTACCGAATTTTAATTCCAGGAGCTCAGAGCCTCAGACTTCAGAATCTGAGACATTTTATGGATTGGATTCAAAATTTTTAAAGTGCTAAACGTGACCCAAGTGTAACGAAGCGAGACCCTGTGGGCCTTCCCGGGGCAGACCCCTCCCCCACCTCCTCTGCTGTGGCTCCTCGAAGTACCCAGACAGTCGTATCTCACGCACGTTTCCTGAGTTTTTCAGATGCTAAACCCACCAAGGAGTGTCGCCCCCAGCCCTTGTGGCGCCTGAGGATTGATAATGTGACCCTGTGACCTCACGTCTACCAGAGAACTGTGCAGAGCTGATCACACACCCTGGGACCCCTCCCCCTCTGGTCTTGAAAATGCTTTGCTGAAACCCTTCCGGGAGTTTGGGCCTTTTGGGGGCACAAGCCGCCCATTCTGCTTGCTCGGCCCCGCAGTAAACCCTTCTCTGCTCCAAACTCCGGCCGCCCCACCGGGCTCCCCAGGCCCCTGCCCTCCTGGGGTGAAGGTCAAAGGGGCTGTGCGTTCCTAGCGCCGCGGCTGGCCGACTGGCCGCATGGGGAAGCCGCAGACTCTTCGGGCAGTGTCTGGGCTGATGGTTGAGTTATTCTGTCACTAACATCCTTTTGGTTTTAAAAAGTGATGGAAACAGGTGACCTTCCTTCGCTCACTGACCAACGGGCCTCAGCCCAGCCTTTACCAGGGGCAGGAAGGGGAAACGCATTGCGGGATCTAAACTAATCCCTTTTTGTTCCAGAAAATCTTCTCGGAGCCTGGGAGCCTGTCCAGGGCCAGCATCGCCAGGCTGAGGGAGCGTTGCCGGGCCCGGCTGCTGGCGCAGGGCTGACCAGCCTTCAGGGCATCGGGCCGCCACCCTCCACACTCCAGCCGGGAGCAATTTAATTGTCATTCTGTAACGTAGCTCTTCAAGTCTAGCTCTTCGTGTTTCTAAATATATATTTTTACCTGAGACACTGATAATATATACGTAACGTGTGCGATTGTGTTTATTCCATCGGCACCTGTCAGTCTGCATCGGCTCACCAGCCACTGAAAACTAGCCCCTAGCAGTGACTTTTGCATCAGTGTCACTGGTGCCAGTACTTACCGTCCTTCCTGCAGGAGAGCAGTGGCCTCCAGGGAAGGTTTGTGCACGTGAGACCTCACTGTAGAAGGTGCGTTTTTCAAATGATTTTGTAAAATTATCGTGTTCCGTGAAGAATAAACCAGATGCACGTGTGTAAGATTTAAGGCCTGCAAGTCAGATCTGGGCTGCGTCATCCCGGACCCCTGGAGGGAGAAGATGCCCCTAGCGAAACCCCTCCGCTCAGGGCTGGAGGCCCTGGACCTCCACCCCGGCCCCGCCTCCCTCCCTCTGCGGCCTCCTCCTCTGGCTGAGAAACCCACAGCCCGGGCAGGCTGTCCTGCACAGGACACATGGGGACAGGTGGGCTTTTCCTGGAAGGAACCACGCCACGGGTTCCCCTCTGTGGGAGCTCACCAGCAGCACTGCTAGGGCCTGGGGCGCGTCACTGCCCGGGGCTCCACGAAGGCAGACGCACCACCTCCACATGGGCTGGGTTTAACTTAACGTGTTCCTACTGTGTGTGATGCTACAAATCCCACCACGCCTGCCAAGACATGACCCTGCAGGACGGGCCAGCTGCTGGTCTCTCCGGGCTCAGGCCTGTACCACCCACACCGCAGAAAAGCGGAGATGGACATGTGGGATGATGACGCAGCTCACGCCACTTGCGGCTGGGCTGCTGCTGGGCGGCCGCGTCCTGCCCCACCTCAGCGTCCCTCACGCGTCCTACCCCCCACCTCAGCGTCCCTCACGGGCCCTGCTCCGCTGAGCCTGGTCTCAAGGGACGGCTGCACAGTACAGGCCGCACAGGGCCACCCGCAGGCAGGCTGCACTCGGCCTCAGCAAGGCCTGTGGGGCCTCCGAGGGCGCGGGTCTCTTCTAACTGGGGCCCCAGCTCCCCCTCGGTGGCCGCTGACCCGGGGAACAGGTAAGGGCCTATCTCCCATGGGGTGATCTGTCCCCTGAGCCACTGAAGACTGGCCTTTCCTCAAGTTGCCACCCAGAGGACCAGCCACACGGCAGCCCCCCAGGCACACCCTGCCCACCGCACGCCCATCACGACCTCTCGCCGGGAGCTGACAAAAGCATGAGGCCCAGACAGACAAACAAAGAGACGTTTTATTAGCATCGTTACGGCAACGCGTCCCAGGAGGGGACGGTCCTCAGCACACAGCCCACCGAGCTGCAAGCGATGAATCAGAGTGAAACGATTACTGTACACAGTGCAGACAGAGGATCACCCCAACCTCCAACAGAAGACGGAAAATCACTTCACAAGAACGTAAACGCCCCCTTTTCTGTCTTAAGTGCCAGCTCTGAGTGGCAGCGCGTGGGAAGCCCCGGACCCGGCGCCACGAGCCCTGGCGCTCCTTACGCCTGCCCTGCGATCCTCGTTCCTACTCATCTCTTCGCGTCAGGCTCCCAGCCACCAGCCTTCCTCAAAGCATTAAGACCAGAGACTCCCTTTGTAAGGCTTACGTCTGAGTAAAAAGTGAAGACACCGAACACCGGACTCTTAAGAAGCCGAATGACAGCGGAGCCAGTGCCCATTTAGAAAAGCTCTTACCCCCCACCCCCTTAGAGCCCTACTTTGGTAAATATTAACGTTTAACCAGTCAGCAAGATATTTAACCCAGTTAGCAAAATTAACACCGTCATTTCCATAGTTACTCTTTTGTGCATAGTAAATGTGGCCGGATGAGCTTCACACTGGACGAAGCAGATTTGAAAACCAGTTTGCAAGGAAGGGTGCCCCCTTGGCAGCAACCTAAGCCCAGGGAAGGGCCCGAGGCTGCGCAGCTGCTGCTGGCCCGCGGCGGGCGCGGGTGGCCGGCCGGCTAGATGGTCTGGTAGCCGGCGTGGCTCCTCTTCCGGCCAATGAGGTAGGCGATGAGGACGACGAGAACCAGCGCTGCCAGGGCACCGCCCACGGCCACAGGGACCAGCATGCTGCGCGCGTCCCGCTGGCACTCCTCCACTGTGGAGACACACGGCCCAGCTGCCCACCTCCGCCCGCTGCCCACACGCTCCCGCGCGGAAGGCTCTCACCAGCCCTCTGTTCAAAGGGCGGCGTGAGCACACCCGCAGGCGGGCTGGAGCGCGCAGAGGCCAGGTGGCGCGGGCAGCGGAACTCGCGCTAACATCTCAGACTTGAAAGGGGTCCCCCAGCTGTCAGCTACCACGCCCTCGCCTACTCACCAGGCCCAAACCTGTCCCCGTCCACGTGGAACGCCTGGACCCACACTCTGAATATGTTGAGGAAGAACGCCTCGGTGACCTGCACGCGCTCCTCGGCGTTGCACTTGTAGGAGTTCCCGGCGGCGGCCTGCAGCGCCCTCAGCGAGCTGTTGGTGGCCCAGAAGGTGGGCTCTGCAAAGGCAGCAGGGGTGAGTGCCTTGGGGCACCCGCACAGGCATGCCGGCTTGGGGGGTGTGTGGTCTTACCTCTGGCGTCGGGCAGAGTCATATTAAGCTGGACTCCCTGCAGGAAAACCCGGCTGGAACTTGCATTCTAGGGAGAAGGCGACAATCACACGGTCACCGTCAGGCCCGGGGAGGTGGGGGGGCCGGTGATAAAGGTGGCCTCCCGTGCCCGTAGCTTCAGAAGGAAACTGCAGCGCGCCCAGCCCATAAAAGGCAGCCTGTCGTCTCGGGAACATGAATCCTGATCAGCTCCTTACAGACCTTGTTACAGAATCAGACTCTGATAAGATGCGGACTGAAGGAGCTACGTTCCAGAAAAGTCAACATCTAACTTCCTAGGAAAGTTGAACTTCATCAGGAGAAACCTAGCAGTTCACCTGCAGAGTGTACCACAAACACCCACCAGGGGCTCTTACTCCTTTGCTAACTGCACACGCAGCCCTTCCCAGGCAGGCATGAAGAGCAGAGGACGCAGAGACGCTGCCCCCAGGACAGGCGGAGGACAGCACCTGAGGCCCCGGGTCGCCCCTGCCCCGTCTGCGGGATAAGCGCAAGGCGTCTGCTGACAGACGCGGGTGGGGCCGAGGGTCCAGGAGGCAGGCCGGGGGGCCCTCACCATCGCAAACTGCAGCACCAGGAGCAGGTTCCCGCTGTGGAGCTCCAGGGTCACCAGCTGGGCTGCGCAGCTCCCCCCGAAGGTGGTCTTGTTGGGGTCGATGTTGAACTCTCTGGTCACCGTCTAGTTAGAAGAGCCAAGAGGTCGGCTTCCCCTCCCCCGGGCCTGCGCTCCTGAGGGGACACAGGCAGCCCCGAAGCAGCGGCTTCAAAGCCACGGTCACGTGAACCAAACCCAGAAGAAAACATGGGAAGTTCCCACGGGCAGAGTGTGGATGCCAGACGGTCCTCCTGGTACTTCCGGCTGCTTTCACGTCCCCGCAGCAGCAGGTGGCCCGTCTCCATCCCCAGACTCTCACCCTCAGGGAGAAACGTCATCTCAAGGGAAGAGTAGAAAGACAACCCAAGTGTCTGAGCAGTAAAGCGTCCAAGAAAATCCCACCACCTCCCAGGCCAGCACACCCGTCCTGTGGTGGCAACACACTTGAGGCTTTGGGGCCGCACAACAGCCTGGGTTGGGAGACTCAACCCTGCCGTTGCACATGCAGTGGCCCAGGTGGGACGGGGGTCCAGCTGAGCAGCTCAGGACACGCAGCACCCGCGACCCACCCCGGGACGCCCGGTCCGCAAGGCTCAGGGCGGGGAGAAGGGCTCCGGCCGGCCTACCATGTTGCCCCTTGTCCTGTAGGTGATGTTCAGCTGCAGTCCCATGCTGGCCAGCAGGCAGGTCCCGTTGGTGCCACTCACGTTGTACTTGGACACCGAGGGGCTCTCGGGTGCCGGAGTGGGCGAGGGCCGGGGTGGTGCCGTCGGGGTGGGCGGCGAGGGCCCGTCTTGCTCGCAGTGCGTCTCTGTGGGGACGGTGGGGTGAGTCGTGCCGCCGCCTCAGGACCTCCCGGAACCCTGGACCCCAAGCCCACCCTGGGCCCCAGCTGACGTTCTCAAGGGGCCCCGCCGCACAGAACACAACCTCCAGGCCTCCAGGCAGACGTGGGCTAACTAACGCTGCTCTGGAACCCTGGACGGGAGGTCACCTCAGCGACGCTCGACCTGGTCCCTCGTCCGCAAGGACACCCCCCCTTGCAGGACAAACCTTCCCCCCATAAGGTCAGAACAAAACCTCAACTCCATCCCGTGCTTTGGGGACCCAGGCCACTTGCAACGGCAACAATTCACATATATGTTCTCCGAGCTCCTGTGCCAGGCGCTGGGCTGGAAATGGTCCCAGAGACAGCAGCAGAGCGGCCCCAAGTGCCTGGCCTCCGCGGGGACGGACACTGGACACACACACCATCGCCAGCCCGGACCATCAGCGTGGTGCCCCCAGGAGAATTGACAGCGGCCCCGGGAAGGACGGGCACCAGACGGCCCTACTGGTCAAGGATGGAGCCGAGTCTCCGTGCCCGGGGGCAGCCAACTGCTGTGGGCACTCACCCGGGGCGGGCGGAGGGCCCAGCGAGGGGGTGAGTGGGAGCCCAGTGGCAAGAGACACAATCAGGAGATGGGGGTGGCCCCGGCCGCACAGGTCCGACAGGGGAGGGCACAGGGCGCCCCCGGAGGACACACTGAGGGTGTGCACACGACCCCGTCCCTCAGAATCTGACCCACCATGACTGCTTACGACAAAAATTTATATTCAAAGTCAAAGCTGACTGAGGCAAAAGCTGAAAAGTAACTGTACGTGTTCCACAGGGGCTGACGGGCCAGACACGCCTTCTCTGAAGGTTAGCGAACGTCCCGAACCCCAGGGCATCCGGCACCCCCAACCCAGGCTCTTCCTTTTTTTGTTTTTTTTTTTGCGGTACGCGGGCCTCTCACTGTGGTGGCCTCTCCCGTTGCGGAGCACAGGCTCCGGACGCGCAGGCTCAGCGGCCATGGCTCACAGGCCCAGCCGCTCCGCGGCATGTGGGATCCTCCCGGACCAGGGCACGAACACGTGTCCCCTGCATCGGCAGGCGGACTCTCAACCACTGCGCCACCAGGGAAGCCCAAGGCTCTTCCTTTTACCACCTTGTTTCCGTGGACAGTGGGCAAGCTTAGCACTAACGGTCATACACGATCTCCATCCAACTCTGACCCTTCCCACCGGTCTCCTAGGCCAAGCCACGGAAGCCCGCCCAAACCTCCAGGGTGGGAGCCGCTCGGGAAGCGGCTGGAACCCGTCCACCAGCAGAAGCTCAAGTCCAGCTTGCACTCCTTTCCAGCTGCGGACTCCACGTCCACCCCAGAGGACCGGGACACGGGTAACTCAGCCCACCCTGAGGGTCACCTTGCCCCGCCGGCCTTCACACAACTTGTAGAGGAAAGTGCATTATTCTAGAGAAGAAAGAGGGCAAAAAAGGGAAACAAAACCCAAGCTCTGGGAGGTGGGCTCAGCTGGGTGAGCACCCCCGAGATGCCTGGCCCCAGGGGCCCCGGCTGGCACTGCTGCCTCCCTCCTGGAGCTAAGCTGCAGGTAGACGTTGGGACACCGGTGCTTTTAAAAGCAGTTTTATCAGTTACTTATCAATTGTCACAGGACACAAATGACTAAATGCACAAACCACGTTAAGACAAACGAAGAGAACAGGCCAGTCTCCAAGTCCTTGTCTACCCGACCACTGAGCCATTGTAACGTGTGACCTGCTGTCTCCACGAAGCTCTTACTAACCGCCAGTCAGAAAACCTCAGGAGTTTAGAATGTGTGTGGGTGACAGCCCTCTCCCTTCTACCTGTTAACCAGCCTGACACCTACGGCAGATACCAAAGTCCCTCCCACAGAGGGCTCACAACCTGAAAGGATCACTTGGGGACGTGCGTGCTCCCCCGGGAAGGCCTCTGGGAGGCGGGGAGCCCAGGGGTGGTGGCAGGGGAGGAGGGGGAGGGGCGGGGCTGTGCGCCCTCCCAGTGCCCTTCTCACAGCTCTCAGAAGCTCGTGTACCCTGAAGGCCCCTGCTGGTCTCCCGGCAGCTGCAGATACTCAGATAAACCTGCACGTTGCACTGACGAAGTTTCAAGTGGAAAGAGACGTTCTAGCACGGCCCGCACCTGAGCTGGACTGGGAGTGAGACTCAAGGTTCCCAAGGAATGAAACCGTTAGTAAGGCCAAGCTGGGCAGGAGGTGAGACGTGATAAACTTCACTGAAAAGCAATTTCTGTTTTGAACTTCTAACTCTCTCAGAAGAGCTGACAAGAATCCACACATCAAACATGAAAGTCGGGAAGATGAATACACGTCAATCCTGTGGCGGGCCCGGGGCTGGCACCCGATCCTGCCGGACACGGGGGCTGCAGCGCCCGTCCCAACCTGGCTCTGCCGTGTGAGAGTGAGAGAGCAGCCACAGGAACGGGTGAGCGGGTGGTCACGGCTGTGTCCCAATAAAATGTCGCTTATGATCAGCAAAACTTAATTTTACATCATTTTCATGTGTTATGAAACGTTATTTTTTAACGTTAATCTATCAGCAAAAACACCATTTTTAGTTGTTGGCTGTACAGAGCCCAGAGGCCCTTGCCCAAGCCCAGGGCTGCAGCTGGCCGCACGGAGGGCCGTGGGGTCAGCAGGCACCCCAGCTGCTTCCGAACCACCAGGGAAGGCCGTGGGGCAAGGCTTAAACACAGAGAACGACAGTGGGGACACCTCCCCCCCCCCAAGGAAATGACAGTGAGCTGCCGGGCAGGATGTGGGGAACCGCAGTCAGAAAACGACACCCTCTACCACAGACTCCGGCCGGCACCCAGAGGAGCACTCGGCAGGAGCTTCCTGCGAGCCCTCACACCCTCCGCAGACAGGTGAGCATCCTCACTTCGCAGGTGAGGAAACAAGTGGTCGACTACCTCACCCGAGGCCACTGGGTCTGGTGGGTGCACCCCTGAAAGGCCCCCCTGGTCGCTCCCACCCCTGCCCCAGGCCTGCCCAAGCTGGACTGAGGTTAGGTGAGGTCTCTGTGTAGAGACAGCGGCTTGAGCTGAAGGAGAGCCTACAACCCTGACCCCATTAGCTCTGTAACAAGGGAAGAGAGAGGGTTTGAACTGCTTTGCCCCTTTAGCCTGTTTTAATCCACCCTCACCGAAAGGGGTAACCTTCTCTGAAGACCGAGGGGCAGGGGCAGCTCTCCGAGGACGCGCAGGGCTCCCCGGGCACCCAGGGAGCTGGGCCGGGGCGGTCCTCACCCTCCCTGCTGAAGCTGCCGTTGGAGAGGTAGGCCTGAATGGTGGCGTCGCGCAGCGTGACGGTCACGTTGTGCAGGCTGATCTGCTTGCCGCTCACACACCTGTACTTTTTATTTATGTCTGCCTTGATGTCGGTTACGGATTCCACAGTCTTGGTTTCTACACGAAAAAAAAAATCGATCTTTAACTCCTGGAAGTGCTTAGAAGCAATTTTAGATACTCCCCCGACCCAGTTTTTTCCACCCCATAATTGGTCCATATTGGTTCTTACCCTTGGAGCTCGAATCGGGGAAAATCCCTGTATCTGACAAGTTATAAACAAAACGCATCAGCCGGACACTGTAACGTGTTGCATTTCTTGTGAAATTGAGGGTCAGCGTATGGCCTCTTCCAAAAGCAATCACGAGACTGGAGTCAGAAGCATCTCCTTTGCCACAAGAGCTGCTATTTAATACTTCTGCACTGGCCGGCAGCTCAAAGGTCACGCTCTGGAACAAACATGATGACAGTGGAACACAATTAGGGTGCAGGTTACTAAAGGGGTTCAGAAACACCAAAGATCTGACACATGCCCCGATCCCAGCTCCATCTCAGATGTCACTATTAATGCATTCATTTTCAATAAAAACAAAAAACATGAAAGTCAATATTACATGTCAAGTAATAGACCAGAAAGTAACTCAAGTGCAAGACAAGGATGACCTAATTATTCACTAATTTAAAACTGTTCTTCATTAATATGATTTTCATTAACAAGAGAAGTAAAACTACAGTTATCTCAGTAAAGTGAAATAATTCACGCTGGGCTTCAGGATGAGCTGATACTTTTATCTGAAAAAGGCCAGTACCTCATGTTTGCCACAGAAAAGTGTATTTAAAGAATATGTCTCTCTAAACAAAGAGAAGAGGGAGTTTACTGCAGAATTGTCTGAATTAACTATTATAAGCAAAACAAACAACTACAAAACCACCAAAGCTCATCTCGATGAACCGGACTGGGTGAAGGACCCGTGGGAAGCTGTCCTAGCACTGTCCTGATGAACAGACCACGCCTGTGACAAAGACACACTGTGTGAAGTGGGAAGGCACACTACAGCAAACGCATGTTCCCATTTGTGTACGCGATTAGTATATAATGAAACAATGTTTTAAAAAATCCAAACAAAAAGAAGTGAAGTAGAAATTAGAATAAAAGGTGCCTAGGGGACTTCCCTGGTGGTCCAGTGGTTAAAGACTTCGCCTTCCAATGCAGGGGTTGTGGGTTCAATCCCTGGTCGGGGAGCTAAGAGCCCGCCTGCCTCGCGGCCAAGAAACCAAAACATAAAACAGAAGCAATATTGTAACAAATTCAATAAAGACTTCAAAAATGGTCCACGTTAAAAAAATAATTAAAAAAAAATTTAAAAATAAATAAAAGGTGTTTGGACAAATCTTTACAATTGGAGACATTTCCGTGGAATGAAGTTTTCCCTGCTTTCTCCTGTTCCGATAGAGACCACATTTATATCAAGACAGGGCCAATGAACTGAGGAGGCCAGGCAGCCGGCATGTCCAGAAGCTCTGAAGAAGCCACTCATCCTCCCAGCGGCCCTGGGCCCCCACTGCCCTCCAAGTGCCGGAAAACAGATATGGTGCCTTGGATGTGGAGACGGGTAAGGAAAAACACTGCTTCAACAAAGCACTGAAAACAAAATATAAGAGTATGTTTACAAGAACAAATGTTAAATGGAAAGAGAAAGTGAGAAGTCCACTAACAGGTAATTCACGGAGGAAGACTTAACAAAGAAATGCTGTTTATTTGCTAGGGATCTGGTAAATGCAAAAGGCTTTCTCATCCTGCAGAGGCGCAAAGCTGTTCTAACAAAACCGAAAGGGACATTCTAATCCAACTAGTACAGTGGCACTGCACCTTGAGCACCTGTTCACACACGATTCTTGGAGTGTAAGTTTACCTAAAGCAGATTCAACAGATCAAAAAAGCTATATTCACAGAGCTGTACACCAGGCATAAAAAGAACATAAGAAAACTTAGTTACAGGGGATGGGTTAGTAAATTAGCGTGATTAACATGATGAAGTACTACGTTGTGATTACAAAAGATAATCAAGAAGAAAACTGGAAAAATGCTCACAATAAAATAGTGAGCATGAAATGGTTCGTATAATATGACTGCATCCTCAGTATATAAAATGCATAGACTATTACAGGCACTAACAGCCTGTGAGACACAGCACTGTATAACATACAAGAAACACACACACGTGTAAGACTGTCAAGGCAGGTTAAATGATCCCACACACAAGCAAGGCATGAAGGGCCCTGGTGTTTCCTACCTTAGAACCGTTCTGGGTGTCATAGCTGGTCAGGAAGGCAGCAGAGAAGTCGGCCATGATACAAGCTGTCCCGTTGCCATCTTTCACCACAAACACAGCTGACACACCATGCACGAGGCCTGCTAACTCCAGGAAAGACAGAAATGACCAAACACCTTTTAGAAAATTTTGGTTGTCTACAGCTGCGGCAATACAGTTGTTATTAGGAAAACTACTTAAATCGCTGAAGAACTAGACACACAGGTCCCGCAGGTGGGGCTCAGCTGGGCTTCTGTCCCTCCTGGAGACTGGTCTGAAAATGTTCTCTCTAAACCCATCCCATCAGTTTGCCAACCTGTCATTAGCTCTTCGATGCTTTTCTTCAAAATACGTACCGGGAAGTCACAGGTCAATTTCTGAGTCGCCCCGGGCCCAGGCTGCCCACGCTCGTTCCTCAGAGGATCTCGGGGACGCGGGGTGGAGTCCTGAGGGCAGGACTCAACATAAACTAAATGCTGACCTTCTACAGAAACCCCGTGGACCCAAATCGCTACTTAATGAGAGTCGGCTCTGCTCTTGCCTCTCGTGGACTGGCGACGTGGCAAGAAAAGCCGCAGACCCAAAGATCAGAGCTCTTTGCCCGTATCCAGAAGGTCCTCAAAATACAGTAATTCCACTGGACCTGGCTGTGTGACCTCAGGACACCACTATGCCTCTGTAGGTATAGCCGCCAAGTGCCTGAGGGAAGGGGCGGAAGGCAGCTGTCACAGGTCCTCCAGCCTGGGAGTGGCCACCACTCTGAGCTAGTTCTCAGGGCCAGGGCCACAGCCCGAAACCCCGAGCAGGCAGCTTAGCAGCAAATGCACTCCGATCTGAGTCAGAGAAGGTAAGTGACAGCCACACACCTTAGCACAGGGTTCTTCACAGACGGGCAGGCGTCCTGACCACCCTGAAGCCAAGCAGCCACCCACCAGCACCGGCACCGCCACACTCCCAGGAACACACCTCCTGGTTCTGCAGCTAAGACCCCTGCACGCCCCTCGTCAAGCAGCGGCACCTCTGGCGCTGACGGCTCTAAGGGTACGTGTGACCCAGGCAGCAGGCTCCGAGGCAGCCAACTAGCTTCCATTCTCAAGTCCCTGTCGCTGACGTGGTGAAATGACTCCAGTGAACCCAGTTCACTTCACCCTTGGGACCGTCACCAAATAAAACCTTCAGAGCAACTACTACTTAAGCCTAAAGCAAACAGTATAGACAGAAACCCTGCATACCCTCCTGTAAGCCTCAGGTAAAGGAAATACCAAAATCTGTGTTCATAAAGACAAACTGCTACAAACGAAGCAAACTAGGGCAGACAAGAAAAATGCTGTCTGTTGTGCTTCGCAAATTTTAACCTCCGCCCACCCCCCGAATACTGCGGCAAGATTCCACTAAAGTCATTTCCAATGAATGAACGTTCCTTTTAAAAACCTAGAGAAAATCCCACAACTCATTTTTTAAAACAGCGAAGTTTTTTTTCTTTATTAATTAATTAATTTATTTTTATTTTTTTGGCTGCATTGGGTCTTCGTTGCTGCGCGCAGGCTTTCTCTAGTTGCGGCGAGCGGGGGCTACTCTTGGTTGTGGTGCATGGGCTTCTCATCACGGTGGCTTCTCTTGTTGCGGAGCACAGGCTCTAGGCGTGCGGGTTTCAGTAGTTGTGGCTCATGGGCTCAGTAGTGGTGGTGCACGGGCTTAGTTGCTCCGCGGCACGTGGGATCTTCCCAGACCAGGGCTCGAACCTGTGTCCCCTGCACTGGCAGGGGGATTCTTAACCACTGCGCCACCAGGGAAGCCCTACAGTGAAGGTTTTTAAAGACATATCTCTGAGAGTGATGGAGTAAGTACACAAGAGCTATAGAGATGCCAGCCAGGCAAACGCAGGTTCAGCAGCAGAAGCAAAAGCCTGGGCGCTGAGGCCAGAGAAACACCGGACAACGACCAGCTCACAGTGCACATGGGCGCCCCCAGGCCTGAGCTGCCCTCAACGGCCCGGGCGCTGGAGCCACAGGCTGTCACACGTGCCACAGCACAGCAGGTCAGGTAGCCACCTCCCACAAGGGCCCGCACAGGCCAGCTCCTACCAAGCCACCCTCCTATAAAATAGGTCCCTAAGTCACCAAAAAACGTTCTACTGACTCAAAGCACTTCACTAGAAAACACTTCATAAATAACTTCTCAGTCAATTTTTTCATTTAGTAAACATGCTGAAGGTCTGAGCTTTCAAAGGACAACAAACTAGTATTACTAAAACAAACTTAAAATAAGCATCAAGGACTTATCTGGCGGTCCAGTGGTTAGGACTCTGCGCTTCCACTGCAGGGGGCGCAGGTTCAATCCCTAGTCGGGGAACCAAGATCCCACATGCCGAAAGGCGTGGCCAAAAAACCCCCAGAAACACAAAACAAACAGCATCGGCAGCACTAGAGGCCCCCAAATTTTCCACTATTAAAACAAGAAACCAGAGCCAATTTTGGTCACGAGAAAAACGTCTACAAGAGCGTTACAGCAAAACACTGTAAGAGAAACACGTAACGAGAAAAACATCTACAAGAGCATTACAGCAAAAAACGGTAAGAGAAACACGCATGCTAAGAGTCAGAAATTAGTGTTTAACTCTATAAAAGACAACCCCCATCTCAAATTAGCTAGGATATGTGCAGTAATTTGAGGGGTGTCCCTCCCGAAAGCCAGAACCCGCACCACCGGGAGCTGCTCCCCTTCGGCACGGGCGCCAGACTCACGCCAACCTCTCTCCAGGGGTCCCGCAGAGGAACGAGTGGCTTATTCTTTCAAAACACTCCCACCTGGAGACACTCCAGTCTCTAAAACAGCTGCAGCTGTGGGAGCACGCCCGCCTGAGATGAGAGATCTCAGTCTCCGACAGACTCCATCACTGACTGACTGTGACCCCGGGCCCAGAGGGAGCACCACGCCCCTCGGTTTAGGACCTGTGAGACGGAAATGAGCACCAAGGGAGCCAAAGCAAGGGGAGCGCTGGGTACAAGGCATCAGCCTGCTTTCAGTGTTAGCTGTTACTATTGACGCGTTCAGTGCCACACGGCCCTCATCTATTGTTGAATCCTTGGTACCTGACACAAACCGTCAAATAAGCGTTTCATTTAACTAGCACCTGTAGCGCACCTTGCAGGTAACTATAAACTATGGTGACAACTTTAACAGGCGGACACTGTGACGATTTCCTTTCACAGATGTGGAGTCCAAAGCACAAAGTTAACTGCTGTGCTCGAGGTCACACAGCTAGTGATGGTGCAGAGCCAGATCTGGAACTGGGTCTGCTGACTCACAGCACGTGCCCGCCGAGCTTGCCATGGGCCGGCGGCACAGCGAGGTCCACACCTGAACCACGCTTTCTCTCCAGCACTTGGTAAGCAAGTGAATATGCTTCAAATTACGACACACTCACTTGCATGTGAGAGAAGCTGCCACCTAGAGGAACAAGTCAATACGTTCTTTGCTGAACCGTTTAGGAGAAATCACTTTCTAATTTCTCCTGGCTCGATTTTCTTGAAGCCAGGATTTTTATTCTTCTTAACCAGTGATACATAATCACCTGTAAAAACGTAAAGGAAAAAAAGAAAGACCACGGCTCCATCCCAGACACGGAGTCCCAGACTCTAGAGACCGGAAGGTACGTTTCTGAACCGTTTCTGAACCGCTCATGTGCACATTCAGTTAGGGACCACTGGACATCTCTTCCTGTACGTGCTGAGCACTGACTGTATGTGAGGCTCGAGGAAGACACAGGTGTGAAAATAATCACAACACAGCAGAACCAACGCTCCAGCAGAAGCATGTGCTGTACATGCACACAGTCAAGTCTTCCGGACGCAGAGAGGAGAAAGGACTAATACAGCCTGGGATGGATCTAACAATATAAATTCAAAATTATGGACCCAAAACATCTGACCTCAAATCTAGTGAAAAATTAGGTCGCCAACCTGGGCAACTGGCAAACTCCCACAAGCGAGGGTAACATTAATCAGTATACAACATTTTTTCAAACTTCCTAAGCAACAGTTCTTCATTCGGAAAGGGGAAGGAGGTCATCCCGGTGACAGCAACAGTCAAGAGCTCTGTTATGCAATATACTTAATCATATGTATCAAGAAGTTTCAGTTCACACTTGTCTATGCTTTCTACCAAGTATTAAAACACAAAGGAAACTTTACTTTCTAATTATCAAAGCAGGATGAATTTGTGACTCAGAAGTTTGAAATATTTTTAGAAAAGATGCTTTTTGGTGAAATTGTGCATTAAAATAGACATTTTAAACAGACCTAAATACAGGCTCTTAACAGAACTTTTTAAAAGTTGGATTTTTAACTGAACATAAAACTTAAAAGATATGATGGAATGGACATTAAAAAGCTAATTATGGGAACTCCCTGGCGGTCCAGTGGTTAGGACTCCGCACTTTCACTGCTGGGGGCCCAGGTTCAATCCCTGATCGGGGAACTAAGATCCTGCAAACCTCGTGGCATGGCCATAAAAAAAAAGAGAAAAAGCTAATTGCATGCTTACTCCAAGCTATCAATGTAGAGAAGTATGGATTTTTCTCTTCATTCAGGTGAGTTTTTAAAACATGAAACAAAATGTGACAGTTCTAATGCACGCGAGCTCTTCTAATAAAGAACAATGAGCCGCCCTGACACGACAAGGCTTGTCCCAGCAGGCCCTCTCAAAACTCATGACACCTGCGGGGGAGAGCAAGGCTCCGGGTCTGCGGCTGGGATAAGAGCACGCCCCCGCGCGGGTCCTGGAGCTCTAAGAACTCATTTTACGCAACAGGCAAAACAAAATCCTGAAACCAAAATTCATTCTGTCACAATAAAAGAACTTCAGAGTACGTATTTCGAGAATTCTCGGCAGGTACTTGGGAGACTGCTTCTGTGGCTGCTGAACTCAAGGGAGCGCCCACCAATGAGCTCCGGTACCTCTTTTCAGTTCCTGGCACTTTAATCTTCCCGTATCATGGGGACCAGGTGAGAAAGTGCCGCAGAGGGAGCTCCCAGTAGCCACAAAAATCAAACCACGCAGTGACTCTTGTTTAAGTCAGCACAATCCCTTTCTCCTTAGGACAGATAAATGACAGCAAAATTCCTCAATGGATAAAACACCGGCGCCCACGGGCAGCTCCCGAGTTCCGTGGGCCCAGCGCGCGCGCGCGCGCGCACACACACACACACACACACACACACACACACACACACACACACAGAGGCAGCGCTCCTGACTCACTAGAAATGGAGACGACCCTTGGGAGGCCAGGCCTAGCCCCCCCCTCCTTCTGTCCACTGTGGGCTCCCCGAAACTCTCAAGGGCAACTTTAAGTCATTATAACGTAATTAAAATTCACAAGGACATAAACACACGCGTCAGCGCTCTGTGCCATGCTGCTGGGGGCGAAGGTTAAAAGCCCGAAGGACGAACTCTCAAGGCCGGGGTCGCCGTCCGCCTTATTCTCCTGCGCGGACATCCGCGTCGGGCGCAAGCCGAGTCCCATGCGGTCCCGCGTCTCCGGCTGCAGCCGCACGCAGCCCTCCGGGGCCACCCGTGCCCCCAAATAAGGGCGCGAACCACGCCGCTCAGAAACCACCAAGTCACTGCCGACTGACCCCACAACCCGAGGGCTGGGACCCGAGGGCCGCGCCGGGCCCTCCCTCCGTCGTCCACTTCTGGGCACCTGGACCGACCCCTCCCCCCGCAGCCGCCTCGGCCGGTGCGGGACGACTCGCCTGGAGTCCCCGGGCCCGGCCCGACCCCAGCCCCGCAGCTCCCGGCCCCCGAACAGCCCCCCGCCCCTCACGCCGCCCCACATCCCTCTGGGCCCGCGCAGGGCCGCACACCTGCCCGACCCCTCACCCCGCAGCCCCTGAGCCCTCAGCCCCGAGCCCGGCCTCTCACCGAACAGCAGCAGGAGCAGCGGCCATCGCCGAGAGCCGCCGGGGGCCGCCATGGGCGCGAGCGGGAGCCGGGCGGGGTCGTGGGCGGTTGGGCCGGGGCGGGCGGGCCGGGGTCTGACCCGGCCGGCGTGATGGTAGCTGGTCCCGGTGTTGCGCCCGCTGCACGAAACAAACCCCGCGAGCAGCGGCGCCTTGTCACGTGATGCCGCGCCGCGCCCGCCCCGCCCCGTTCCCCGTCCCGTCCCGTCACGTGACCACCGTGCATCTCGCGAGAGTGAGAGAGCTCAGGCGTGCGACCTGCTCCCGCCTCACACGTTACCTGGGGCTGACACGTGACCGCGACGCCACGTGACTCGGGTCTCGCCTCCGACCCCCGCCCGGTCTCCGGCCGGCGGAAGCGGAAGGCGGGCGGTGGGTGCGGCTGGTCACCTCCTGCAGGGGCCTCTGGGTCCCGCCTGGGGCTGCCGGATGGAAAGAGGGGTTGGGACCGGACGTGCGGCTCTCCACCGCGGGCCGAGGGTGGGAGTCCCACGGCGGCCGCCCCACGGGAGACGAGAGGGCGTTTCCGCAGGGACGCTGATGCTAACGCGTCTCTCGGCCTCGGGGCCCGTGGAGAATCCGGGCTGGGGGGTAGGAAGGAGGGGGATGTGAACACGCGTACTGAGTGTTACCCCTCGTGCTGGAAAAACACACAAGGCACAGGATGTTAATCTAGACACAATCTTGACTGAAGGGGCTTCAGAGGGTTCGGTGGCTCCCGGCTGTCACCTCGTCCTGGAGGCCGTGGGGGAGTGGCGGCCTTTCCCGGAAGGTTCAGAAGGGCCCCAAGCTGCCCAGGGAAGGAAATCGCAGCCTCGCTGCTTCCAGAACCTTCCTGAAGTGCCTCTCACTCACTCCCCAGTTCCTGATTTGCTTCTAGGCTCTGCCCGGTTCTTCTCTTTCTCGACTGCTGCCCGCGCTCTGGCCACACGGGCCCTTTGCAGAGAGAGGTGACGCCCTCCTGCCCTGCTGCTTCGTTGAGCACTTCCAACCCCACCCCCTGGGGAAACGTGCCTCCAGTTCACCTTCAGTGCAGGTGTGTTGGTTACTACCTGTCATAGGCTTTGATTTTTGTGACTTTTTTTGTTGTTGTTCTTACATTTGTTTGCTTTTTGTAGATTTTGTCTTCCTTGTTCTTTCTTCCTGTCCAGTTTCCCTTCCCCGCCACCTTCTAATACCATCAGCTGAACAAGTCGTGACACTGAAGGATTTCAAGTAAGAGGAAAGCAAAGAGGCCGAGGGAGCCCCAGGCTCGTTGGGTTTTGTCGACTGAAAGTTGAGAGCTGTGTTTTTTTCAGGGATCGTTCTTAGGACTTCAAGCCGGGTCATCTCAACCCCGAGAATCCGAGGGGGGAGCCAGGATATATAGGAGTTTTTGCAACAAAGGGCAGGTAGTCGGAATGTCAAAAGATTATCGTTAATTAAGGAAAACCAGGTATCTCAAGTTAAGGAATTTAGCGCTTTTCTATGTATGGAGAGATGCAAGAGTCTGGGCTCACTGAAATCATTCCTTTGATCTGCACCTCAGCTCTCTGGGGCCAGCGTCCTGTGCTCTCTCATCCTGAGTCCCCTCAGGGCTCACCGTCTGGGGTAGTTGCAGTGTGATGACGCCGTGATGGCAGGCATTCCTTGTTTCCTTCGTGAGTCTTCTCAGGCTGCAGGGTGGGGAGTGGCTGCAGTTACTGATGACTGATGGCTGCAGTGTCCTTCCTTACTGACATGGCAGGCAGCATTCTTAGTCCACAGGTTGTTCAGCTCTTTGGGGCAGAAATCTGCTGTTACTACAGAGTTGATTTGCTGATGTCTTGTTTAGGTGTTTAGGGATCTTTCTGGATTTTTTGTTTGTTGCTGTTCCAAATGGGGAAGAGTCTCAGCGGGATCCCATTTGAGAGAAGTGCTGTCTGTTGAAGTGTGCCGTGGGAAAGAGGAGGTGTTGGATCTGCGGTCTCTATGCTTTCACTCTGAGGTCCCTTATCAGCAGCAGGTTGTTAACATGATGTTTGTACAGTAGGTTATTATCTGAGCCTGAGCTGTCCCTATGAAGTAGAGTGTTCAGTTCAGATGTAACTGGAAAATTCTAAAATATTTCCCTTTTCTCTTGAACTTTCTGATGGTGAGAAACTACCAAAAAATCTTGAGTATGGAAACAAAAGACCTATTAATTTTGTGCTTCTCAGCCTTGGAAGCCCCTTCCTCTGTTGAGAGAACGCCTTACCCTCTGAATATGGTTGGCAGACAGAGCACCCAGCAGAAGTTGAAAAAACCAGATGGTCACTTTCCCAGCCTTCCTAGCGGCTAAGGTGCGAGCTCAGCCCAAGTTCAGCCCATTAGACTGGATCAGGAGCTAGTGGTTGCCCCTGAACGTGGTGTTTGCTGGTGACGGCAGCTGTAGCCGCAGCAAAGTGGCATTTCTCCAGGCGGTGGTGAAGGGTCTTCACCGGGCTGTTTGTAGTGTCCTTAGCCGTGGCCCTTGCTGCCCCCTCGCGCCTGCTATTTCCCTAGCGTCGTTCTGCATTCCTTTTGGAAATGCTGTGAGCTACTCAGAGGCCTTCCAACAGGGGATTTTTCTGCTTAGACCCATCAGAGCACATTTCTACTGTGTCCAGCTGCCCAATACACGCTGTGTTTGAAATCTTCTCTTTTTAAAGACCAAAAAGGAGTTTGTGTGAGCAAAAGAACAGGGTGTAAAAAAAACAGCAGAAAAATGAAAGGTTTAGCAAAAATTCTATGAAGTTACATTTTAATAGAGTATGGAAAAGTAATATGGTGGGATTTTCTTGTTTGGTATTCTTTTTGTTTGAATTCTTAATGAAGGCTGGGTCTGATCTGGTTTTTTTTTTCTTCTTGGCGGCGCCACGCGGCTTGTGGGATCTTAGTTCCCTGACCAGGGATCAAACCCGTGCCCCCTGCAATGGAAGCACAGAGTCCTAACCAGTGGACCGCCAGGGAAGTCCTGGATCTGAACTATTCTGATTGAAGGAAAGATGGGGAAAACCAAGCACAGTGAAGGACTCCACACCTTCTGAATTCTTTTGGAGACTTTTTTAAAGCCTTTTAAAAACAAAGCAGTGAGGGCAGTGAGTGGAGAGGCCTCTGCGGAGCTGAGCAGGGACTGGGGACCCTGCTTTGGTAATAATGAGCGGGCGAGTTCACAGGTGAAAGGTGGGGCCTTTTACCTGTGAAATGGCCTCGTGCCGCTAGGAGGGTGTGGGCTCAGTAGCTAAGGAGATAAGTGATGGCTGATGGAAGGTGAAATCTAGAGGAACGGACTAGCAGGCAGTCTGTGCTTTTTTCCTCTTTTGCTCTAAGTTACGCTTTTTCTTGAGACTTGGTAAGCAAAACTAGTAATGTCGCATAGTGCTGTCGTTTTTAAAGCTTGTTTTATGAAATTTCTAAAAGGGAAATTTTGAATAAAATTAGGATAATCCAGTGAGTGCTGTTGTACCGTTACTTTTACCATTTTCCCTCCCTCCTCACTTGTTTTGTGTTTTGGTTGGTTTGGGGGCTTGAGTGTTATAAAACAAACCTCAGACATTATATTTTTCATGTAAATCTTTTACATAAACAGAATGCCACTATTGTAGCTAATATAAAAACAAAACCTAAGAATTCCTTAGTAACTAATTTCCAGTTTATGTTCACACGTCTCCAGTTGTCCAGAAAACATCTTTTTACAGCCAGTGTGCTCCCTGTGGCTCCGGCGAGGTCTGCACGCTGCCCTTGATGGCGTGTCTCAAGTCCCTGTGTTGGGGAAGGGGAAACGAGGCCACTTGTCCTGTAGGACACCCACACTTTGGGTTGACCTGGTGAGTCCTTGAACGGCCATGTCTTCCTCTGCTCCGGTAACCGGGTGGTCTGATTGAGGCTTGATTGAATCAGGCTCATCTCCCCCAGGTACCACGCTCCACACGTGGTGCTGGACCCTCCCCACGCAGTGTGGAGTGCGGGTCTGCAACATTGGCTGCGTCTGGGGCTGGTTAGCAGTGCAGAGCCTCGGGCCCCTCCGTGGACCCACGGAATCAGAACCTGCGTTTCAGCCAGGGCCTCGGGCCACTAGTGTGCATGGAGACCTGAGAAGCACTCTGCCCTTTTCTTCAGGCTGTGGGGCCGCATTGGGGTTGCCCCAGTGGCCCCATCCACTGCAGAGTCCCTGTCAGCCTTTGACCTCTGACCCCACGGCTTCGCATACATCCCTGGTGAGTCAGTAGGTCCGTACTCCAGCGGGCTTGGCGATATCTTTGCTTTGCTTTTTTGGCCACGCTGCGCAGCACGCAGGATCTTAGTTCCCCGACCAGGGGTCGAACCCAGGCCCCTACAGTGGAAGCGCAGAGTCCTAACCGCTGGACCACCACGGAAGTCCCTGGCAATTTCTAATTCTATCTTTCCTATTGTGCTGTCAGCTGGAGCAGACCTGTAAGGAAGAATTTTCCATCGTGGACCAGTTGGTTACTCCAGAGTACCGTCCCTACAGGAAAGCTGGGATCCGTGCCTGATTCGAGATGCTTTTGTCTGGCTTCAGAGTAAGAACTCAGTGCCGAAGCAGCTTCCAGAAGTGAACTGCCGCACCCGCATGAGCCGTGCGCTCTGGGGGGTGATGACCTGTCGGTGCGGGTTCCTCAGCGGTGACCGGCGCCCCACCTGGTGCGGACACTGATGGTGGGGGAGGCCATGTGTGGCGGGGAGGTAGCAGAGGGGCTGTGGGACTCTGTACTTTCAATTTTGCTATGAACCTGAAGCTGCTCTAAAAAAGCCAGTTTATTAGAAAACAAAGTGAACATCACATTTTAAAAAATGTGATGTTAAAGTGCTGTGTCACCGTGGATTTCTGTGTAGTTGATATGTCTTCAGTCTTTGTAGTTATTATCATTTTCAGGTTAAAATTGTGTGGTCTTGGTAGTGCAGCCTCCTAGATGTGAGTAACTGTGATATTTCTCTCCACGTGGGCTGCCCCTGTTGCTGTCCCACCAGCGATGCATCAGCAGAGAGCCTGTGTGCCCACAGCCTGACCCTGACCTGTACGAAATTATGTCCCTGCAGTTTTCATTTGCATTTTCCTTATGAGTGGGGCACCTGCCTTTTTGCCCATCTTTCTATCAGATTATAGAGATATTTGCAATGCAAGTCACATTTTTAAAGTCAGTGTATGATTTTTAGAATCATTTTGTTTGCTTATGGCATGTCTTTGTGGAAGTTCTTTTGTTTAAACGTGGGTGAATTGATCACTCTTCCGTAGCATTTGGGTTTTAAGTCCTTCCTAGTCCTAGGTTAGAAGACTCTGTCTCTTCTGCCAATGCATGTGTAGTTTCATTTCTGCATTTGTATCTCTGATTCAGGATGCCGACGGGCAGGGCAGAGAAGGGGTCCATGTCACCCTTCCCATGCAGGTCTCTAGGTATCCTCCTTCCACTTATCGAAAGCTCCCCTTTTGTGCACTGATTTGAGATTCCACCTCATCCTGTGCTGACGTGAGAACATACTTGACTTGATTTTTGGAGCTGCCCCAGTACCACTCTTTTGAAGTTATAGGTGCTGTATCTGCGGGGCCAGCTCCCTCACTTTTCTCCTTCAGGGTTTTTCTGACTGTTGTTGTCTATTTGGCCATGTGATCTTTTGCAATCAAGTTGTCTTTGAAGATAAAGTTAACGTTCACCCGAGAGAAATTCTGACTTAGGTTGGCAGTGTTTACGGCAGCTGTAGCCATCATTGCCCCAGGCTGCACGCAGGCGGTGGCGGGGATCCTCCGGGCACTTGGGAAGTGCAGGACATTCTGGAAAGGGCAAAACTGTTGGGATTGGCGGGGCTGGGGCAGCCCGAGGGGGTCTGGGCTGACGGTGACGAGGGGGTGGGGATGGGACTTTGAAGGTTTGCCAAACCCATAGGAACGTGCACCCCGAAGACTGGACTTCATGTTAATTTTAAAGCTACCAAGCAGGATGTGGGGGTGCAGTCCGTGACAAAGGTGACTGTCCTGGTGGTCCTGTGGCCACACCCCAACCCCAGGAACTCCGTGTGTGGACCGGAGATCTGTGTGGACACTGTCCTCTGGCTGGTCAGCTCATTCTCCCTGGGGTAGGTTAGCGGTTCTGAAGCTGTACGTTTACCGGTGTTGAACAAATAAGGAGATATTTTGCAGATAATGAGAACTGGCAGGTTCCTTGCTGTGGGAGCGAGAAGCCGCGGGGGGAAGAGGGGACCCTGTGAGCTGGAGCTCATATGTGTGTTTAGAACACAGATCAACGGAGAGTCACAGAAATCCACAGAGCCGCGCGTTTGCGCGCGTCGGACTGTCTCCTGAGTGCCCGCTGAGGGCCGAGAAGCACAGCCCTGCAGGTGAGGGTCCTGAGGACGCTCCCTGGGAAAGGAGCCAGGCGGTGCCCACCCGGGGCCTCGGGGACGCAGGTGCCAACCTGAGCTGCCAGCAGCCCCGGGCGCTGGATGAGGAGGTGATGCTGACAGCATTGAGGCGGAATCCAAAGGGTGGGGTAAATGTCGCTGAGAAGTGAGGGAACACAGGGCATGTCCTCCTCACAGAGCCTCCAGCACGGAGGGCCGTGGGCAGTGACCGCTGCGACCGCTGCCGGCGCCCCGGGGGACCGGTGCTCGAAGCTCAAGGGCAGACGGCGTCCGTATGGTCTCAGAGACGTCTCCAAATAGCTCTTTCTTAACTACAAAGAAAAAAGGAGTCATTGTGCAGTGGAGACGCCACCTGCCTCAGCTGTGAGGGTCCCTGTCCCTGGTGACACCGCTGTGCCCTCCTGTCCTTCCTGGTGACCAGGCCAGTCCTCAGAGAGTATGGAGCAGGTGGTGGGGCGGCTGGCGACGGCTGACCCTGCTCCTCAGAAGCCTCCAGGTCACGGAGACAGGGACCAAGGGGACTGTCCCAGGTGGGGGCCTGAGGATCCAGGGTCAGCTCCCAGGACAGAGATGGGCATTTGCAGAAATACTGGTGACGTCCTCGTCCACCGCGTGGCGTAGCCAGTAGCGTCGGAGCAGGGCCACCCTCGTTGCAGATGGTACATGCTTTCCTTCCCAGAGGGGCTCATGTCCCGGGAAGTGTGGAGACCGGGGGAGGGGACTCTGGTGCCCCTGCAGCTCTTCTGTGAGTCCCAAACTGAAAGAATCTTTTTTTTTTTTTTTTTTTTTTTTGCGGTACGCGGGCCTCTCACTGTTGTGGCCTCTCCCGTTGTGGAGCACAGGCTCCGGACGCACAGGCTCAGTGGCCATGGCTCACGGGCCCAGCCGCTCCGCGGCATGTGGGATCTTCCCGGACAGGGTCACGAACTTGCGTCCCCTGCATCGGCAGGCGGACTCTCAACCACTGCACCACCAGGGAAGCCCCCGAAAGAATCTTTACTGGGATCACGTGGTGGTTATCAGTCAGCTGTGGGGATGTGACGTCTTTGTGGTATCCCTGTCGTCCCCTGAAAAGGACGCACGACGTGAGCCCCGAGTTTCCGCGTGATTCGGGGACAGCCCCTCATCCAGCTCCGGGGAGCCGCTACGAGGAGGGGGGCCTCGTGGAGGGTCGCTGCCTGTCATGGGGACAGGTGTACCCGTGAATGACTCTAGCGCTTTCCTGAGGGTGGGAAGATGCAAGGATCCGGTCTGTAAATGTTCTTCCTAGAGTGTAACCTCCGAAGGGCCTGTTTTCCCAAAGCGCCAGGCCTCGTTCCGTCCTGGGTCTGCGCTCCCCTCGGGCTGCGCTGTGTGCGCCCGGCGCCCCACGGCTGGCCGGGGGACCGGATGGCGGGGCGTCCTTGTTTTACGCTATAATTAATTGAAGCCTAGCTTATGCTGCTTTTGAAGAGCTCGCTGTCTTACTGTGTGAAGGCAACAGGTGCTGTGATAGGCAAATTGGAACAAAAGGGGGAAATTCAATGCTCACGCCAACCGGCTGCGTATTGTGATATTTAAAGGCCCTTTTCCATGCATTTGTGCTTTTAAAAATTATCGTCGCATTTTGTATCCCCCTCTTTTCACTTGCAACAAATATTTTCCCATGCTATTACAGACTCTATAAATACACTGTTAATAGCACTGTTATTACATCATTTGGCTGCAGTGTTTTATTCGATGATGCCTCTCTCCCCCAGTATAAGTGACGCTGCTTAGGAGAAGCCTCATGGCTCCTGTGTCTCCGCTCCGATACCTGCCACACTCACAGCGCCCCTGACGCCAGACGGTGCTGCAGCTCCAGCCAGCTGTCCTACCAGGGAACTCAGTCCCGACACTACCTGAGGTCTCCAGGTCAAGGGCTCAGCCCCACCCTTCAGATGCCAGTCAATCACCAGTGGCAGGTCCCCAGGTTACCCACAACCTCTGTCCGACTTGTTACAAACCGATTGTCCCCGCCCCCGACTCGGCCTCCGTTAATTTGCTGGAAGGGCTCACAGAGCTCGGGGGGAGCGCTCCTCAGGTTTCCTGGTTTATCCCGGAGGAGAGGACACAGATGAGCAGCCGGATGAAGAGGCACAGGGGGCGAGGCCCAGAAGGGTCCCAGGCGCGGGAGATTCTGTCCCCGTGGAGTTGGGGTGCCGCCTTCCTGGCACGTAGGTGTGTCCCCCGACCTGGAAGCTCTCTGAACCCCACGCCGTTGGGATTTTACGGAGGTTTCATCACAGAGGCGTGAGTGATGGTTAACTCAGTCTCCAGCCCTCTTGCCTTCCCGAGAATGGGGCGGGGCTGGAAGCTCCGAGCTTCTAATCACGGCTTGGTCGTTGTGGTGACCAGGAGCCACCCAGAAGCCCCCCGGAGTCGCCTCATGAGAACAAAGGACGCCCCTGTCACCCAGGAAACTCCAGGGGGTTTAGGGACTGTGTGTCAGGAACAGGGTCAGAGACCCAGTGTTAGAACAGAAGATGCTCCCAGCGGCCTCGTCAGGAGTTCCGAGGGCTTCAGGAGCCTCGTGCCAGGAACCGGGGGCAGAGACCAATATGGACATTTTCTGTTATCTCACAAATACTATGATAAATATTTTGAGGATAAATTATTTGTTTATGATTTTTCTTTGAGATTCATTTCCCCTGTAGATTAAACTGACTAGGTTAGAAGCAATGGTGTTTAACACACTCCTGCCGGTGTACGCGCCCAGCGACCATAAAAGGGCTTGAGGGTTCATCCTTCCCTTTGCCCTTCCTCACGGGCTGAGTAGTGTGCTGGTGTTTCTGTTTCACTCAAGTTACCCGTCGTTCTTGCTTTGCCCAAGAACTCCCCTCGGAAGGGACCACTGTTTGCAGACGTTAGAGTCCCCAGCCCTGGACCTGGGGGATGTGGGTGCCACAGGGCTGCCCGGCGTGGAGCCCCGACCTGTGAGTCCAGGGGGCCCCTGGCGCTCAGTAGGCACAGCTCACAGCAGACGTGGGCCTGCACCACACTCCCGGGGACCGTGATTTCTCACTTCTCTTTTCCAGTTCTCTTGCCCACTTAGCTCAAAAATATTTACTTTTAGTCCAGTAATGAAACAAAAGGCAAGAGGATGATGGCTGGTAAGTGTAAGACTAGTATTAATGAATAACATGTCAGAAAAATAGAAAACAGTGTGCTTTCAAGTGACATGTACGCTAATAAGTGGGGGAAGAAGCAAGACTCCCATCATGCAACGTTTTTAAAAACTCAGCCTCCCCTCCAGGTGGCTAACACCTTTTCTGCTGCTTAACGTAAGGCCATTGAGAACATCTTTTATACACGTCCCATGCACCTCTCGGAGAACTCCCTTTTGTTAGTTTCCTCAAAATTCTTCAACCACAGTAGGCTTCCTTTTAGAAGGTTACAAAAAAGGAACCCTCATAAAAAAGAACCAAAACTTTTTGCTTTCTTAGAAAGCAGGTTAAATCCAGTAGTTCCAAGTCACCTGCAGCACGAGAACTTGTGTGACTTCAGTCACGTGGAGTTTCCAGTTGCAACGCCCTGGACGCCGTCTGGGCCCCTGGTCTGAGCTGGTGTGACTCGGGCCTGAGCTGGTTTGAGAAACGAGATGTGGCCAGCAAGGCTTCTTCCTAGTCATGGGCAACGCAGGGCAGAAACTGAAGTCCCCATGAAGCTACTTCCACGTTTGTAACTCATGATTGTAATTCACAGTGGTTCTGTGTGGCCAGCGAACCCACAAGTCCGCAGCAGTAAGGCTGGGAAGGCTGACAGCGAGAGAGGGTGTAACCGCAGAGCTCCAGGGAGAGCTTCTGTTCCAGACAGATAAGACTGGACTATTAATCAGTTAATCTGGGCGTTGTCTGTTCTTAACTACAAAAGAAAATTTAGGACCAAGATAGAAACATTAAGAAAGCTCACAATGACCACGAGCCCAACTGCCTAAGACCAGTCTCCTCTTGCCTTCTCGTTTCTCCAGCTAGAGCCAGGGAAAGGTGCCCCATTCATTTTCTTTTTTTCTTGTAACTTTTACCTTGTCAAATCCACTTTTTAAAGGTTAGTTTATATAAAATACACATACCATTTTAGGTGTACAGTTTGATGAATTTTGACAAACGTAGTGTGAGAGGAAAATCAAACTGGCACCAGTGTTGCCGAGAGAGCCTCTAACTGGACCAGAGGCCGCTGAGGAAGTGGGGTTTGTACGCATCTCAGTCTGGATGGAATCGGAACTCTGACCACTTATCGTCTTGACGCAGGTGTCCGGAACATCTGCACAACGTTCTAGAAACTCAAGACACTTATCGGACCCCTGGCCTAAATAACTTGTGACGGCCTCTCCCTTACGGACAGGTATCTCCTTTCTTGTGTCAGAGTCGATGGACTCTAACAACCTCACGGGGCCTTCCCTGGCGGGCCCAGCGGGTGAGACTCCGCGCTCCCGGTGCAGGGCTCACGGGTTTGATCCCTGGTCGGGGAGCTGGATCCTGCATGCAGGCGGCAACTAAGAGTCCGCAGGCCGCAAGGAAGACCCGGCGCAGCCTAAATAAATAAATAAACAAATTTTTTTTAAATGGTTAGGATGGTAAATTAACAAACACGAGCTCATGGCGTTCGCCTTTGTAAACCCCCGACGCTTTCTCTTCTATTGAACACTCTTTCAGCTTTACCCAAATCTGCGTTTCCCAAGTTGAAATTCTCGAAGATCCCAAAGAAGCTCTTTCTTATATGCAGCCTTCTGCGTTTTCTTAGTCAACAGCAAACACCCACGAAACCACCACCCCAATCAAGGGAGAAAACATCGTCTTCAATCCCAAAGGGCCCCTCGTGCCGCTCTGTGCTTCTCCCCCATCCCTAACCCCAGGCAGCCGCGGATCTGGTCACTACAGGTTAGTTTTTCATGTTACAGAATTTCACACAGATGGAACGGCATGGTATATACTTCTTTGTACCTGGATTCATCCATGCCGTGTGAACCACTAGTTCATGCCTTTGCATTGCTGATAGCCGCTTATTCCAGTGTGGCTCTACCACACCTGTTTACCCATTCACCTGTTGAAGGACTTTTGGTTACTTCCAGTATTTTGATGGTTACAAATAAAGCTGTTATAAATACTCAACACCAAATCGTGGTGTGGACAGATGCTTTCTTTTCTCTTGGGTAGATACCTAGGAGTGGGATGTCTGGGTCATATGGAAGGTGTATGTTTAGCTTTAAAAAGAAACTGTCAAACGCCTTTCCAAAGTGGTTGTGCCATTGTAAGTTCCCCCCAACAGTAGCTCCGCATCCTGGCCAATACTTGGTATCATTAGTCTTTTACATTTAAAAAATGACGGTAGCTGTCTAATGGTGTCTCATTGTGATTGTAATTTGCATTTTCCTGATGACTGTTGAGGTCCAAGATCTTTTCCTGTGCCTAATAATTCAGGTATCTTCTTTGGGTAAGTGTTCAAACTTTGTCCTATTTTTAAAAATAGGTGGCTAGTTTTCTTGTTATTGAATTCTAAGTGTTTTTATATATTTTGGATACAGATACTCTGATGTATTGTAAATATTTTTCACCATTATGTGGCTTGCCTTTCTATTTCTTAATAGTACCTTTTAAAAAGCAAACTTTAAATTTAATGAAAATCCCGTTTATTGGTATTTTTTATGCTTCATACTTTTTCTATCCTAAGAAATCTTTGCATATCCCAACACCATAAAGATTTTTCTCCTGTGGTTTTTTTCTTCTCCAACTGTTCTCGTAAAGACTGCTTTGCCTTTTGGATTTCCATAGGCATTTTAGACCCAGCGGATCATGCTTCTGTAAAGTGAAAAGCCTGCTGGAATTTTGGTGGGCATTGGAGAAAACCAACCTCTTAACAATATTGGGACTTGGGACTTCCCTGGGGGTCCAGTGGTAAAGAATCCAATGCAGGGGATGCGGGTTCGATCCCTGGTCAGGGAACTAAGATCCCCCATACTGCAGGGCAACTAGGACCGTGTGCCACAACTACTGAGCTCAGCTACCTCAACGAGAAAGCCCGTGTGCTCTGGAGCCCGCACACCTCAACTAGAGAGAGAAAAACCCACACGCCACAACTAGGGAGAAGCCCGCATGCCGCGATAAAAAGATCCCTCGTGCCTCAATGAAGATCCCGCGTGCCGCAACTAAGACCCGATGCAGCCCCCCAAAATAAAATAAATTTAAAACAAACAAAAATAAACAGAAAACAACCCCCATATTGGGTCTTCCAATGACACGCTGTTGTTCTCCATTTATTTTGGTGTTCTTTAAATTTTTTTCAGCAATGCTTGATAGTTTTGTGTGTTCATCTTTTTGTATAGTTTGTAGTTTATCCCTAGGTATTTCACACATTTCTGGATACTATTTCAAATGGAATTGTACTTTAAAATTTTATTTTCCAATTGTTTGTTGCTAGAATGTAGAAATACAGTCGATCTTTGTTTAGTGACCTTGCATCTTCTGACCATGCTAAACTGGCTTATTCTAGTAGCATTTTTTGTAGATTTTTTCATATGTTCTACCTATATGATAACGTCATGTGTAAATAAAGACTATTTTAGGGCTTCCCTGGTGGCGCAGTGGTTCAGAGTCCGCCTGCTGATGCAGGGGACGCGGGTTCGTGCCCCGGTCCGGGAAGATCCCACATACCGCGGAGCGGCTGGGCCCGTGAGCCATGGCCGCTGAGCCTGTGCGTCCGGAGCCTGTGCTCCGCAACGGAAGAGGCCACAACAGTGAGAGGCCCGCGTACTGCAAACAAAAAAAATAAATAAAATAAAAAATAAAGACTATTTTACTTCTTCACTCTTATCTATACGCCTTTCACTTCTTGTTTTATTGCAGTGGCTAAGATCTTCAACACAATACTGAATAAAGGTTGCCTTGTCCCAGCCTTAGGGGGAAAGCTTTCAGTCTGTTACTCTTAAGCATAATGTTAGCTTAGATCTTATGTAAATGTCCTTTCTCGTTACGGAAGTTCCCTTCTATTCCCCGTTTTCTGAGAGTTGTTTTTAAAATCTACGAGCGTTGGGACTCCAGTGGTGGTCCAGTTGTTAAGACTCCACGCTCCCAATGCAGGGCCTGGGTTCAATCCCTGGTCAGGAAACTAGATCCTGCGCGCCGCAACTAAAGATCCCACACGTGGCAACGAAGATCCCTCGTGCCGCAAATAAGACCTGGAGCAGCCAAATAAATATTAAAAAAAATAAAATCAACGAGTGTTGAATTTCATCAAAATCTTCTTAATCTATTGAGATGATTACGTTTTTCTTTTCTTTCTTTTCTTTTTTAGATTTTCAAATGATAAACCAACCTTGCATTCTTGAGGAAAACTTCATTTGGTTTTGGTATATTATTGATTCTATATATTGGTGTATTCAAATTGCTAATATTTGGTTAAGGGACATTGGTCGGTGTTGTGATATTTTTGTCTTATCTTTTAATCGGGGTAATGCTGGACTCATAATTTTAGTTGTGAACTATTCCCTCCTGTTTCTGAAAGACCGTGTAAGGTTTTTATTTTGTTTCCTCTTGTGTCCATTTTGATAATTTGCAAATTTTGTGGAATTTGACCATGTGATCTAAGTTATAGAATTTATTGGCATAAACTGATTCATAATATTCTCTGTAGGATCTGTTGTCATGTCCTTTCATTCCTAATATTGATAATTTTTGTTTCATTTTTTTTTGTGTGTGTGTGTGGTACGCAGGCCTCTCACTGTTGTGGCCTCTCCCGCTGCGGAGCACAGGCTCCGGACACGCAGGCTCAGCGGCTGTGGCTCACGGGCCCAGCCGCTCCGCGGCATGTGGGATCTTCCCGGACCGGGGCACGAACCTGCGTCCCCTGCGTCGGCAGGCGGACTCTCAACCACTGTGCCACCAGGGAAGCCCCGGTTATTTATTTAAAAGTGTGTTATTTATGTTATCTATTTATATTAGAATTATTGGATTATTTATTTAGAAGTGTATTGCTTAATTTCCATTTAGTCATTTACCAATTATCTTTCTGTTACATTTCTACTTTAATTTCATTGTGATCTAGGCCACATTCTGTATAGTTTCAGCCCTTTAAAGTGCAGTGAGACTTGTTTTATGACACATCACATGCTTACCTTGGTTAGAGTCTCCACGAACTGGGAAGAGCGTTGTTGAGTGTACTATTCTGTAATTATCCACGAGGTCAGGTCGGTTGATAACGTTTCACGTCCTTCCTGTTTTTCTGTCTACTTATCAGCTACTGAGAGCGCTGAGATCTCCGACTGCAATCATGGATCTGTCTGCTGCTTCTAATTGCTCTTTTCAGCCATCATTTTTGCTTCATTTATTTGGAAGCTCTGTTATAGAGGTCTGTGCATTAGGGTTGGCTCTGATGAGTACCTCTTTTATCTTTATGAAATGCCCTCTACCTCTGCAAATACTCCCTGTCGTGAAGTCCACTAGATGCTAATATAGCCACACGGCTTTCTGTGTGTAATTTCCTATGATTAGTTTTCATGCTAAAGCTTTTTTCATCTTTTACTTTAGACCCGTCTGTGTCTTTATGTGTAAAACGACTTTCTTGTAGATGACGTATACCTACCTGGGTCTTAATTTTCTATCCAGTCTGAAAGTCTTTGCCTTTTAGTTGGAGTGTTTCGATCATTTTATTTCTGTTCTTTATTCCCGTTCCCCCACTTTCCTGCCCCCCTTTTCCTGCTCCGCAGCGGTTTAACCCCTTTGGGCAGGTTTAAGATTTATACCGAATCAGAAGAGGCCCCCGTTTGTCACATGTGCTGGCCTGTGGCACTGTCTTAAGTACCTTTGTATTAACTCAGAACAACCGCACAGCTAAGGAGCATTATTATCTTCTTTTAAAAGATAAGAAAACCAAGGTTTAGAGAGTGTAATTTTCTTAAGGGCACCCAGATGGCGACAGAGCCAGGCTTTGACCCCTGGGCCACCTGACCGTGAAGCTCCAGCCCTAACCCTTTCTGTCTGCCAGCCCAGGCGCCTCCAAGGTGTGAGAAGCTGACAGCATGTCTGCTCTAAGATGCAGCGCCATCTCCGTTTACAGAGCAGTCGACCTTGATTCTTAGGGACCCGTAAAAACCTTCTCAGCTTTTTATGTCGCTGCTTCACGTTTATCTACATCTGCACCTCCCATTCTATGCTGTCCTCCTGTCTTTGTAAGAACACACAGGTGCACACACAGACACACAAATCACACGCACCCCAGCAACCAAGAGAATGTGGGGCATCCTGTGCTGGGGACCGGGGGGCAGAGAACCCCCAACCCCTGATCCTCGAGGGGATCTGAGAAGCCAAAGCTCGCGGCTGGTGTGAGAGGACTAAGGATGGTTTTCACGTAATGTTGTTGGAAAGTAATAGAGAACACCTCACAGCGACTCTGTGGGGCTCACAAAGGAGGAAGTGTTTACTGTCTGGCTCTTTACAGGAAAGGTTTACAGCCCTGCCCTAGACGTGCGGAAAGAGAAAAGAACTTCAAAAATTTGAATTAGTGCCCTCAGAACTTCAAGAACATACAGTAGCCATAAAAACAAAACAAAGCAACAGTCTCCTATTAAAATTGGGGGTAATCAGGAAACAGGAAGTGACAGACTGATCTAGAGGCCACTGCGCTGGGGAAGAACTGACCAGAAACAGAAATGGAAAGTTTACGGCGGGGCAGGGAGGGGAGGGGGCTGTGGGTTTCCATTCAAGATCGTCTGGCCTATTTTCGTCACAAAATTCCTCTTAAAGAAAGTGAGAGCTGGAGGATCAGAGCAGAAGATGCCCTGTGGAAGTGAGTGGAGAAAGGACAGAGGGAGTCACTAGTCTTCTGAAGAGGGAGTTTCACTGGGTCCTGTCAGGACAAATGAAAATGGGCCCCATGTCACAATATTGTGAAATACGAAAACCTGGGACTAGATTTCAAACATTCTGTGGAAAAAAACCAAACAAACCAGGTTAGTTACACAACGGCAGCCAACTTCAGAGCTGGAAATCAGAGGCTGGGGAGCGAGTCCTTCCGAGTTCTGGGCCAGGACGTGAACCTAGAACTTCATTTATTTATTTATTTGGCTGTGTCGGGTCTTAGTTGTGGCATGCGGGATCTTCCACCGCGGCGCGCCAGCTCGGTAGTTGCGGCGCGAGGGCTTCGTTGCCCCGCGTGGCTTGCGGGATCTTAGTTCCCCGACCAGGGATCGAACCCGCGTCCCCTGCATCGGAAGGCGGATTCTTTAACACTGGACCGCCAGCGAAGTCCCGAACCTAGAACTTCATATGCAGCCAAACTACTAACACGAAGGCAAAGTAAGTCAGACAAGCAAGGATTCAGAACGTTTTCCTCCTGTGCCTTTCTGCCGAGGAAGTCATGTGAGGATCACTTTAGTAAAAACGCATCAGGAAAATAAGTGAAATGAAGGCTGGGGGCTGGGGAGCAGGGGACGCCAGCCACGCCGCCGGTCGGAAGGCATCAGGTTCTGAGGAAAAGGTCTTTGAGAAGAAACTGGATTCGTGCAGAGTTTAATAAGAAAACTGCAGATCGTAGTGATAAGACAAAGGTTTGTGTGGGTTTTTTTGTCAATAGCATTAAAAATTGCTATATTTTTACTTAAAATTTTTATTTTAAAATGTCCAGGGAAGACAAAAAGCTGGACCAGAGTCCAACTATAAAGCAAGTTAAAATATGACATGAACTTTGAGCGTTTGATGGCGTTTGGAAGAAGAGAGCTTATTCATCCCTGTGCTCAGACTCTGAGCGGCCCGGGTACAGAATCACACTTCACTCCGGGGTTCCAGGGTGAGTTAACAGATGATCGTAAATGCCTTTTGGGAGTTTGCAATGTTTAGACAAAACATGCAAAGTTTAATATGTATAAATATATAAACATGATATGACAAGAGCTGTCAGAAACTGGAAGGGGGAAGAATCATGGGGAAGAATATGGGCCTTCATTTCCTCACTTTCATACTAGACGCTCTTGAGAAAAGTTGAGCCAGGTACATGGAGGCTGGAATGTGTGACTTACTATGAAGGAACTGAAGAGGACACAACTGACTAGAGGAGGAAGAGGGGCGAGGGGCGCTGGGCCTCCTCTGGGTGGGCTGACCACGCCCTCCACGGTAGGGGCAGGATGCTATGGGTGTGGTATGCGGGGCCATTTTGTTTTTCTTAACAATTTGGATGAATTTTATTTACAAACTTTTTGTTTTGACAAATATTCAAGCAGTACAGTATGCAATGAACAGTTTCCCTTGGCCCTGGAAGTCCACCGTGAGGGGACAGCTGTGTGCTGTTGTGCACCCGGGCGCACGCACACATACACACACGCGTGCACGGGGTGGTGCTCTGCCCCCCACCGTGGCCACACCTCTCCCTCCCATGCGACGTCCGCTCCATCAGCGTCTGGATCTCACTCTGGGGAAGGCCTGGGGGACGCAGCGTCACACACGTTTGGACGGACACCACCTAAGTCCTGTCCAAGGACATTCAGGATTTGTTCTACGCGTGCTGTTCCGGTGCCAGGCTTCCCTCCCCACGAGCGGCAGGACGTCAAAAGGGATGTGGGCTTCGGTGGGTCAAGGGTACGGGCATTTTCGAGCGTTCGAACAATGTGCTTGTCAGTTTAGCTGAGGGACCACTGTTCCACGCTGCAACTGAGGGGTCACGTCCCGAGGGTCCACGGGTCTGAGCCCGGCGCTCCGCATCCTACCCTGATGGCCCGCTCCCCCCAGCCCTCTCTGCTGACCCCTCGACCCTCCGTCTCTTGATGGGCAGGTTCCACTTCCAGGCGAGAGCTGGACCAGGGTCGACCTCATCAGAGGGTCACCCCCGACCCCAGGGAGGGAACGGGGGGACAGGGTGTTGGGCAGCAGAGCTCCTGCCTGGCCTAACAGCTCGCCCACCCTAACCTGTCACCGGGCACGGCTCCCTGGGGCCTGAGGCAGGGGGCATGGCCGCCCTGGCATCACAACCACTCGCTGCTTCTTCTGACCCACCGCTCTGTCCTCCAGCTCTGATGCTACCTCGGCCCCTCCCGCCCCCAGCCCAGCCCCAGCCCCAGCAAGCGCCCTTCTGACCCACCACCTCCTGGGCCAGGGACCACGGCGCCCCTCCCCCCGCCGCTCTGGGCTCAGGCCGAGAGCACAGCCAGGCCGGCTGGCTGGCAGCTCTGTGCACACGACGTGCTCGGCACTGCCTTATTCTGACCCCCAAATTTGCCAGTTTTTATTTAAAAACGCTCCCACCCCACCCCCCGAGTTTTTAGAATGTCAGTTATCTTTGTCTTTTAACAAAGGGATCTTAATTCGTATTAGACTTTTTGCCACTCCAAAAAAGACGCATCTCAAGTTTTTTTTCTTCTATTTAGTTTCATTTCTTGGACCCTTGGCGACACGCCTGTCCCCAGCCCCGCCCCGCTGCAGCCCCGCGGGCGCGGTTTCCGCACGGACCGCTCTGCCCCGACGCTGCCCTGCGTCAGGAGAGGTCTGAAACAACGCTCCACTCCTCCTGCGTGTTTCTTTCCCGCTGTTACTGTAGAGTCACCGGGTCTGTTTTAAAGGGGACGTTTGACACCGTCCCACGCTGCCCCGACCTCCTGCCTGAGGCTCAGGGCTTCCCCGTGAAAGTCCTCAAAGCATCTCACCTTCTTCCTTCCAATTTAGTAGCTTTTCGCCTACGTGTCTTTTCCTTTTCAATCATTCCTCGACTGCCAGTTTCCCACGCTGACCTTTAACTGTAATGACACGTGAGTGACGTGACCCTGAAGGAAGCGCACAGGTGAAACACAGTGAGGCCAGGGCGGGGGGCCGGGGGCTGACGTCTGCCACGCTGAAGGGTGAGGAGGAACGTGTTGTTTGCGCCACAGTTGCATTAATGTAATTTTAAGGCCAATTAAACTAATTTTATTCGGGGTAAGTCTACATTCAGTTACAATGTCAACAATCAAGAGATAATGAACTTAAAGTCTAAGAAGTAGAATCTATCTGGTCTCTTACCAACCACCTGTTACTGAACTCACAAATGAAACTTTACAAATATAGAAATAAGGATGATACTTAAAGAGTGAGGATTTTCATATGGAAACCCATAAGATGTCATATTTTAAACACGCATGTTTCAAAAAGGGAGAATCTTTTAATAATTTAGCACAAAAATCAAATTATGTAAACTTGGTATGTTCCAGAAAATATTGCTTCCAACACTTACACCATGATCAAAATCCCTTTGGTAGCTTTGAATCAAAATGTAGCCTGCTATGTGTAAAATACAAGCGCTTTCAAAGGCTCCCGGCGAGGTGTCTGTTGTAGGTGCCACACGAACGCCACCGTCCGCCGCGCAGCCTCGGCTGCGCGCACACAGCAATGCAAGCAGGTGCCGCCGAGGTCACCCCTGCTCACAACGTCAAGTCTCCTCCGAAACGTTTACAGTGGTTACAGCAGAGGACAGCCACCCTGCCCAGGGCCGTGAAAACAAAACCAAACTTTATTGTCGCAATCGTACAAACACTGCAATTAGAAAAAATCAAACAGCAGTTCCCCAATGCAGAGAACGGGGCTGCTAGACTCAATCTTAGAACGGCAAACACACACACACTGCCCCCCTCTAAACCCTCAAACAGAAAATCCACAAGGGACGCAGTGGAAGTAAAAGTGAAGGCGCTGACGGGCTCGCGGCATCACACACGTCGGACGTGGTGTCCTCCTGGTGCGTCAGAGGTCTCGCCAAGGAGCCCCATCCTGAAAGCCACTCCTCAGAGGTTAACCCTTGTTGAAAGACCTGGAACAGATGCTACTATCCAGGCTGCATAATCGACCAGCCAGCTTTAACAGTGACTGTTTCTTCCTAATGTTCACCAGTAAGGGTTCTTGTTTTGGGTCTAAGAGCTTGTGTCCCTGCAGCTACAGAAGGGCAGCACGGAGGGTCTCACACACACACACCGAACATGAGCTTCTGCCACGAGAACACAGCTTACAAAGGAGCCTCTTTTAAGAAACCAGGATCTGCTTGTCTGACCTCAGAGTCACTCTGCAGAGCCACGGAACCATCCAAACGCCTAACAGAACAGGAGGAAGAACTGGAGGGAAGGTACACAAGCCACCTGCAAATCCTTGAGCCTGTGAAGGAGGAGCCAAGGACCCCCTTTCCTGCTAGTCCCAAAGCAGCCATGCTGCTGAGTACCAGAAAGTCCTGGAAACAGCACAGAAGTGTTTCTGCCCTAAAGATACATTCTAGTGTCTCATGGGAGGAGCCGCCACGAGCCTCAGGCCACGTAGCGGTACTGGTTGGGACTGTCCTGGTCTCTCTCCATGTAGTCTCTGTCTATGAGAGATTCGATTCTCTTTTTCAAATCTCCAGGCTGGAAAAGAAGAACAAAAGCCCCAATTATAGTGGCGTTAAAGCTACAACCATAGGGGAATATAAGATACCACGCTCGAGGCACGGGATTGCAGTTATGTGCATATACCACGTACCAACACACCCATCTACAAAGAACTGTTTATAATCAGAGGCCAATTATAAAACGCTAGACCAAAACTGCCTGCTTCCAAAGACAATGCTAACGTCACATCGTGAGCAAAGCGCTTCCATCCGTGTGGAGGCGTCCGAGCAGGGCTGCCCGTTGGGGGTGTGAGGCTGTGAATGGTGAGCACGGCACCGGGGTCGCAGGCACCGAGGTCGCTGCCCGGGGTGTGCCCTTCCTTCGTGAGGACAAAGCCCGATGCCGCCTGCCATCACCGTGTGCTACTTACACATGCTCCACGTGGGCAGTGCCCCTGGGAAGGGGACGCACCAGGCACGTCCGCATTTGGAGGCGTGTCTGCGCGGTCGCCTCCGAGCCCGAGTGGACCCTCCACCCCAAGTGATGGGCCGATACCAGCACCTGTCGGAGCAGAGCTGGCGCTTCTGCAGCCTCTGTTGAACCGCCGGGTCCCTCCTGTACAGGAGCAGGGACTCCGGCCCCACGGGGTGCAGAGCATGGCGGGGCACAGGACTCCCTGGGGACAGGAGGGCCCACTGGCCCGTCCAGTGTCCGTCCACTCCCCGGTCCGCCCGGGCTGGACGGCACGGCCTCAGAGAACTTCTGCCCAGGCGCACGGGTGGTCCTGGGACGCCTGCCGGAAGGCTTTAGGGCAGACGTCCTCGGGCAGAGGCAACGTGACAACAGCGGGAGGAGAGAGAGCCGGGCCCTAGTGTCCCTCCAGCGGTGACCGGGGGTCAGGTGGAGCCCCACTCTCACACACACATGGAGATTTCTGTAGTGTGTGACCAGCTATAACGGAGGACAGATGGTCCGATGCTAAAGGTCGTGAGACTCGTATGCGCTTTGCCAAGGGTGCAACGGGTGCTGCGACTTAAGCTGACACCCACTCACCTTGACGGGAAACTTCAGCTGATTATACAATTCGGAAACGAGCAGGTTGTGGCCCAGCGTCTTTCTCATCTTCATTATCCTGACGATGGCGGCGTCGATCTGGTACTGCCGGTCCTGGAACACACGCTCTGTGGTGCTGGCCTGCTCTTCAACCTGCACGGGAGAAGCCGGAGCGAGAGTGTACTTCAGTGCTGATTATCTCCGACTGTGGAGTCTGATAAGCTTCTGCTGAAAGAAAGGCCACACTGCGGGTGGATCCTGTCCTGTGCTGCAGTTTTGTTCTAGTGAAACTGTTTAACTTCAGGACCAAAATAAGTACATTTATAGGAATAGGTACATTAATTAAAAGACTTTCGGTGCTGGCTATGAAATAGATCAACAGAACTTGTAGAACAGAAATGAGAAACTACCCCATAATGTGAGAATCTGATTATAATAACGGTGACAGTTCCAATAGGTTATCAGAGAATCAACTCACTTTTTAAAGTAGGGAGGGTGGTTACAATGTTTTCTGATACCAAAATAATTTCTACACTGCCCACAGAAAGATTTAAATGTATAAACTACTAGAAAAATAGAGGTAAATGTTTTTTAAAATTTGGGTTAGAGGAAGGTCTTTCTTAGGATGACCCCCAAGTCAGAAACTGTGGAAGAAAAGACTCTACTTCCCACCGTAGTCATGTGGGAAACGCTCTCAGAACGACAAAATCATGTGCACAAAAGACAAAGGTTAATGTCCTCAATATAAACAGGATACCCACAAGTCAGAGGTGGAATATTACAATAAATGTACCAGTGACTTGAATTCAAGCAGTTAATTAAAAAGAGAAAACTGCAAACGGCCGCCCACGAAGAGCCGGACCAGCATCTATAAGGTGCTTCCAGGCGCTCGGCCAAGAGTCTTAAGCAGAAGCATTTTCACTGAAATCTCACACCCTGAGATGGTGTTACACTTATTCTAAAAGATGAAGAACTGAGGACTAGAAAGGTTACCTACTTCGTACGAGCTCCTAAATGGCAAAAAGATGCTCAGAGGAACCAAAGGAAGTCACACTAACACGGCAGTGAACTACTTCGGTGCCTGAGAACGGGGTGGGCAAAGGCCGGGGACGGAGGTCAGGACCCCCGTGAGCCAGAGACTGGAATCTGGCTGAGGGGTCAAGTCAACAAAGTTCACCTTCTCTGACGCAGCGATTCCAGGGCAAGGAGTTTACGCTCAAGAAACAACCCCGCCAGGGAAACAGGAGTGTTTTGAACAGGATGGTCAGCATAACCCGATTTCCAGGAATGGAAACATCCTGACTGCCTTTCGGCAGGGGCACTGCCAGGCCCTGCAGATGGGCCCCACGGATTCTCGGATTCGAGCCACACAACGGATTACTCTGCACCCTTAAAAACCAAGTCTTGACATGGAAAGAGGCCCAGGGTGAAGAATAGGAACAGCTTACAAAATGGTGCATGTAAATGGCACGTGTAGCGATCCCATTAAGACAAGTTTACACATGTACATCAGAGAAAAGCCGCAAACTCAAGTGGCAGGAGAGGTCACCTCTGGAGGAAGAGAGGTGACAGACAGGCCCACTTGGGAATTATAAGTCCAGAATCTTACACCCTTTAGTCACTCTGGTATAAATTCCTAATAGTAAGAAAGATGGAATACAGGCTACGTGCATTAAACCTTCAACAGATATGTCGAATTACCCACTAAAAACACTGTGCCAATCCAAACATCTCAAAAAATAAAAATTCCCGTTTTCTCATATTCTTGCCAACTCCCGATACTATCAAACTTTTAAACATTTCCCAAATTGATAGCCAAAAAATAGAATATTATTTTAATTTGAATTGAAACAACTACTGATGAGACTAAATACCTTTCACACATTTATTGATCTATTTCTTTTGCACGATCTGAACATACTTCCCGACTGGGCAACACCGAGCTCCTCCGGGGAAGGGCAGCAGGCCTCAGAACCGCTGCAGGTGTAGGAGCGTCTGTGATGCCACCTCAGACCCTCAGAGCTGCCCATGCATCATCTGGACTACCTCCCTCCCCACGAGGCCCTGTCTCGCTCATCCACACGTATAAGGGGGCGGCTGACACCTGCTCTGTAGATGGGCACCAGGGTGCATCTGCCTGCCTGGCCCACACGCTGACCACAGCCCTGCGGTACCAGGGCTTCTGCATCAGGAAGGCCCGAGGGCAGGTCCAGAACCTGCTCCGGACACGTGACACTCGAGAGCCTGATCAAAGCTACAGATGCTCCACCTGTACATGGATCCCAGAGGTGCTGCTGGTGGGTCCACAGCTCCCAGGACCCTCACCACTTCCACCCCAGGACCTGGTGGAGGCGAGGCCGAGAGAATGGCCGAGTGCTGTGCAGAAATCAAGAGACCAGTCACCAGGCTTGGAAATGACGTGCTCTCCACGCTAACAGCACGCGGTCACCAGGCTTTGGAAATGACGTGCTCTCCACGCTAACAGCATGCGGTCTGGGAAGGTCTGATTTACCCACCACTTCTGTGAATAGGAACCGTAACTGTTAAATGCATTTCTTTCTGATTTTTGCCCCTGTCGCGAGTATAAAGTAATGAAAGTTACGTTAAAATAAGCCCTCTCATAGACATGACGTATGTAATTAGACACTTTAGAACATGCTCTGGAACCCTACAGTCGAGAAATTACTCTACACCTAGTGACTCCCTGGTGAGTGCTGTGTAACGGAAGAGAAAGTGGGTACACGTACGGTTTCCTTCATCTGGATCTGATTGATCTTGATCCGAAACAACTTGTGCTTGAACTCTCCATTGAAGACGAATCTGTCTCCATCTTCGACCTCCCTCCCTCTGGGACTTTTGATCAGCACGCGCGCCCTCCCGCAGGCCAGGGACTGCAACGTCCTCCGCAGCTCGCTGCCCTCTGAGTGGGAGAAAGCGCACAGGTCAGGACCCCGGGCAGCCGCGACCTCGGGTGCAGCCAGCAGGGGCCGCGCCTCCACGTCCCCTTCCCCGAAGCCGCCCGCGCTGCGGAGGCGTGCCTACCTATCCCGGTGGCCATCTTTATGTCCTCAAAGCTGAATCCGTCGCCTTCGTTGAACATGAGGAGCACCAGCGTCTGGAGCAGCGACACCTGCAGCTCCTTCTTCCCCTTGAAGAGAAGGACAGCTCACGTGGGACGCCGCGTTCGCGCACCCCGCGGACCTCTTTAAGAGGCTGCTCTTTGCTCTCAAACTTTGTGTGCGCGGGGAATGGTAAGAATTACTAATTGAACACCAAATAAGAAGAAATTAAGTTACGAGTTATACAAGAATAAAATGACTCAGGATTGCACTTAAGTCTTCTCTTGAAATACTCTGGACAGAGCACGAGAAGGCACGGTGACGAGGCCGGGCTGGAGGGGAAGCTGGCAGGAGACGCGGCTGACGCTGCATGAAGAGAACAAGGACCCTGCGAACAGGCGCACATGTCACACCTCGCTCGACTGCAGGTCTGCGTGTCTGTCGGCTCCCTTTCCAAGCACCTGCTCCTTCCGTGCCATGTCCCATGTCGGTGACTCAGTATTTCAAACCCGCCACCAGAAAAGGATTAGGACTTGCTGAAGGCTCACACGACAGTTAGCATTTTCTTGGCAATAAGGTATTTTTAAGTTAAGGTATATAGTGGCTTCTCAAACGTAGCGCTGTCACACGCACAAAGCCATGTGACCCGCCTTATCGCAATACTCCCTCCACTGCAGCAGCTGACATGGGCCCCACCTCCTGTCACCCAGCCCCTGCCACGGACACTCGCCACGTGGTCACTGTGGGGAGGGGCACCCCGTGCAAGTACTTCTTGTGGGCCCAGCCGGGGATGTGGACAGTAAGGGGACCGTGGGATTTAACTCTCACGACACCTTAAAGAACTGTATGTGAGGTCTTCCCTGGTGGCGCAGTGGTTAAGAATCCGCCTGCCAATGCAGGGGACACAGGTTCGAGCCCTGGTCCAGGAAGATCCCACATGCCGCGGAGCAACTAAGCCCAGGCGCCACAACTACTGAGCCTGCGCTCTAGAGCCTGCAAGCCACAACTACTGAGCCAACGAGCCACAACTACTGAAGCCTGCACGCCTAGAGCCCGTGCTCCGTAACAAGAGAAGCCACCGCGATGAGAAACCCACGCACCGCAATGAAGAGTAGCCCCCGCTCGCCACAACTAGAGAAAGCCCGCACACAGCAACGAAGACCCAACGCAGCCAAAAAAGAAACAAATCAATTTATTAAAAAAAAAAAGAAAAAATAACTATATGTAGCGTGTGTGGTTTTGTGTATATGACCCTGTACAATAACACACAATGAAATGTGTACAGGTAATTTATGTGTAATTGTATATTTAATTTATATGAAAATGCATAGTTAACGTAGTACAACTGCAAAACAGTAATTCTGTAATTTTTTGGCTCAGTATACATAATTGAATTTTGTTTACAAAATTGAAGTTAAGTTCGAATATGGACTGTTTTGTGACATGTTTCTTTCACTTATCAGTACACCGCATGCATTTTCCCTTCCTAAATTGTCACTTTTAATAACGGCACTGAAACAAATATTCTTACTCGTTAACCTGTGAAAATGTTTTATGAAGACGAATTCCCGGAGTCGGAACTGCTTGCAACCAAGCCCGTGACTGCAGGTTCTGAGACGCAGCACCACACCGCCCTCTGCAGGGCTCACGGCTCCTTCCCGCAGGGGGCGAGGCTGCTGCTCTTTTAGTTGTAGCCTGTCAGTTTCCTAGTCAGAGTTTCAGTCTCACTTTTATGAACTGCCTCTTCACAGCCTTAGCTCTTTTTTTTTTTTTTTTTTTGCGGTACGCGGGCCTCTCACTGTTGTGGCCTCTCCCGTTGCGGAGCACAGGCTCCGGATGCGCAGGCTCAGCGGCCATGGCTCACGGGCCCAGCCGCTCCGCGGCATGTGGGATCTTCCCGGACCGGGGCACGAACCCGTGTCCCCTGCATCGGCAGGCGGACTCTCAACCACTGCGCCACCAGGGAAGCCCAGCTCTATTTTTAATTAGGTAAATGTTTTTCTATTCTAATTAATTTTTATTGATTAGAAGAGTAATCCTTCGACTGTTTCATTTTATTGACCTTTGAAAAGCCAGTGTTGAGTTATATTGAATAAACGCTTCCTTTCTTTGCTACCAAAGTTCAATCACAATCAAAAAACATTCTATTAACATACTTAAGAAAAATAAAAAGTGGAGGAGACACAGGACTTACCTCTTTAAACTCTGCTTTCAACACGGCGTGACCCAGTGTAGTTTGCCACTGAAGCTTTCGACCGCTGTGCTTTCCAAGATAAAACGTCTTGAATACTTCCTGAAGTTTAATCATCTGTCAAGCCAAGAAAACAACAAATTTAATTATGCTAAACACCTTTAACCTGAAGAACCACATGCTGTTCAGTGTTCACAGCTGAATGAAAAGTCAGTTCTGTGTTTTGACAGCTGCCGCCACCTGCTCGGGCCCTGAGGTTGTTGCGATTTCAATGGTACTTTCTGGGAGGGCTGGGAGGGCTCCTGACCCCGTCCAGGATGTGAGGCTGGGACCTCCCTCCTGAGCCCCCGGGGGCTTCCTCGGCCCCTCCCACAGCCTCTGTGCCCTGGAGCACCGGCGGCTCTCATCAGGCTTCATCTGGCGAGCCGAACCCTCTCGACAGCCTCCCCCTGCCCCCGGGCGCCCGATACCCTCATCACTGTCACGAGCTGAGGCCCAGGTCCTAGGAAGGGGTTGAGTCCTCCCCTGGGCCCGGCCCCCCCGACTCCACGGCGTGCACCTCCTCTTCCCACCCCTCTGCCAGGTCCGGAGCTGCTCGCCGGCACTGTCACCAGCCCACTGGACGGGGTGCTAAGGGAGCGGGACCTGGACCTGCGCTACTGCACAGCAGGTGCTGCGGGATGAGGGCCTGGGCCCGCAGCCTCGCAGCTGCCTGGCAACTCCTCTTCACGCTTCCAAACTCAGCTCCTAGTCACCCCACGGACCCATGACCCAGCTTCAATACATCAAGTCCCAGGCATGATGTCACTGCATGTCTAAGTATTTCAGAACACAGCTAACAGACAAGGACTCTTCTAGAAAACGGGTCTACTGTACCATCTCACACCTAAAAAAAAGTCAACAGTATGATAATCCTTCCAATGCAGACGTCTCTTAAAATTATTTCCTGGAGATTAATTCCCAGGAGTGGAAATAATAATAATGATTACAATAAGGTAGCAGCAGCTAACACTGGGTGCTTACTAGCTAGTTAACTGTTCTAGGCTCAACAAAGATCAAAGACCTAAATATAATTAAAACTACAAAGCTCTTAGAAGAAAACATAGGCACAAATTTTCGTGACCTTGGATTTGGCAATAGTTTTTTAGATACGACCAAAAGTACAAGTAACAGAAAAAAACAGATTAAGTGGACTTCATCAAAATTAAAAACTTTTATGCAGAGGACACTATCAAGAAAACAAAAAAACTCACAGAAGATATCTGCAAGTCACATGTCTGATAAGGATCTAATGTCTGGAACACAGAAAGAACTCTCACCACTTAAAAGACAGAAAACACAATTAAAAAATGGGCAGACAACTGAATAAATAAATGTAACAGAATTAACAGACGAGTAATAAACCTTTTGAATTAAAAAACAAAAATGGGCAGAGGACTTGAATAGACAATTCTCCAAAGAAGGTCTACAAATAGCCAATAAGCACATGGCAAGATGCTCCACGTCATCAGTCACCAGGCAAAAGCAAGTCTGACCAAAATGAGACACCGATTCCTACCAAGATGGCTATGTCATAAAAAATGAAAAGTAACAAATACTGGTGAGGAGGTGTGGAAATTGGAACCCCTGTGAGTTGCTGATGGGAACGTAAAATGGCGTAGGTGCTATGAAAAATGGTGGTAGTTTGTCAAAAAAGTTGAACAATTATCACATGAACCAGCAATTCTACTCCTAGGGATAGACCCCAAAAAGCCGACAACGCGTAATCAAACACGGCACACTCATGTTCACAGCAGCATCGTTCACGACAGCCAGAAGGTGGAAATAGCCCACATGCCCATCGATGGATGGATACACGAAGGTGGTCCATGTACCCGACGGAGCGTGATTCAGCCTTAAATTGGCATGAAGATGCCACACGCGACAGCGTGGATGAACCCTGAGGACATGATGCTTAGTGAGAGAAGCCCAACCGAAAAGGCCACACAACGTACGATCTCATTTATAGCAAACGTCTAGAACAAGTAGATCCAGAACAAGTAGATCAGTGGTTGCCTAAGTCTGTGATGTGGAGAGAGAGGGGAGAGGGAGAGGGAGAGAGGGGAGAGAGGGGAGAGAGGGGAGAGAGGGGAGAGAGGGGAGAGAGGGGAGAGAGGGGAGAGAGGGGAGAGAGGGGAGAGAGGGGAGAGAGGGGAGAGAGGGGAGAGAGGGGAGAGAGGGGAGAGAGGGGAGAGAGAGGGGAGAGAGGGGAGAGAGGGCAGAGGGCAGAGAGAGGAGAGGAGAGAGGAGAGGAGGAGGAGGAGGAGGAGGAGGAGGAGGGGGGAGAGAGAGAGAGAGAGAGAGAGAGAGAGAGAGAGTGTGTGTGTGTGTGTGTAGTGGGGATGGGGGATGGGAGGGACTGCATACTGGGTCAGGGCTTCTGTTTGGGATAATGGGAAAGTTCTGAACTTTCCATAACTTAATGCCACTGAGCTGTACACAAAACTGTAGGTGTATTTTACCAAGTACGAGTATTTGGTAAGCCCCAAACACCTTTTGCTAGAAGACCAAGGTTCTCAAGAGTGTAGGGGTCCATGCTGAAGCACAGGAGCTAGGAGAGCCCCCGCAAGCCAGAGGTGGGGTAATCTCAGCATCAAATAGGTAAGAATCCAGGAGTGCACACTGACAGAGACGGAGGAAAAATAAGTAAATTCGTGGGGCAGAGGGGAAGGCTCGTCCTAGGAAGAGGATGCCAACTTCTAAACAGAGAGAAACGGGAGATGGGACGGGATCACTACTTGTAGGTGAGCATGGACCCGGGCAAGTGAGTCTGATGGGGATTAAGAGGTTCACATCGCCCTCGAATTCTCCCCACAAGTTATTTGATAACTACAAACCGGCTGACACCTTAACCAGGTGAGCACAGGTATCATCATCACCAGGGGAAAAGGAACAGCGTGCGGCCCTGGCCCAGGGACCGAGAAGACTGCGGCGGGACCTGCACGGCCGGCGTCTAACCCGCCAGCAAGCCAGGAGCCTGTGAGAGCCACCTGCAGTCCCAAAAGGGCTGCGTTGTGAGGGAGAAGGAAGGGGGTGCTGCTGCCCCCGCTGAAGGGGACTGCAGACACGGTTGCGGGCGACGTGGGGGCCTGGGCTGGGCCTGGCAACCAGGGAAAACGCCACGCGGGACGCGGCTGAGACGCTGACAAAATCGGAGTATGGCGACATGCAGGATGGGGGCGGAACATCCACGTCAACTCTCTGCACTTGGCAGTGTCCTCTGGTTCTATTCCCAGGAAACTCCCTCTAACGTACTGTGATTAAAGGACATGATGCTACCTACTCTCAAGTGGATCAGGAAACAACGCACATTATGGGGAGTGTGATGGGCACGGCTGGCGGCGCTACGGAGTGGTGGAGGGTACTGGGAACCCTGAACCGTTCTTGCAAATTCCTCTAAGCCTGAATTGTTTGGCGTTTTTTTTTTTAAATTTTTGAAGTTTATTTTTATACAGCAGGTTCTTATTAGTTATCCATTTTATACACATCGGTGTATACATGTCAATCCCAATCTCCCAGTTCATCACACCACCACCCCAACCCCCTGCTGCTTTCCCCCTTTGGTGTCCATACGTTTGTTCTCTACATCTGTGTCTACTTCTGCCCTGCAAACTGGTTCATCTGTACCATTCTTCTAGGTTCCACATATATGCGTTAACATACGATATTTGTTTTTCTCTTTCTGACTTACTTCACTCCGCATGACAGTCTCTAGAGCCATCCACATCTCTACAAATGACCCAATTTTGTTCCTTTTTATGTCTGAGTAATATTCCATTGTATACATGTACCGCATCTTCTTTATCCATTTGTCTGTTGATGGGCATTTAGGTTGCTTCCATGCCATGGCTATTGTAAATAGTGCTGCAATGAACATTGGGGTGCATGTACCTTTTTGAATTATGGTTTTCTCTGGGTATATGCCCAGTAGTGGGATTGCTAGGTCATATGGTAGTTCTATTTTTAGTTTTTTAAGGAACCTCCATACTGTTCTCCATAGTGACTGTATCGATTTACATTCCCACCAACAGCGCAAGAGGGTTCCCTTTTCTCCACACCCTCTCCAGCATTTGTTGTTTGTAGATTTTCTGATGATGCCCATTCTAACTGGTGTGAGGCGATATCTCATTGTAGTTTTGATTTGCATTTCTCTAATAATTAGTGATGTTGAGCAGCTTTTCATGTGCCTCTTGGCCGTCTGTATGTCATCTTGGGAGAAATGTCTATTTAGGTCTTCTGCCCATTTTTGGATTGGGTTGTTCGTTTTTTTAATATTGAGGTGCATGAGCTGTTTATATATTTTGGAGATTAATCCTTTGTCCATTGATTCGCTTGCAAATATTTTCTCCCATCCTGAGGGTTGTCTTTTCGTCTTGTTTGTAGTTTCCTTTGCTTTGCAAAAGCTTTAAAGTATCATTAGGTCCAATTTGTTTATTCTTGTTTTTATTTCCATTACTCTAGGAGGTGGATCAAAAAAGATCTTGCTGTGATTTATGTCAAAGAGTGTTCTTCCTATGTTTTCTTCTAGGAGTTCTCTAGTGCCCGGTCTTACATTTAGGTCTCTAATCCATTTTGAGTTTACTTTTGTGTATGGTGTTAGGGAGTGTTCTAATTTCATTCTTTCACATGTAGCTGTCCAGTTTTCCCAGCACCGCTTATTGAAGAGACTGTCTTTTCTCCATTGTATACCCTTGCCTCCTTTTGTCATAGATTAGTTGACCATAGGTGTGTAGGTTTATCTCTGGGCTTTCTAACCTGTTCCATTGATCTATATTTCTGTTATTGTGCCAGCACCATATTGTCTTGATTACTGTAGATTTGTAGTATAGTCTGAAGTCAGGGAGTCTGATTCCTCCAGCTCCGGTTTTTTCCCCTCAAGATTGCTTTGGCTATTTGGGGTCTTTTGGGTCTCCACACAAATTTTAAGATTTTTTGTTCTAGTTCTGTAAAAAAATGCCACTGGTAATTTGTTAGGGATTGCACTGAATCTGTAGGTTGCTTTGGGTAGTATAGTCATTTTCACAGTATTGATTCTTTCAATCCAAGAACATGGCATATCTCTCCATCTGTTTGTGTCATCTTTGATTTCTTTCATCAGTGTCAGTTTTCTGAGTACAGGTCTTTTATTTCCTTAGGTAGGTTTATTCCTAGGTATTTTATTCTTTTTGTTGCATTGGTGAATGGGACTGTTTCCTTAATTTCTCTTTCTGATTTTTCGTTGTCAGTGTATAGGAATGCAAGAGATTTCTGTGCCTTAATTTTGTATCCTGCAAACTTACCAAATTCATTGATTAGCTCTAGGAGTTTTCTGGTGGCATCTTTAGGATTCTCTATGTATAGTATCATGTAATCTGCAAATAGTGACAGTTTTACTTCTTCTTTTCCAACTTGTATGCCTTTTCTTTTTCTTCTCTGATTGCCAAGGCTAGGACTTCCAAAACTATGTTGAATAGTGGCAACAGTGGACATCCTTGTCTTGTTCCTGATCTTAGAGGAAATGGTTTCAGTTTTTCACCACTGAGAATGATGCTGGCTGTGGGTTTGTTGTATATGGCCTTTATTATGTTGAGGTGAGTTCCCTCTATGCCCACTTTCTGGAGGGTGTTTATCATAAATGGGTGTTGAATTCTGTCAAAAGCTTTTTCTGCATCTATTGAGATGATCATATGGTATTTATTCTTCAATTTGTTAATATGGTGTATCACTTGATTGATTTGCGTATATTGAAGAATACTGGCATCCCTGGGATAAATTCCACTTGATCGTGGTGTACGATCCTTTTAATGTGTTGTTGGATTCTGTTTGCTAGTATTTTGTTGAGGATTTCTGCATGTATAATTCATCAGTGATACTGATCTGTAATTTTCTCTTTTTGTAGTACGTTTGCCTGGTGTTGGTATCAGGGTGATGGTGGCCTCATAGAATGAGTTTGGGAGTGTTCCTTCCTCTGCAATTTTTTGGAAGAGTTTGAGAAGGATGGGTGTTAGCTCTTCTTTAAATGTTTGACAGAATTCACCTGTGAAGCCACCTGGTCCTGGACTTTTGTTTGTTGGGAGATTTTTAATCACAGTTTCAATTTCATTACTTGTGACTGATCTGTTCATATTTTCTATTTCTTCCTAGTTCAGTCTTAGAAGGTTATACCTTTCTAAGAATTTGTCCATTTCTTCCAGGTTGTCCATTTTATTGGCACAGAGCTGCCTGTAGTAGTCTCTTATGATGCTTTATATTTCTGCGGTGTCCATTGTAACTTCTCCTTTTTAATTTCTAATTTTATTGATTTGCGTCCTCTTCCTCTTTTTCCTTTTTGTTTTTATTTTATTTACTTATTTATGGCTGCACTGGGTCTTCGTTGCTGCACACGGGCTTTCTCTAGTTGCGGCGAGCGGGGGCTACCCTTTGTTGCGGTGCGCATGCTTCTCATCGCGGTGGCTTCTCTCATTGTGGAGCACAGGCTCTAGGCACGCGGGCTTCAATAGTTGTGGCATGTGGGTTCTAGAGTGCAGGCTCAGTAGTTGTGGCGCATGGGCTTAGTTGCTCCACGGCATGTGGGATCTTCCCGGACCAGGACTCGCACCTGTGACCCCTGCATTGGCTGGCGGATTCTTAACCACTGCACCACCAGGGAAGTCTCGCTCCCTCTTTTTCTTGGTGAGTCTGGCTAAAGGTTTAGCAATTTTGTTTATCTTCTCAGAGAACCAGCTTTTAGTTCTACTGATCTTTGCTATTGTTTTCTTTGTTTCTATTTCATTTCTTTCTGCTCTGATCTTTATGATTTCTTTCCTTCTGCTAACTTCAGGGTTTTTTAGTTCCTCTTTCTCTAGTTCCTTTAGGTGTAAGGTTAGGTTGTTTATTTGAGATTTTTCTTGTTTCTTGAGGTAGGCTTGTATTGCTATAAACTTCCCTCTTAGAACTGCTTTTGCTGCATCCCATAGGTTTTGGATCGGCGTGTTTTCATTGTCATTTGTCTCTAGGTAATTTCTGATTTCCTCTTTGATTTCTTCAGTGATCTCCTGGTTATTTAGTAACGTATTGTTTAGCCTCCATGTGTTTGTGATTTTTAAGTTTTTTTCCCTGTAACTGATTTCTAATTTCAGAGCGTTGTGGTCAGAAAAGATGCTTGACATGATTTTGATTTTCTTAAATTTACCAAAGATTGATTTATGATCCAAGATGTGATCTATCCTGGAGAACGATCCATGTGCACTTGAGAAGAAAGTGTAATCTGCCGTTTTTGGATGAAATGTCCTATAAATATCAATTAAATCTATCTGGTCTATTGTGTCATTTAAAGCTTGTGTTTCCTTATTAATTTTCTGTCTGGATGGTGTAGGTGATGTGTTAAAGTCCCCCACTATTCTTGTGTTACTGTTGATTTCCTCTTTTACAGCTGTTAGCAGTTGCCTTACGTATTGAGGTGCTCCTATGTTGGGTGCATATATAATTGTTAAATCTTCTTGGATTGATCCCTTGATCATTATGTAGTGTCCTTCCCTGTCTCTTGTAACATTCTTTAAAGTCTATTTCATCTGATACGAGTATTGCTACTCCAGCTTTCTTTTGATTTCCATTTGCATAGAATATCTTTCTCCATCCCCTCACTTTCAGTCTGTATGTGTCCCTAGGTCTGAAGTGGGTCTCTTGCAGACAGCATATATATGGGTCTTGTTTTCGTATGCATTCAGCGAGCCTGTGTCTTTTGGTTGGAGCATTTAATCCATTCATGTTTAAGGTAATTATTGATACATATGTGCCTATGACCATTTTCTTAATTCCTATGGGTTTGTTTTTGTAGGTCCTTTTCTTCTCTTGTGTTTCCCACCTAGAGAAGTTCCTTTAGCATTTGTTGTAGAGCTGGTTTGGTGGTGCTGAATTCTCTTAGCTTTTGCTTGTCTGTGAAACTTTTGATTTCTCCATCGAATCTGAATGAGATCCTTGCTGGGTAGAGTAATCTTGGTTGTAGGTTCTTCCCTTTCATCACTTTAAATATGTCATGCCACTCCCTTCTGGCTTGTAGAGTTTCTGCTGAGAAATCAGCTGTTAACCTTATGGGAGTTCCCTTGTATATTAGTTGTCGTTTTTCCCTTGCTGCTTTCAATAATTTTTCTTTGTCTTTAATTTTTGCCAATTTGATTTTTATGTGTCTTGTCATGTTTCTCCTTGGGTTTATCCTGTATGGGACTCTCTGTGCTTCCTGGACTTGGGTGGCTATTTCCTTTCCCATGTTAGGGAAGTTTTTGACTATAATCTCTTCAAATATTTTCTCAGGTCCTTTTTCTCTCTCTTCTCCTTCTGGGACCCCTATAATGTGAATGTTGTTGCATTTAATGTTGTCCCAGAGGTCTCTTAGGCTGTCTTCATCTCTTTTCATTCTTTTTTCTTTATTCTGTTCCGTGGCAGTGAATTCCACCATTCTGTCTTCCAGGTCACTTATCTGTTCTTCTGCCTCAGTTATTCTGCTATTGATTCCTTCTAGTGTATTTTTCATTTCAGTTATTGTATTGTTCATCTCTGTTTGTTTGTTCTTTAATTCTTCTAGGTCTTTGTTAAACATTTCTTGCATCTTCTCAATCTTTGCCTCCATTCTTTTTCCAAGGTCCTGGATCATCTTCACTATCATTATTCTGAATTCTTTTTCTGGAAGGCTGCCTACCTCCACTTCATTTAGTTGTTTCTCTGGGGTTTTATCTTGTTCCTTCATCTGGTACAAAGTCCTCTGCCTTTTCATTTTGTCTACCTTTCTGTGCATGTGGTCTTCCTTCCGCAGGCTGCAGAACTGTAGTTCTTCTTGCTTCTGCTGTCTGCCCTCTGGTGGATGAGGCTCTCTCAGCCTGAACTATTTTGATACAACTGAACAGACCTGCAGCACCATGAGTGGGGTACGCCCGGGGGGAGGAGGTAAGGGGTGTCTTCTGGCGAAGGTGACTGGGAAGACAAGTGTCTCCCAGATGGTGGGGGGGTGTGGTGGTTTTCTGCAGAAGAGGTTCCACTGGGAGGGTCACACCTGGGCCCAGGAGCAAGAGAGAACCGGGTGCGTGTGGCGTGCCTCAGAGTCTTCCATCGGGTGGAGAGATTCAGGGAGGGAGGGCCGAGCCCATGGCTGTGGAGGTCCCTTGGGGCAAGCGGACACATAGGCTGGAGGCTGAGTGGGGCATGTGCGCAAGGGGAAGGAAGCGGAGGGGGCTTCCAGAGAACATCAGCATTCAGGATGGAGGGAAGGGAAAAAAGAGAAGAAAACCACAAAGGCAACTGACTAGTGGGGTCAGAAACAGAAGAACAGCCAAGGAAAGATACTGTCTTGAAAACAGGAAGAAGGGCTCCAAGAGGCAGTGCTCTGCCCCGGCTCCCAGGGTCCAGGGCTCCATGCCCAGCTCTCTTCCTGGAGGCCTGGCACCAGCCAGCTGGAGCCCTGACCAGCGGTCCAGGTGCTGCTTCCTTCTCTGCATGTTCCGTGCCCGAGCCCAGGGTTCTCCCCAGTACCCGCACGTCCCCAGAGAACCAGAGTGATGGCCGGCACACACACTATCCCCTGCCCCTCGCGGGACCCTGGCACTGTCTACAACGGGCGGGAGGGACAGCCAGACAAGGAGGCCCATGGCTCCGCATGCAGGAACTTTTTTAAAAAGCGCCTGTGCCAGCACCTTCTTCACGGGTGGCCGGTGGACACGGAGACAAAAAGCGTCTACTGCGAACACTGTTGAGACAGAGACGACTGGGGTTTTGACCAAGTGCGTGATTTAAACACTCCTTGAAAGAGAGCACATCTGTGCCGGCATGGGTGCTACAAGGGGGAGGTCCGTGGGGCTCTGGAGCACCAGTACATGAATAACAAAGGGCATTCGGGCTTTAAAACGCTTACCTCTGGAGTTAGATGTACTTCCATGGGGGTGTATGTCGGCCAGTATCCCATCGTAAGTATGTTCACTGTCAGGTCTATAGAGCCTGGGTCACTTTGATTCTGCATATACTAAAAATAAAGAAAATCAGGACAGAATGATTACTTTAGAATATCAACAAAAAGAATTAATTCATTAAAAAGTAAATGGTGTCATTTTCAAAGTACAGTTTACCTTGTGTTTTCATTTATTTTAGTCCCTGGAACATATTTCACCAAAACCACACACCCTGTTCTAAAGTCACTAGAAATGTTTTCTCTTCTTTAGTCAAATAAGGATCATTAAAATCATTTAAGTCAAATTTTTAGTGTGCAATTTTAGGGATTATTTTCCCTTTTTCTTTTTTTGGCTATACTGCACAGCTCGCGGGATCTTCGTTCCCCAACCAGGGACTGAACCTGGGCCCTTGGCGGTGAAAGAGTGGAGTCTTAACCACTGGACTGCCAGGGAATTCCCAGGGATTATTTTTCTTTTTCATTTTGAAGTTAAGTTTTTTGAATATGTGCGATGTTAACGGTGTAATTTTTAAGGACGAGGATTCTACACAATTCACACACTTATGTACATAATTGACATAATCATTTCTCACAATTTAAAATAGGATACTTTTTAAAAAGCTGTTTTACTTGACAAGAACACAACTTGCCTGCTTGAAATGAACCATGATGTCCTTAGAGAGCTCCATGTCCTTGAACATGCCTTCCAGCTTGCTGGTGAAAGCAGCCCCACACTCTGGACACAAGCGGACTGCAGGTGAGCATCCTGGGAGAACACCCATGGGGCACCAAGCCCCACCCCCGCCCCCCGCGCTCACCGTGCTTCAGCTTCGACAGCATAGACTTTTCAGCATCAACGGAGGCACTTTTTCCAACGAGGAGTCTTTTTGCTAAATCTTTCTTATAAAATGCCTCAAAGACATCTTTACCTATTTATGAGCAAGTGAGGACAACGTTAAGTCATTAGATAGCCACCATGCAAATGTTCACCTCGACAGCTGAGACAGCCGGAGGGGCGTCCACCCTGACGCCAGCCAGCTCTACCCACTGAATCCCCACAAACACCTCACTCAGTTCGTGGCAGCCGTCACCCTAGTCCCTGTGGTAACAGGGAAGCGGACACATTCCTGTTTTTCTCAACAGAAGATGGGGCCGGACTACAGACGCTCTGTGGACACCGTGTCCTCTGTGCCTGGCGGTGAGGAGATGCCGCGAGCCCCGCTCACCGTGAATGAACCGGAATAGGATCATGATCTTGTCCAGGATCCTCTCCAGCTCCTCGTCCGTTGCTTCCTTATTACCTGCTCTCAATTTTGAATCAACGTGCTTTGCTGTAAGAGGTTCAATTATTTGAAAAATAAGTATTCTTTATATAATACATATTCTAAATAGATGAAGGAAGAGATTTGATTTCTCCACATAAAAACTGAACAGTAACACTCTGGAACCTTTCCAAAATGACATTATTATGAGATAAAAAGGCAAACACCTGATTTTCTAAGATCTGTACTTTCAGGGCACCGAGAACAAACACTTTGATCCCATGCTGGGGCTCATGACACATGAGTGCTCCAGAAATTGCAGTACCCCATCTTCAAGATGTGCTGTGATACATCCGGGTGAGACTTTCTCAAGAGAAAGCACTCTTCTCAGGGCTGACAATGCAGGGACAGAGCAGTTCTGCTTGGGCTTCTTGTTTCTGAGATACATGAACCCACCATGACCTGGCTTAAGGAAGGCAGAACCCAAGTTCCCAAGAGTCTGAAACCATCTTTAGAGAAATCGCAGTCCATAAAGTGGTTCAAAGGCTAAATTAAATTGCCTTTAAACTTCTCCTCTTGTTGCTTTTTTCCCCTTATCATTCTTTATTACGAAATATTCTGAACACACACAGAAGTAGTCACTGGCACAGTGAACCCCATGTTCCCACCACACGTTTTCAACAACCCTCAACAGAGCCCAAGTCTGCATCATGCCTCCCCTGCCCTTTGCCTCCTGTCAGTCTCAAAAAAAAAAATTAAAAAAATTTACTCACTAATGAAATTCTGTGAATCCTAAAATATTTTGATATTATCATGAAATAATTATATAAAGTGGTAATTTAAAACCTGTTTCATCTTAAAATATGCTATCTCCTAAGATGTCAATTTTACCGTACTTTAATACTGACCGGAGGATACAAAGATAGTGACTAAATAGCATCTCCTGTTAAGTATTATCTAGAGATTGATAGTTATCCTCATAACCTCGTGACGTTCATATGTAACAAACCTCAATCCAATTTCTGAGCAGAAATCACTGGCTTGTAGTCGACATAGAGAATCAGGGCTCATCCTTACAAAAACAGCTCTGGAGCTGTGAGTAGTACAAACTAGGATAAATCTTTATGTCCCTTCCTCTCTTATGATGTCAAGCTCCACTTCCTTACAAAATCACAACTACATTCACCCTTATGCAAGTACCACGCACTTACATATGTATCTAATACACCTATAAGCACACACCTGTGTGCATGGTTTTTTGGGAAGGTGTGTCCTGTTAAGGCATGTGCCCTGCCCTCCCCATACGGAGGCTGAACCTTTGGGAAACAATCTACTGGAGTTCTGCTTTATCCCCTGTTAAGAAAAGGATAGAAGCATGTGTTTCTACCGATCAGCTCTGCAGGTTTGTTTGGCCTCTTGTTGATGAACGATTCGAAGGACTCCTTCATCAGGTTGATGAACTTCTCGTTCCTCTGGAAGCACACTTCTATCACGTGGTCTACTCGGTCCTTGAAATCCAGCAGGTCCTGCACCATATCTTTATCTTTTTCAGGATTGATAACAATTGTTGTCCCAAAAGTCTGCAAAAACATACCCCAAGTCATCAACAGGTTTCTGATACAACACAATTTTTCTCCTGCTATCAAACAATCATGATAGTTTTATATAAATTAATCACTCCTGGTGTTAAACACTAAATAGTTTCAAAAGTTCCACAAATTTAGTCCACCTTCTAAAAATTAAGTGGATATGCAACTAATGCTTTAGGGTTACAATTCTGCTTCTGGAAGAATTTATCAATTACTGGGGAAATGTCTGTTGCTTTCTGAAGAAAAAATTTTAATTATAAATTCCTCAAATAGAAAGTAATCCCCTTAACCTGATACACCTATTTGGACTTCCTGACTATAGTTTTCTTTCCCCTTCACTTCTAACCGTGGGTGGTTTAGAGCCTGGTTTTTAGCCTGTATTTTTAATTTAAAGATGCTATTTAAACATTACTAAAAGTCTGTGCGTGACAACAACAGTTCACTATCTGATGAAAAACTACCAGCTGAAGAGACGCTGAACACAACCGTGGTTCAATGTAAGACACGTCTTCACAGGAAACACACACAGTTGCACGTCAAAGGTGCCCGTGGAGGCTGATCGCTGGTGAAAAGGTACAAATGACGTGGCATAAAGACCTTCTGGAGAGGGACAGGGCATGACCAGCAGGGGCAGGAGGGACTCAGTCTTCACTCTGTACCCTTTCACACTGACAGGATTTTAAAATAATGTACATAAGACCACGACACGAGGGTCAGCTTTATTTTGTGAGGGAACACTGTGCTGTCACGGCGTAACTGCTTATCATTAGTGGACCCTCAGAACCGTGTTCACACACTGACTTTTCCTGCCGAGAATGGACACTGCAAAGGTGAACTCCTGTGTTCAGCACCTGTTCCTGTTCTCTCAGGACTACTGGTCGGCAAAACCCTAAATCTCCACTGGCCTTTCTTAACATAAAGCTCCAGTGCTGACCCAGCGTGAGTCGCTTATGCCTTTCAGCTCAATGCAACCGCACAAAATCCTGGGGGCATGTGTGCGTGCTTGCGTGTGTGCGTGTGTCCAAGCTGGCCACATGCAGACCAACATGTGACTTCAGGTCTGATTATTTCCTTTATCTTTTTCCTCAGCTGAATTTTCCCTGTGACAGTCACAGATTCACGTGCAGCAGAAACAGTGGTGATGTCCTCGCACACTAAGCCTCGTCTCCCCGACGGTGCCCTGTGGGAAGCTACTGAGAAGCGCCCCAGCCAGGACACTGGCCTTGACACAGCCCACCCATCCCACCCCGACGGGTCGCAGTGTTCGCCTGTAGCTCCCTGTGTGTGCGTCGCCTGGGCAGGCATCACCTGTGTGTGTCATCTACACCCACGGCCAAGAGGACAAGCAGTCAGCACCACAAGGATCTCTCCTGTTGCCTTTTGATAACCATACACACACGCACATGCACGCATACACACGCAGAAACCCGCAAGCACATGCTTACATAGTAAATCCTGGATTTCTAGGAAACAAAGTAGCATACACACCCACCTGACATACCAAAATACGTGAGAGTTCCCACTGAGCAAAGGCATGAGATCACGTTTATACAGTAGATTCACAAAAACAACTTCTGAAAATCTCAATTGTAGAACTCAGCTAGTATCGGGTTGGCCAAAAGGTTCGTTCAGTTTCTTCTGCAAGATGGCTCTAGTAGCGCTTAGCTGCCTTTAACTTCATTCAAAACAATTTTGTTAGACTGTATTGTGACAGCTGTCACATCAGTGTGCATTTAAAAAAAGACATCAAAATTGGTGAATCTCTGTGTAGTCATTTTAATACTGAAGATGGAAGAAAAAACAACATTCTCGGCATATTGTGCTTTATTATTTCAAGAAAGGTAAAAACGCAACTGAAGCACAAAAAAGATCTGTGCAGTGCATGGAGAAGGCGCTGTGACTGAGCGAACGCGTCGGAAGTGGTTTGCGAAGTTCTGTGCTGGATATTGCTCGCTGGACGAGGCTCCGGTCGAGTAGGCCAGTTCAAGCTGATAGCGATCAAACCGAGACATTCATTGAGAACAGTCAATGTTACACCACGGGGTAGAGAGCCAAAATGCTCAGACTCTCCAAATCAAGCACTGAACGTCATGCGCACCAGCGTGGTTATGTTCATCGCTTTGATGTTTGGGTTCCACGTAAGTTAAGCGAAGAAAACCTACTGGATGGTATTTCCGCAGATAATTCTCTACTGAAACGTTCTGTTTTTAAAACAAATCGTGACGGGCGATGCAAAGTGGATACTGTACAGTAATGAGTGGATACTGTACAGTAAAGAGATCGTGGGGCAAGTGAAATGGACCACCACCAACCACACCAAAGGCCAGTCTTCATCCAAAAAAGGTGATGTTGTGTGTGGGGTGGGATTGGAAGGGAGTCCTCTATTATGAGCTCCTTCCGGAAAACCAAACGATTAATTCCAACAGGTACTGCTCCCAATGAGACCAACTGAAAGCAGCACTCGATGAAAAGTGTCTGGAATTAGTCAACAGAAAACACATAATCTTCCATTAGGATAACGCAAGACCATATGTTTCTATGATGACCAGGCAAAAACTGTTACAGCTTGGCTGGGAAGTTCTGATTCATCCACCGTATCGCCAGACACTGCATCTTCAGATATCCATTTATTTCAGTCTTTACAAAATTCTCTTAATGAAAAAAAATGCAATTCCCTGGAAGACAGTGAAAGGCACCTGAACAGTTCTCTGCTGAAAAAGGTAAAAAGTTTTGGGACGACGGAATTATGAAGTTGCCTGAAAAATGGCAGAAGGTAGTGGAACAAAACAGTGAATAAGTTGTTCAATAAAGTTCTTGGTGAAAATGAAAAATGTGTCTTTTATTTCTACTTGAAAACCGAAGGAACTTTTTGGCCAACCCAACACTTACACTGACGACAAATGGCCAAATGGCAGCTTTTAAAATGTGTTTACACCCAGACGGTATTCATCCCTCAAACTCCTGTGCATGGGGGACCTGGAGGGACATGTGTGATGCTGGCCCCACGCCCGTCCCTCACAGAGCCCGACCGATGGCCACGCACCTTGATATACTCGCTCCAGTGCTGCAGCAGCGCCTGCTGGCCGCCCCGCACGCGGCTGAACAGCTGGTACATCTGAGTGAGGTCAGGCACTCTGTTCTCATCCAACAGGTGGTCCAGCCCTGAGATCACACGGCAATGTTAGCTCGGCACGGCGGGCGGGACGGCGGCACGAGCAAAAGCTAGGCTGGGCTGGGGCTCGCGGCACACAAGGCCCCCGCGGACGCGGAAACCCAGGGGTCGGCTGGTTCCTAGGCGGGCAAGGCCCCGTGACGCAGCCCAGCAGGCGAGTCTGGTCCCCTGAGCACCACGCTGGGAGGTGTAGTCCCCACTCCTTCCCCGCACGGAGGCCCCTTATTTGGCCACTGCAGCAAAGGTCCGAAGAACGCTCACACCAACTCTCTGACCTGGGAGCTTTACGACCCCAAATCACTTCTGATTTAGTCCATCAGCCAGAAAGTATATCTGCCTAAGATAACCTATCAAATCTAATCTTTTAGTTGACTTATTTTATTCACCTGTATAATAAATTGTGGAAGGAAAACATGTATTGTTTATCAGATACTTGGAGGTGCTTAACAGCATTTTTTTAGGTCTTTACTATTTCAGGTTTTAACAAAGATTTACAAAGATTTTCTAAAACCACCACAGCCAGAGAGCTTCGTGAAGGACGCTCTAACCACCTGCTTTCTGGTAACTGTGGGGAGGCAGTGAGGTTAGAGCGGAGAAGCTGTGAGCCAGTCACGTGACTGCAGCCTCAGCTTCGGCTGTGAATCAGGCACCGTCCACACGTCAAAGACACACAAACACGTAGGCTGTGCCGACGGACCCTGAGCAAGGCTCTAAATGTCTGTATTTCTCTCAATTACGATTTGATCTACTGATGCAGATAACTTATTCTACAACTGATCTACTGAAACGCTGAATGATGACTTAAAAATTCAAAAATTATAGCTTTTAATTTTTAAAATGCCTTTAATAAAATTTAGACTATACTCTTACATATATATAATTTTCCATTTTCTTGAAATAATTTTGCTTATCAAAATACACACTGAAACGATTCATCCAAATTTCTACTGTCTACTTGAAGTTCCCTTTTCTTCTAAAAGTGACTCCTTTTTAATAAACACCTAGTATGAAATCGGAGGACACTTGTTTCAGGTGGACAGTAAATCGAGGCTCCATCCACGTGGAAACGTACCAGTGTGTGGGCTCCAGTGTGATGTGAGCAGGAGACACCAGATTCGCACCCTGGCCCTTGGCTTTCAGGCCGTGATCTAAGGCACTAGTGTCTCGCTGTAAACTGGGGCTGTTCTAGGACCAGAAGGCATTTACATGAAGTACAGCAGATGCTCACGAACACTAATTCTCTCCTTTTGGCTTCATTCTGGTTTCACTTGGAAGCCCCATGTTTAGTGTCTCATTAGAGATAATATTACCGTCTGGCAAAGCAGACCCCAACCAGATGCACTTGGGGGCTATTGGGCCTTCCCCAAATTAGACTTCAAGGTTTCCAATACCTTGAAACAGATCCCGTGGCTCCAAAATGACTTTCAAGCACAACACTAAATGCTATAAAAAGCAACACCAAGCACTAAAGTGTGCAAGGCTAGACTGTGCTCATTACAGTGAGGGTGGGAGTGGAAACGTCACGTCACCTCTAACAGCACGGCGCTAAAACCGCACCGTCAGCCGCGTGCCGAGCTGGCCTGGTCCGCCTCTGTCCTGGGGCCGTGGCGCCAGCAGCTCATCTGCCGCAGAGCCGCACGCAGGGCAGGGATGCAGCCCGCGGGCGCCCCCGGCCCGTCGGACCGCGCGTGTCCACACCTGCGGGTCAGTGCCCAGGAGGGACGTCCCCGTACAGGATGGGGCCTGTGAGCACAGCCCAGGCCGTCTGCCGGCCAGAGGGCCTCTCGCAACCAACCTCTCAGCCTGGATAGGACTTCACGTGATTTTAGCTTAAACCGTGGTTCTTACGGGCGCCTTTCACTATTGCGTGTAATCAGTTTTCCCCTTAAGGGCTAATGTCCATCATTTTTCCAATGATTTTAGTGCCTGTCTTCTTACAACAACAAGTGTCCTCGCGTGCTTACAATGCTCCGCTAACTCTCTTAGCAAATCAAGGACGAGCAATCAGTGCAGAGACACAGAGCTGGGAAAACCTACCTTTCTGCAGAATCGCTGTTAAATGTTCTCCTAACAGCTGCTTCTCCACACAGGCAATCAGTGGTTTCCTGGGAAGTAAACAGAGGCGTGTCAGGAAGGAAGTACAGGGGAGAGCCTGTCGGCTGTGGAGGACGGGGACCCCCATCCACGCAGCTGAGCCCAAGTCAGCACACGCCCAGCCATCGCCGACGCCGACACAGACTCAGGTCACCAGGGCCCCGGGAGAGGCGGACAGCAGCGGAAGGGAGGCACCCTCGCCCACCGCACCTGGGGACGACCCGGGCGGGCTGCCCGCGACCCTGCCCTGCCCGGGTCCCACAGACGGTCTCCTGCACCCACAGCTGCCCCTCTGCCCTCACTTCTTCCTGCCTGTCTTCCCCCAGGACCACTCTTCAAAATCTGACTTCTCAGAGCGGCCGCGAGAATGTCCTGCAGGACACATAGCTGCCACTCCTCCCCCATCGCCCCTGCTCGCTCAGCTCTTCTTTTAGGAGCTCAGAGCCCCCACTTCGCTCCCAGGGGTATTGACCTCGGCCTTCATTTTGAGGAATTTTTCACCGCACCACCTCAGGTGAACCTCAGGGCGACCCCAGAGGCAGGCGCGGCAGGCACTCGGGCTCCGGGCATGGAGGGCCCAGAGGTGTGGCCTGCACCGACACCCGCAGCGCCCGTCCCGAGGGTAGCGGCGTGCACGGGCGAGGCGGGAAGGGGCGCCCGGAGCGCAGCCCGTAGGCTGCCGCGGCTCCTTACCTGCGCCACCTCCCTCCTGTTTCTCCGAAAACCGTTTCTCACTCTGTGACCTTTGAATCGCCCGACACCACAGGAGCCACCTCGGGCAGCGCCCCTCGAAACCCTAACCTGAGGGGGGCCACCCTCTGCTCTGCTTAACTCTCAGACACTCCTAAGCAAGACTGGGGAAGGGGCAGTTATAACACAGCATCTACACACCGGAGCCCGGGGAGGAGGGGCCGAGGGGCCCGGCACCACCGGGCGCTGCACACAGTCTCCTCCACCCCCCCGCCCCCTCCCACCCTCGTGGACCCCGCTTCGGCCCGACGGCACCGCACCTCCAGCGCCAGGTGTCTGACAGCAGCCTCACCTCTGCTTCACGACCCTCTATTTTCCACGTTCTCAAGCTGTCACATCCTGTCCCTTTCTTTCATCCTGCCTGGCCCCTCCCCCCACCCCCGGGAGTCACCACGTTCTGCACGTTTTAGCACTTTCCCTCTTAAAAACATCTCTCTTTTCCGTCTCTCACGTTTCTGCTCTAATCTTCCTCACTTGAATAAATATTATGTGCCTGACGCAGACATTCACAAAACCTGCCCTTGTACTTTTCCCTAGCTACACAATGACCTCAGGTTTAGAGGAAAAAAAAAAAATTGGATGAAAAGAGAAGGGACAAGTTACTTCCCTGGTGGTCCAGTGGTTAAAAATCCACCTTCCAACACAGGGGGCGCGGGTTCGATCCCTGGTCGGGGAACTAAGATCCCACGTGCCGCAGGGCAACTAAGCCCGTGGGCCACAACTACTGAGCCCGGGCATCACAATTACAGAGCCCACGCGCTCTGGAGCCTGCGCACCGCAACTAGAGAGAAGCCCGCATGCTGCAACAAAAGATCCTGCATACCACAACTAAGACCCGACGTAACCAAAGATAAATATAATAAGTAAACATTAAAAGAAAAAATAATGTGACTGAGTACTATAAGGAAAAATTACAGCTATATCAGATGTCCAACAAAACTTTACAACCGAAATTGCCTATACTCGATGATACCTCATTAACATAAACTTCTATAAATTTATTACACATTTATAACATAAACTATAAACTGTCTATAAGAAGATACCAAGTATCTCAGCCTGAATCACTCCCTTTGGACGCTAACTCACCACAGGCCACCAGTCAGTGTGACTTACACGTGCTGAGTAATCACAGACAACAAGCAAACTGTCCCAGGAGCAGAATACGTTCAGGTTCAGAGAGCAGCGAGTGAGTCTACAAGACGCTGCGGGTCACGGAGCTGAGCGCGGGAGTGGTACTCACTGTGTGCTGTGGTCTAGATACGTGATCACGCGGTCACCCTCCTCCCCCAGGCGCTTACTCACATGGTTCAGGTACTCCGGAACCTTCCAAACACAACATTTAAACACATCAGCAACAAAAACCTTCATGTTACCCAAGAAGCTGAAATACTGTTTTCCTTATTTAAGAAAAAAAAGCAGACAGTACATTCAGGCCCAAACATTAACGGAGTACCAGGAGCAGGGGTGCTGAGGAGGGGGAGGGAGATACACGGCAGGAGGCTTCCCTCAGCCCCATCCTGGAGACTGAAGGTAACGTCTGGAATGGGGGCAGGCAGCACGGCACCCCCCAGCCCACGCTTGGCGGGGTCGGCAAACGCCAAGCAACAGGCTGTTCCTCTGAGGCCCCAAAGAGAGTGGCTGCAGGAGATCTCAAAACACACTCTGAGTTTCCAGGGGTGAAGGGTCACCTGCCTGCACAGCAAAGGCCCCATGACAGGGGTTGCTGAGGCTCTGGCCAGGGGGCGGCAGCCAGGCCAGTCTCCGGCTCCCCCTCCTGTGATGGTCCCGAGGGGCTTCCTGCTGAGCTGGGCTCTGATACCCGAGAAACCAGCTATCAAGTTTTTGGGTTCTCATTACTACTAAACACATGGTTTTTTCCAGTGGCTTTTTGGGTAATCTTTTCAATGCCTCACAGAGATGAAAATTTGTAACATGTCAGGTTTCTCTTTCATGTTTAAGAATTATCTTTTAAACTCTTGTTTCAGCTTGAGTTTCTTTATGTATTTTAGAAGCTATTTCACTAGCTTTTTTTTGCTGGGGGCGGGGGACAATAGAAGGGTTTCTAAATTAGGAGAAAAAAATTAAGCCCTTAATAAACTCACAAAGAAGCTCATCACTGGAATTTAAACTAGGTTGTAACTTTCGGAAGATTTTCAGTGAGATGTTTGCCAGCGTGAAGAGACAAACATTTAGAAATCACACTTAGATGCACATCTATGAAAATGAAATAAGGCAATTCAGAAACATTTCGTTGTCTCACCTCTCTTTCTTGCATTAACCTTTGGCCTTCTGCAGCATATAAACAATTAGTTTCTTCCAAAAATTTCAGTTCAAATGAATCTTTATACACCTAAAAAATGAGCAGGATTAACGACCAATTACAGCGAAGAAACCTAGCTCTCAGCTTGAAGTGCTGGTGCAGCCCCACGTTGAGGGCGCACGGCTGCCGTGACCTGTGCCCGTGACAAGCTGCCTGGGCCCGCCCAGCCCCCCTGCTCTGCCCAGGGTGCTCCCAGGCCCCGGCCGCCTCCGGGTGAGTGCCAGTCGAGTCATTCCCCTCCCATACTTGCACCAATACCCTAACGGTGTCAGTTCCGACACCGACATCGTGGCCACCTCGTCGCCCGGGTGCAGCGCCGCCCTCACAGGCTGTGAGGACGCGCGGGGCCCACCTGGAGGTCGGACAGCATGCCCAGCAGGCCCCGCAGCAGGCTGCGGTCCACGGCCTCCCCGCTCCGCTCCCGCTTGATCAGCAGCAGGATGCCGTCGATGGTCTTTGTCTGAACCATTTTATCACTAATAATATGGTTTCTGAATAGTTCTAATCCCATATCCCTGTACAAACAGAGAAGACAAGACTGTTTTAGTTTCACTTCTTAGAAGTTCTGGGTGAAGCTCCAGCTACACTATGAATATCACCCCCAAGCTACTGACTTGCTAACTCTCTGGTCCGGGTGTCAAGAACTCCTTTTTTAAAAAAGTTTTCCTTCTTGACAGTCTGGTGTGCCTTCTATTTCTTTCCTCATCAATGCTGCCTGTTTCCTGCATGGGTCAGTGGGCTTCCGCCGTCCTGCCCGGGAGCCCTGGGACCCTCCGCCTGCCCTGCTCCCATCCTCCAGCTGCGCCTCCCGTGTGGCCCTGGCCACAGGACGACAGAACTGAGGGTGCAAACCAGAGTCCATCGCACTCCCTCAGCCCGCTCCCTCCCGATTCAGCACGCTGTGCCCTCTCGCCACCTCTAAGCCCCGTCCTGTAAAGTCGCTTCCTTTTCTAGCTTCCTGGCCGTCCGTTCACTCTGACCCAGGGCGGTGCGATTTCTCCTTCTACCACCGGGAAACCGCTTGTCTTTGTTTACCGTAACCCACGCGTGGGGCGGCTGGGGCCCTCTCTCCCACGTGATCCCATGTCCCCTCTGCTCCTCTGTCCTAAGGGCTTCAGCACCTCCTGACTGACTCCATCCTTAGAGCAGCTCCATGAGGGATGACCGTCCTCCAGATGGAGAAACCGAGGCAGAGATTACAAGGAGCTTGCTGTGCCCAGCTTGTCAGGCTCCAGAGTCTAAACGTAGTTTACAACGTAACCCTGCTGTCTAACCTGGAGGCACTGCCCAGAGCGTGAAGCCTACCAGCCCCCGTCCACTGCAGCAGGCAGGGAAGCAAGTGTGCTCGTGCAGGACGGCAGGGATCGCTGTGAGGGTGCGTGAGAAACTTGGGTGTGCAGTGGAGCCCCGGCCTGAGCTTTGCAGAGTCCGTGGGAGCGGCCCACTAGCTGAGATGGGAGGAGGTGGGGAGAGGAAGCCTGCTGTGCCCAGGCGCGCCGGGGGAGGAGGAAGCCGCGGGCACATCCTGGTGGCTTTGCTGGAGCCTGAGCTGAGAGTGCGGCTTCAGAAGAAGGTCCTGCGGCAGCAGCCGCGCTGCCTCAGTTTCTCCATCTGGAGGACAGTCATCCCTCATGGAGTCAGTCAGGGGGTGCCGAAGCCCTGAGGACAGAGCCCCGCACAGAGGAGGAGCTCTGTGACTTCCTGTCATCATCAGCTTTTCCAAACTGATTGTTTCTCTGAGTAACGACGATCTGTCCTGCAGAGGTTCGTGGGTGTCTAGTAAGAGGCGTGCAGGAGTCGGGGCTGAGAGGACAGAGGAGCAGAGGGGACATGGGATCACGTGGGAGAGAGGGCCCCAGCCGCCCCACGCGTGGGTTACAGGAAACAAAGACAAGCGGTTTCCCGGTGGTAGAAGGAGAAATCGCACCGCCCTGGGTCAGAGTGAACGGACGGCCAGGAAGCTAGAAAAGGAAGCGACTTTACAGGACGGGGCTTAGAGGTGGCGAGAGGGCACAGCGTGCTGAATCGGGAGGGAACGTCCACGTGGGCACAGGCCAGGAGGACCGAGGGCGAGACCACAGACAGGCCCTGTCACCAAGGCTGAGCTGCTCGGGGACGACGCTGGAAGTCGGGGACCAGCGACCCAGGGCAACGTGGGCACAGGGTTTCCGACTCACACTGCCCCGAGCAGATGGAAGCCAACGCCCTGTGCCCGGCCCATCGGCAGAGTACCGGGGGGCGCCATCAGAGAGTGACCGGCTCCCCAGCCTTTCCCAGAGCAGAGGTGGAAGAGGTGACAGAAACCGACTTCACGAGGCACCTCCGTGCCCACAGGAGAACGTGCTGCACTGGCGGCTGCCGGCTCGGCGGCTGCCCCTCGTGGTGACAGACACTTCCGGGCCAAGAGCCACTGAGGGGCAGGCCTGCGTGCCAGCGACCCTGGCCAACACAGAGGGCCACAGACAGACGGTCGGGCACGTGTCATCAAATCAACCATCGGAGACACAGGTCGGCCGCAGCCTCAGCCACAGACCAGGACGGGGGACACTCACCAGATGGAAGGAAGCATGGAATTCTGAAGCACGTAAGTACGATCCAGAAACAGGAAGATGCTTCTGATCATGATCTGGAGGGCAAGAGGAGGACCTGACTTATTACGTACCTTACCGACAAAACATCCAACCCTGGCTGTCTCAAGTCTAACATGATTGCTTCTCAATGAAAAGATGCTTTTATCTTCAAGACCCTCATGATTGATTTTTCCCTGAATTTACATGTTCCCCATGGTGTTTGCTTTTCATCTCTTTTATCCAGAAAATCTGACTGGAGGGATTGTACAGCACTTCGCCTCAAAGATGCCTTTGAAATTCAGTCATTTCCTGACTGACGTGGTGAAACCTCCTTAGACTGGGAGATGCTCTAAGCTGAATTCTTCCAGCATTCCGGCTCGTTACGCTGGCATGAGGCTCTCAGCCACGTGTGTGTACTCGACTTGACTTTGCAGGCTCACGTGGTGGGCGGTGGCCCCGGGGCTCTCAGGGAGCGCCACAGACTGTGTCGTGGAGGTGTGCTTACACACGTAGAGAGAACCCTCCCGACACATTCACCTGTTTCTACCGTCCCCCGGTGCCTGGCCCAAGAGAGACTCATTCGTTGTCGCCTACTCACCTCAGTCAGGAAACCAAAGAATTCAACCTAGTTAGGGAAGCTATTGATACTATCTCTTCTCTCACTTACATAATTTTCAGCCAGGTCACCCTGAAAACTCATATATATAAAATCAAATTAGAATCAATATATCTACTAAATCTAAGCCTGGTTGTCTAGTTACAGTAAACTCCTGGGATTCAGGCTTGATTCTCAGGCATAAACTGAGATCAAGGAAAACTTCAGAGACCCACGGGGAATCACAGGCACCACGAGTCACCTGTGCGGTCGGCCCGAAGGCCAAGCTTGCAGCCAGCCCCACCCCAGAAGAGCAGGCCGTCCCCACTCTTCTCCAGCCACTGTCCAGCTCGGTCAGAGCTGGATGGCAGCACCTGACCTGAACAGAATTCCCCATCCCAGCTCCCAACCGGGCCCTGCCTTCCTTGGGGGTTGAGGGAAGATGGATGGGGCCACGCTTTGGTTAAAAAGAAAAACAAACAACACAGCTGGATGCAAAGGGGGCACAGACTCCCAGCTACTCAGATCTGCCTTCCGTCCAGCTGAGCCAGAGGCTGGAGGAAAAGACCCAAGAGGGCGTGTGCACTGAGACCCACTCAGGGAGCATGTTAGCAGGCTTACCATTTGTCTGCAGTGATCCTGCCAGCATGTGTTAATCTTCTTTAAAAATAAAACACTATCTAGCGAGTCTGTGCAGACCTGCTAAGGAAAACTTCAGAAACACCGGCCAATTTACTTGTTGCAATGTTTACCCCTTACTTTCCGTTCTCCTCGCCTCCGAGTCAGGCACGTTGCTTAGTGATCAGAATACTGAAAGGGCAGAAGCTCAGAAGCCACACAGGTGGTTTCCAGCCTCTGTGTCTCCCTGCCTACCTGTGATGAACCTGCCTGCACTCCCCTGCCTCCATCTCTTCCTGCCCCTCCCCGTTTCCCTTTCACCCCACTGCCCGTTGAGGCTTCGTGGGATGGGGGGTGGACCAAAGGCCCCGCCCCAAAGGGCAGCTCTGGAGATCCTGTCCCAGAGGCGAGAAAGCCAGCCACTATGAACAGCACCGGGGGACGGGCAGACGGAGGACAACGGCTGAGGGCCAATGGTCACTTCTGGTCGCACAGAGACGTACGTCACGTCTCATCCGTACGCCACGTGCACGACCTGACTTTCGGGACGCTGTTTACAGCAAAAGACACCTGGTGCGGGCTCCTAGGGAAAACCTCGCCAAGCACCCGGGCACTGCGTGCACAGGTTAATTGAAGCCCCACGGTCACAACGTCTACACCGCCTACAGCCCACACAGCACCCTCACACCCAGCCGCACGGCGCACCGTTACTCCCTTTGGACGGGTGTGCAGGCAGCTGGCGGAGGCAAGGACCCGGCCTCCAGGGCCTCAGCCCTGCTCCAGCCTGTCTCAGCTCCACGGCACCAGACACGGGGGCACCCCTCAGTGCGGCCCCTCGGCCGAGGTGCAGCAGGCGCGCGGCTCGGCACGGCTGCAAGGTTCCATGCAACATTCCGAGCACAGAGAGAGGAGGCAACACACAACAGCCCGTTTCTGGCGTGTGAAATCGGAAGGCGCTGGGGGCGCACTGACAACAGCCACAGGGGTCCCAGCCAAGCGCCTCACTCATTTTCTCAAGGGTCCGCTCCTAACTCAGGAACAGAGCGAGTCACAGCAAAGACCAAATAGTTGAAGGGTTAACAAGTAATTCTGGAAGAACCGTTACAACTGCTCACAGCTACAATGGCCCATGGGATCAGACCTTCCGCGAACAGTCTGAAAAAGCCTGCGTCGTAAGCACACGGAGGCAGGTGCCACCTCGGCAGCGGCCCGGCATCTCCAGTGCCCAGTGCTGAGCCGAGGCGCTCATCGCGTGGCGGCGCCCTGACTGGTCTCCGTGGCCAGCGGGGGCCAGCAAGGCTGCACAGGGTCAAGCCCACGCCAGCCAACCTGAGGCGCTGGGAGGCCTGGGGGCTGCGGCCAGGTGCGGCCCCACCCGGGGCAACCAAAGGTCCGGCATGATCTGGGCTGGCGAGGCCCAGAGCCGAGAGCCCCTGAGCCCAGCGCGAGCTGACCTGCAGAGCGCAGGCCAAGAGGCCGGGGTTGGTTCACGCGGCCAACTCTGTGGGAATTGGTTATAATCACAGAAAACTAACACAGATCTTTAAAAAACAAGAATAAAGAACCGCAGCACTCCAACCTTAAGGTGTTTTTCAGACTCTTCCTAAACGCTTCCAAACGGACTAGAGAAACGGACACTGACTTCAATCAGGTCAGCCAAGTAATTTAAACAGTGAAAACTCCACCAGAAACATCTGCTACGTTGGGTTATATGATACAAACGTGAGGTTTTGTTTCTATAAAGCTTTTGCTTTAATATTAAGGATACTCATTAGTTCTTTATCCTATTAATGTTCAGTTTCAAAAGATTTAGGTAATAAATAGGAACTTCACAAGCCAAAAAAAGGATATTCTCTAAACTGAAGGATTTGTGCTTGGACGTGGCCTTCACAGACCTGGCGCAGCTGCTGGTAGAGCACTGGGGAAACTTTGTGAGAACAAAGATTTTCAACAGCCTGAAAACAAAAGGGATAAATGAGTTATTCACTGTGAAAGACAAATTTGTTCTTTAAAAGCAACCTATCTGTACAAACAGCTCGAATCGTAACACAAAGCCACGCCCACATTTACGTAATCCACAAATAAGTTATCATGGTCAAGGGCAATTATCCCTGCAACGCCGGAATCCAGTAGAAGTTTGGCAAAAATGGTCCCTAACAACAGTGAACCTGGAGCGCAGATGGGATGGTGCCGCGCTGGCAGCCGCAGGACACCCAGGCCCCAGGTGGGCTGCTCACGATACTCGCAAGCTTCCCTCTTCAACAGCCCCTCAAACTGGCTGCACACCGTCCCCCGAGGACTCAAAAGCAGCTTGAGCCCCCGGGCCTGTGTCTGGATGACTCCTTAGTCTGAGGTGGAGCCACAGGAAGGTGTGTGAGTTGACCCTGACGATCGCCAACGTGAAATCAGAGCCGGAAATCCCTGCTCCAGACCCTGGTGACCACCCTCCAGTGGGGGGAGAACGACAGGAATTCCAGTTCCTTTCACGCTCATGAGTTTGATGATTCTGTCCCAAATAAGCTGAAGGAGCACGGGCCAAATCTGCCTCAAATTAATGCAGAAACAAGGTTTTGAGGCAGAAATATTTTTCATTAGCTGTTTTGATCCACATCAAAGGAATAATGCTTGTATATTCGTACCAGTTCTAATAAAATTTTCTTTCAAATCTCATGTACAAAATCAGCATCTGATTCAATCCAAATACGAAATATTATAAACAGAAATGTAGTTTTTCTACTGCCTATTTTAAAATACATGGGGGATATACAGAACAGAGACACTTTGGAATCTTAACTCAAATATATTCCCGAGGGGAAAAAAGGGTAACTTAAATTTTTATAGATGTTAAGAAAATAATTATGTAAAGAAATATATAATACATAAAACACATGCATATTTATAAAGGTCAAAGAGAGGGCTTCCCTGGTGGCGCAGTGGTTGAGAGTCCGCCTGCCGATGCAGGGGACGCGGGTTCGTGCCCCGGTCCGGGAAGATCCCACATGCCGCGGAGCGGCTGGGCCCGTGAGCCATGGCCGCTGAGCCTGCGCGTCTGGAGGCTGTGCTCCGCAACGGGAGAGGCCACAACAGTGAGAGGCCCGCGTAACGCAAAAAAACCCCCAAAAAGGTCAAAGAGAATATGGACTAATGACAATAATTAAAAGAATAAAAATACCTTTCCCTTACATTCTGCCTTACTTAGAACAAGGGATTCCCAACCACATTTTGTTTTTACATCCTTCAATTCCTTTCCCCAAAGCTTCATGTTTTCATAATTCAGTCCAAGATCCACTGTCTCTTTCTCTCTTAAAAAAAAAAAAACCAAGATAACCTCCTAACAAAGGCCTCTGCACCAGTAGTTAATCATTACAAACAATTATTACCAAGTAAATTTTTAATATAATATACGAAGAGAACATTTTTCTTTGGTAAAAATCAAGATAAGCGTAGTGGTGCGTGTCCTTCATCAAAGGACATCTTAGAACCGTTTTCTGAATGCTCCGATTCATGAACCAGGTGTCAATGTCCTCAAAACAATCTCTCCCCAGCTGTGACTTTTTTGGTTGAACGCTAGAGCCAACTCTCCCTCGTATATATATGTCCTGTTGAGCACATGCTTACTGTTTACGTGAAGCCCACTGAGATTTCTTTTCTGAGAATCTGGAGGCCCCTTAAAACCACCAGCCAAGCCCTGGGGCACCCAGGCGTGCTGGGGGCGCCGGCACGTCTTGGGTCTTTGCTGAGTCACTGCTGGCGTCTTCATGTTACAGGCACCTTGTCACCGGCTCGCTCCCTGCGGGGGGGGGGGGGGGGGGCAGGGATGCCGTGGGCTCTTCGGGGCTGCGGGAGTGGCCCAACACAGGAGGCCCTCCCCAGAACACGTTCAGGAGATTCAGTCACACTTGGACGCTTAGAAATGCCTCCTCGCGGTGTACGAAGCACCTCACGTGACCAGCACCGGTACTGGTACCGAGCACACCTCTGGATCCAGGCATTGGAGGTGGGGAGCGGCAGGACCTGGGCCCTCCTAGCACTGGGACACAGAGGTTTTCCTCACACCAGCGTAGCCGAGGGGAAACACCCGCTCGTCCCAGCCTCCCAGCCCTGCCACCACGCCCGCTCTGCACACGCTTATCTGCCTCAGGACAGACGAGTGTCCCAGCAAAACACCCATGCCTGCGAGGGCGCTCCCCTCAGCGGGGACCCCCCGCCAGGGCCTTAAGGGAGCAAAACAGCCAAGCGGCACCTACAACTACGCACTTCGGGTGCCAGCAGCTAAGGCGACAGCTGACGTCAGAGCAGAGTGCGACGTTTCAGAGTGAGAAATCGTAAGGGAAAGAGCGGGCAAGTGCTCTGAGTTACTTAGGTAAATGAAGGGGAAAAATGAAAAGCAAACCCCCACCCCCACCCCCGGGAAACCACGCCCCTGTGGACTCTCCTGAGGAGCCAGGCCCCAGGTCACCCTACTCGGTGGCAGGCCTGTGTAAACGCGACACGCACACCACACAGGAGCCGCCACCAGGACGCTGCGGTTCCCACCCACAGGAAACGAGGACAGGGCAACGTAAAAAGGAGACAAGGACTTGGTCCTGAGCGTGGGACGAAGAATGAAGGGGGGGCGGTGCCCCAGGAAGACATCCACCCTCCCGGCCCCCATTGTGAATGCCAGACGTGATACCCTCGTACAAATGACTGATTTCGCTGAGTGACCAAAGCCGCTGAATTAACAAAATCCTTCCTATTAGGCCTAAGATATTTGAACCTGAATATTCTCTGTTTTTGAATAACTCACGCATTGAATTCACTCTTGATTAATTTACATTCTCAAATTGGTCCATCAAATAAAGTGTCCACTTGTTTCCCATTTTCTGGGCTTCCTCACCCGCTTGCATCACTTTCAACCACCCTATTAATCCATCAGGACCCGACTCCACTCCATTCTCCTTCACCGAGCTCTCACCAGGCACAGGGTTTCCTGGAGACATCTACCCCGTGACTCAAGGTCAGCAGCACAGCTTTTCTCAAGCGCAAGTTCTCTGTGACAGGTTTGATTCTGTGCATCAAAACTAGTCTGAAATCCATAGAGATCAGACTTGTGGTTGCGAAGGGGGAGGGGGAGGGAGAGGTATGCACTGGGAGTTCGGGGTTGGCAGATGCAAACTACCACATTTACAATGGATAAACAACAAGGTCCTACTGTATAACACAGGGAACTGTGTCCCATCTCTTGGGACAAATGGCAATGGAAAAGCATATTTAAAAAAGGATGTCTCTACGTGTGTAACTGAGTCACTGCTGTACAGCAGAGATTGCCACAGCATTGGAAATCAACTGTTCTTCAGTAATAAAAAAACCAAAACCAAAACAAACAAAAAACTAGTCTGAAATCAACACCTAGCCTTCCCCGAAACCATTCCCGAAAATGCAGTCTTCAGTTTTCTGTTGTCTCATTGAGACAAATAGGACTAAAACACACAGACCTAAGACACACAAGATACGCTTTCTTCAGCAAGTTGAGATTTCAGATCTAAATTCAGAAAAGATGGATGCACTCAACATCTCCTCCTCCTCGCATTACAACAAGAGAATGACTCTCAGCACGACGTGTATCTACTACGACTTTTTCACGTAATCTGAATATCTCTTTCTACCAACCAAAAACAAAGTAAGAAACTGCAGGCAGGCTGTGCAGACAGGCTGGAGGTGACCTTTCCCTCCACCGAGGCCTCCTCAGACCTGGCACGGGGAGATGCCAGACCCCACTTTTGGGAAACTGATCAACATCAAAACAAGAGGTTCTCCCTCAATAATCCTGAAAACCTCCTCAAAAACAAACAAACAAAAACCCTTTCCAGCTTTGGTGAGAACGGTTACCTGCACATAAGATTCTTTGGCAAATTATATACCTCAGCAGAAACTCAGGCTTTACTCTGAAACACCAGGTCCAGTGCACTGTCCACTCTACTGGAGACCAGGACAGTTTCACCGCGACATCACTTACTATCTCCACCCCATTCGCTCCACAAGATGTGAGCGCCTCACTCTGCAGAGATGTACTTAGACTTGCTGGAACTTCTGAGTGGCCAGGCACCCGCCCGCACACCTGCGTCCAAAAGCCCATCCACTGCCCCCCACACGGGCCCTCCTGAGATGTTCCCTGGAATGAATGGTGCCACTTTGGGGGTAAGCAGCCGTAGCCCTCAGGGTCTCACATACACCCACACCGACACCCACGATACCCAGGGCATCTGGAAACACTGTTTACAATAATATCTATGGTGACGATTATGAAACCCATCCTGGGTAAAGGGTCCAGCAAAGTCATTCTACTAAGGAAAATGATGGGCAATTGATACCAGACAGTCAAATCTCCAGGGAAAGAGCAATAACGAAGCCTCGCTGGAAGACACGGTATTTCACTAAAGCAAAAGCCTCTGAGTCTGGGCACTCGGTGGGACTCTTGCTCCAGGTCCAGACGAAGTAAAGGAAGCGGACTCAGCCTTCGCTGAAGGAATACGCGAAGCAGCAGTTTCCGAAGCGCTGCACACTGGGCTCCGAGAGGCCGTGGCCGTGGCAGACAGGAGACACAAGCACCAGCCGCTCTGCTTCTGGCATCAGCGTCCAGGCCACACAGCAGTCGCCCTGGGCTGAGGCCTCAGTCTGCAGGGCGAAGGCCCCGAGGGCAGGGGACCTCAGGGTCCAATTCGAGTGCTCAGCAGAGCGCTGTCCAGCACGTATGTGGGAGGAGACCGCCGAGGTGAGGGAAGGAACCGCCGAAAGTTTAGAGACCTTGGGCTCTGGTGCTCACACACTTCCCACCAGCCAGGCGGGAACACAGCAGGACGCCGGGCAGAGGATTCAGGAAGGTTTGTCTCAGCAGCAGGGCAATTAGCCCTGGACGAAACACTGCTCTAGTCCTGCCTAGCAACGCTTAAAGGCAACAGTCTAAAAGGTCAAACTGATTCTAAATAATTTAACCGAGTCTGGAACAAAGCTCAAGAATATTCAGAGAAATACAGGGCTTCCCTGGTGGCGCAGTGGTTGAGAGTCCGCCTGCCGATGCAGGGGACACGGGTTCGTGCCCCGGTCCGGGAGGATCCCACATGCCGCGGAGCGGCTGGCCCCGTGAGCCGCGGCCGCTGAGCCTGCGCGTCCGGAGCCTGTGCTGCGCAGCGGGAGAGGCCACAGCAGCGAGAGGCCCATGTACCGCAAACAAAACAAAAGCGTCTACCACACAAGTCAAAATTCGCAATGTCTGGCATCCAATCAAAGCTATCAAACATGCGAAGAAGTAGGAAAACCACCTTCACTGGGGAGAAAGTCAGTCAAAACAAACCTGGAATTGAAGAGCCAGCAGACAAGGACACAGAAGAGCTGGAACTGTGCTCCACGCGTTAAAGAAAGTTAAGCAAAGAGAAGATACAAAACAAGATTCAAATTGAACACCTAGAGAGGAAGACAATGCAGAGGTGAAAATTATACCAGATGGTATTAATGGCAGACTAGACATCGCAGAAGATGAGTGAACTTAAAGAAATGGATAAACTGAATAGTTCTGTATCTACTAATGACATTTGTAGTTGAAAATCTTTCCAAAAAGAAAGCCAAGATGGCTTCACTGGGGAATTCTCTCAAACATTTAAGGAAAAAATAATACCAATTCTGGACTTCCCTTTAAGAATCTACCTGCCAATGCAGGGAACACGGGTTCGAGCCCTCGTCCGGGAAGATCTCACGTGCCGCAGAGCAACTAAGCCCGTGAACCACAACTACTGAGCCTGCGCTCTGGAGCCCATGAGCCACAACTACTGAGCCTGTGCTCTAGAGCCCGCAAGCCACAACTACTGAGCCCAAGTGCCACAACTACGGAAGCCCACGCGCCTAGAGCCTGTGCTCCACAACGAGAAGCCATCGCAATGAGAAGCCCGCGCACCGCAACGAAGACCCAACACAGCCAAAAATAAATAAATAAATTTATTTTTAAAAAAACCAAAAAAGAAATAATACCAATTCTACACAAAGTCTTCTAGACAATGAAGAGAACATTTCCAACTCATTTTATGAGGCCAGCATTACTCTGATACTAAAACCAGACACAGACATTACACGAGAATAATACAATATCCTTTGTGATCACAAATGCAAAAATTAACAAAATGTCAGGAAACTGAGTCCAACAGTACATTGAAAAGATAATACATCATGACCAAGTAGGATTTACACCAGAATGAAAGACTGGTTTAACATATGAAAAAATCAATCCATGTAATTAACAAACTAAAAAACAAAAATCACATGACCACCTCAACAGTCACAGAAGAATTTGTCAAAATCCAACATGTATTTCTGATAAAAACTCTCAACAACCTAGGAACAGAAAGGAACTTCCTCAACCTGATAATGGGTATTTTTGAAAAACCCACAGCTAGCATCGTATGGTGTTCAATGATGAAAGACTGAAAGCTTTCTCCCCTAAGACCAGGAACAAAACAAGGATGTCTGCTTTTTCCGTTTCTATTAACCATCGTACTAACCACCAGAGGTTCTATATAGTTCAATGAGGCAAGAAAGGAAATAAAAGGCATGCAGATTAGAAAGGGAGAAGTAAAGTCATCCCTGTGTATAGGCGACATGATTGTCTACACAGAAAATCCAATGGGATCTACGAAAAAGCTACTAGAGATAAGTGCGGTTAGCAAGACAGCAACGTACAAGATAAATGTATAAACATGAGTTGTATTTGTATGTACTATCAACAACCAAAAATTAAAATTTATACTACCTTTTACAATATCATAAAAACATGAAATGCTTTAGGGATAAATTTCACAGAAGATGTACAAGACCTGCACAGCGGAACATTGCTGAGACCTAACTAAGCGAGAGCTGCCCCTTGTGGTCAACTGCGGGGTTCAGTGTTGTCAAGATAGCAGCTCTCCCCACGCTCCCCTACAATTACACATAATCCAAACCAAAATCCTAGGAGGCTTCTTTGCAGAAATTGGCAAACAGATTCTAAAATTCATATGGAAATATAATGGACCTAGAATACCCAAAACAACTTTACCCAAAAAAGGATAAACCTGCAGGGCCAGCGCTCCAGACTTTGAGACTTAGGACACCCACACTCACAGGGACAAGGACTTCTGACACAGGAGCAAAGGCAGTTTGCTGGAGAAGACAGACGCCTCAACACATGGCATTGGACCAACTGGACCTCCACAGGGAAGACAGTGAACTTGGATTTATACCTCACAGCAAATACAAAAATTCACCTCAAAACAGATAACAGACCTAAATGTAAAACCTAAAACGCTGCAAGAAGGAAATACAAGGGAGAATCTTTACCACCTTAGATTCGGCAAAGACTTCTCAGAGAGACACTAAAAGCACAATCCATAAAAGACCAAACTGATACGAAGACTTCATCAAAATTTCAAACGCCTGCTCTCTGAAAGCCATAGTTACGAGAATCAAAAGACAAGCTGCAAACTGGGAGAACATATTTGCAAGGCAAACACCTGGTACAGGATGCATGCTCAGAACACGTAATAAACTCAAACGCTCGAATAATAAGAAAATAACCACCACCATAAAAAACGAGCAGAAGATCTGAACACACACTTCATTAAAGAAGGTGTATGGAATGGCAACGGGCACAAGAAAAGATACCTAATATCGTTAGGGAAATGCAAATTAAAACCGTAGTGAAATTCCACTACTCACCTACTAGAATAGTAAAAATTAAAAAGACTGACAATACCCAATGCCAGCAAGCACACGGAGCAGCTGGAACGCACACACACCACTGGCAGAGAGGCAACACGGTGAAGCCATCTGAAAAAGTTAGGAAACGTCTTGTAAAGTTAAACACACACTTTCCATTTTACTCTGAGAACCTACTTCTAGATGTTCACCCGAGAGAAATGAGAATTTCTGTCCACACGGACTTACCCATGAATGCCTGCAGCAGCTTTATTCATAACCCAAAACCAGACACCCAGACGTCCATTACCTCAGGATAACTAACTGGTGGTCCCCAGAGTACTCAGCAACAAAGAAACGAATTACTGTCACGACGCATGCATGTGCCCAACTCACGAGCCCTACCCTAAGCGAAAGGAGCTAGGCACAATTGCACGGTTCCACTGACATGAGACTCTGAAGATGGCAAAGCATACCGACACAAGGCACATCAGTGACTGCCAAGGACTGGGGGTTAGGGCACAGGACAGGACCCACTGCAAAGGGGCCTCAGGGAACTTTTTGGGGTGACAGAAACACTCTGTATCTTGATTGTGTGGTGGTTATACAATTGGATACATTTGTTAAAACTTGTTGAAGTACATATTCTACACCGTAATTAAGTCGATTAAACAATACAATAACCTCACACAAACTTAAGACAAAGAAGGGACAGGTGTCCGTCGAACTGTCCATGGTAGTCTTCTTTGGGTGGTAGGAATATAGGTGATTTTTATTTTCTTCTTTGTACTTTTTATAGTTTCCATAATTTTTCACTTATGTAAACAGAAAAATGTAATCACTTATGTAAACAGAAAAAAATTTAAGTCTCTTAGTAGAAATTGTGCTATATTACCTAAAATGTAGATAATATTAGACCAGTTAGCGAATGTCATTCTTTAAAAACAAGATATCAGGAAAACCAGTCTGTGTGTAACTGAAATATCCCAAAAGTGAAACCAACTTTTGATCATTTCTTCTGGTGTTAGAAAAGGAACATCGTTATCTCAAATTAAATGTAACAAAACCAGTCTGCACGTTTTAACTGCAACAATTAATCACAAAACACAACTAAAAGGGGAAAATCCACATTAACAAGTCAAACTGTAATAAGAGTTTCATATATAACATAATGGAATTATAATAATAGTTTGCTGCACATTTGGAAAATATTAGAAGTCATGTGACTCTTAGAAACGCATTTCTCTCCTGTAATGGGTTAACTTTAAAATACCCTTCTCGAGGGCTTCCCTGGTGGTGCAGTGGTTGAGAGTCCGCCTGCCGATACAGGGGACACGGGTTCGTGCCCCGGTCCGGGAAGATCCCACATGCCGCGGAGCGGCTGGGCCCGTGAGCCGTGGCCGCTGAGCCTGCGCGTCCGGAGCCTGTGCTCCGCAACGGGAGAGGCCACAGCAGTGAGAGGCCCGCGTACCACAAAAAAAAAAAAAAAAAAAAAAAATACCCTTCTAGACAGCTGAGGCCTGAAAATGAAACAAAAATCCCACAACCACCAGAAACGGAAAACACTCCTCGAGTTGGGACACGCTGCCACCGAACTCCTACTGTTCTTGTTGCAGGCAAGAGTCGATTTCTATTATCCCCTTCATTACTGACTCTGAAACAACACCGAGGAGCACAACAAGATCCACGTCTGGGTCACATTTCACAGGAGTTGGATAATTGTGCTATTTAGACACTATAAGAAACAACCAGGTAAGTGAAAAACCGGACCCTGGCCCCCTCAGGTCTAAAAGTTCTCCCTAAGAAAACTGCGCGCTTACATCTCAGTGAGAATTCTAACGAGCTCTGCTTTCTGCACAGGTGGAGCCTTACCTGGTAGAGCTCTTCCAGGTTATATCTGATGGACGTGCTACTCTGTATGGCTCTCACTGCTTCATGAAGTTTCTGCCAGGTGTCCTGAGTGTAGTTGTCAGGCAATTTAGGTCTGTCTGTAAATGCAGATGGAGTCAGTGGGTAACGGCATCCATGCTAAGAATCACACATCTTTAAAAAAACTATTCCACAAAAAAAGTCCTTAAAAGACACACAGGTAAGGAGCGCAAAAATTAGGTTTTCCCAATACAAGTACCACATTTATAAATTTCTTGGGTTACAGACTACGCAACCATTCCATCTTCGTTTGGCTAAACAAATACGTCTAGTACTGATACTTAGAATAAGCACATGTAGGAAACCATACAAATCTTAACAGTATTCCTTTACTTAACAAGTGGGTTTCACAAACGTATAAACGTGGAATAGTTAAGCTCTCTACAACATTTAAAGTTGATTGAAACTACTCCAAGCTGGGAGGAAGGTGAAGAATAAGCTTGTAACTGGTGTGTCTGCATCGAAGACGCCTGCTTTGAGACGGTGACAGCGACAGAGCTGGTGAGAAGTGGAGCAAGTAATTAAATTACATCACGAAGAGCTTCAGTCCTGCTACTCGGTCCGGCTCGGCCGTGCGAACCGGGACACCTGAGTTATCTGGCGTCACTCAATGCCATTGGACCAACTATACAGACCAAGGGGAAGCCGCCGCTGGCCCGCGCCGCCCCGCCGACGTCGCAGCCCGAGAGGCCAAGGGGAGGGACCCCCGCCCCGCCCGCCCCGCACCCACCTCGGAAATTCTTGATCACGAGCTTCTTGGAGCCGCCGGCGGCTCCGGGCTTGGAGGTGACGGCGGCCGCGGCGAGAGACGCGGGCTTGGTGAGGCCGTTGGTGTGTCCGACAAGCGCCGAGAAGCTGCCCTTCCGAGGGGTCTCGTCGGCCATGGCCGCGGCCGCAGCGCCCCGCCCGCCGCCCGCCCGGCCTCCGCCTCGGCCTTGGCCTCGGTCTCCGCCGCCCGGCCTCGTCCTCCCTCCGCTGCGCTCCCTCAGCCCCACCCGGCCCAGCCCAACCGTCGCCCGACTCGGCCCGACCAGAGCCGGTGCCTCAGGCCTCAGGAGCACTCCAGACCCCGACCCGACCCAGCCCCGAGCTCGCGGGCGCCGCAGTCCGCGTCCGCCGCGGTCCGTGTGGAACCCGCAACAGCCGAGGGCCCGAAAGGCCCGGGCACCGGGGCGCCGACTAGGCGGCCTCGTGTGGGAGGCAGGGAGTCGCAGCGCAGCCCCCGACCTTCCTCAGCCCGGGCGCGCCGCCATACCGGCACGGGGCTCGCACTCCCGCGCACACGCTGCCTCCGGAACCAACGTGCGCGGAAGGCGGGGCCGGCGGCGCGGGGCCGGGACCGGACCGCGGCCCGGAAGTGACGCGACGGCGGCGACGGGGCGCGCAGCTCCGCGGGGCGGCGGCGGTAGCGGCCATGGCGCACATCACCATCAACCAGTACCTGCAGCAGGTAACTTTCCTCGGCCAACGGGCATCCTGCCAGCTGTCCTCCCGCTGTCTTGGCCTGCAGGCCAGAGCTGGATCCCGGGCGAGTCTGTCCACCAGCTGCGCTGGAGCCCCTGGCCGCGCTCTCAGTTTAGGGGCGTGTGGGGAGGGGGGACAAAGTGGTGGAAGTAACAGGGGGACAGAGCAAGTGCTACGGCTGCGAGCCGGTCTGTGTTAGCGATCCGCTGCTTACATCCTTTGGGAAGTGTGGCTCTCAGGGTTTTGTCCATACAGCCTGTGAACGCAGCAGCACAGCGCAAACATAGGTATTTATGGATTCAAGGCTTGTAGTCTTTCCTCTGAGCTGTGCTAATTCGCAGAACTAGAACCGTGGTAATAGGGATAAGGAAAGGGCGAGTGGGCTTTTTAGAATTTATGAAGGGGACTTCACCAGGGCTTTGCTGAATGAGTATGTGCGGCTGGGGAACGGGGAGGAGGCAAGAACGATTCCTAGGTTTCTAGTTGGGCAACAGATGAGCAGGACAGATTTAGAGGGAAAGACAAATGTAGTCTTGGACGTGTCAAGTTGGAGGTGTCTGTTGACAAGCAGGCCAAGATATCTAGTTGGCAGTTGAATATAGTCTAACAAGATTGGAACCATTAGTTGTTTGGTTAGTTGAGAAAGTTGGTTAAAACGGGAATCATGAAAAAACAGATACATGCTTTAATCTTAACTTAAAGGATAAGTCCACCTTGGCCTTATCTTTGCAGAGTTAACATTTTTCAATATCAGTTTTTATTTAAAGTTGAACAAGTACATAGACATTTGAGAACCAATGTGAATATAGAGTCTCTCCAGAATTTTATGCTTTCTTATAACTTTTATCTTCTATGTACTTGTATCTTTTGTATATTTCTAAGTCTCTTACAGTTTTCTTGCCCACACCTAATCCCAGGGTTTGGGGGGAGGGGCACCATGTGTGCCTTGAACAGTGTCTGAGCCACGCAGTGTGCCGTACAGTTTGTGGGCTGGATAGATGCAGGCAGGTGGAGGGGTGTGAGGCCGAGTGATATACCAGTGATCGGACCTCCACGTTCTAGTGAGCAGTGAGTTAGAACTCGTGCTGGTCTGTCTGTCTCAGTTTCCTATGCCTCTGTTTCTCCAGACTACCGCTCGGTCCTGTTCCCTGCGTTCCCAGAGGAGCACTCTGAGAATCTCCTTTAATTGTCTGTCTTCTCTGTTCCACCCCACGGAACAGCGGGGTGGCTGAGAAGAACAGGCATGATGAGTGCTTGGTGAAGGCTTACCGAGAACCAGGCGCTGTGGTACACGGCAGCTCATCATCGTCACTGTTTTCCTAGGAGGTTGGTCCATTGCAAGCCCCATTTTACAGAGGATGTTAAGTGACTTTCCAAGGTCACTGGGCTAGTAAGTGGCACATTCAGACTGGGAGTCCTGGCCCCAGAATCCGTGCTGTGACACCAAGCTCACTACCTCTGCCAGCCCAAGCTTCAGCCATTTCCTGTCCGAGTCAGAACCTGCCTATTCCTCAGCTTCCAAAGTTTATTGTTGCTTGAATCTCAGTGACCCTGTCAGCTTGGACTTATTTCTCACTTTTGCAGCATCCTCGGCCAGCAGTCACCTGTGGACAAGTCGCCTGTCGTTCATTTCCCGTGGTCCCTGTGATAACTTCCATTAGCTGTTGGGTGTGGGATTTGATTTTACCCTCAGTAGCCCATGAGGTGTCTTGTTAGCTTCTTGGATGCTGGCAGAACACATGCGGTTCCTGGGTCAGAGACCAGGGACCTTGTTACTCTGTGTGGCTCCCTGGGCCCGAAGTCCCACAGACGGTGTGACAGGCCCAGAAGGGTGGCTGCACATGTACCTGAGAGAGACAGAACCTGGGGAATCTACCTGGTCTAGCAGGCAGTAAGCAAGTCTGGTTTTTGTCTAGGGTTGGGATGGGGGAGACATTATCTCATTTCTCAAGGTAACTCGTCACATGAACAGCCCTGAGTAACGGCCCTAGTGAAAGAGCCAGTGGTCCGAGTCTTGTAGTGTGGGACCCCCAGCACGAGGGCCCAGGAGGGCTGTCTCTCAACAACCGGCCCACGGCAACACCCGCTTTCCGCTCAGCACGCGAGTTTTCGCAGGCATTCCATTAGGTTTCTTTTTGAATTAATTTACCTTACATTTCCCCATGTATTTTACTTTAAAGATTTGTTGTTCTCCTTAGAAAAAGATCAGTTTGCATGCTTCTTCCCGAGGTGGATCTCTCCGTCACTTCTAGTATCTGAGGGTTGGTATTATTTTTTTTAGTGTGTTTTATTTCATTCTTTTGTCCGTTACACAAACTCTTATTTCACACGGCAGGTTACTTTTTAAAAGCTGTGTCTACATTAAAATTTTTTTCCTCCAGCTTTTTTCCTGAAAAATTTCAAACCTACAGAAAAGTTGAAAGCATAGAATGGAGAGGTGTGTACCTCTCACCCGGGCGTGTACCCACCATGCTCGCCCGTCCTTCCCTCCGGGCCCGTGCGCTTCTTCCCGGCGATCCCGTGGCCTTCACCTTCCTGAGCGTGCGCCTGAGACCCAGGCCGTCCGCTGTGTAACTGCAGCGCCTTTGGTGCATCCGAGAAACTGAACATCAGCGTGAACATCAGTATTTTCCAATGTAGAAGCCATAGTTTAATCCCCACCCCCCACCCCCAATCTTCTTTGGAACCTCTTTTTTGAAACCCAGGGTCCAGTCAGATCACATGGCATTGGGGTGCTTTGCCCTTTAGTCTTCTAGAAGAGTCCTCTTGCCTCTTGGGGAAGGGGGCTTTTATGACCCGTGACCTTGTTTACATGTCCAGGCCCACGGCCACACGTGTACATGCCTCACCAGCTGCCTTTATGTGGCTGTTCCTGGGATTAGATGCGGCTTCAGTCGGCTAGTGTGGGTTTCCCGTGGCCTCTCCCAGCGCTGGGGATGCTGACGGCATCACTTGGTTAGAGAGGCGTCTGCCCATCAGATCACTCCACTGTTGAGGTACCTTTTTGCATTGCGATGAACCTGTAGGCTGTTGGACGGACCCTGAAAACCACTGAGCGTCCTGTTCTCTACACCCTCTCACAAAATGGTTTTCCCGAGTCAGTTATTACGTTATTACGTTAGTGGTTGCCAAGTGGTGATTTCCTATTGTTCTTTCTACATTTACTAGCTAGTATTTCATCAGTTAAACAATGCTTTCCTCTATGCCCCTCTTTTTGAAAGTATCATTATAGATTACTTTTAATACCTAGTTATAATCCAGGACCAATAGTGAGAATGTTATTATTCTTTTTGAAGCTCAAATTGTCCCAGATTTGACCACTGAGAGTCCATTCAAACTGGTTTCTGTGGCTTTTTTTTTTAAACATCTTTATTGGAGTATAATTGCTTTACAATTGTGGGTTAGTTTCTGCTTTATAACGAAGTGAATCCATTATACGTATGTCCCCGTTCTGTGGCTCTTTGACACGTCTCTGTCCTTTTTTGAGCCTGGCCTTGCTTTCTGGCACAATAATATATACTCCAGGCTCGCCTAGTTCTTTCCCTGTCCCAGTGCTGGATTTGCCCTTTCCCCAGGGAGCTCTGGTTCCTTTTAGTGGGGAATAGAATTTAGAAAACAAACCTGAGTGCTAGGTGTGCCCATTGCTACTGGGGAGCCATTAATTCTATGCCTTTTCAGTGGCTGGAGCTAGAAAATGTATTTTTAAGGAATCATGAGTTCGTGAGTAGATGATCCCCCCTGTGGACCAGCTCGGAACCTGGAGAATGCACGGTGGCCAGCAGCATCCTGGGAAGAGAATTGCCCCCTGGGAGCGCGCAGAGCTAGTGAGCTTCACTTGGTGAGGTCTGCAGTCCCTGGTCCAGGCCCACAGGGACCGCTCAACAGGCTGACCTGGGGTCCGGCTGCAGGGTCCAGTGCGGGTGTTAAGTGAAAGGGCCGAAGCTTCTGGGGCGTGACACATTAACAGTGACCGGAGCGGGTGACTGGCCTGTTTGCGATTCTAGTGTCTGCTGAGCAGTGCATCGGTACTTTCAGACTTGCCCATAGTCTGTCGCCAGCCTCCTGTTTTCCGTCACACCCCCTGTGACGGGAACGTCGTGGGCTATATCAGCTTCTCGGAGGCAGGGGCACTGATTTTGTGTATTTTGTGATGACTCATTATAATACATCAGCAAGTAAGCCTGCACGAATATCTTGTTCCTTGTTGTAAGGTAAATCCCCAGAAGTGGGATGCTGGCTCAGAATGTAAGTGCATATGTAGTTTGTTGAGTAGTCAAGTGGCAAATTCTTTATTTTGTGAATTGCCTTAGAATTCACAGAATTTCACTGGTGAAACTTTCCCAGTCGATGCTGAGTGTGCAACCGACGAGGAGCTGGGTCCTGGAGGTGTCCAGGCCGCATGGGCCTCCATGCCTCCTGGCCGTCGGGTCACCAGGTGGGAGGGTCGCATGCCTCGCCGTTTCCGCAGGCAGCTGCACCCCTTCACCCTCCCACCAGCGGTGGCTGGGGTTCCAGTTGCTTTGTGTTCTCAGCAGCGCTCAGGGTGGTTGGCCTTTCAGTGTTAACCCTGCTGGTGGGCGGTGATGTGAGCACCCCTCGTGGGTGTGCATTTGTGTGTCCTCTTGTGTCGCCCCTGCGTGTATTCTCCACACCTGACTTTCTGTGGGTAAATGATGCTGTAGTTCGTGCAGCTTTACGCTTGGCTTTGTCTTCACTTATGTGGTTAGGATTTTTATGTCATTTTTTGCTAAATATAAGTTTAAAATATCATTTGGTTTTCTAATTACAAAATTTCTGCTGTAACGCAGGCCTCCAGTATAGAAATATATAAAATAAAAGTCTCCTCGACCCCCCGGCTCCCACTCCACTGGCCAGGGGTCAGCTGGTGCGGCCTGGGGCCCCGCGTTTCTTCCTGTGCTTACGCGTCATATCAATAATTAGTTTTTCTTTTTCTCCAAGATCAAGTTACACAGTTTTTCTGCAACTAATTTTTTTGGAATTAACAGTAAGTATGTTGTGGACACTTTTCCATGTTATTACAAGTAGATCTATTTGATTCTCTTTCACAACACCCAGGCATCCTATTGTGTGACTGTGACATTTATTTGGTCATTGCCTTCCCATTTTTATTTTAAATTTAGGTTGAGTGGAAGTGCTTTGAATTTTGGACATATGCGATTTTCAAGATCTTTTTTCTTTTTCGTAAGCTGTATAAGTGGATTTTCAAATGTTTCTTAGTATGACTGAGTAAAATTGACTACTTCACCTTCATTAATAAGCAGATAATAAACTGATGGCTTATTCTGCTTTTTCGTGGTTTTTAGCGGTAAGTCACCTGTTCGCCTCCAGGATGTCTCATTTTCAAATGCAGTGATTATCTGCTGGCTAAGGAGAGTACTGATTGTTATATTTTGACTCCTTTCAAAGTAGGGAAAGTGAAGTTTAGGGGTGTGCAATGTGCTGTCTAGGTTCCACTAGGACAGAGTGTTTTATTTTCCACTTAGCTCTTCTCTTTCCAAACGCTTCAGGTCTATGAAGCAATTGACACCAGAGACGGGTCATCCCTTGCAGAGCTGGTGTCTTTCAAGCACCCTCATGTTGCCAACCCACGGCTTCAGGTAGGTGGTGGGACCACGCACACAGGTGTCTGAGAGGGTTACAGGGTCACCACCTTCCTAAGAAAAGTTTAGACTTTGAGTAGGAAGGAAACTAATATTGCCACTCTTGTTTGAAAATTGCCAAGTTCCTTCACGATTTATCTAATTCCAATTCATTTATTGAGCATTAATTGAGCACCGTGTCTCAGAGTCTGTCCTGAGATCTGTGCTCGTTTTCCTGCATTTAATTCCCACACGACTTTCTGGGGTTCAGAGAAGTGCAGTAGCGGGGCCAGGTCATCCAAGGTCATCCAGCGGACAGGCAGTAGGGCTCGGGCTCTGCCCAGGCCTGGCTCTCCCTGGAGCCCAAAACCGTGTCCTGTTGCTGCCAGTGCGGTTTTGTTGGCGCGCGGCCGCTTGCGTTGCGCGCTGGCTGCCGCAGAGGCACGTGGGCCTTGCAGAGCCTGCAGCATTTCCTGGCTGGCCGTTTACGTGAGCATCTGCCAGCCCCTGCTCTAAATATAAGCATTCTTCTTTTTTTTTTTAATTAATTAATTAATTTATTTATTTTTGGCCGTGTTGGGTCTTTGTTTCTGTGCGAGGGCTTTCTCCAGTTGCGGCGAGCGGGGGCCACTCTTCATCGCGGTGCGCGGGCCTCTCACTGTCACGGCCTCTCTTGTTGAGGAGCGCAGGCTCAGTAGTTGTGGCTCACGGGCCTAGTTGCTCCGTGGCACGTGGGATCTTCCCGGACCAGGGCTCGAACCCGTGTCCCCTGCATTAGCAGGCAGATTCTCAACCACTGCGCCACCAGGGAAGCCCTGAACTATAAGCGTTCTTGATTCAGATGATAAATGCTCTCCAAGCAATAGCTTCTGTGGAATATATTGTTGACATTTTGTAATGCCCACTTCCTCGCTGATGGCCGTCACGGTGTCGGAGTGTCCTATCAGGGACCTAAATTTTTCTTTCGAAAGAAAGTGCCCTGGGCTTCCCTGGTGGCGCAGTGGTTAAGAGTCTGCCTGCCAATGCAGGGGACACGGGTTCGAGCCCTGGTCCGGGAAGATCCCACATGCCGCGGAGCAATGAAGCCCGTGCGCCACAACTACTGAGTCTCTGCCCTAGAGCCCGTGTGCCACAACTACTGAAGCCCACATGCCTAGAGCCCGTGCTCCGCAACAAGAGAAGCCACTGCAATGAGAAGCCCACGTGCCGCAACAAAGAGTAGCCCCCACTCGCTGCAACTAGAGAAAGCCTGCGTGCAGCAACGAAGACCCAACGCAGCCAAAGATAGATAGATAGATAGATAAAATTAAATTAAATTAAATTAAATTTAAAAAAAATAAAGTGCTCGGGGTCCTGATGGGACTCGGGTTCAGCTTGCTGGCAGGTTGTCCCTGATACACGTCTGCTCGCCCATTTGTGACCTGAGGCTGATTCCTTCGCTCCAAAACTCCACGTCCTTCCACATGACAGCTGCCTCGCTGGGCCCGTTGTCTGCCTGGTTGTTTCGTCAGGGACTGTGGGGTGGTGATCTTTCCCATGCTGTCATTCTCGCTCTCTCATTTATAGAGCTGTATCAGTGTGGATTCACTGAGTCCCTTTCTTTTAAATTCAGTGCACTGCATAATCCACTGCGATGCTTGTGTTATCCAGAATTTGGCCACTGGGAGGCGAGGGCAAGTTCGAGGTGAATGTCTGCTGTCTCCCAGGACCCCGAGTGGGCAGTCCTGTCAGCAGGAAGTGGGCAGGAGCGATTGCTGGCCGCCCGACCCCCTTGCCCCCAGGCACTGTCTCCAGCTCCTTCGACCTCACACGAGGCACATAGTAGCTGCTTAATAAATAGATTAAGAGGTACATGAACATGCCTAGAGTATTTCCTGGCCTGTGGTAGACAAAGCAAATTGTGTTCATCTCCTGCCCTGTACGTAGGTCGTGCTTGATAAATATGTGTGGAAGAAATGAACCTTTTTTTTTGAAGTGCTAAAGTGTGAAGAGTTACTGTCAGCTGTAAAGTGTAAATTCTTTTGAAACAAAGGTTTGTCTAAATCTCTTCCTACATGTTGCATTCTTTCTGTCCCAGTTAATTTTATTTTTACTATTTTTCTTATGATCATTTAGATGGCCTCTCCAGAAGAGAAGTGTCAACAAGTTTTGGAACCCCCTTATGACGAAATGTTTGCAGCTCATTTAAGGTAATCCATGAGTGAGGAAGAAAAACAAGCAAATCTGAAAATTGCTGAACTGACTCTAGGGGTTTTATTTAACATTTTATGCTTGAAGCAGTGAAAAATTTCCTTTGAAAAAGTAGAAAAGTGTGTTTGTAATTTCACTTTGGTAACACCTATGAAAATCTTGTGAAGTTTAAAATACTTTTAAAAAAATGAAATACTTTTGAATTTTAATAAATGTTTTATTCAGGGACCACGTATGTTTTGAAAAGTTAACATGAAATGGTAATCGTGGATGTGTGTGTGTCTTCTGTGTAATGCTCTGAAAAGCATTTGGTATCCGTCCTACTGGTCGCGTAGCGGTCTCTTGTGTGTGTATGTGTCTTCTGTGTAACGCTCTGAAAAGCATTTGGTATCCGTCCTACTGGCTGCATTGGTCTTTTGTGCAGCAGGCTGTGGCGCCCACTATTGACTTGCGTTTTTCATGGAAACGCCCAGTTTTTAACCTTTTGGCCTTACTGGGGAAGAAACTGGAGCAGAGCAGAGCAGTTGAAATTCTGCTTTTTATTCACATGTCATGTCTACTGTTTTCACCTCTAAAGCCTCGATTCGGGCAAGCTCCAGGTGTTACAGTGTGTGGGATTTGGTTGTCCTCCTGCCTGCCCTCTTCTCCGGCGTCCTGAGCAGGCTGGGGTGTGGGGGCAGGGTGGGGCAGACCTGCGGGGCCCCTGAGATCTCTGGAAAAGTTGGAGTGCCACTGTGTTTCTTGTAGCAACTTCCTAGCTCTGTGCAGCATGCGACGAGGCGCCAGGTTTGGGGACGGACTGACTGGTAGTGACACTGCCAGCCGGGCGTCTGGGTAGAGTGTCCTTGCCCGTTGATGCCCGAGAAGGGGCATTTGCGTGTTGTTAGTGGAACCTCTGCAGCTGGGCTTCTCCTTCTGGGACTTGAAAGAACAGGCCCAGCATGTAGCGTGGGATTTCCTCCTGTATCCGGTGGTCTCTCGTGAGCCTCCTTGTAATCTGCTGGGTCAGTTGAGAGCAGGGCGTTTGTGCTGGGAGCGAGCAGTGCGGTCCGCGTGGTCCGTGCCGGCTCTCAGCGAGTGCGCGTGCTTGCTGCCCTTCCGCCCTCAGTGCCCACCACTTCCTTTCCAGGTGCACGTACGCGGTGGGGAACCACGACTTCATAGAGGCGTACAAGTGCCAGACCGTCATTGTCCAATATCTTTTGTCGTGGGTGTTACTGTTCAGTGTCTAACAGGTACAGCGGGTTACTTGGGGGCTAAGATCCTGAAACGTCAGGCCAGTTTTAGTCCCGCCTTTAGTTAGAAAGCAGGAGAAGCTCACTTAGCCCTTCCACTCAGGTCCTTAAATGTCGCCTGGCCTTCAGACTGCATCCAGCCACCTACGTGGTAGGAAGAACACTGGTTATGATTAAGGATTTTAGCATGGCCTTCAGACTGTGTCCAGTCACCTACATGGTGGGGAGGAACACTGGTTATGATTAAGGATTTTATTTATTTCTGTTGTGAAGAATAATACTTTGTTGCCTTTCCATCATTCAGTATAGTTACAGGGATGGGTTAGTCCCCTTGGAGAAATAGAAGAACTTCCAGATCCGGGCACAGATGGAAGAGTGGACGCAGCACACAGCATCATTGAATTGTGGTCACTGAGGGCCTTAATCCAGCCAATGCTGATTTAAGTCACTGAAGTGCTATCTTACGGCTAAGGCCCTGGTCAGTGAGTGTTCTGCTACTGTTTATATGTATCTCCAGACTTTAGTGGCTTTTTTTTTTTTTCGGCCAAGCCGCACAGCTTGTGGAACCTGGCAGTGAAGGTGCTGAGTCCTAACCACTGGACCTCCAGGGAATTCCCTTTAGCTGCTAATTTTTTAACCATCTTGCTTAGTATACACGGAAGAGAATTGGTTACTGACCAGCCAAGTCTCCTCTGAATTCAAGAATTCTGTAATCAGTGAAATACACTTTATACCACAGATTCTAAAGCACATTATATATAAGTTGTGATCATCTGAGCTCAGAGAAGCCAAATAAGCCAGTTTTAAAAATCTTATAACAGCCTTTTTCTTACTTTGGGGAAAGTATGTCTGAAATAAATGTATTTACGTATACCTAATGATACTCAGATGTTTGTAATGTGGGCTCATGTATTTTTTCCCTTCAAGAACCTGCTGCTGTGATACATCATCTTTTAAGTGGTGAGCTATAGCCCTTACAGTTTAGAACACTTGTTGTTCTTTAGTCTTTCAGTTGTAGCATGACCTGAACTTTTTCTGTCGGACCTTCCTTAATATACTACATCATTCCTACGGGCATTTCAGGCCCACAAAGAAGAAAACTGGTAAGTACAAACAGAAACAGCTGGAAATTAGCAAATGGCTTTTTTCTTTTTTAAAAGCAGAAGTTTTAATTGTGTTTTCGGTGTTGGTATTTAATGTTGTGTGTTGACGTGATAATATCAACACAGATAATGGAGTTTTAATAGTCAGTGTAAACTTAAATGGCAGGTCAGCCAGATTATTTGCAGTGTTTTTCTGTAAATATGAAGTATTTCAGCCATTCCATGCCCCCAAATATTTATTAATATTGTCAATTTCCCTTTAATTGTCAATTTTGAACTTACTTTGGGTTTTAAACTTGGGTAAAAGATGTAGATCAGCTACAGTTCATTGGGGATGATGGAATACATAGTAACTGGGTTATTTGAAATTCCTTGGTAAGCTATTTTATGATTTATTAAAAATCTGGGTAAATACTGAAATTCTGTTTATACTAAGATAACTGAAGGCTTGCAAATACCTTTTACTGAAAAAAAAAGAAAACAAAACCCTTTTAAAGTGAAGATCTCTCTTACACATAAAATTAACACTGCCAGCTAGATTTTGAAAAGTCGTTTTGTGACATTGGTCTGTTGCATACCTTGGGCCCTGTTAGGAGATCGTTGTGAACCACGTCTTGTTTTAATGGAGCTGTTGGCTGGTGGTAGGGGCTGAGAGGAAGGAGACTTCCTGTCCCAGCGTAGGGGGAGGGTGCTGCCAGGGCTGAGCCCCTCGACTCCCCGGGACTCGTGCAGATGGGGAGGGGCTGCCACCTGCCCGGGAGGAGGGTGAGGGAAAGCATAGCAGCCCCTGGGCGTGGGCTGGTGACCCCCTTTCTGGATGGTAGCCCTGGCCTCCCCGCCTCTGGCAATGGAAACTCTGGCCTCAGAGCGTCTTCAGACGTGCTTGTTTTTGCCCCATAGGGCTCTGCCTGTCATGTATGCAGTGGCACTTGACCTTCGAATATTTGCCAATAACGTAAGTTCAGTTTCTGTCACTGTGCTTTTAAACCCAAACTCGTTCTCTATCTGTTGCTTAATTTCATATCATCTTTCCACAAATTTTGAGGAACACGTTGGGTTGGTGAATGTGGTGTGGAGAGAGCACGGGGGTGGCTTGGCTCGCGCGTGAGGGCCTGTGCTCTCCCAGCTGTGGAGATGCACCCCGTTCCGTCCCTAGTGTAGCTTCAGGGAGTGCTCAGGGTTCTCTGGAACAAGGAGGATTTCATGAGTCCATTTCCCCTTGGGGTCAGCATAGCCATTTTGGGAGCAGCAGTTCTTAACTTTTTGGTCCCGACAGACACCCCTTTACAGTTTTAAAAACCATCCATAACGTCTGGTTCTGCACAGGACACAGTAGGCGCGTGCTTCTCTCCCTCCTGCTGGGAGTTTTAAGGCCAGCGTGGCTCTGAGAGGTGGAGAGAAGAAGGGGCAGAGCAGCGAGTTCCCCGCGTTTGTTTCCTTCTCATCTCCTGGGCGTCCTGGTTCGGTCCGGCACCCGGGGACACTGACAGTAGGCAGAGACGACGCGGCTCCCTCCCCTGCATCCCACCTCTGGGCGGGGAGCATCCCAGCTGCCTCCGCCCTGGCCTGCAGGCCCAGCCCTGTCCACGGTGGGTGGCTGGTGTGAGCGCAGGCCTGGCTGAAACAAGGAGAGCCAGTCTTATGACACCCCGGGCATCCAGGATATAATCGAGAGTCCCTTGTCATACCAGGAATCGGGACTCTTGGCCTTTGAGACTCTGAATGGGGGAGATAGTCAGCAAGCACCCGACACCGAGGATGGGGTGGGGATTCCACCCCCGCCGCCATAAAACCCTGGGAGCAGGTGCGAACGCGCTTGAAGCGGGTGGAGACATCTCAGCAAAGAAATGCACGATATAAAGCAGCACCAAATGGAAATTTTGGAACTGAAAAATATAATAACTTACATAGAAATTATTGAGGACCCCCAGAAGCTTCTGTTCATGTGGGTTATATCAGTACTTACTGTACTAGAAATTTTAACTGGGGAAAGTTTTAATATTGTTCACCTAAAATAATAAACCTTTTATGTGGTAACATAATTGACTTTCTAAATTAAAAAAATATATATATTCAAAGTGAACAAAATGTACAAAAAAGTGGCATTTTTATCCGTTTTGATCTCTTTAATGTATGGCTCAGCGGAAGCCGCTCAGATTCTTAGGTCTGCTTCTGTCACTCCGCAGTACCTCGTTTTGGTTGAATGTATGAAGTGTGGCCGCACGTAGCTGTGCATGGCAGTGGGAGGACTGTTCTAGGAGCCTGTTCAGGTGATCGTAGATGCCCTTCTCTGAGCCACACCTTTTAAACTACGAGAGCAGTTCCTAAGGTTCATTACAGTGTGGCCTCTGAAGCTTAGCAGTGCCGTTTCCTGCTACATCCGAACCCACTGGTGTGTCCTGCACGGGGCATGGACCTTTCACCCCTGTAGGATTTTGTAACGCTGTACATTGATCATTTGGAGAGTTCTGGTTCACTGAGTTACCCAGACGTTCCAAATGTGACGTATTTCATTACGTGAAAAAACAAAAACCAGGAAAACTCTACATTTGTTAATATCTCCAGTGACCTCCTCAGAGAAGTCGTGAAGCAATGGAAAGCCGCCAGGCTCTTGGTGGTCAATACAAGTTTCCCAGAGTTCTAAGTTTTTCTTGAAAGTGCAGATGTCATCGGCAGCAGATAACAGTCAGTGTTTGCCTGGGAGTGATAGGCTTGCTTCATTCACTTTCCAGAGCCCCGCGCTGGCCAGTGGCCCATGCTGGCTGGCCAGGCTTTGAGGTTGTTTGTTCCACGGTCCAGCTTGAGGCCTCAACAGTGGCCCCAGTGCTTTTCCTTAAAAACAGACGTGCTGTAGGCAGACTTCCCGCTTCATCGCAAAGAACGCTAAAAATACATGTATTCAAGGCCTAAGACTTACTAATAGTGTTAATATTTACTGCATCCTCACTGACCCTCTGAAGTGAAGTTAGCTGTATTGGTTGGTTGATGGGAGGACGCAGGTGCGCGAGGTTCAGGACAGAGTGGCTGCAAGTTCGGTTGGGGCCGCCGGGCAGGCGCCGGTCCTGTCCATTGCCGTCCTCTGCACCGTCCATGCAAACGTCACGCGCGTGGGAGATGGGGCTTCGCGGCCAAGTAAGAAAAGGCTAGTTAGCAGCGCGTGGCACAGGTCGCGCAGGCTCAGGGAGTCCGTGACCGACTTACTGGCTTGAATTGGTTGAAGAGCGATTTGATTTGTGGAAGAGCTGGAACACGCTGTGGACGCTTCCGTTTTGTAAACGTAGTATCACAGGCTAGATGGTCTCGCCAGAACCTTTGGGGACGACCCTCCGCTGTGCGTTTTTGCTTCTAGCTGTGCCGTGATCTTCTGTTTAACCGAGGTGTCTAGAGGAGATGAAAAGTGAAGGTTTTTATCTTCTATCAGGCAGATCAGCAGCTGGTAAAGAAAGGGAAGAGCAAAGTTGGGGACATGCTGGAGAAGGCGGCCGAGCTGTTGATGAGCTGCTTCCGCGTCTGCGCCAGCGACACGTGAGCGCCCCGCCGCCCTGCCCGCCCTGCTGGGCGCTGGCCTTGACCCCACGATCGCTGTTAGCTTTTGCTTCAAATAGTCCACTGTCTCACAAGGAAATAAGAGAACAGAACCACCTCTTATGCTGCCGCACACATTTAGCACTTCTGGGCCCACGTGGCCTGCGCTCTGGGTCTCACGCTTTCCGAGGTCCCTCTGTGTCGCCGTGTGTTTCGGTGGCTGTGACAATAACAGAAGGTCCTTTTTCCTTTTCCCCAAGCGCTTTATCGCAGTCAGCTTTTACACATCGCTGCAGACTGAGCGGTTTTCGTGCGCTGTGGCAAGGCGCTGTATCCGCCGAGTACCCACGGTGTTAGAGAAGACGTCTTCTTTCGTGGCGTTGTAGTCTTCCGTGCACGTGACTCGAGCCGCGGGGCTCTAAAGACGCTAATTTGTTGCGGAAGCTGAGTTTGCGGTTGACACGTGACATCTTTACTTCCGGGCAGCGTTAACATAACCGTTCTCCCCATAGCCGTGCAGGCATAGAGGACTCCAAGAAGTGGGGCATGCTGTTTCTGGTGAATCAGTTATTCAAGATCTATTTTAAGGTAAGAGAGCGCTGCGTCTCTTTGTTGGGTCTGCTTTCCGCCTGTCTTCCCAGACAGCCCTTCTATTCACTGTCAGCCAGCCTCCCGGGCAAGCGGTCCCCCCGCTCGCCCCCGGCTGCGCACATAATCCTGGGAGCTGGTGTGCGCCCAGGGGCTGCCCGGCGCGAGGGCTGCTGTCAGCGCTTCACGCCCGTGTCCTCTTTAGCCTCCGCCCGGCGAGGCGCGCGCTCGGCTCCAGGGCAAGTGAGGTTCCAGCGCCTCGCACCAGTGTCGGTGCGGGGACGGCCAGGCGAGGGGCGCCAGCCCGGCCCCTGTGCGGGTGGGCCCTCCGCGGTGGGCGTGGTCGGGCTGTGCAGCTGTGGTGCGGTGTTAGCGTCAAGGCTTCGGTTTTGATGATGTGAATCCCACCGCAAGGAGGCGTGTACTTCGTAACCAGAAGTTTATGTTGGTTCTGCCTATTTATTTAAAATACTGTTTAGGGTAGATTGTTACTCGTTATAGATCAACAAGCTCCATTTGTGTAAACCGCTCATCCGAGCCATCGACAGCTCAAACCTGAAGGACGACTACAGCACTGCGCAGAGGGTGACGTACAGGTACTACGTGGGGCGGAAGGCCATGTTCGACAGCGACTTCAAGCAAGGTGTGTCACTGCTTCTGAGCAGCTGGGGCTGGGTTCGGGGGACGTGGTCACTGCCTCCTGTTACTGCTGAAGGTAGACCGTGGGTGTTGGCTGCATCCAAGCTGTGTTTATTTTTGACACTAAGTTGGTTCCACAAGGGAAAGTCCCACGTGAAGTTCCTCGCTCCACACCAGGTCTCTGAGACGGGCGCCAGCATGTCCTTTTCTGGGCACCGGTGTTCCGGCGCAGGCTACAGTCGGTGTTTCCCTATGGCCTCTGCTGGTCCCGTTGGCCCAGGACGTGGAGATGGGGCGGCGCGTAGCTCAGCTCCAGCCGCGGTGGACGAGCCTTTGCGCAGGTGCCATCTTTGGTGCTTGTGGCCGTGCGTGGCAGACCGGTGCCGCGCCAGAGCTGCGCTCTCGTGAAATTGCGTTATGTGGCTCGTGTCACTAGCTTTCTCAAGAACGGGAAGCCACGTTTTTTCTTCTGAGCTTTTGGAGTAGCTGGCATGTGGTGGTCCTTTATGATTCTTCTCTCGTCCTCAGACCAGACTTTCTAAACTCACTTCTCTGACAGTTATTTGCACGTGAAGCCATGTGACTTCAGGCAACACACCGGATGTAAGGAGCACCTCCTCTCCGTGTGTCAACGGCCATGGATGCTCCGATAACAAAAATAACAGCTCTCGGGCTTCCCTGGTGGCGCAGTGGTTGGGAGTCCGCCTGCCGATGCAGGGGACGCGGGTTCGTGCCCCGGTCCGGGAGGATCCCACATGCCGCGGAGCGGCTGGGCCCGTGAGCCATGGCCGCTGAGCCTGTGCCTCCGGAGCCTGTGCTCCACAGCGGGAGAGGCCACAGCAGTGAGAGGCCCGTGTACTACAAATAATAATAATAATAACAGTTCTCTCATAATAAGTGCTCTGTGTTTTTACTCTGTAGGGTCATGTAGACCAACTTTTCATTTTCTTTCACGAAATCTTTATACATCTACAGCTTTCGAAAGAGGGCTTTTCTTGGTTAGTTCCCCCATCTTTTTCTTTTCCTTTAAATATCAAGCATAAGAAGATAAGTTTTTATTTTTTACTTTTTTAAAATAAATTTATTTATCTATTTATTTATTTTTTGGCCACATTGGGTCTTCGTTGCTGTGCGCGAGCTTTCTCTAGCTGCAGCGAGCAGGGGCTACTCTTCCCTGTGGTGCGCGGGCTTCTTATTGCGGCGGCTTCTCTTGTTGCGGAGCACGGGCTCTAGAGTGCAGGCTCAGTAGTTGTGGCTCGCAGGCTCAGTAGTTGTGGCTCGCGGGCTGAGTTGCTCCGTGGGATCTTCCTGGACCAGGGCTCGAACCCCTGTCCCCTGCGTTGGCAGGCGGATTCTTAACCACCGCGCCACGGGGGAAGTCCAAGAAGAGAAGCTTTTAAATTACAGTTTACCCCTGAACAACGAGGGGGTTAAGCCCCGTGTGACTCACAGGCAGCCCTGTGCCCACGGTTCCTCCACATCCATGGATCAGCCAGCCGCAGACCACGTGGTAACGTAGTGTTTACCGTTGCAAGTACCTGTGTACAGGTAGACCCGCACAGCTCGGACTGCCTTGTTCAGGGGTCACCTGTACTCTCAGCTGAAGTCTCTGAAGGTATTGCTGTGCTTTTCCTCTGAATATGCCCTGAGTGGTATTTTTGAATACCTAACACAGCAGGAAATAATTTGTTAATATTGACGGTAGATATTTGCAGTTCCTGAAGCCTTTCGGGCCTTCATGTAAGGGTGGGTGGTAGCATCAGGCGCAGGGTGGGGACCGTGGGGACCATGTCTGTGTCTGACTCTGCAGCTGAGGAGTACCTGTCCTTTGCTTTTGAGCACTGCCACCGTTTGAGCCAGAAGAACAAAAGGATGGTCCTCATTTATCTCCTTCCTGTGAAGATGCTCCTGGTAAGTGATCTCAGCAGCTCTCACGGGTCCTGTTGTCTACGAGAAGTGGGCAGGTGTCTTACGGTGCGGCCAGTGTGTGTGATGGGTCACAGTCTGAGCTGCACGTGAGCGCACCCCAAAACTGAGGAGGAAGAGCCTTGGGTGTGACCCGGACTACTCTTTCCGTGACTGGCGCTTCCAGATCCTTCTGGAAAGGCTTGCCTGTGTTTCCTTTCTCTTGAAGTTCCCTAACTCAAAAGTTTATCATATATAAGACAAGTAAAATAAGTGCATATTATTTTTGTTTCCCCTAAAAATCTAAATTTATAGAAATGGGTTAACGAAGAAAGAAAAAGGTCATTCCAGCCTGTCTGTAGGTATCTTACTTGGTCACTGAAAATTATTTTTGATATTTGTAAAGAAATGACAAATAGCTAGCAAGTTATTTGACTAAAACATCCTCAAAGTAATAGATAGGGCTTCCTTTCCTCCCATTTAAAAATTTTTTTAAATTATCAAAACAACACACACATACTTACCTAGTTCAGGGCGACTTGTAGTGGGAAAGAGACAGTGTCACACCTCCCTCCCCACTGCTAACCCGACTTCACGGGAACAACCAGTTTTAGATTTTTCAGCTGGTTCTTCTAGAAGCTGTTTCTGAATTCCTAAATTGTAGCCTAGTATTGCTTCAGGTGTCACCCGCCTCCTATGATACAGTAATGAGAAGGTCGAGATCGATGTCAGACGTCACTGATGACAAAACCACGTTTTGGCTAGGTTTTCTGATTTCCAGACCAGCATTGGTTTTTTTTTTTTTTTCCCAGTAGACTAGGATGCTTTCAGTTCTTGTTCAGCGACTTAGGAAGAAAGCCTAAGAAACGCAGGTTGCAAGTTTTTCCTTGAGAAGAGTTTTATCAGACAATTTGGTTAAAAGTGAAAGCGTTCTTATTCTGGAAATTTACTCTTAGGGTCACATGCCAACCATTGAGCTCCTGAGGAAGTACCATCTCATGCAGTTTGCGGAGGTGACCAAAGCTGTGAGGTAGAGTATTTTTCCTTTGCCATTTGAGACCTCATAGAAGGTGAAATCAGCACACACGTCCTCGTGTTGTGACAGAACTAATGGCGTTTCGACGCACTCTCGTCCCGGACGTTGTTCTGACTGTGTCTGTGCGTCTGTCCCGCCGCCCAGCGAAGGCAACCTCCTCCTCCTGAACGAGGCTCTGGCCAAGCACGAGACCTTCTTCATCCGGTGCGGCATTTTCCTCATCCTCGAGAAGCTGAAGATTATCACCTACAGGAACCTCTTTAAGAAAGTGTAAGCAGAGTCCATCGTTTTCATTCCGGGGGTAAAATCCGCCTTCCGCAGCCCGCGCACTGCCCTGGGCCTGGGCGCTGCGGCTGCGCAGGTGGGGGAGCGGAGGTCTGCCCGCCCTTGCGGGAGGAACAGCTCGGGTCGCGGTGGAGACCTCGCAACAGACATCTTAGCGCCAGCCCTGAGAGCCAGCCATTTCCCACTGTGCCAGAGAGTGTGGGACCCGTGGCCCGTGTCCTCCGTTGGTGACCCGCTGACCCTCCCCACCACCCCTGTCCATCAGGAGGTTGTTCTTTTCTTCCGTGTCAGTCTGGAAGTTGACTCTTCTCTGAGCCCTGGTCCCAGCAGGATCTCAGTTAAACTTCAGTTAAAGTCAGACTTTTTCTGGCTGCGAGGAATATATCAAAATTAGCGAGGACCGCAGTTCATCACACCTGAGACACTGTCCATCGTAAGGTGCTTCTCGATTATAAGGATGTTAAAATGTGAGAACACGTGCCTCTGAGATTCAAGCAAATAGTCAGTAAACGTAAAGTATATTTGTACTAGTGGCTTTTTAAAATTGGAAAGTCAGAATTAAAAGCTCTTATTTTTCAAGTGTATCTGGCGGGTGGGAGATGCTTTGTTCCTCTTGAACAGAGGTTTCTCAGCAGATGTTTCTCCTGCTGACTTCGTCCTCACATCCCGTCCCTGATGAGCGTGAGCTCTGTCCCTCTTGCAGGTACCTGTTACTCAAGACACACCAGCTGTCTCTGGATGCGTTCCTGGTTGCCTTGAAGTTCATGCAGGTGGAGGACGTGGACATCGCCGAGGTCCAGTGCATCCTGGCCAACCTGATCTACATGGTGTGTGGCCGCGCCTCCCCCAGGCCCCGCCTTCACTGGGAGCTCTGATGCCTTCCTTGTTCCCAGAGGGCTCTGTGCGCGGGCGGGGGGGGGGGGGGGGTGGATGCACACGGCACGTATTTCTCTGTTCTCTCCTGTGCGTGTTCACTCGTCCTCCAGGGAGCTGACTGCACGGTGACTGGGTGGGGGGATACTTGTGCCACAGCGCCAGGTCCTTCACCCCCGCAGGCTTGACGAGACCCAGGCCCAGAAACACGCCGCCTCTGCTCTTCTCCCACAGGGTCACATTAAAGGCTACATCTCGCACCAGCACCAGAAGCTGGTTGTCAGCAAGCAGAACCCGTTCCCCCCGCTGTCCACGGTGTGCTGACCCCGCCCCCGGCCCCGGGGACAGGGAGTCGGGCCATCCTGGTTCGTATCCTGCCGAGAACTCGTCCTCTGCGGCTGGAGTCTCTCGGGTCTTTCCCGGGGGAGGCTGAGACCTCAGTGTCTCTGCCATCACGGCTGACGGATATGCACCTCACAGAGGCCTGGCATCCCCTTCTCAGAAAGCGCAGCCGTCTCCGCTGGCCCTGGGGTGCTGGTGACACTCAGGCTAGGGGCACGGCCTCCGAGACAGCTTCTGTTTACTTCTCATGAGTGTTCTTCACGAAGGCATCTTTTAACTCTTTCTGTAAAAAAGGTGATCTGAATTTATACAAAAAGGTGTCTTCTCTACCGTATCTTCTGGGATACGTCTTTTTATGTTAAATTTGAACATTCTGTGTGATCAAAATGCTGGGTTAACTTAGTGCTTCTTTTTACAAGCTGAATTTACTTTGATTTAAATTTCCCAGGTGTCATAGCTGTTTTTTCAGAGTGTGCGCGTCTCCTTTGTCTGTGCAGAACTTACTAAAGAAGGAAACGTCACGGACTGTAGTTGCTCATCGCTGCAAAGGCGCATGCCCTTTGCGCGGAGAAGAGCCACTGTGGGACGTGGAGACACACACACACACACACACACACCGCCCCCCCGCCCCCCCCGCCGAGGCCTCCCATCTGTCCCCCCCCCGCGTCGGCTGCTCCAGCTGCCAGACCGACTGTCCCAGTTGGCTCAGAAGTGTGCAGTGTGCTCCTGGCTTCTGCTCCACGTGGCTCATCTGCAGGGCTCTCCCAGGCTGCACAAGTGACCCACCCTGAAGGCACATCGTCCCAGGGCTCTGATGCGCTCAGCCGGGCTCCATGTGGGCCTCTCCAGTCGGATGGAGCCGCATTCCGAGAGCGAGGACCCCAGAGAAGAGGTGGAGCTGGATCCACTTCTGTGAGCTGGGCTTCCGAGTCAACAGTGTGACCTCCACCCTGGGCATGTCCACACTTGGGCGTGGGGACGGGCAGTGCGGAGGGGACAGCCTGCCGTGGGTGTCAGGCCCTCAGCCGCCTCCCCCCACCAGTTCCCTGAGCAGGAGAGCGTGGCCTGGGGGAGGCGCAGACGGCCATGGTGAGACAGTCCGTGTTTCCTGGGGCACTGCTGTCACGGCATCGCTGCTCCGCGGGGCCGGGCACACCCTCACGGATGAGAGCTGCGTCCTCGCTGCGGGGTGAGCGCTGGACTTCGGGGAGCGTGCCTGGATTTCATAGCGTAGAGAGCTGGGCATTTTCAACACTTTCAGGTATTTTCTCGAACAGGAGAAAATCAGGGACTGACCGTGAACCATAACACGGGGTTGTACTTGGCAATGAAAGAAGCAGAACCTCGGGCACGAGCATCCCGCGTTCCCACTGGTCTGGAGGCCTGTGTGTGGAGCGGCCGGCCTGGCCTCGTCAACACAGGCCTGGCGGCGTTGTTCGCGCTGCCCCCAAACTTGGAAGCAGACAGTCTGTACCCGGGCGTGAATGGGTGTGGCCATCTAATCAAGTTCCCTTTTCTTGCGTTTTATTGTTTTGATTTGCTTACCTCGTGTGGTTTCTAACCACTTATTAAGTTATACACGTGACTAGAGCAGTTTTCATTTCGCATGGCCCTCTGCGTCTCAGCTGCGTTGCAGGCCTGTATCTTTCTCTGCAGTGGTCCTTGTTTTTAGAGCCTGTAAATGGTGTAGGGAGATTCTTACCTCTGCCTGTGCTGTGTGTGTTTGTCATAATTTCCAGGTAGGGTTTCTACTCTAGCAAATCCAGATTTGTAGGGCAAATTAATGCCATCCGCGAGGTTGCAGGTACCTTTACAGAACTATTTATGTAGAAGTTGCAGTGCGCATCCCCTGGATTTTAAATCCTTGGTAGCCGTTCAGAGCAGTGGCCCGATGACCTCATGAGAGTTTGAAGATAACACAGCCACATTCAGTAAGACGTCAGAGTCCTCTCCTGTTCCTCCACTACCCTGTCCCTTAGTTCGCGTCAGATTCACATATTTATTTTTGCCAAGGTCCTTTCAGAGAAATGGGCCAGCGCTGCTGCAGACTGGCCAATAAAAGGCTAACTCTGGGGTTGCAGTATAATGTCAGAAGTGAAACAAGCATCGTGTTTGTTTGTTTAAGGGTTGTTACTTAAAAATCTGAATTGTGTTTAAGCTCCGTTCTCCGGTGAGGAGTGTGTGTAAGTCACAGTTTTAACCCCTTAAAACAGCCCTCCGCTCCCCAGCAGCGCGTCAGGAAGGAGCCCGCCCCCGCCTGTGCCTTTGGCGGGAGCTGCCTTTAGGCCCTGCCGTGGTGGCCGCGGAGCTGTCAGCCAGGAGAGCCCTTCCTTCCCTCGGGGGAACTGGGCACCTCCGGCTTAGACATTAACGGGGAAATAGACGTGATGTGCACCCACGCGCTCTCGCCTGCCGGTCGGGCACCGGCCGCCCCGCCCCCCGGGTCGGGTCTGCGGGAAGCGCCGTTCGGGCTGGGCTGGACTCGCGGCCCGTCGGCGTGGGTGGAGGCGGCGGCGTCACGGGGCCGCGGGGCTGTCGCCGCGCGGTCCCTGCGCCGCCCTCGTCGTGGGGCTGCGGCCTTTCGGCCCAGCCGCTCCGCTGCTCCCGCCCCGGGGTCGGGCCCGCGCGGAGGCCCGCGGTGTGCCTTCCAGCCCCTCGCGCTGCCCGCTCCTTCTGCCCTCCCGGGGCAGGCGGGGAGGTCGCTGCGACGCCGCCGCCCCCGCGACCGCTGTTGGACCGAACCCCTCTGTTCCCTGGCGTTTCAGGAAAGCGCCTTTCGGTGCCGGCAGCTCTGCTTTTATTGCTGGACGCGCGCCCTTTCCCCTCCTCCCCGGGGTTCTGCTCAGACGAGGGGTCCTGGGGGAGGGGCTGAGGGCGCTGTCACCCCAGCACCGGCTCCTCGTCGCCTCTGTGACCGTGGTCGCCTCTCTGGCTGGCGGAGCTCGGCTGCTGCGTGACTCGCTGGAGCCAGAGCGCGTATCGGGGGACCTTGATGAGCAGGAGCGGCCCGGGGCCCTCGGGGGGCGCAGCGCTCAAGAGGCCGGTGAGGAACCAGGCGCCGCGGTGCTCCCGGGCCACCGCGCCGCCCGCCGCCCACCGCGCCGACCCGGCCGCCGCGCCCCGCTCGCAGACCGTCCGCGTGGTCACCGTGGCGTTGAGGGCCCGGCCGCACTCCCCGGGGTCCACGTGCTTGACCAGCAGCCGCGCGGGCTCCAGCTCGGGGCCACGGAGGGTCCAGCCGCCCAGCACGCCCGGCCGCGGGATGAGGACGCGCTCGGCGAAGTCGGCCTCGGCAGTGCAGACGGGCCGCCCGGCGTCGGGGCAGCGCACGGGCTGCGCCAGCTCCAACAGGGCCACGTCATTGTCCCCCGTGTCCTCCTCGAATCTCGTGTGCACGTGGACGCCCTTCACCTCCACCGCCGGCGGGGCCTCGCGCGCCCGGCAGCGGGAACCTAGAAGGAGGCGGGGGGTCAAGGTGACAACGTGCGCCCCGCCGCCCGGCTCCTGCGCGCAGGGGACAGGGGCTACCCCACAGAGGGGCCTCTCCCACACTCTCCTCTAGGAAACCCAGTGAGGTGTTCGGGGGGGGGGTGGGGGCGCGGGTGCAGAGCGCAGTGCGGGTTGCTGAACCGGTCAAAAGACTAGGAAGAAATTAGGAGGAACCTCTCCAAGCCAATCAGAGCTTGGCTTTTCGGATGTCATTTTCTAGGCCGACGTTCTGTTGACTGAAAAGTGTCTGGGGCTGGAGCGTATATTTGCGGGTCCTGGGAATCGCTGTGGAGCAGCTCACAGCACAGCCCAGGCCCCGGGGTGGACAGGGATCCGAGCTGCCCCACGTCAGTATCAGTGCCTCGCAGTGACAGTTTCACCAGCTGTGATTTCCTCCTTAGACTAAACATTCCGCATTTGTCTGCCTGCTGTGCCCAGAGTTCCACTAGGTGTCCCCGTTGCTTTATGACTTTGTGAGGAAGATAAGCTCAGTCTGTATTGCATTAGAAACAAAAATTCTAGATTAAAATTTTTGTTTCTACATAGGATAGTTTTTACTTCCAATGTGATCTTATAAAAATGAATGACAGGGCTTCCCTGGTGGCGCAGTGGTTAAGAATCTGCCTGCCAATGCAAAGGGACACGGGTTCGAGCCCTGGCCCGGGAAGATCCCACATGCCGTGGAGCAACTAAGCCTGTGCGCCACAACTACAGAGCCTGCGCTCTAGAGCCCGTGAGCCACAACTACTGAGCCCACGTGCCACAACTACTGAGCCACAACTACTGAGCCCACGTGCCACAACTACTGAAGCCTGCGCACCTAGAGCCCGTGCTCCGCAACAAGAGAGGCCACCGCAATGAGAAGCCCGCGCACCACAATGAAGAGTAGCCCCGGCTCACCGCAACTCGAGAAAGCCTGCGTGCAGCAACGAAGAACCAATGCAGCCAAAACTTAAAAGATAAATAAATAAATAAATAAATCTATTTTAAAAAGAATGATAAAATACTTACTTGTTTTCACACTAATGTTTCTGTACAAGAGTGAACATTTTGCTGTTGTCAGTACAAAATTGTCCTGTATTAGAACACCTCCACAGAAGTCTTCTCCTTCAGAATTTGTTAGTTTTACCTTTAAAAACCAAACAGACAATAAAGAGTTGGTGCCAGTTTTCAGGATTCGGGTCAGTATAGTGTCGTGGTTAGGAAGATGGGCGCACACCCCTCCAGCGAGCCCAGCCCAGCCCACCCACTGCTGAGGCCGCCTCAGCGCACGGAGTGGAGGGGCGAGAAGGGGTGAGTGATGGACACTTGGAAGATGGACGCTCAGGAGGACAGGCAGCAAAGGTACGGTCCCGCTGGGGACAGATCCCCACCTCCACCCCGCCTCTCACTTGATGTCCCCTCCCTCGGTCCTTTCGGGTCCGGTGGTCACTGAGCTCTGTCCGTTGTCTGGCCAGGCCTCCACCCAGCAGCCGAACGCTTCTGCCCCGCTCCACCTGCTTGCGAGCAGCAGGGCGAAGTAGACGCGTTCCACACATGGGCACACGTGCGCACACGCGCACGCACGTGGGGCTGAGGCAGCCCCTTCACCAAAGGGCCCTGTACAGCTCTCTGTCGACCATGGTGGTCGCTGTGGTTACTGGGCACTTGAGATTGACTGGTCCAAGCCAGGATGTGCTCCAAGAGTAAAAGGCTGTACACCCCAGAGGGCAAAGGCTTAGTTGAAAGAGAAAATGTGAGTGTCTCTCATTGTTTACTATTCATTACATGTTGAGATAATATTTAGATGTATTGAGGTAAGTAAAACACACTATCAAAATTAATTGCACCTGCTTTTACTTTTATGCACGTGGCTACTAGAAAATTTAAGTTACGTCTGTGGCCGATATTGTGTTTCTATCGACAGGGCTGTTCTAAAGGACAGACGAGACAGAAGGGGATGATCTGCATTAAGGGCCTGGGTTGCAAGGAAAATGCAAAATGTAGGTAACCCAAACCCATGTTGGCGGCATGATTAGAAATAATACTTACTTTGTGGAGTCACTAAAAAAGCAAGAAAAGGATAAAATATTGGGCAAAATAGCAGATGAGCCTAGTGGGAGGTGCTTGAAATAATTTGGGAGAAGGGTAAACATTATAACTTCAGGTATTGCTAAGTTAGATATGAAAGTTTCAGTGTCAAGGGTGGTCACTGGATGAAGAGAAATAGAATATTTAGCTTCCAAACCAGGCAAGGGAGAAACAGGAAAATAACAGAAATGGTGCCGAAGAAGAGACGTTTCCTGAACATGGCAGCGGAGCTGGACTCCGCCAGCTGGTTGTGAGCAGGGCCCAGGCCTTGCTCTGGCTCTGGACCCACCGTGTCCACCCGAGCGCCGCCAGGATGCCTATCTTCTGAGAGCAGCAACATTGGAAACGGTTTTTGGACTCTAAGAAAGGCCTTGGATGGCTGTAAATAAAACTATGTTTTTATCTGGTGCAAATAATGAAGACACTGAAGCTGTGAGTTCAGAATGAGAAAGTGCTTTGAAGTGTGATGTTGAGATTGTAAGTAGTTCACCTAAATCAAAGAAGGTGGAGATGACAAATAGGATGAAATCTGTAACAAAAGATTAAAACACATTTATAAAATGTTTCTGTTACCTGCCACGGGAAAGTCGGAGGGTCCTGCTCGCATCCCTGTGACGCCAGGAGGCCGTCAGAGATGAGGGCTCCGCACGCACACCTGTCTTCATTGTGGCCACATGAAAAGAAAAGTCAGTGCCTCCCAGGGCAGACGTCGGGTTTATCTGTGGCGCTGACCCTTCAGCCTATTCCTGGATGCCCGCTAGGTTGAGATAATTCACAGAGCAGGTGAGATTAAACGACCTGCTCTCAGGGACTGAGAAGGCCCCGGGCAAGCCCAGCAGGGGACTGGGAACCCCCGGCCCAGCCACAGTGGAGGAGAACCCCGCGCCCAGCCACGGAGGAGGAGGACCCCCCCGCCCAGCCACGGAGGAGGAGGACCCCGCGCCCAGCCACGGGGGAGGAGAACCCCCCCACCCAGCCACGGGGGAGGAGGACCCCGCGCCCAGCCACGGAGGAGGAGGACCCCGCGCCCAGCCACGGAGGAGGAGGACCCCGCGCCCAGCCACGGAGGAGGAGGACCCCGCGCCCAGCCACGGAGGAGGAGGACCCCCCCCCGCCCAGCCACGGGGGAGGAGAACCCCCCACCCAGCCACGGAGGAGGCGGACCCCACACCCAGCCACGGAGTAGGAGGACCCCCGTGCCCAGCCACGGAGGAGGAGGACCCCCCGCCCAGCCACGGAGGAGGAGGACCCCCCGCCCAGCCACGGAGGAGGAGGACCCCCCCAGCCACGGGGGAGGAGGTGGCCTGTCAGAGGTCCCTGCAGGAGGAGGCCCAGCGGAGGGGACTCACCGTGGGGGATGCAGGATTTGTGGTCCTGGCCCAGCTTATGCCCCTTCGCACAGCTGCACGTGTAAGACCCCGGCCCCGGGTGGCAGAAGTGCTGACACCCATCCGTCCTCAAAGGGTGACATTCATTTTTAGCTGAAAAGGGAAGAAGGGAAAACCAGACATGTTACCCTGGGCATAGCCACTCTGAAATCTCCTTGCGCACTGGGACTCTGGCTTTTCCTTCCAAACGTCGCCAGGCAAGCGTTTCGACTCCCGCGTCAGGAAGGGGCGAGGAGCAGTCAGGGCTCCGTCCTCAGAGCAGCAGCTCGGTTGCGGGGGGGCAGGTCTGCAAGTCCCTCGCAAGGATCCTCGTTTCCCGGCCGTGGGCTCACTTCCCGCCGCAGCAGCCGCTCCCTTTAAGGGGCTTCTTCCAGGTGGGCATTGGGATGAAGCTGGAAGCCCTGCTTTGGCGCGAGTTGCACTTGGGGCGTCCACACAGCACTGGGCGGGGCGCTCAGGAGGCAGCTGGAGTCCGGGGATCCAGGCTGGACGTAACGTTCGTCCCGGAAACGGGCTCCGCGTTGGCCCTCGGGAGCATTACGCGAGTTTACTGCCGCACGAACGACCACTGACAGGAATTGGCGCCGCCCACCCCCCACGGATAGTCTCACGATGTTGAAGGGACATCAGCTGATGAGGCTGCAGGCCGGGTCACGCACCCACGACCCAGAGAGCCGGGTGCGGTCCCCTCATAGGCTGACCACCCCAGACCCATCACCCCCAGCGGGGTCAGCCGGGCCCCGGGAGAAAGGAGAGTAGATCGCGAATGGTCTGGACGGGGCGGGGGGCTGGGAGGAAGAGGAGGGGACCCCACGGGGGAAACAGGGGCCGTTCACAAGGTGTGATTCCCAGCGGAAAGCCGGGTTACCACGGGCCTCCTCCTGCTCATCCCCGGGGGGGGGGCTCGGTGTGGCGGAGGCCGGGGACGGGGGTCCGGGGGCGGGGGCGGAGGCCGGGGCGGGGGCGGGGCAGGAGGCCGGGGGCGGGGCGGAGGCCGGGCGTGGGGGGGGGGCGGTGCTCACCGAAGGCGCAGTCCCGGCCGTCGTAGCCCGGGGCGCAGGTACAGGTGTAGCCGCGGATGGTGTCCTGGCAGGACCCGTTGTTGAGGCAGGGCCGGGAGACGCACGGGGAGCCGCCTGCCGATAGGGACGTGAGGACAGCCTGCGGGTAACACCCTCCGACGTCCCTCCAGGACCCCCTTTCCTTGCTGGGCGGCCACGTGACCAGCGCCGGCGCCTCCTCGAGCTCTCCTGTCACTGTGGTCCCCGCAGGGACGCCCAGCATCCCCCAAGCCTCGCCTTCCTCAACCGGGTCTGACCCTTCAGCACGAGGCCCAAGGGAGCCCGGGAGGCCGCTCCAGCTTCCCCCTGATCCCGGCGGGACCTCGGGGCCTTTCCCACCCTCGTCCTCGGGCAGTGCCAGGCCCTTCCTTTGGGTCAGGGGTTCCAGGAGCCCAAGGCTCGAAATCTGGAATCCACTGGCCTCAAATTAGCAGCCCTCGTGAGCCAACTGCCTCCCCTGACCTTAAAGGGAGGAGAAGAGGAAAGAATTCTGGAGTAGGTGGAGGAGACACTTACCCAGATACGTCTTCCAAAATTCATCCTGTACAAGAGAAACATAAAAGTGTTACAAATGGGACATCTGTGTTCCGTGTTTTCTCCTGTGGCCGGGCTTGAAAATAAGAAAATGTTGATTTTATTCACTTCATAGGAAAATACTGGTTGAAACGAAGAATGTAAAATTCTTTACATCTACTTAATATCATCTTTAATACACCCATGTCCCAAGTCCCATTCAGTATTTATTTACGGTGACCCATTTGAGGAAGGGAAAACAGTCTAAGACGTGGCACAAACACCACGGCCTCGCGAGGCCCTTTCCCCTCCCGGGCCTGTCTCCATGGCCCCACTCCGCAGAATGCCTGAGGCAGATGTAGAAAATTCACATCACTTCTTCTGTTTTATAAGCCAATTCAACAAGGATTAAAAATGTGGGGGGGATGTTAACTTGGGGTGGCGGTACCTAAAATTAGGAGAATTACTCAGACTTAAGGCCTGGAGGGTAAACATATAAGTAATTGCATCTCCCCAAATCATACTCGGACTTCTAACAACTCAAGCACAACTTTACCAGGAAGTTTTAATTTCTCTTAGTTTGATTAAAGATCATTTTCTTATACATGGGCATTTAAGAAATTATGATTTTAAAATACTTTAAAAATATATTAGAGAAACGGGTCAACATTTTGTTCAGAATCACCTTTAAATATTGCTGCTTTAATATGTAGAACTGGGAAGTCTTTATTACGTATTTTACTATTCTGAAATATTTACACACAAATATTCAGGCCCTCTGTTTACTGATTGATAAGCTTATGAGTAACTGAGAATGGCAAGTTCTCAGTTGTATTATTCAGAGTGTATGTGTTGTCGCTTGTAATCCAAGTTATAGATTATGAGAGATGTTCTTACCACGTAGGCATCCTAGGGAGGATCTTTGCGTTGCTGACACATTGAAACAATTACATCTTTATTAAAAATACTAAATTCCGTCAGAGTCCTGTCAAGCTGAGTGACCTCTGTGAGGAGTCCGGCTACTCAATGTGCTAACTTGCTTAATCTGAAGAGTTTAGGTGGTGGGACTGAGCTGCCATCCCGGGTGCCCCACTAACTGGCTGGGGAAAGTGATTTCACTTCTGTGTCTCTGTTTCCTCATCTGTACAATTAGGATTAGATCAACTTCCCAGGTAAGTAAATAGGTTAATTAATTTAGTTCAGCCTCTTTGAGAAAATATGTCCTCTAAGGCAGCGGAATAATCAGAAAGCGTGTGAGTCTGTGGCAGGGGGGATACATACAGTGGATGCGTCATTTTCAAATACTTCTCGTGCTTCCTCGTAGACACAGATTTCTTCGTAACATTCCTTTTCTAAATTTCCCTCAAAGAGCTCTTCCAAAAGGTAGGAGCTGGCTCGTTTCCATCTCACCAGAATTTCATTTGCTTTTGAGGTGGGAAGAAACACTGCAGAACAAGACAGGCGTGTAGGCGCCTCAGCGTGGGCGGGCAACCCAAGAACTCCCACCCACATCCTGAGGGCCAGGCTCTGCGGTGCTGGGAGGAGCAGACCCAACGGTTGACCCTCAGACCCGGGAAGAAGTTTACCTCCTGCTCACCACGACGTTGGGCCCCGGGCCCCTTACGTGCAGCCAGGTGAGTAGGAGTGAGCTTAGAACAGGAGGGTGGGAGCCCGCGAGGAAGGGGTGGAGACCGGGTTTGAGAGGCTGCCCCCTGGGCAGTCCTCTGCCAGGACAAGAGCCCCCGATTTCTAGCTGGGCACATGGCTGCGCGGACAGACTCCCCTGGTGCTAAGGGTGGCCGCATGGCTGAGCGCTGGCCACCAAGATGCAAACAGAAGGGCTAGGCAGCAGGTTCCTGGGAACCTTCTTGAAAAAGACAACTGGCGTGGCCCCTGGCCGTTTCTTTGTCCCTCTCTCCATCCTGCTACCTGGGACACAGATGTGATGGCTGGAGCTCTAAGCATCATTCTGGAATATGAGGATGAGGATCACAGCGGGGAGGACTGAGTAGAGCCACCTCATAAGGACACCAGTCATTGGATTTAGGGCCCACCCTAACTGAGGATGATCTCCTCTTAATTAATACACCTGCAAAGACCCTATTTGCAACTAAGGTCACATTCTGAGGTTCTGGGTAAACATGAAGTTTGGGGGACACTGCATAGATGGTGTCCACAGATTTCTCCACTGTGAGGAAGATGTTTTGGGATAGGAATGTCCTGTCCCCCAACAGTCTTTAGCCGAGTGTTTTCAGCGTCAATGAAGTAGTTTTTCCTGAATCAGTTATTACCATTTTAATTGCAGAAGAGTGACTTTACACCCCTCTTTCCTTCTGCACTTACTAATCGTCATTCTGCTGTAAAGGAGAATCTTTTCCCTGAATGCTTTGTGTTGATTCATTTATTGAATGGATTTTAAAATTCCAATGAATATTTTTTCCATTTCAGAAGTTCTGTTCGATTCTTTTTCACATCTGTTTGGGCATCTTAATGTCTCCTGTTTTCTTGCCGTACCTCTATCACATGTCCTGTGTTCTGTGTCTGGGTATCAAGGTTTTTGTGAGTCTGATTCTACTCTTTTTCCTGCAAGTTTCTGGTTGTCTTCTTTCCTTGTGTGTTTGGGTTTTTCTTTTACCATGAGAGGCCCCAGGTTGAGAAGGGAGCCCGAGGCAGTGAGGACCCATGTCTCCCCCTGACGTGACCCTGGATCGTTGGGGTGTCACTGCAGTCACAAGCAGTCGCCGCAGACCCCTGAGCCGACTGCAGTGACTGCTTCTCCGGAGAGGTTTCTCTTTCTCCACCCAGCACCAGCATCCCGCCGCGGAGCTTGTCTCTTTCCCCCACGTGGTGCCAAGCGTGGTCTGAGCTGGGGTGGGGCCTCCTCCTGGGTCCCCTCGCGCCGTGTAGGCTCTGCGCCTGGGGCTGCGGGGAGCCGAGGGTGGTGGGCGCTCCACTGCCTCGTTCATTCTTTTGCTCCCGTCGGTCTTTCCCCTCGTGCCAGGCAGGGGCATGTAGCAAACATGGGATAAAATACTTACTCTGCTTTCAGCGTTATCGGGAGGGTTTTTCTGGGTATCTCATCTGTGGCCCCTCCAGGACAGCGTTTCACGAGTCCTCGTTTATTTAGGCTGCTTCGGCCGTTTACCTCGTACACGATCGTGCACAGTTGTACGCGGCTGTGAGCTGTGTGCTGCCGGGGGCGGCGGGGGTGGGGGTGTCTCTTACTGAGATCTCATTCCGAGCTTTGGGTTTTATTCTAAAGGTTCCACTGACTGTAAGAGGAGCCTTGGCCGAGGTGGGCAGCGCAGCCGAGAGAAGCGGTTGCAGGCCCTGTGGTCACGAGTGTCCCCGGACATTTAGGACATTGAAGGAAAGAGGTTATGATCATTTTAATAATATACTTATTTAACCCAATAGATCCAAAATACTTCTGTTTCAACACACAACAATTGCTAAAAAACTATTAATTTGAGTTTGCATTCTGATTTCTGTGCTAAACCTCTGCAGTCTGGTGTGTTTTGAGCTCCTGGCGACCTGACCTTGGCCGCCGGTTGGGTGCGGGGGCGCGTTGGCCGCGTGGGCGGCAGGGCTCCAGGGCCCCCCATCTGCGGTCGCTGGTTTGGGTCTGAATGTGAAGGAAGGTTGAGGACGGGGAGAGGCCCGCGGGCGGGGGGGCATGAGGGGCTGGGGTGCCCTCCCGGCGCCCCCAGAAGCCGTGCCCTACCCAGTCCTGAGCCCCGGAACCGGCGGCCGGCTCCACCGGGGCCCCCGGGGCCCCCGAGGGACACGGTCGCTTCCAACATACTCGTCACGAGCGGCGAAGAGACGGGAGCTGGGCTCAGATCATGCTGGTCCCGCCGGGGGCCCTCGGCTCCCAGAAAAAGCCCCCGACCCACCCACCCGCAAGCCTGAGTCAGGAAGGATGCCCAAGGTGGCGCCTACCTGCGGGCTGGGCGCCGCGCGGCGCGAGGAGGGCGAGGAGGGCGAGGAGGGCGAGCGGCGGCCCGCGGCCGGCCATGCTCAGCCCGCGGCCAGAGCGCCGCCCGGCTCGGCTCGGAGCGGGTGCGGACGGGAAAGCAGCCCCGCAGAGGAAGGCCGCCCGCGGAGGCCAGCGGGCAATGCAGTGTCCTAGAGGCTTCAGTCCTGCCTTTTTCCGTTTAAGGCGAAGAGGGCAAGACGGAGAAATGAAAGGCCGAGGCCGACAGGGACGGAGCTGGGGCGGCTCCTCGGGAGGAGGTCGGAGGTCGGAGGTCGGGGGTCAGGAGCCGAGGCGTCCCACGGGAACCGGGCCTGCGCCGCGGGGGCGGGGAGACACAGTGGCACATTTCGCCGACAGATAAGGCGGCACAGCGCGGTGGGGGGTAACCCGAACAGAGCGGGGCAGCGACCCCCTGCCCGGGGTGGGGCTGGGGGTTAAGGCAGACCCTCGAGGGCGGGCGCCCTCCAGGCCGGTCCAGCGGGGCTCCTGTGAGGGGCTGAGGAGCCCAGCACCTCCCGGTGAGACCAGCTCTCCTGGGGCACCAAGTGCCAGGGGAAGCGGGCCTGGGGGCCGCTCGGGAAGAGCCTCGCGCAGCGCCACGAGGGGGTAGATACTCTGACCTCCGTCTGAGGGGACAGCAAACTCATCCCCCCTCACCGAGCGGGTCAGCACGAGGCCCCCCGGGGGCGCTCTGCCTCTGTCCCTCTCGGTCTCTGACTCTGGCTCTGGCTCTGTGTCTCTGTCTGTCTGTCTCTCTCCCTCCCTCCGCCGGCAGCCCGCACACCGGGCTTCCCTCCTGTTAAGGGGCCCCTGACGAGCACCCGCACGGTGCCCTCTCTCCCCGCATCCTCTTGGTTTCCTTCGAAGGCTCGTGTAGTGTGTTTTTCCCAGCTGTTTTGTTCTTTCTGACGTGGGCACCTCGGCGACCAGGGCTGAACCCCGTTCTTGTCAGGAGCCCTGCTTCCCGTCCGCATCGTCGGTGAGGACACACCCCCACTCGGTGATGCGCCCCGGGCTCTCCTGATGCAGAGCTACCCCGTCCTGTTTGTAATTCAAGTCCGATGCTCGGGATGACTTTCCCCAGGGCTCTGGTACCTCCATCAGGGTCTCATGGTGGCTGTGAGGATCATTCTAGAACGGAAACATCACCCTCCAGCCCCAAGGGCCGGGGGCTGCACCTGCAGCGGGTGGAGGCCTCCAGGGACCCTGTGTCTGCAGGTCTCCGGCTCTCTAAGCCCGCCCCCTCCCCCTGCCACCCGGCTGCCATACAGCTGCTCTGCCCTCCCCGCTCCAAACGCGGCTCTGTCCCAGGCATGTCTTCACCCTGCCCCTCAGGGACCGCGGGTGCCGATGAGCGGTCCCTCACTCTCGGGAGGGACAGTCAGACCCTGACCGCCACCGCCCCCCGTGGTTCCTCACGGTCGGCTTCCTGCTCACGTCTGTCCCCGGAGGAGACTTTCTAGGGGACATGCAGTGGAGCGGGACCGACTGTGCCCACAGGGCACAGGCCTGGTTCAGGTCCACCTGGAGACGAGCTTTGAGGCCCATGGTCCCAGGGCCCACGGAACCAGCATTGTGCGAACCAGACAAGAGGCCTCCCTACCACGCTGCCCGAATTCCCTCTGGAACCTCACTGAGTCCAGCTCTGTTTCCCAACGGGGAAGGTTCAGCGCCTTGGGCGGTGGGGACCCCTCTGCCCTCCACTCCCAGGTGCCCAGCTGCCCTTGCTCTCTGACCTGTGGGCTCGGCCCTGCTGGTGAGAGATGCCAGCCTGGTGGGAAGAAGGGCTCCCCCAGAGCTCTCTCCGGACCCCAGGCAACCTGTGGGCTGACAGCCCATCCAGGTTTGCTCTGGACAGAGACCCCCGTCCCCAGCACGCAGGGCCTGGCCGTCCGAGGCCTTCTCTGCGGGACGGTTCCCTTTGAGGAGGTCAAGGCGGGACGCGCAGAAACGGACCCTCTGGCTTGACCGTTTCTGGGAAGCCCGTTCGTGTTGATTTTTGCAAACGTGCAGATCTCCTGTTTACGCAACTGCCCAGCCAGTGACCTTGGGAGCTCTCGTACTGGAACTTTGAAAGTTTGCTTAGCCAAGTTACGCAAAATGCAAACGGTACCGGGAAACACAGCACGTCCCGTCTGAGGTGACTGCTTTTTCTAGAAGCATGTCTGCTTTTCCTGGCTGTTTGGCTTGAGGGCCTGGAGCTGGTGCGGCCGGGAGGGCTCGACCTGGGCTGTGACCACTGGAGGAGGGGCGGCCCTCCTGCAGCCCCCCAGCACACACCTCGCTAGCAGGGTAGCAGGGGGGCGGCAGGGGCTAGCCAGAGCTGGGTTCGTGCTCTGGGCTGTGGCCTAGAGGCAGACTCCAGAGCCCCGGCCTGGCGACAGTCACACCCAGGGGCGTGCCCGTGGCTCTGGAGCCCATGTGGCTGGGCCCCCAGGGACGCAGCCGTGAAGCCACGTAGATAGTCGGTCTTTAGGTCAACACTAAAATGTCCCTGCTGACGAGACCTGCTGGGCCCTTCCTTCCCAGGGAGCCTGCCTCTCCTGGGAGGTGACTGGGGGCCAGGAGGGCACGCGTGGGGAAGCCCCACCCGACCCTGGGGAGGGGGGCTGGCCCTGGCGCCCCTGTGCTCCCAGAACCCTGCTGGTTTACTCAGCACTGTTGTGAGCAGCCAGGGGGGCAGCTGGCGGCCTCCAGGACAGAGAAACGCGCTGTGAACAGAAAAGGCCCCTCAGTTTTAAGACTTGGTCTGGGAGCCCTGGCCCATCCTATGTGGGTAGCACTTTCCGAATCCTGAAACCTCCCAGCTGGTGACGGGAAGGCAGGGTCCCAGGTTCCAAATGGACCTTCATTTCCCACTTCGGTGGAGCAAAAACAGAAGCAGGATAAGGAATCAACCCAGCTCTAATCACGGCAGGGAGGGAGGCCGGCTCAGAGCCCCGGTGCTGAGAGGAGGGAGAGGCAGGGGCTGCGAGGGGCAGTGGGGGGCTTCACTGGGGGCGCGGCTCCCCCCTGTCCCCTGTCCCCAGCCCGGCTTTCATGGACTTGTCAATCCACTTGAGGAAGTTGGTGACCTTGGTGTAGACGCCGTACTTCCCCTTCCGCGCGCACCCTTCGCCCCAGCTGACGATGCCAGTGATGAAGTAGGTGTCCCTGAAGCGGGTGACGTGGGGGCCGCCGCTGTCGCCCTGGCAGGCGTCCTCGGGCTGCGCATCGTAGCCGGCGCAGAACATGTTGGAGGTGATGGTGAAGCTGCTGGACAGCTTGCAGGTGGTCCTGTCCACGTAGGGCACCTCCAGCATCTTGAGCGTGGACGACAGGCGGCCCCGCTCGTGCGTGCGCCCGAAGCCGCTGACGACGCCCGTCTTCTGGGTCAGCAGCGTGGCCTCGGCCCAGTCCTTCTCCGGCAGGCAGGCGGGCGCCACGTTCCTGCGGAACTTGATGGGCGTCTTGAGCCGCAGCACCGCGATGTCGAAGTCGTAAGTCTCCTTGACGAACCGGCTGTGCTTCACGGTCACCTCCACCTCGTGTGCCATCTCGTTGCCCTCCTCCTTCTCCGTGTCCCGGTCGCCTGCGGACGGGGACGTGGCCGTCAGCTGGGGGCCGCCAGGCCCTGCACGTCACTGACGCTTTAAAGCAGTCCCGCTTTTTTTCTGCTTAGAGATTGGCACGTGGTCACTAGGAAATGTGAAATACAGGCGACTAGAGCGAGGCCAGTGTGACAGCCTACGGCTTCCCCACTGGGGGCAGCGGCCACCCTCCCCTGGTCTGCCCGCGGGTGGGGCTGGGCACCGGGTCCGGCCTGCTGGACCTGCCCCCAGCCACGGGGCCAAGTGGGCACTGAGCAGAACCCACATGTGCCATGAGTGCCAAATCTCAGAATGAAAAACTAACTCAAAATACCTCAAGAGGACTTTACAAGCCAATTACAGGTCAAACTGACACTACTTTGGCTATACTGGGTAATGAGGGGGGGGTGTTACCGAAATGAGTATCACCTGTGGACTTTAAAACTAGACGACATAAGGTAACTAGGAAGCTAGACATTACAGCCGTGGCTCGGGCACGTGGCTCGCCCTGGACTGTCGTGGAGCAGCTCTAGGGTGTGGTGAGAAGGGGGACGTTAGGAAATAGTCCCCCAGATGCAAATGTGGGGCAGTGGTGGCGGCTGCTCAGACGGCTGGGGGCTCTGGGGGACTTCCCAGAGGAGAGGGCACGGCGGACCCTGCGTGCAGGGGGCAGGGGCGCCCCTCGTCCCCCGGCATCCCTCTCCCCCTCAGGACCTCAGTATTTGAACTAGCTTTTCTGGCCAGCCTGTCAGTCCTAGTGCCTCTGAAACCCGGGGGCCCCGCACGGTGTGAGCGGCACTCACCTACCCTCACTGTGAACCGCTTGGCCTGCAGAAGACAGTGGGCCGCGGTGAGGACGCAGAACTCGCTCAGGATGGTGCCCCCGCAGAAGCCCTCGTTCTCCTCATTGACGAGCAGAGCCTGCGACGGGAGGGCCAGAGGTGCCAGGTGGAGCCTGACTTTGAGACCGTTAGCCCAAGCCTCCTCCCCATCTCCCCACCACAGTGGGCCTGCCCCCCGGGAGGACTCGTGGGGTCTTCGAGCTGGAACGAGGACCAGGCCAGCGCAGCCCCACGCCCACCCCCAGGGGCCGTGCTGCCCAGCGCCGCCCGTTCTTGGAGCGGGCCCACCGTGGACCCCACGGCCCTGCTGAGGGCCCAGCGCTACGGCTGAGGGGCTTCTCCCCACCCAGATCCAGCCCCGACCCGTCTGTATTTCCCGGCTCCGAAAGGCCCCTCAGCAGCTCTATGTGCAGAAGAACTGCTGTCTGTTGTCTCTGGTGTGAATTAGGCCCCAGACCAGGCAGACACCAGGCTCTGGACGAGACACTTGCTACGCTGGGCCTGGGGACGCTTCCACCGTCCGGACCCCCTCCCGCGGCTGCGGGTGCTACCATTCAAGGCCGGTTCCTGGGATCCACATGGCTGCTCCTGACAGGACATGGGGCGGGGAACACTCCACCGGGATGGGGTGCTGACTGGGCGAGTGAGAGCACAGACCCTTCCCCTATTTTCCTTCTCCCCAAAGGGCTGGGCCGGCAGATGCCAAGAGAGCGTTTTCTGCTTTCCCTTCTCTGGGGACTCGCTAAGCAACAGCCATGGGTTGAGAGGGGGCAGGTTAATGAAACTCTCAACAATGTCAAGTTCTAAAAGAACTTTGGAGGACGTTCATGACTGGCATGAAGTCGTGATGTTTTGTTTTTGTTTTTGCATAATCTATCAACTCATAACCCCACTTGTGGGACAAGTGAGGAGGGTCAGTCTTCCTAAGACTTGGGACACTGACCGTCCTTCCTGGAGACGGACATGAGGCAACTGGCCAAGTCTGGGGACCCTCCCGTGAGGCTCTTCCTGTCCACTCCCCGGAGAGCCCCGTGCGAGCCCCTCTCAGAGCCCCGTGTCCGCCCCCGCCCTGTGGGGAGCCGCCCTCCTTTCCCAGTGGGAATTCACACGCTCCACGGGTACCACGTTCCTGGCCCTCTCACGCAGCAACTGGAATTGTGGGGATTTGGGGGGGGCTCACCTCCCTTCCTAGGTCGTGATGCCACACGTGAGAGAAGAGGCCCTGGCGCTTTCAGACCCACACGCACAACACCCAGGCAGCCCTGACCCGCGACACACTCTCCGTGGATGGTGACTAGGTTTTGGCGTGTCCTTGCTCAGGCTCGTGATAATTCAGATAAACGCACACCTGCCTTGTAGCCGGTGGGGGCCAGCTGACGTCATTCCTAAGGGTTGTCGGCAGCTCTGGGAATATTACTTGCAGGAGAAGGCATTTTGGCTTTGGACGCTTAAAGGCCAAGTGAGGGTTCTGGGTAGGCCCCCAGTTAAATCTGACTCAAGTAAATAGCAAATAATTTTCAGTGTGTGTCCCGTGTGATATTTGGGACATGCTCACATTAAAACTTATTTATTGTTTATCTGAAATTCAAATTTAAGTGGAAACCTGTGTTTTTATTTGCTAAGTCTGGCAACTTTAGTCCAAATCAACAACCAAACAGTGAGTTTTTACCTTTGAAAACAGATGGATATACTTTTTGCTAAGGTACCGTCTGCCTCATTAGGACTTGGGTGTTTGGGTAAAAAAAATCTACCAAATTAGAAATGAAACAGGGAGAGCAACTCTTTCCGCCTCCCGTCGAACCAAAGAGCAAGCAGAGGCCTCAGGGGAGCCGTCCTCCGCCTGCGCCCCCCACCCCCCCGCTGCTGCCCGAGCTGGAGCCCCTTCTCTGCCTGGGCGGGAGGGGGGGGCCGGGCAGAGAGGGCAGAGGCCCGGCCTCTTCGACCTCGGCTCCTTCCGCCGCCGCCCACTCAAGTCTGCTGCGGGCCCGCGTGGGCCGGGCGCCCGGCGGGGCAGCCCCCACCCAGCTCACCGGCCGCTGAGCTGCGCGCGGTTACCTGCCAGGGGCACTCCCCGTCTTCGCAGTCCCTCCCGCCCACTATCCGGACCAGGTGGCTCTCGTCCTCCTTGGGGCTGGGCTCTGTCCCGTTGAGGCCCAGCAGGTGGAGGGAGCTCTCGGTGGGGCCCAGGTCTCCGCGGTCGTACTGCTCCGGCACGCCTGCTTCGGGGGCCTCCCCGCTGCCGTGGGTGGCCGACCGCCTGCCGCGTCCCGGGGTGAGCTTCCCGCAGGGGAAGGGCTCTGGAAGAAGAGCAGTCGGGCCTCAGCCTCGCGGAGGCCTCCCTGCAGGGCCCACGCAGGCCACTCCGAGGAGGAGCCCGAGAAGCGGGCCCTGGGGGAGTGGGGCGCCCTGTGTCCTGCTAGGGCTGGGCTGCGGGTGGGAGCCCTGACCTCTGGCCGGCCAGCGTGCAGACGCGTGTAAGGGGCTCTGTGTCTACTGGGACGCCTGTGGAAGTCGGGTGGCTGTGGCTGGACGGAGGACCGTGGGGCTGCGGGGGACACGACTGGTACATGGAGACCAGGATGGCAGACGGGGGGCTGGGGCGCTCAAGCCCCAAAGTTCTCTTAGCCCCGCTGTGTGTTGGAAACATTTCCTAATGAAACGCTGAAGAGAAAGAAGTGTTCTGGGCAGGACGAGTGGCAGGCGGAGCTTTGTCAGGGACAGCTGAAGGATGACAGCGACCCTTACAAGCGCCAAGCAAGGGAGGGGCCAGGAAAGACCGAAAAGCGCCCTTTCGTATCCTTACCAACTAGGCAACCGAGGCAGAGCGGGGGCGAAGCAGAACAGAGGCAGGGGAGCTGGGGCCCGCACATCTGAGGCCGTCCCCCGTGTGTGTTCCTGGTGGAACTTGCCCCGCAGGGCCCGCGGGTGCACTGGGAGTGTGCTCGCTCGCTCGCGGAGGAGAGCTCTTCCCACGCCAGCCGCCTCTGCCTTAACATTTGTGATCACTGCCCCCTTGCAGTTCTGCATCAGCTCGTCCATGACTTAGAACAGAACTTTCTGCACCAGGAAGTAGTTTACCTGATTTTATTTTCAAACATCAAACTTTATTTTAAATTGATCTGTAATTATTCCTGGAATTAAAAAAATTTTGCAAGCATGACAAGCAACAACTTCAATTAAAATATTTTTGGAGGGGCTTCCCTGGTGGCACAGTGGTTGAGAGTCCGCCTGCCAATGCAGGGGACACGGGTTTGTACCCCGGTCAGGGAAGATCCCACATGCCGCGGAGCGGCTGGGCCCGTGAGCCACAGCCGCTGAGCCTGCGCGTCCGGAGCCTGTGCTCCGCAACGGGAGAGGCCACAACAGTGAGAGGCCCGCGTACCGTAAAAAAAAAAAAAAAAAAAAAAAAATCTCATTACCAATAGAAATGTAAATCTCACTGTCCTCTACCTGTTGAGAGATTTAATTTTACACAATTGCCACTGCCCTGGAATATGCCCACCTCTACAGTGGGCCCGGGACTCTGCATTCCTCACCACCCCAGGTAATGCCAAGGCTGCGGGCCAGCTGGGGCCTGCTGGAGGAGGAGCTGGGGTCACCCCAAGAAGGAGCCCGAGTTGAGAGGGGCACGGCCGGCCCCCGCCCCACAGCAGAGGAGTCCCGGTCAGGCAGGACTCCCCATGGGGTGTGAGACGGGGCCTCTCCCACCACCAGGACCCCCAGAACCCAGGCCCTCACTCAGCCCTCCGTGAGCTTCTGGGCCAGATGCATGGCATCTGGCTTTTATCACGGAAGAAATCTTCTGTTAACATCGGGACCCACACAACCCAAAACGGTGCTGGAGGGCCCTGGGTTCCCCTTCTGGCCCCTGCCCCCCCTCCCCGGCTCCTCGGCCGGCCCACGGCTCCGGCCCTTGAAACTCCAGCCTCCCAAGCCCCCGCCCTTCCGAGAGGGACGGGGACGCCATCGTGGCAGCTGCAAAGTGGCCACTTGGGATTCGCTGCAAGCCGGGCACTGGGCAAAGAGACCTCCACGCGTTACCCTCACGCTCCACGTGCCCCCAAGAGAGCTGACAGCACTGGCCCGTTTCTCAGGCGGTTCACAGAAACAGTGGGTCTGTCTCCAAACCACGAGCCCCACCGGGAGCCCAGCCTGCGCCCCTCCTACCTGTGGAGACGCAGGACTTGCCGTCGTCGCCCAGGTCGTACCCGCTGGCGCACGAGCACAGCACCGCGCTCCGCTCCTCCCTGCAGAACTGGTCGCAGCCCCCGTTGTCCAGGCTGCAGAGCTCACGCGTGGCTGCGGAAGAGCCGGGAAGCTGAGGGTGCGGCCCGCCAGGGACGTGCCGTCACTCGCCGGTGCCACGGTGCCCACCAGCCGGCGCCCCGGGCAGGCCCCTCCCCCGCCCACGTGGGGCCCCGGGGGCCAGGGAGCCCACACAAGCCCAGGGAAGGCCTGGAGGCTGGAGGGTCTCAAGTTCAGCCCTAAGAAGGGCGTGGCGGCGCTGGCCAGCGAGGTGGGAGCTCAGGCCGAGCCGAGAGTAGACCACGGCATCCACTCTGAGGCCTCAGTCCCCCGTGGCATAAAGCACCTGGGGTCCATCCCCAGACGGGGGTCTGGCTCCCGTGCGGCGGGAAGGAAGGGTGGTAGCCACGTCCCGGACTCAGGCCGGCTCCCAGTTGGCCGTCGGTCTCCAGCTGTGTGATTTGGGCACGTTATTTAAACCCCACGGCCTGTCGCGTCCCTTGTAAAGGGGTGGAGACCACCCAGCCCCCAGGAGAGCTGTCCAGGTCCCGCGAGGCGCCAGGCACAGGGGCCCTCACCGCTGGACCGTGCCAACGTGCACCGGACATCAGACCCCAGACTCATCAGTCATGCCGCCTGGCAGCTGACTCTACATTTCGCCACTGGGTTTTGATGAAAGACTAGTTACGGGGCAAACATTGAAGAAATTTTAGAAAACATTCCTGACAGCCCCAGCGTTAGCAGAACGGTATTTGGGGAAGCTGCTCTGGACGGTGGATGGAAGGGTGCACGACTGATACTCCCGCTGGGGAAAACTCAGAAGTATCCAATCGAAAAGCATGCTCTGAAGATTAAAGATTAAGAAATTTAAAAAGCTTGAATTTTTCTCCTCAGGGAGAAACTGGCCTAATTCTAACCTAATTTTTATTAAAAGTTAATCACTGTATTAGGAAAACTCAGTGATTTTTCCATGCAGAATTAATTGTACCAAATGTTTATATAATAATGTTATATATTTGGACAATCCCGATCATTCAGCACTGACATTCGCACGAATTTCCAGGATCCTGACAAGCAGGAGAAACATCCTCCTCCGAGGAAAGAAACGTCGGTTCTCGTTTCCAGGTGAAGGGGCCCCACCCTTCGGGAACGTTCGTTCCACAGCCGCTCCTCAGAGCGGCAGAGGAGTGCCCAGTATCCCGTCCTCCACACTGGGGACTCTGACTCGTGTTCCACTGCCTGCAGCGGCACAGCCTCACGGAGCACAGGCTGAAGCCCACGTGACCGGAGACGGTTTCCCTGGGCCTCTAGCTTCTTCCCGCATTCCCACCTGGCCTCGGCAGGGGGCTCTGACCTGAAGGTCCACCAAGAAGAGGAACTCACGTAATTCACAGTTTTGGCCTTCAAATCCTTCCAAACAGGTGCACGTGTATTCCCCGAGGCCATCTTTACATATGCCCTGATTCAGGCAAGGACGGCTTTCACACTGGTCACCATCTGCGCAGAAAACGTTTGGAAACCACAGCTTGCAGGCAATTCCCCTCATCGTGGAAACGATTTTGCTGGTTGATTCTGGCGCCCAGTTCTCAGCTAACTTGAATGAACCTGGGATTCTTCCTGTTTTCCTGTAAACAAGCTGTCCTGTCTGGACTTCGTTACCACTGCCCCCCCCCGCCACCCCCCGCCCCAGCTTTGTGGCTACGTGCACGTGATGCCTCTATCTAGCTGGATTGCTGACTGAGTTTTCCAATTTTTGCTGAGACCTCTGACCGTGTTTTTACAATCACTGACAACTTTTTTCCATCACGGAGCGGAGCCCTGTGCTGGTGACCACATGGGGTCAGCTGGAAGGAGGGAGGATAAGTGATTGCTGGACACTTGTTTCTGGGCTGGGCATCGACAAGGCGGCTCCTATTTCCAATGGTCTGGGTGTGAAAGGAGAAGGAAAAGTTCCTGTGCAGCACGGGGCTCCACATTGCTTGGGCATTTGTACAATACGATTTAGAGACAGGTCCAGTTGTCACTTTGAGAAACCTGAATACTATTACCAGAATGAAAACATTAGTTATGATAAATACCATTTTAGACGCTATAAGCATTAAATCAACGTGGTTACCTTATGAGAGGACCCAGTGTTTCAGACTCTTATGTTCTGTTTCTACCTAGTATACTTGGGTTTAAAAAAATTATCATGGAATTTGGTATCCTCAAATGGGAATGAACCGATTTAAATGTATATAAGTAACAAAACTAGAATTAGTATAAAGCTACTATAAAAACTATTTTACGATCACTATTATGGAAACACTCAGAGGGGAAAAGTCTTAGATAAGTAAAACTTAAACAGGAGCAGAAAGGAAATTCAGGAAAATCTTCAAAGTTTGAATACAATCTCTCCCGATTTAAATACCCCGATGAACCCCTCTCACTCAAGACTGAAACAGAAAACATCTCACCTTTGTATATATTCCAGAATTCATTCTAAAAGGGAAAAAAATTTAAATGCATTATGGAAAGAGACATTTTACACCAATAACAGCGACAATCTAGTAACTCAAGCGAATAGGCTGTTTCCCAGACAGAGGTCCTTTTCTGGAACAAAATGCCCTAGAACTATTCAACCTGAAGGGGAGACGTTTTCAGATCCCCTGCATTTGTAAAGCTGTGGCTTCATTCATCTTTTTTTTAATACACTACATGTTTGTGTAATAAATGATCATACCGCAATACGGCCTAGCGTCCATTTTCTTGCCTGCTCACACAGTTGAACATGGCATCTGGGAAACATTTTGTAATATTAAATGTACTTTTCTAACTTTCATCCTAGCAAAATCACTAACGATATGACCACAATCAAGATTTTCACATTATTTGCTTCAACTGTTAAGTAATTCGAAATTGGTACTTTTCTTGAACCACAGAAGTTTCTATATAGGTTTTATTTGTTTGTTTTTCACTAATCTCAGTTTGGAGAAACTGTGCTGAGACAACAGCAACTGAAGTAAAATCTCTAAAGTGATTGCTTAGATTCAGAAGCAAACTGTACCCTTTATGCATCACATGCAAACACTGTAACAAATTCATAATGACAAATACTTGTAATTCTAAGACAGAATGTTTAAATTTCATCATATACAACATTATCATATAATTTTTTACTATCTCTTAAATCAATACCTATATCCAAGCTTTTATATGAAGAATCAGTGTTATACTTCACACATATTACATCTAGACCTACATGTATATCAATTTAAGATTAACATGAATCATTTAATATTACAAAATGTTTCCCAGATGCCATGCTCGATCATCTTAATTGCACAACTTTGTTAAATATTGAAAATTTATTTTCAAATTAATTACCAAGAAACGGATTGTACCAAAAATGGTTTGCTCTATTTGCTACCCCCAAGCCAATCAATAAGTGGTTTTACATTAAGATACCTGGGTCAAGATTCAAAACACGATCAGATGCTTGGAGAATAATCATTATGATACTTGAAAAAAAAGATAATTGGTAATTAGCTTAAAATAGGGCATCAAGAGCCTATGTAACACTGAAAAGAAATGTTCGTAGTCTTAAAACAATTTTTTTCTATCTATAGTAGGTTAATTAGTGTCTCCCCTACTCCCCGGCCCCAACTTAGGTGCAACCTCAGAATCTGACCTTAATGGAAAGAGGGTCTTTGCAGATGTAATTAAGTTATGGATCGAGAACAGCTCGTACTGGATTAGAGTGGACCCCCAATCAATGAGAGTGTCCTTATAAGAGACATAAAATATCACACAGGCCACACAGAGAGAAGGCTGTGTGAAGGTGCAGGCAGAGAGTGGAGTGATGTATCTACCGGCCAAGGAACAGCAAGGGCTGCTGGTCGCCCCCAGAAGCTGGGCGAGAGGATGGAACAGATCCTCCCTCAGACCTTCCAGAAGGAACCAAGCCTGGTGACACTTTGGTTTCGACTTGTGGTCTCCAGAACTGTGAGAGAGTAAATTTCTGTTGTTTTAAGACACCCAATTTGGGGTGCTTTGTTACAGAAGGCCTAAGAAATGACTACACTTTTAAATTTTTTATTTAAAAATTTATCGCACAGTAAAACTTTTTTTGGTGTACAATTCTATAAAAGCCAACACATGTATAGATTTGTATAATCACCGCCACAACCGAGACGCAGAACAGCTCCATCTCCCCCAACCTTGCCAGCCACTGGCCACCCCCGCTCCGAACGCCCAGCACGAGTCTGCTCTGCGTCACTACAGTCATGACTTCTTGAGAATGTCCTGTAAATGGACTCATACGTGATATAACCTTGTGAAACTAGCTTCCTTCACTCAGCATAGTGCCTCTGAAACTGAAATTCATTCGAGTTACTGTGCATGTCGATGTTTGTGCTCTTTTACTGATGAGCAGTGTTCCACTGTGTGGCGTACCACGCTGTTTATCCATTCACCCAACAAAGGACATCTGTACTATTTCTAGTTTTCGGCAATTATGAATAGAGTTGCTATAAACATTTATGTACAGGTTTTGTTGAAAAAGTCTTCAATTCTCTACAGTAAATACCCAAGAATGGGATTGCTGAGTCACATGGTAACTTTATAAGAAACTGTCAAACTGGTTTTCAGACTGGCTGTACCGTTTTGCGTGCCCACAGCAGTGTATGAGCTGTGGTCGCTCCACATCTTCACCAGCACTTGGTTTTTATTCTAGGTGTGTAGTGGCATCTCATTGTGTTTTGTTTTGTTCTTTTTTGGGGGGGGGGGGCGCACCTTGCTGCACGTGGGACCTCAGTTCCCTGGCCAGGGATCGAACTCATGCCCCCTGCAGTGGAAGCATGGAGTCTTAACCACTGGACCACCAGGGAAGTCCCTCATCGTGGTTTTAATCTGCATTTCTGTAATGGCTAATAATGTTGAATATCTTCTCGCATGCTTATTTGCCATCCATGTATCCTCTTTGGTGAAGTGTCTGTTCAAATCTTTTGCTCACTGTATTTAATTGGGTTGTTTATTTTCTTCTGTTGACTTGTGAGAGTTCTTTATATTCTGACCACAAAACTTTTGGCAGATATGTGATTTGCAAATATTTTCTGAGTCAATAGCTTGTATTTTCATTCTCTTAATGTTTTTCACAGAGCAAAAGTTTTAAATTTAGAATAAGTCTAATTTATCTATATACTTTTTATGGATTATGCTTTTGGTGTCATGTCTAAGAATTTTTGCCTAACTTAACTTTGTGTCATGAAAATTTTCTCCTAAAAGTTTCCTGTTTTATCTTTAGAGCTATATGGTCCATTTTGAGATATTTGTATAGTTGTGAAGTTTAGGTCAAAGCTGACCTTTTTCTGCATATAGATGTAGAATTATTCCAATACCATTTATTGAAAAAGAGAATTCTTTTTCTATTGAAATGCTTATGCACCTTTGTCAAAATCAATTGGCCAAGGACTTCCCCAGTGGTCCAGTGGGTAAGACTCTGTGCTCCCAATGCAGGGGGCTCAGGTTTGATCCCTGGTAGGGGAACTACATCCCGCATGCATGCCACAACTAAAGATCCTGCATGCATACCACAACTAAAGATCCCGCATGTGGCAATGAAGATCCCGCGTGCTGCAATAAGACCCGGCACAGCCTAAATAAATAAATATTAAAAAAAAATCAACTGGCCATATTTGCATGGGTCTATTTATGGACTTTCTATTCTGTTCTTTTGATCTATGTGTTTCTCCCTTTACCAACAGCACACATCAGTATCGCTACGATTTTATTTATTTATTTATTTATGGCTGCGTTGGGTCTTCATTGCTGTGCATGGAATTTCTCTAGTTGTGGCGAGCAGGGGCCACTCTTCATTGAGGTGCATGGGCTTCTCACTGCAGTGGCTTCTCTTGTTGCGGAGCATGGACTCTAGGCACGCAGGCTAGTTGCAGCACTTGGGCTCAGTAGTTGTGGTGCACGGGCTTAGTTGCTCCACGGCATGTGGGATCATCTGGGACCAGGGATTGAACCTGTGTCCCCTGCACTGGCAGGCGGACTCTTAACCACTGCGCCACCAAGCAAGTCCCTTATCTCTGTGATTAATGTAGATTCACAGTAAGTCTTTAAATCAGGCAGTGTGATTCCTCCAATTTTATCTTCTTTCTCAAAATTGTTTTAGCTATTCTAATTCCTTTGTTTTTCCATATTACAAATATTGAATCAACTTGTCTTTATCTGATGGAAGTTTGGCACTGCATTAAATCTATATATCAAATAGGGAAGAGTCAATATTTTAATATGTTAAGTCTTTCAAACAATGAACGTTCTATGTCTATTTATGTAGGTCCTCTTCCTTTCGTTAGCATTTTGCAGATTTCAGCATACAGGTCGTGCACATGTTCTATTAGATTTACACATAGATATTTTTCTTTGGAGCAACAGTAAGTGGCATTAATATTTTTGTTTGTTTCTAACTGCACATTACTACTACACAGAAATACAATTAATATTTGTGTGCTGACCTTGTATTCTGTGACCTTGCTAGACACATACATTTTAGGAGTATTTTTTCCAGATTCCATGGGATTTTCTATGTAGATAATCATGTTACTTGCAAATAGGGAGTTTTATTTCTTTATCTTGGCTTATTGTTAAACCTTCCTCATGGCTAGGGTTTCCAGTACAATGCTGAATTGGGTGTATTAGAAATGGACATCCTTGCCTTTTTCCCAGTATTAGAGGGCAAGCATTCAGTTTTCACCATGATATCAGCTGTAGGTTCCTTGTTAATAATCTTTATCATGTTGAAGAAGTTCCCTTTAAATTGTAGTTTGCTGAAAGGTTTTTTTTAAATAATTGTTTTATTTACTTATTTAAAAATATTTATTTTTGGCTGCTCTGGGTCTTCGTTGCGGCATGCGGGAGCTTTTAGTTGCAGCATGCGTGCAGGATCTCATAACCCTACCAGGGATCAAACCCCTGCCCCCTGCATTGGGAGCACAGAGTCTTACTCACTGGACCACCAGGGAAATCACTGAAAGGTTTTTTTTATCATGAATGGATGTTGAATCTTTTCAGGTGCTTTTTCTCTATCAGTTGATATGATTATGTGGATTTTTCTTCTTTAAACTGGTGGATTACACTATTGATTTTCAAATACTGAGCCAGCCTTGTGTACCCCAGATAAACCCACTTGGTCATTGTGTATTCTTCTTTTTTTTTTTTTTTTAACATATATTGCTTTATTCAATTTGCTAATAATTTGTTGAGAATATTTATAAGAGGTTCATGAGAAATGTTGTTATATAGCTTTCTTTCTTTCTACCTTCCTCCCTCCCTCCTTTGCTCTTTTTCTCTTTCTTCTGTTTTTGTGGGTTTTGGCATCAGGGTAATGCCGATAGAAAACAAACTTACAAGTGTTCCCTTTTCGTTTCTAGAAGAGATTACACAGAATTGGTGTTATTTCTTCTATAAATGTTTGATAAACCTCACCAGTGACACAGTCTGGACCTGGACATTTCCTTTACAGAAGGTTTTTAACTAAGAAGTTGAATTTGCAGATATCTCTGTCGTACTACGTGTTTTGATAGTTCATGGTTTTGAGGAATTGGTCCATTTCATCCAAATTGTAAAATTCCATCCAAATTTGTGCATGGAGTTGTTCATAGTATTCTCTTATTATCCTTTTAACATATGCAGAGTCTGTAGTAATATCTCTTCTTTCATTCCTGATACAATTCATGTGCTCTTTTTTGTCAATCTTGTTAAATCTTATCAGTTTTACTGATTTTCTCTATTATTTCAAATTATTTCTTCACTTTTATTGATTTCTCCTCTTTTGGGTTTATTTTGCCTTTTTGTGTGTGTGTGTCTTAAGGTGGAAGCTTAGATTATCAATTTGAAAACTTCTTTTCCTATAAAAACATTTCATGCTATAAATTTCCCGATAAGCACTGTTTAGCTGCATCCCACAGATTTTGTATGTTATGTATTCATTTTTGTTCAGCTGAGAGTATTTTCTTTTCTTTTTTCAAAAAATTTATTTATATATATTTTTATTTTTGGCTGTGTCGGGTCTTACTTGCGGCGTGCGGGATCCTTGTCACAGCACGCGGGATCTTTTGTTGTGGTGCACGGGCTTCTCTCTAGTTGTGTCATGTGGGTTTTCTCTCTCTAGTTGTGGCGCACGGGCTCCAGAGCATGTGGGCTCTGTAGTTTATAGCACGTGGGCTCTCTAGTTGAGGCGCATGGGCTCAGTAGTTGAGGCGCATGGGCTTAGCTGGCCCAGAGCATGGGGACCTTAGTTCCCCAACCAGGGATCGAACCCACGTCCCCTGCACTGGAAGGTGGATTCTTTACCACTGCACCACCAGGGAAGTCCTGAAAGTATTTTCTAGCTTCCCTTGAGACTTCTTCTTTGACACGTGAATTATTTAGAGAATTCCCTGGCAGTCTGGTGGTTAGGACTCTGAACTTTCACTGCTGAGTGCGTGGGTTCAAGCCCTGTTTGGGGACCTAAGATCCCACAAGCTGTGCAGCATGGCCAAAACAAACAAACAACTTAGCTCTTTAAAATTATAAGTATGGTAGTTCTAAGGAAGTAAGGCAGAGTGTTTGGGAAATGATGCTGAGGAAAAAGGCAGAACATGAACTTGGCACTACAATTATTTTTATAATCTAAAAAACTGTTAAGTGTATGTGAATTAAAGGAACAGCTAAAAATAAAAACAGTTCCTGAAATTATGAATAACTTTTTAAAAAAGAGAAATCGTTCACTTGGTAACAAGGAGTAAAAATGAATTCTTAATTCCTCTTCTCTCTTCTGGTGGTTGAAATGAACCATGGTAGTCAAATGGATAGCAACACAAGAATTTCCTTGCAGACCTTGACCTTTTGCAGGAATGCAAAGATGTCTGAGTCATACAACTTACCAATTATTATTTTCTAGACAGAAGTGCCAACTATTGTGCTTTTCAATGTATCAGTGGTTGCCACATTCTCCTTACCTTCAGGTTTCATGGCAGGAAACAGAAGTACCTCCTTGATGTTACCGTAGGCTGTGAGAAACACGGTGATGCAGCCAATGTCCATGCCACAGCCAGGTGGGGGCAGCCTGGATTCCAGGCGGTACAGAAGTTTTCATCTATGAACATCATCCTCGTTGGTGGCTCTGGCCTGTTGCTTAAAAGCCTCTGGCTGCTGTATGGGACTATTTAACCCAGTGTAAGCACTGCACACTTCCCTCCTCATGACAAGTAACTCAACCTGCTCAGTGAGACCCAGAGCAGTCTGTCTGGCCGTTATCTGTGGGCGATCACCGATGAGTGGGTCGCTGCTGCAAGCCACTTTCAGAGACTCTGACAAGCTCAGCAAGGAGTCTACCTGTGGTCTGAGGCGGAGGACATTCAGCAGTTTTTGCGACACAGATGTGATCAATAATTTTTTCGGTCTCTTCTGTTCTGAAGAGGTTAGTTTCCGGCAGCTTCACTCCCAGGTTTTTCTTGAGCCCTTCTATTGTGCTCATTCTCCAGAAGGGTGGGGTGGAGTCCATCTCATGGGTTTGGCCTGCTGGGCTGACTGGATGGTGGGTGGTCTTGTAACTGCCCATAACATGTTCAGCATCCCTGATATGATATCCATGATTTCACGAGATCATAATCGGCCAGGTAAAACTCACGAGTGGTGAGTTCGAGTCAAACCGTCTGGAACTGGCATCCAACATCACAAATGCAGTCAATGCCACCAACTACCAGCATCTTACAGTTGGAGTTCTGCAGCAGTTCTTACACGTGGTTCATGTCCAAGTTGCCGTGCTAGGTGATGGAAAGCTTGGTCACAGCTCCCCGTGAAGCGGCATTCAGCATGGGAAGTTCATCTAGGAACCCCAACTCTTCCAAGAAACTTATTCTACACGTGATCATCTTGGCGTGTGGGATACACTTCTTCCTCACAAAGTCACTCTGGCTGGAGTCAGAATCTCCGATGATACCGCCTTTCCTCACCTTTCGGCCAAAGGGGGATGAGGTGCCCATGGAAGCAAGAAGACGGTAATGCGAGTCTGTGGAGCTGAGGGACTCTGGGCTCTGCTCCTCGGTTTTCCCAGGCTTCTCTGGACTCCACAAGGCAGTCTGCTATAGACTTGAGTAAATTCTTCTTCCGACTTAACACTTCGCCACTCAGCCATGACTTGCAACTGGACCTGTCCTCCAAGGGCACAGCTCTTCTGCCACCTTTAAGGTGAGCCAGGCCGGTGGCGTCCACGCTGCCGCGAGCAGGCGGGAGTCTACACGAGCCTGTGTGGCACGGGTCCCCCAGGGCCCAGACTCCGCTGGACGCTCCACTGCGGGCCTGTGGTGTGGATGGGCCCGCTGTCCGAGGTGTGGACAGGTCCGCCATCTGCGGCCAGGCTGTCTCTCGTGGGCTCCTGCTTGGCCTCCTTCTCCGCCACTTTCTCCTCAGCCTTCAGGCGTCTTCAGCTCTCGGTTGCTCAGTTTTGGCTCGCGGCCGTCCACCTCCACCTCGGCCCTGCACCGCAGCCAAGCCGCCCCACGGCCTGACGCAAAACGCCACACGACAGCACGACGCGAGGTGGCTAACGGACCTCAGAGACTTCCGGGGCAGCATCGGAGGCCCCACCTCTTCCGGGGGAGGGGCGGGTGCTTTCGCGCCGCCGCCGCCGCCGCCGCCGCCGCCGCGCAGGCACGGAACGGGGCCTCGACGCCGCGTTCGTCCTGCGCCTGCGCACCGACCCACCCTGCGGTCTCAGGACCAGAACCCGTTGGGGAGTATGGCGGCGGCTGAGTGTCTGGGCGAAAAGCCGGGGCCTGGGGTCCTTGTGCACTGCCGAGGCCGACAGCGCGTTCTTAGATAAACATTTTGAGTTTTAAGGTGGACCTGACAGCGCTTCAGAAGCCCCCACAGCCCTGTAAGTGCGTCCTGGCCGCGCCGCCCCTTACCGTCTTCTCCGTGTCTTCGAAGACCTCGCGGGCCTCCTCATACGAGCAGGCCTCCTCTAGGCACTCCCTTTCCAGGTTTCCCTTCTTCACCTCCTCCCAAAACGAGTTGGCCCTGCGGACTCTCTGCAGGACGCTGTGGGCCTGGTCCCGGGGCAGGAACACTGTGGTGGGGAACGCGGCTGTCACGTGCTCGCCCACATGCGGTCCCGTCCCCGGGCCACCCCCGCCCCCGCGAGTGACGGGTCAGACGCCTGCCCTGGGCCTGCGCGCCCACCACTGACCTGCCCTGTCCTGCATGCGCACACCCGGCCCCGCGCTGAGACCCGAGCCCTCCTTCTGGAACTCGCCCTTCGGTCCCTCTTGCCTCCCCCAGCCCTCCACTCCGTTCTGTGGCTCAGCTGTTCCCCTCCGCGCCCCCTCCCCACCCTTCAAGGTCTCAGCTCTGCGTTAGGTGGGGAGGTGACACGGTTTTGCACGATCTACAATTAGAAGTATGATTTGTTTCAAGTCCCAGGACACACGTACACAAGAGTAAAACAAAAGTTTCAAGAAATAGTGCTTACTATTATTTTCTACAAAATAGTACTTGTGACAAAATTTTCTACTTCTGTCCTGTTTCATTAAAAAAAAAAGCCCACTAAATTGACCTGCCAGTTCAAGTGTGCTGGCTCAGAGATCTCCCCCATCAGGGATCTCTCCCCTCTCCCCTCAGTAGTCCCTTCCGAGCTGCCTGGGTCTCCCCGGTCTCACCCACTCCTCTTCCCCTTTTCACTGTGCTGTGGGAGGCCCTCAGGTCCTTTTCTTGGCGCTCTGCCCTGCTCTCTGCCTCTTTTCTGCTGGGGAATTGAGAGTCTCACCATAAGGAAGATGACTCTCCAAGTTGGTATTTCTAGTCCCAACTTCCATCGTGAGCTCTGTGTTTTCAGCTCTCTCACAGCGATGGATGTCTGCCCTCACATCAGAGCTCCAGACTCCCCATGTCCGAAACTAAAAAACAGGGCTGCGGAATCGAACTGTCTTGAGTGGCAAATGCATCTTGGTCACCTACTGCTGAATACTGGCAAGTGGGAACTAGATACCTCCTTCTTAGGGTTGTTTTAAAGAGTGTCTAGAGCTCCGAGTGTGCACTCGATCCTACCTCAAATTACCTTCCCTTCCAAATTCCCCATTTCTTTTAGTGACACCTGTGTTTTCCCGGCAAGGCCAGGCCACGTTTGTTCTGTGTGGGCCCATCCTCCATTACTCCAAACATCTGCTCCTCCAGGGACCGCTTGCTTTGAAATACAAGCCACACACCCATTCCTCCCCTCCCTCCTTCCCCTACCTGGTCCCCCCCCCCCCCCCGTTTGGTTTGTTTCTCTTTCTCACTTTTCACCCTTTCCTCCTCCCACGCGCCTGGGCCCCTGAACTTCCACGTCACCCAGAGTGCAAACATGCAGACAGGCCCCCGGGGCTGCCTCCACTCTGCTCTGTCCTTTCTGGCTTCCTCTCTTGGACAGGTCTGGAGTCCCAGAAAGCCTAGAGCCCCCTGGCGGAACCAGCCTGTGGGTGGTGGCACTGGCTGTCATCCTCTTCCCTGCCATGGAAGCTCCTCTCTGCCTGTGACCCCCTAGCCTCTGTGCTCGCAGTTTGCTCCGGCAGAGGAAGGGGGCTTCTCTCTGTCTCTGCCACTGCCCCCCTCCCCCTCCCTCCATCTCCCTCCGTCTCTGTCTCTGTCTCTCTCCCTCCTTCTCTGCCCATGTTTCTGTCTTTGTGATCTGTGGTCTGCTGTCTGACTCTCCACCCACAGGGAGGCACACCTGGCCCTAAGATACGCCTGGCTGGAACTACCCCGCCAGGCTCTTGTGCCAGCCTCCCACAGGGGATGGGCACCCACTCTCCACACTGTGGAAGTTCAGGGGCATCGCCCTGACCCCTCACCCTCTTCCTCCCCAGGGCCACCCCTGCAGTCTGCAGGGTGAGGGGCACTTACCACTTGCCCCCGGCAGCAGGAGGCCAGCCAGGGAGGCGCCGAGAAGGAAGAGGCACAGCCCGCCCGCCATGGTGCGGCCGAGGACAGCGCTCGTCCCCGCCGTGACAGGCCTCTGGAGCAAGGTTCACTCCCCCTGGCCGGAGGGTGGCTGGGTGTCCTGCTGTTTATCTCAGCCTCCTGATTGGAGCCTGGGCCTGCCCGGTGGCAGGGGAGGCGGGGGGAGGGTAGGGGCAGGCGACCGCACTGAGGGCATGGTCCGCCTGGCCTGTGTAGCGTGGGAGGTCCTGGCCCAACGGTCCTTGTCAGGAACCGTGTCCGGGGGGCCTGCTGTGGGCACAGGAGCTCTTTGTTCTGAGAGAGAAAAAACGTCATTGTATAGTTTCAGACGTTTATGTTAGCTCTGTTTTTGTTCTCACAACCACGATAAAAGCCAAGTTATCATTTGCCCATCTTTTCTCTAGGACAGGTTTAGAGAGAGGTGGAGCGTTAGTCCGTGGCCGTGTGTGGTGGACGCGCGGTTAGGACCCGGGGCGTTCTGCCCACGCTGGGTTAAGAATCCGCCTGCCAATGCAGGGGACATGGGTTCGAGCCCTGGTCCGGGAAGATCCCACAGGCCACGGAGCAACTAAGCCCGTGCGCCACAACTACTGAGCCTGCGCTCTAGAGCCCGTGAGCCACAACTACTGAGCCGGTGTGCCACAACTACTGAGCCTGCACTCTAGAGCCCGTGAGCCACAACTACTGAGCCACGAGCCACAACTACTGAGCCTGCACTCTGGAGCCCGTGAACCACAACAACAGCCCACGTGCCGCAACTACTGAAGCTCGTGCGCCTAGAGCCCATGCTCTGCAACAAGAGAAGCCACCGCAGTGAGAAGCCCACGCACCGCAACGAAGAGTAGCCCCCGCTCGGCTCAACTAGAGAAAGCCTGCGCGCAGCAACGAAGACCCAATGCAGCCAAAAATAAATAAATTTATAAAAAGAAAAGAAAAGATCCGGAAGGATATTCAGCACAGTGAGTGGAGGATGCTAACAGTTTATCTGCAATGAAGATGAAACGCTTGAGTGAGAGACGAACGTGTGGGGAAGCGGCACCGTCACCACGGGTGGACACGTCACCGGGGGTGGACACTCGCGCCCCTGCTGCTGGCCTGGCGCACCCAGCCCCCGCGTGCTCTGCCCAGTGTGCCACCTTCTGTCGTTACCCCCCCCCCCCGCCCCGTCTGCCTCTTTGACACTCAGTCTCTCTTTCTGTCCAGCTGCTCAGAATCTCCCTCAGGTTTCTCTCTGTCTCTCCATCCCTCAGTCTCTGTCTGTCAGTCTCCCTGTCTCCCTCTCTGTGTCTCTCTGTCTCTCCGTCTCTGTTTCCGCTTCCCCCTCCCCCGCCCCAAGAACCACAGGAGAATTTCCGGCTTTGGCGCGGGAAGACCGGGCACACACGGCGGCTTTATTTGCGGGGCGGGTGCTAGGGCAGCAGCGGGGCCCGGACGAGGCCCCCCGAGGGTGGTGGGGAGACCATGAGACGGCGGAGCCAGGCCGTGTACTGGGAGACCCGGGTGTAGACGCCGAAGTGGCCGGCGGCTGCGCAGCCCTCGCCCCAGCTGACGACACCCGTCAGGTACCAGGTGCCCTGGAAGTGGGTGGCGTGCGGGCCCCCGCTGTCCCCCTTGCAGGCGTCCTTGCTGCCGTCCGTGTAGCCGGCGCAGAACATGTTGTCAGTGATGACGGGGCCGCCGGGCCTCCGGCGCGACAGCTGCCGGCAGTCCTGGGTCAGGAGCCGGGGCACGTGCACGGCCATGAGCCGGAGGGCCGTGGCGCCGCGCTCCAGGAGCTGGCCCCAGCCGCTGACGGCCGAGAAGCGCACAAAGGCCAGCGTCCGCTCTGCGAAGGCCCGCTCGGGCAGGCAGAGGGGCGCCACGTGGTCGCCGAGGGCCACGGGCCGCGCCAGGCGCAGCAGGGCCAGGTCGTGGTCCGTCTTGCCCCGGACGTACTTGTCGGGAATGATGACCTGCGCCACCTGCCTCTCCTGCTCATCACCTTCGTCCTGGCTGAGGTCGTGCTCGCCTGCGGCGGGGGCGGGGGCGGACCGTCCACTCACTCCCCGCCTCGCCTCCCGGGCCACTGTCTCCTGTCGGGCAGGAGGGGCCCCGCGTCCCCCACCCCCGGTGGGCGAGCAGCCTCCTGGGGCTGCCGGGGGGTCAGTGTGGGTGTGAGTCGGGGCGGATATGGCCCCGAGGTGCTGGAGGCAGGTGAGGGGGTCGGGCGGGCAGCCGTGGCTGGGTGAGGAGAGGGTGCCCCGTTCCCCTGGTTCTTCCAGACGGGGCCTGGCCCTCCTGGGGTCCTCGTCATCCCCTAAGCCCACCGGGCAGCGCAGCCTTGGGTGGGGCACCCCTTCGGGGACCTTGGCGGGAGCAGCATCACCCCAGGGCCGCATCTGGGTGGCAGAGAGGCTGAGGGGGTGGCCACAGCGGCGCTGTGGGTATGGGGTCTGCCCAGACGCTGCCACTTCTCTTTGTGGGGAAGGTCACTGGTCGTGGAAGCCCCAAATCTTGGCCCCGCGGTTTATCATTCAAGGATCGTCTCCCGGCAGAAGGAGGCGCCACGCAACCTACCCAGCACCACTGTCAGGTTCCTCCAGCTTCTGAGTCTGTCGAAACAGTGGGCTGCGGAGACCACCCAGACGGTGTCGAGCAGGGAGCCCCCGCACAGCAGCGCCCCATTCAGCTTCAGCATGGCCTGACAAGGGCACAGCAGATGCTGGAAGCTCGCGTTCCCGTCGTGGCTGCCTGGGGGGGCCCCCCTTTCCCGTGCACCCCGGATGGGGGCTGCCCCCCTTTCCCGTGCACCCCGGATGGGGGGCCCCCCTTTCCCGTGCACCCCGGATGGGGGCTGCTTTACAGGCCGTTTCCATCCAGCTAAGGGAGTGGCCAGACGGTGGGCCCGCCGGGGCTGGACTGCTCTGTGCATGCCCGGGATCGTCACCCACGTTCGACCCAGTGCTCCTGGAGCCTTACCTGCCAGGGGCACTCCCCTTTGGGGCAGACGTGGCCACCCACGATTCGGCCTTGGGGGTTGCTGTCGTTTCTTTTTTGCAGAACAGGTATTTTTCCGCACGGATATTCAACTGTGTAAAACAAATCCAGCAAGACGTGGGGATGTGTGGGGTGCTGGTGAGAAAGGCCAGGGGCCCTGCGGACGGGCGGCTGCGCCTCTGGTCCCGCCCGGGGCTGCGGCAGGCCCTTGCGGGAGCTGCCGGGGAAGCAGATGGCCCAGGGTCCTGGAGACTGGGTCCCGCGCATTTTCCAAGGGGGGAAGACGTGCTGCTTGAGGTCACTAAAGGTGTAAAGGATAAGCTGTGCAAGGTGACCGGCATCTCGGACAATCGGGCTGCTCTTCTGACCGGCTCTAAGTTTTCCTTCCTGCTCCAGGAAAGCCCCAGGCCAGAAAAGAAAGCCTTTAGAGGCGGCAGCTGAGTTTCAGGCTTCCTAGACAAGGCTGGGTCCATCCACCTCCGGAGAGACGCAGGGCTGGGGGTGGGCTCAGCTTTGGGGGCTGCAGCCCCGTCGCCTTTAGGCTGGTTTGGAGACGTTTTCCATTTTCCCAGAAGTGCTTGCCGTTGAAGAGACTTGGAATCCAGAACCGTGCTGCCGTCAGTACAGACACTGGGTGTGGTGCTGCGCGGGGAGCGGGGGTGGGCAGCGAGCGCCGCCTTCTGCACCTCCCCCCGGCTCCGGGGCTCCGCCCCGCCCACCGTGGCCCCTCCCTGCTCTGGGGGCGGGGCGGCCGCCTCCACCCCAGCTTCCCCGCTGCCGCGACGCGCAGAGCGCGCCGGCAGTGCCTGGTAGATGCTCAGTGATGCTGTGCTTCCCCGCACCCCATCTTGTAGCCAACGGGGGGACGTGTATCAGGACAATGAAACCACCAGCCCTAGACCTGGTACCCGAGGACCTGTTACCTGTGGCCGTGCAGGACACCCCGTCCGCCTGGAGCGCGTACCCCTCGTGGCACCAGCAGGTGCGCCCAGCCTCCGCGTCATCCCTGCAGTACTGCTCACAGCCACCGTTGTCATTCGGGCAGATCAGCTGGCTCTTCTTGTCTGAGGGCAGAGGGCGTGGCCGACAGGGGGCCCCCGGTCAGGGCAAGCAGGCCTGGGCCAGGGGCTGTGTTCTGCACGAAGGTGGCGCCCAGCTTCCGGCTCCAGGGACAGCCTGGCACCAGCCCACTCCGCAGACTGACCCAGAAGGGCACGACCTGGAGTTTGGGGCAGGGTCCCACGTCTGAGCAGCTTCGCCAGTGGGGATGCGGGGCTGGCACGCTGTGGCCTCCACAACGTCATCCCTCCCGGGCTGGGGAAAGCAGAGGCCCCTGGGGACGGTGGACGAGTCCGACTCAATCGGAGGCCTGCCCGCGAGCAGTCAGAGCCAGGAGGCTGGTCTGCAGCCGGGGCCTGGTGCCCCGGGGAGCTGCCCGGGCTGGCCGCTGGCCAACCTGCCTCTGGAAAAGGGAGCTTTGTTGTGGACACGGGCTTGGCTCGCTCTGCAAGTCCAGGGCCTGTCCTGGAGGTGAATTCACACCAGGACCGCTGAGCACCCAAGCCCCAGGTGACCGGCGGGGACCCTCCTCCCTGGCCGTTGCCCTCCCTCTTTGACCGTGGTCCTTTGAGACGAGCTAGGTGGCATCAGAGTGTTCACAGGTGGGGAGGGCTCCCAGGAAGTGACTGCCCCCCTGATGAAGTCGTCCGCTTTAATTTGAGCTGCCTGATAAGTGGCATCAGCGTGACCCCTGGAAGGGCTGGACATGGGGGTCAGCCACATCCTTGTGCCTGAGCCCCAGTGGGACCTCAGGACACTGGGGCTTGTGGGCGCGTCCCTGGCGGGTGAGTCTCTGTAAGTTCTGTCCCACATGGTCTCGGAGAACAGAACACCATCCACAGGGCTCCCGGGAAGAAGCCGCTGGGAGCTCACTCTGGCCCCTCGGCTGTTTGAACCCATATCCTTTCCGTGTGGTAACTGTAACCGTGCCTGTGTCGGCCTTCAGAGCACGCTGGCCTAGCAGATGACTGACGCTGAGGGTGGTCTGGGGAGCCCTGAGCTGTGTGACACTGTAATACTGGGCCTGCCCTTGTGACAGCAAGTAGGGAAGGCCGAGCTTCCCCAACCACCTCGCCATGGGGATGTGTGGGGCTGACGGAGATGCAGTGATTCCCCGGGCCCCTCCGGGTGCGTCAGAATTTCCCAGTGCCGGGAGCCCAGAAGGGGACAGGGCATCACAAGTGGAAGAATTAGCACCTGAGAACCCCAGATCCGAGACTCTCAGGTTGAGGCCCTTCCAGGTCACGGAGGCCAACCTCCCCCCAGGCCGTGCTCAGCAGCCCCCCCGGGGGCCCCGGTTGTCCTCACCCGTCTCACAGTTCCGGCCCTCGAAGCCATCCAGGCAGAAGCAGAGGTAGGACTGCAGCTGGTCCTCGCAGGAGCCCCCGTTTTGACAGGGCCTGGAGGCGCACTGGTCCCCGTCTGTGGGCAAGTCAGAGTTAGGATGCCGAGAGAGGGGCTGGCGGGTAGATCACGTCGGCCGGGCACGTACTCACCGTTGTAAGAAATCCAGAACTGATTCTGAGGGAGCAAAGAGGAAGGTGCGTGACGCAGGCGTGCGCCAGAGGCAGTGCATATGGCCCCGCGGAAGGAGCTGGCGGGCTGGAGGGCTTCTGACCTGGCCCTCGTGATGGGCTCTGAAAGCCAGACTTTCTCCTCTGGAGGCGAGGTGGGTGCATCCAGGGAAGCGAGTTTTGTCCTAATATCCACCCGCCATTGCTAAGGCCACCAGAGGTCACAGGTTTCCTCGCCCAAGTCAGGATCCCCAGGCTTTAGCTGTGCCACGTCCGAGCTGTGAACGCGGACAAGACACCCCTGCTCCCTGAGCCCCCAGTTCCTCCTCGGATGCTGCATCGACTGTCCAGTCACCCGCTGAGCGGGACCGACCGCAGAGGCTCTGCCGACCGCAGAGGCCCCGTCAGTAAAAGGGATTCCCGCGGAATCTTTTGGCCAATGAAGTAAAACTCGCAGGGCTGTCGTGAGAATCAAAGCAGGCTTCACAACCACGGGGTGGCCGCCGCACGCCCGCTGGCCCCAGGCGAGCTCACCGTCCTCTCCTCGCTCTGGAAGATCTCCCGGGCCTCCTCGAAGGAGCAGAACTCCTCCCTGCACTCGCGCTCCAGGGATCCAGGCCACAGTTCCTCCAGCAACCAGTTGGCGCGCCGGGGCCTGTGCAGGACACTGTGGGCTTGCTCCTGGGAGACAAAGACTGGAGGGCGGGCCGTGAGACGCTGGACGCCCGGGGGGGGGGGGCCCACAGCCTCCCGTCCCCCACCCCGCCCTCCACAGGAAGTGTTCCCACCATCCCTTCTGCTAGGTAATGGGAGTCAGAGGGCTCCTGTCCACAGGCCTGGCTGAGTTTGCAATGGGAGCACTGCACAGCTTTATGTGCCGGAGGAAGGCAATGTGCTCAGTGAGTCATCGCAACACGTTCACGCCCTTGACCTGGTCCCTTCGCTTCTAGGAGTTTATCCCAAGGAAATGCTCTGAGACCTGCAGAGACCCAGCCATCAGGAAAGCTGGAGACAATCTGAAGCATAAACGATGGTGCCCCGTGATGCTTAAGAAGGTGCGATATTAAGTGAAAAAAGAAGACAAGCAGGAGGGACCATGGCGGCACCAGCTCTGCCTCTCGGACCCCAGAGTCTGGCCGTGGGATCTGAGGGACGACGTGAGCCGGACTTTACGGGACAGTGTCGGTGCCTGGTTCCCACCTCGGCCGCCCCTCGGGGCTGGAGAGTCACGATGACAGCTCACAGAGCCGTCCCCATGTTAACCGGCTCAGGCCTCCCAGCGTCTGTGAGGACGGGGTGCAGGGGTCACTGGCGTGGTGGCAGATCATCACGGTCCGGCGTCCCCACACCGTCCCTCGCACCAGCCCCCCACCGAGAGGCTGAGAGAGCAGAGTGAGAGAGGCACCCCTGAGCCCCAGATCCTGTGCCAGGGGGTGGGGGGGTGTTGGCGGCAGGCGGGGGGCGCCCACTGTGGCCGGCGGACGCCACGGCTCCCAAAAGTCTGGAAAATAATTCCCCGAAGCCTTTCCTCCAAATGCTGGGTGAGGCCCTGGGCACCGTTTGCCTTTCGGAAGGAGAGCAGATCAGAGCAGAGCTGCCAGCAAACAGGAGCGCCCAGCACATGGGCCGGCTTTGGGGGTCGGCTGCCCTTCCGCTGGGTGAATGGGGAAACCTCCCTCGCGTACCTGCCACCAGGGAACCCCGCAGGCCCAGCAGAAGGCAGAGGAGGGCCAGCCCCCGGAGCCGAGGAGCCATGGCGAGGCCCTGGGTCGCTTTGTCTGTTGACTTTCCAGGTGGGGAGGCGGGCAAAGTTCTCCAAGAGCCCGAGAGGGTGGGGGAGGGAGGCCTCGCCTCCCAAGCACTCGGGCGTGCGGTCCCCCGCCCAGTGCCTGCTGAGCGGACAGACGGCCGCCCCAGGGCACGGGCCTGGGGAGTCAGGCTCCTTGTGCGAGAGGAGACTCGGGCGTCGGGATGCGTGTCCGGTGGCGTGTGCAGCTCAAATGCAGCTCAGAAGCCTGCAGCCCGAGGACCTAGGACGGCAAGCTGGGAAACAGAACTAAAGTGCGGGTGGAGAGCCGTCCCCCGCAGTGATGGTACTGGGAAAGGGGAGCAGGTTTGGGGCGTGAATGTGAATATCTTGTCACAGGGGAGGCCTGGTTTCTCAGCCGAAGGGCCCCTCTGGGAGCGCGAGGGGGAGGGGTGCGCGCCCCCCGCGGAGCCCCTGCCCCCGTTCAGCCCTGGGGCGCCCGGGTCTTGTCCCTCATGCCCTCCTGGGCCCAGGCCACCAGCTGGGGTGACCAGCTATCCTGGCCGCCAGGCACGAAAGGGTTTCTCAGGACGCTGGACTTTCCAGACTTAACTGGTACTGTCCTGGGCCCGTTGGGCTGGCGGTCACCCTGCAAGCCTCACTCAGGCGTCCAGCCGCCTCTCCATAAACGGGTGGAGGCTGGGGACACCAGCTCTGCCATTTATCTTCAGAGGGGAGCAGGGAGACCCAGCTGTTCCAGGCGGGTCCGGCGCTACTCCCTCCCCAGATGGAAGGCAGTCCTTAGAGGACAACATTTTACTTATCACCTCTGGAATTTCTATTTGTCACTGTCAACAATTGTTTAGGAATTCAGTTATACAGGAATTTATTTGTGAAGGGGGGAGGGGGAGAGGAGGGGAAGGGGAGGGACTCTCACAGCCCTTCGTGGCGCCGCCTGGGCCCAGTGGGTGCAGCAGCTCTGGAGTCAGACCACCTGGTAGGGTGCTGTCAGGGTCCGTCTCCTCCCAGCTTGGGGAGGAAGGGGCTCATTCCTTTGAGCCCTACTTTCTTTGCGGGGCAGCAGGGCTGCTCGTCCTGCCGAGAGCCTGGGGGTGTGCACTGTCCTGCGAGGGCTCCAGAAGCGCCACCTGCCACCCCTGCCGGTGCGGCCACTGCCCGGGGCTTCCTCCGGCTCCAGGGCTGCGCACCTTCTCAGACCGAGTACAGCGCGGTCACTGCTCACTGACTCAGTGCTCCTTTCCAGCCGCCTGACCCAGCACCGCCCCCAGGGGCTCCAGCGACAGGAATCTATCCAGTCCCAGGTCTGGGCAGGTGTCCCAGGGCCAAGCTCCCTCCAGAGGCTCTGTGGAGGGTCCTTCCGGCCTCTTCCAGCTCCTGGGGCTCTGGTGGTCCTTGGTACCCCTGACATGCTGAGCCAGCCCTCCAGCTCCCGCCTGGTGTGTGTGTGTGTCCAAATTTCCTGCTCCTTATAAGGACACCAGTCATTGGACTAGGGGCCACCATGACCCCATCTTAACCAACTGCACCTGCAGTGACCCTATATCCAAGCAGGATCACCTTCTGGGGTCCAGGCGGACAGGGATCCTAGGGGGTGCTCTCAGCCCGGTGCCCCTGGCTTCCCTCGAACGGAGCTGAGCTGCACCTGTGTTTGGAGCCACGTGAGGGGCATCCTGACCACAGGCCCAGTAGGGACAAGGCTCGGGGGTGAAGAAAAGACTCTGCTCCTTCTAGGGCTTCTCAGAGCATCACCACTGAACCGGGTTTCCGCAGACAAATGACCTGCCAGGCATAGGGCATCAGCGTGAATTAGGGCAATGCGAAGGACAGAGGCCCTCAGGTCCGGGGTGACGGGGGTCCCCGCAGAGGTGGAGGGGACGCTGCAGGCTTCGAGGAGCCACTACGCCCACTGACACTTGTACTATTTCTCCCAGCTGGCCGAGCACAGGTACAGCGTTCACCCTATCTTATTCCTGCAGGAGAAGCCCTGACAGAGGGGGGAGGGGAGGGGGCTCAGGGGTCAGGAGGCCCCACTCGCCCTGGGCCCCTCCGGCGCACGCTGGCATCTGGGGGGGGGGGGGCGTTCCAGTGAGGGCCACCCAGTTCCAGATCCTGTGCCTTTACAGAGGACGGCCGACAGCAAGAGGTGCTGATGTTTATTCAAACACCAGCCATGCAGTAAAGAACTCGGATTTTTAAATTTCACTTACATCAGCAGTTAAAGAAAAAGGAACAGTGACTGAAACATGAGGTTTTAAAGTGCTTTTATGAGGAAGAGATCACAAAAATGGTGGCCAGTCCCAGGCTGGGATGGCAGGAACGGTGCCTGAACAATCAATATATTCAGTAAATTACGTGAAGCATCATTTTCCAAATAACTTATACACCAGGAGGAAAGCTGCCGAGCTTGTACGCCGTCCACTACGCACTCCAGAGAGGTCTGGCCCTGCACAAGGACGCGGAGCCCGTGGGCTGGGCTGCAGGGGCCTGGGTCTCGGGGGGCTGTAAAGCGACACATCGCCAGCAGCTTGGAGGCTATAAATACACCCCTCACAGTGGGGACGTATGTACACACATCGACATATATACACACATATAAAAATATCTGCCCCAATCAGACCCAGAAAGAAGCGTTTCCAGGGAACAGAATTTGTTTCTGAAACACAAAACACAGTAAAACAGAAGAGTTTTCTTTCCAGTTCTGCCTTGATTTGAATAAGATAAACTCTGCTGTGCTCAGGACAGCTCCACACAGGACATGCCAGGCGGGGGGGGGGGGGGGGGGGGGGGCGGGGGGGGCGGCCGGGAGCTCAGGTTTTCCCTGGGCTCCTGTGACAGCATCGGTTCAGGTGACACCTGCAAAAACTGCATCTTTACACAGTCTTTAAAAATAATAAAAATACCCTAATTCAGTGAAGTGTTAAAAAATCGAGTCCCCCGTGTTTTTCTGTAGAAAAGAAGGTTAATATTTTAAATTATAGTTCACATTTTCGTTTGAAAACTAACCTACACAGGTGAAGGAATTTCCTTGGTTTCTAACTGCCTGTGTTTGTAGAAACGCTGCCTGATTCTACCGAGGGAATGTCCTTCCACTCACCTGTGACCAGGTGGGCTGTTTCCACGAGAGCGTGTCCCCCAAATCATTCAGCGCCATGTAAACCCCAGTAACAAAAAATAGTTTTATATCAAATACAGTATGAAATTGTCATTTCACGTAAACACAGTGATTCTTGGTAAAGATCAGAGGCCAAAGTATCACCAAAAAGATGGCCGTAGAATTAATCCTTGCTTTAAAAAAAAATGTGTATAAGACAAACTAGCCTCCTGCCCCCGCACCAAGCCGATGGGTCAGTGAATCGGTCACTTCTTTTGGAAGCAGCTCCACAGAACGCGTGTTCCTGCAGAAAGCACCGGACCAGAAACGTCGGAAACCAAAGGGGAGCGGCTGCGGCCGAGGCCGAAGGGGAGTCCCGGGAGCCCTTGTGCACCAGAGGTCTGTCGTCTGCAGCCCCGTCCGTCCGACTCCCCGAGGAAGCCGCGGTGCCGCGCCCTTCCTGCGCCCTGGGGCGCGCGCGGTCCCGGCGCCGAGGCCGCAGGGCGGACTCTTCCCGAACCTTCGTCTGGGGCCGCGGCGGCTCCGGGGTTCCGTGGGCGGTTCTGTGGGCGCCGGCCCCTCCCCACGCCGCGCCGGCCCGAGCAGAGGCCAGCTCCCAGGGCCGCAGGCGGGGTGGCCGCGGCGCTACCCCTGCAGGTCCGCGAGGGCGGCCGCGCAGCTCTCGCTGCAGCTGGACGAGGCGCTGAGCAGGGCGGACCCGGCGCTGGACTCTGCGGACAAGCAGGCGAGCGGCTGCCGCGCGTCCTGGCCCCGCTCCTGGCCCCGCCCCCGGCCCCGCCTTCGCCGCAGCGCCTGGGCTGCTCAGCGGCCCGTACCTGGGCTGCTCAGGCACCCGGGGGCGCCGCGCTGGCCGAGGAGCGCGGACAGGTTGCGGGCTGGCAGCCAGCCCTCGCCGCCGGAGCTCACGTTCCGCACGAACCTGCAAGGGGCGCGGTCAGGGTGCGGTAGCGCGCGCGGGCTGCGGGGGGGCGCGCGGGCGGTCTTACCAGAGGCCCTCGTCGCCCTCCTGCACCAGCTCCACCTCGTCCCCGCTCCTCAGGACCAGCGCGTCGGGGCCCCCCTTCTCGTCCAGCCCCGTGACGGTGTACTTCCCGGGGACCTGGGGAGGGGACGGCAGGGCGCATGGCACACGTGGCACGCAGCTGCCGGTGCCCAGCGTCCAGCGTCCCGGGAAGGACGAGAGCCTTGCCATTCGCAGAGCTTCCGGTGGGACTATGGCCTTACATTGGGAAGGTCTCCTCGTCCAGGGAGACGCTCGGTCTCACGTGGCGACCACTAAACCTGACCAGCCTGTGCGGTGCCCCTGGCTGCGCCCCAGTGCTCACACCACACCCAGCTCCTGCGGCCCGCAGGGCCTTTGCACCTGCTGCACCTCTTACTGGGTCACGCCTCTGCCCTCAGGGCACACGCTCTGCCTTTTACTAGTCTTTCACCCCAGGAGAGGGGGGATTCTTGTCCACCTTGTCCCCTGTTTGCCTTCAGTGCCTGACACAGCAGGTGCTCAGCACACCTGTGGACAGAGCTGCTGCGCGACGCGGACTCTGAGAAGGGGAGGCCATTCTGCTGGACTGTGGGGCTGCGGCCTCACGGGCAGCGAGACACATGACTGGGAGCCCCTGAACTGTGCAGGGGTCACGCGCCACCAGGCTTGGGAGCAGGGAAAGCCAGGCCGGTGTCCGTTACCCTCACGGGAGCAGCTGCACCCTCTGGACACCCTGAGCAGCACCTCGCACCCTCCTGCTGCACCGCGAGCGGAATGCAACCAGCAGGCCTGCCCGCCCGCCCACCTGCCTCCCCGCCCGCCCGCCTCCCTGCCCGCCTCCCTGCCCGCCTGCCTAGGCTCCCCCACTGGCCCCGCAACGCCCTGGCCGGCTCTTCTCACCCTCAGGCCTCCTCGGGAAAGGCTGCCCTGGCCACCCGAGACTCTCCCTGCGCTCTCCTCCAGTTACCTGTGTCTACCCCTCCAGCTCTGGGGTGCTTTGCTCGCTGCGATAAACCAGGTGTGGACCAGGGCAGCACTGAGCGGGCAGCAAATAACTGTTGCTACCGTCCTGACTCTGATGACTTAATATATAAATAGTGTCGTCTGCTGCTCGTGCTAAAACGGGACTTTGTTTAGGAAGCAAATCCGTACCTCAGACAGTGCGATTCTCTGAAACAGACGGCGGTACACACGCAGCTTTAAGAAAGCTCCTCTGAGGGGCAGGTCAGAGGTGTGCACTGTCCGCCGTGAGGTGGTCTGGTGAGAACTACAGGAGGGCGGGCACACAGCCAAGGGGCCCTGGCACCTGAAGGTCCTCCCTAAGCCCTAGGAGGCGCGGCCCCCTGAGCTGCACTGCTGGCTCCCTGCCCCCGGGACCAGCAGTGCCGCGGACGAGGTGGGAGCCAAGGTTACCAGCTTCCTGAGGCCCGCTCTCCCTTCCTCCTCTGCGTCTGAGGAGTTGACCGGCTCCTCGGCGCTGGACCAGCCGTCGTTGTCCTCAGGAGCCTCTGGCGGGTTAGACGTTTTGCTCCAACCTAGAGAGGACCAGGCCCCAGTGAGGTCCCCCTCAAGGTCGAGGGCGGCCTATGCACATCCCCGCCACCCACACGTGTCGGCTGGGGGAGCCTGCCCTTCCCAGCGGTGCGTAAAGGCGGGCCGGACACCCGCAGGTTTCCGCTTCAACCGTGCAAGCTGCCCAGGGGACCTGGGCCACAGCACCTGCTTCCTCAGCCGGAAACAAACCCCAGCCTCCACCGGACAGCTGGTGACAACCGCCCGTCCCGTGTCGAGGCAAACGACGAGGGAAAGGCATTTTTAATCAACACCTGCAACTCTCAACACCCATCAGCCGGCCGGGAGAACAGCTCCTCACGATGCCGGGTGCTAGGAGCGCCCAGGCCAGGGAGGGGGCCACCCTGTGCGGGTCACGGGCGGGGAAAGAAGCTTCCTCCGGGTTTTATAAACTACGTAAACATTCCTTCTACTGCCCTGTGTCCCCAAAGAGTAGCTGCTGCACCTCCCATTGGGGGAGAGTGCAAGTGCGTCGTGGAGAAATACAGCAAGTGTCACGAACGAAGCGAGAGGCCGGAGCCACACGCCTGCGGCTCTGGAGCCCAGCCGCGCTCCGCGTGAGGCGGCGTTTCGACAAGAGGGGAGCGGATCCGGAACCAGTCCCCAGTTCCATCTGGTGTGGCCAGAAGCACACCTTCTCCTGGGAGAGGGGGAGTGAGGGGACCACGTGGACAAGGGCAGAATGCATGCCTGCATGCCCCCCCACCCCTTGCAGTCAGGGTGCAGACAGAGGGGCAGCTGTCCCAAGGCCGACACTTTGAAGGCTGGCAGTGACAAGCTTGTGTTAAAGCGGTGTCAGGGAGCTGCCTCTGTCTTCACAGAAAAGGGAGCTGGGACCCAGAGATCCCCCCCCAGCCCGCAGAGCACTGAGCCCCTGCTCCAGGCCAGGCCCGGCGCCCAGAGACCCTCTGGCCCCGCCTCTCCAGCCGGGCAGGGGTGGCGAGCACGACCCTTGGCCCCCGGCGGCTGGCGTCCATGCAGGAAGCGGGAAGCGGGGACCGTGGGTTGCCGGCCATTAACCACGCTCGCCGCCTGCTTCGGCACGTCCGGAGCCGCCCAGGGCGGGAAGCTCAGACGGACGCCGGGTGGGGGTCACCAGGGGCCCCGGCGCCAGGCAGCTGGCCACAAATGTCCACCCTCCAGCCCAGCACCGATAGACACAGGGCTCCCGGCCAAATGGAAGCATGTGTCCGAAGGGGGACAGCGGAGGCAGAAGGACGACGCTGCTGCCTGGGCAGAGGGCAGCCCCTGGAAACGAGGTGTGTAAACCCTCACTGGAGAGCTGCGTGGACAGACGGCTCTGCCCTTCGGTCACACCCGGCCACCCGCGGCCTCTGAGTGACCCTCTGCTAACAAGTGGGACGGTCCCTGTGTCAACACAGTGACACGGGAATAAGCATGAGATACTGAGCCCCGTGGCCCGCTCTTAATCCACGTAGGATGCTGGGGGCTTCGAGGAGGACATCAGGCCAAGGAACCGTGAATACGGTCACCTCTCGTTCCAGTAAAAGAGTCGCTGACACTGATACTGAAAAAACAAGGGGCTGATGCAACTCCAGGAAGCAAGCACTTGGCATTTCAAGAGTGCCAGCCAGGACGGCCTGCAGCTCCCTGTCACCTGCTGTGGACTGAAGTGATTCCATGGATGGGAGAAGGAGGGGGAAGGAAGGGGAAGGAGGGGGAAGGAAGGGGAAGGAGGGGAGAGGAGCTGGAGGGGGAGGAGGAGGGGAGGGGAAGGGGAGGGGAGGGGAGGGGGGAAGGAGTAGAGGGGGAAGGGAGAGGAGGAGGAGGGAGTAAGGGGGAGGGCAGGGGGAGGGGGAGGAGGAGGGAGGGAGGGGGGCTGGCGGCTGGGCCTGAGCTCAAGGCCCTAACACTCATCTACCAGGACATGAGGTCACCTCACCTGTCTCACAGGTGAGCAGAGGAGCTCGCAGAGGTGACACACTGGGCTCAAAGGGAGTAGGCTGCAGCCTCCCACACAAGGAGAGTCAGCAAAGCAGAGAGGTGCCTCGGGCACCTCTGGGCCTTAAGCAGGAGCACTAATGGCCAAGTCCAGCCCCTCCCGGAGACGGAGACGGTGGCGGGGAGGTGATTCTACTCCCAAGTGCCTGGGGCTCCGTCTGCAGGGCTGGGTGCAGGCTGGGGTAGGGGTGGGTCTCTGGGCTCTCCAGCTGCCCACGGAAGAGCCCTGGGTCCCTGCAGCGCGGACTGTGGACTGAGGCCCGAGGGGGGTGTGCGTCGGGATCTGGCCCGGCAGTACCATCACGTGGTCTGGAAGCGCGGGATAGCTCACAGAGTGAAACCCTGTCTGCGAGCCTTAGACCCTCAGCCTGGGCCGGGTGGAGATGGGGGGCTCTGGGTTTCCCTGGGGGGGGCTCTGCCCTCAGAATATGAGGGCAAGAGAGACAAAGGCCCAAGTTCCAATACGGAACCTCACCCCATCTGTCTGCGTCCCCAGAAGCATGGGGACAAACGGTGAGGAAGGATGGGCCTGGGACGTGGAGCCCCGCAGCCACTGAGTAAGACAGCCCAGCCCAGCCCAGGCACCAGCCAGGTGTCAGCAGCTGCTACCTGGTGGCCCGTGGGCAGCTCTGCGCATTCTGGGCACACCTGGCCTGAGGCCTCGGACCGAGAAGCGTGACGTCACCACGGTACCTGTGGCCGGAGCGTCAGGCTTTGAACAAAACAGTGACTGTGCTCCTGGCTGGGAGGGACCTGTTTCACTGGGCAGCTCAGATGGCGAGACAGGGTCCCTAACCGGATGGGGAAATGGCGCCAGGCTAGTCCGGGAGGCGGAGCCACTCTACCTCGTAAACCAAAAGGCGTTGGGTCGCTCTTTACTTGGTGTCGCTTAGCTTTTTTGTCGGGACTGGTAGGAGAGGCTGCAAAAGGAGGAAGAGCAGAGACAGAACGGGAGAGACGGAGTGAGGAGCGAGCGGAGCACCAAGGGGGCAGGAGACACAGCGAGCTCATGCTGGGGTGAGACACACACGGCGGCAACAGGCTGCTCTCCAGTGACTCAGAAAGCAGCTTCTTGGGAACACGGCTCAGCTGGCGGAGGGATCCAGAGGTCCAGGGGGAGGCCCAGGAGAGCAGGAGGGGGAGACGGGCGGGTGATGGCCCTGCGTCGGCATCGTAGCTTTAGGTAAGCGGCCCCTTGGTTTGTTTTCTGAGCTCCACGTAGAGCATGCCCAGTACGCCTGCTCGCCAAACCCAGCAAGGTATAAGGACCTGGATTTGTCCGTCTTTTTGTTTGTTTGTTTGTTTGAGGTCAACTTAAAAGTATTTTATAAATTGGGAAATAAAGAAAAAACCCTCCAATATTTGGACCAATGAAAAGACCTCTAGACAAGACGGGCTTTCAGAATCGGGAAGGGAGTCCTCTAGCGACCCGCCTGGAACCTCAGGGCTGGCCTCCTGTGCTGTCTGGGCGTATTTCCCCCATATTCACTGCTCAGGAGTCCAGGCAAGCTCTTAGAGACCTCCATCGGGTGTTCTGAACCCGCCTGTGCACTAGAAACGCCCAGAGGGAAGCGGATGCCTCGCACTCTGGCAGGGGGAGCAATGCCCTCGGGGACCCCACGGGAAAAGGCAGGAAAGGGAGGAGCTGGACCAGAAAAGCAAAGGACAGTCCCAGCTCCTGGCAGGCGGGCCTCTGTCAGAAGAGCTCACCTCCACCTCTGCAAAGAAAAGGCCCTGAAAACAGAGCCCTGGCTGCACGAATGACAGACCCGTCAGCGTCAGGGAAAGAGCGACTCAGCGGCAGACGCGTGCTGGTGACCCACGCGAGAGGCAGATGCCCCTCCCGAGACCGTCCACACGGATGAGCACGGCACGGATGGATGACAGACAGCCATGGGCGCGACCCGCCCAGAAGCCCGCCGCCGGCCGGGGCCAGGCACCTTTACCTTTCTGACCCTTGAGGGCAGCAAAGCTCTGCAGGGTGAGGCGCTTTCTGGAAAGCGCAGAGCTTTCTGAAGTAGAGCTAGTGACCGCGTCGTCTGCGGGGAAGAGAGGGCAGTGCAGAGGGCGCCGGGCGGCCCCAGAGGGCAGGCGGCCACGCCCGGGCCCCCTGCCCAGGCCCCTGTGCTCTGTGCAGGCGGCCGGGCCCCGCGCTCTCCGTGAACCTTCCCTGTGCCCACCGGGGGCTGTGAGGCCCTGACACGCCCGCCGCGGACCCCCGATGCAGTTCCCGGCACTTCCGGGCTTGGCCCCAACACTCACCTCTGCCCTTCTCGGGGGGCCTCGGCAGTGGCGCGGGGCCCACGTATCCCTCCAGGGTCAGCGGGTCCGTTTTTCTTTCTTCCAACTTTCTGACGTCTTTTGTGTTCCCTTTAGAGGGACTAAGGACATCAGACACATGGAAAAAGAAAGAGAATGTTGTTGCCTGGTTGGCGTTCAAAGGTCTGTGAGGAGGAGGGTGGAGACCTCCCTGAGCTTCTACCCAGGCCTTCGGGCTGCGTGTCTCCCGCCGCAGGGCCACGGCCACGGCCACTCATGTCCAGACTCTGGGCGGAGCCAAGTGAGAACAAAACCCACCTCCCTGACTATTAAGTAGGAGGCGGTTTTGTTGTTGTTTTCTTTCCCCTGGGGGGGCCCTTTCTCCTTTAAAGCTATTGTTCTGTGCTTTATTTATTTAGACCATTAATCATTATTAGAGCATCATTATTATTTCAACCATGAATAATTAGACGTGGCTTACATAAGAAACAGTAAACAAGTAAGTGAATGAATAAAATAACAAAGGAAAAATAAGGGCAGAAAAGGTACGATGAGGCCAGCGTGAAATGTGACCCTGCGTCTGTCTGCGAGCCATGGGCCTCGGCCTTGGCTCTGAGCCTCCCGTGCCCGGGGTCCCTGCCCACCTGGGACACTACCGTCACTGCAGTGCTGGCGCTGGACTGCTCTCTGGAACAGCCGCCCGCCGCGCACTGATCGTGATGGGAAATACCGCCCGGATGGAAAACGGTCAGAGATGCTGCGGACGGGCCTTGGGCTGGGGCTAGGGCTAGAGGCACACGCCTTGACGCTGACCTGCCGGGACTGACCCAGCAGCATGCGACCCCAGGGACGCTCTCCAGAGCGACCCCGATGACCAGGAGGCTCGGTGACAGGGCCGCGGAGACCCAGCGGCACGGGCTGGCTCCCACTGGTGACACCCCCGACGCGCGGCCGGGCCTCACCTGGTGCCGGCGGGCGCGGGCAGGGGCAGGCTGTGGGACTGCTCCAGGGCTCGGTGCTGGCTGGCCTCTGCGGGGACAAGAGCCCAGCGTGGCTCAGGAACGCGAGTCCAGCACCTTCCCCTCCAGGTGCTACCGCGGTGCCTCAGATGGCTAAGGATCCCGAGGAGGCTTTGCGGGACATAAACGGGCCCCCGGGGGACAGCCCAGAGGCCGCGCCCTCACCTCTGCACGCCTGCAGCTGGCTCGTCAGCACCTTCCGGATCTCGCTCACCCAGGCGGCCTTGATTTCAGGAGTTGGTGCCTGTGCCGCCAAAGCAGACCGGAAGGTGAGTGCGTGTGTTCCCGAGGGACGCGTCAGGGTCTCACTCTGCAGGCGCCTGGGCCCCTCAGAATCGGGGCTGACGGCGCCACGCTCGCGATGCGGGGCGGCATCCCCGCGGGCGCCGGTGCATGGACCCCACGCCAGCACCCTGCACGGTCTCTGACTCTGACTCAGTGGGAGCCCCTGCAACGTGGCCTGCCCCGAGAATGTTTCTCTGGGATGCGGCCCTGACGTCTCCCTAGCTGACAAGGACGACGGGCGTCTGACATCCCGCAAGTGGACCAGAAGCTGGACCAGCGCGGCCGGGCTGCTGCCCCACCTCCACTCTGCCTGGGGCCCGAGGGCAGTGCAGGCGGGCGGCTGGGCCCTGAGGACCCTGGGCTTGTGCAAAGCCGGGGCGCCGGCCGAGCCCCTGGCCGCTCCCGCTGTAGCTCTGTGGGGCCCTCGGCCGGCCGCGCTAGCCTGGGTGTTGTGAGCTGTGAAGAGTGCAGGTCACCGGGGCCTCCACGCTGCGGTGCTGCGACACCCCCAGGGCCCCCAGGCCCAGACCGCCAGGGGCGTCAGAACGGTCAAGGGCAACTGGCGAGGCACCTCCCAGTGCCGGATCGCCCTCTCGGGCTGGGGTCTCTCCCGGGCTCATGGGCGAACTTACACTCCACCACCTCCCGCCATCACCGGCGAGCGAGGAGGACACGCTCCCTGCAGGCGCCTGGTCGTGCGCGGCAGCGAGGATGCCTGGCCCAGGCGGGCCGGGACCCCCCGCCGTCCGGGGACCAGGAGCCCACTTCCTGGCAGGGCACCTGGGGCACCCCTGCCCCGCGGCGTCCCTGTGCCTTGTCCCGGGCTCAGCTTAGTGACTGACGGCCCAGGGCAGCCCCAAACGAATGGCGGGGCCCTGGCCTCCGGGGAATAGAGCTTTCCGAAGATTCCAGACAGCAGCTCTCAGCAGAAGACGCTCACCGGCGGTCCTGACGGAGCTGGGCAGAGCCCGCAGCCTGGCCCGAGAGCGCGGGGCCTACCTGGACGATGTACACCTCCTCTCTGGCGTTGTACCAGATCTCGAATTTCTTCGCGTCCCCTTTCACGTTCTCCGTTATGCCGACGGCCGTCATCTGTGAGGGCGGGGCGGGCGGTAGGCGTCCGGGCAAGGGCACCCCCGCTCCAGAAGGTGGGCGTCGTGGCCCAGCGGGGGCCCCAGGGTCTCCGCGGGGCGGCCTCACTCACGTTCAGGGACTGCTTGAAGCTGTAGGACGGGGCCTTCTCGTAGCCCTCGCCGTTCTCCTCCCGCTTCTTACAGAAGAGCACGGCCTTCTCATGCAGGAACAGGTGGCGCTGCATGGGCTTGAACCTGGCCAGGTCCTTCACCTTGGTGTGGCCCTTCTTGTGGTCCGTCCAGACGCTGAAGGAGCCCTGCATCAGCAGCTTCCCCAGGTCGCTCAGGTTCCCCTAAAGGCGGCGGCGTGGGGTGCAGTTAGCGCCCAGAGCACGTGCGGCCGAGGAGCCCGTCTGGGAGGCCGGGCTGCACTCCGCGGGGTCCAACGGCCCGACACCCGGGAGAGGCAAGTCTGTGGTGTGCTGGAAGGGTCGGGGGTCGCAGGGCGTCTGCGGGGATGAACAGGGGAGCCCAGGGGTGTCTAGGGCAGTGGGCTGCTCTGTGTGACGCTACCGTGCGGGACACAGGTCATCGGTTTGTCCAAACCCCCAGAGTGACCCTGCCGTGGGCCGTGGACTCTGGGCGACACGCCAGTGGAGGCCGTCGGCTGTGACAAACGCCCGACTCCAAGGGGCGGGCCGGACGGGGGTGGCTGGGTGGGAAACCCCTGCGCGTTCCCCTCAGTTTTGCTGTGAACCCGCTACTGCTCCAGAAAGAAAGTCTATTAATGAAAAAACAGAGGCGAGTGCTGAGCGGATTTACAGAGAGGACAGGAACCGTGCGCGGCCTGACGCGGGTGCGGAGGGCCAGGAGGCGGGGTCTCAAGGTCGCGCCCACACGGGCGTCACCGAGAACAAAACGGGTTCAGGGAAAGGCCGGGAGGGTGGTGTTTTCGGAGCCGCCTCTGCGCTGAGGTGCAGCCACGGGGCGAGGCGCCCTGGCTGCCGCACAGGCTGGTGAGCCGCGTGCAAGGCGGCCGCGGCCCAGCCAGAACCGGGTCTGACGGCGTTCTGGGGGGTGCGCGAGTAGGGCCCGCGCTGGCACCGGGACGGCCTGAGGCCCCGCCGCCGGCTCGTGGGCTCCCCCTGCAGGACAGGGTCGGGGCCTCACCTCGTAGCCCGTGATGGCGATCAGGTGCATGGAGTCGTTCACAGCCTTGAGGATGCCCAGGATGGAGCTCAGGGCCTCCTGCAGGTCCTCGGCCCCCTCGCAGCTCTTGCTGTATTTCAGCATCTCCTGGGGAGGTTCCACGCCCGTCTGGACACTGAACCCCGCCACTCCACCGAGAGCGGCTGGGATGCCCGTGCTCTGCCCCACAGGTGAAGGCCCTGGGCAGCCCCGGGCACCGACCTTCGGGACCCGTGTGCGGCTCCCTGAGCAGTCGTCGCCGGCGGGGACAACACCCCACACGCACTCAGACACTCACGCCCTCCCCCCGCCGGGGGGCCTGCCCGAGCCCCTGGCCCCAGAGCGCCTCAGGAAGCCACCTTCCCGGCCGCTGCGGGCCTACACCCCAGCCCTCGCAGCTGCAGATCGGGCTTGTCCCTGAGCTGGGCAAGGGCAGGCCCCTCGCAGCGCCTGGCCTGGGCGAGCACCCAGCCCCACCCCCGCTGCAGCTCCCGTCTCCCCGCCTCTAAGCCATTACTCCTTCCGTCCAGATCTGAACCCTGAAAGAACATCTGTTACAGCTCTTCACACCCATTCTCAGGTCTCGGGGATCTGCTCTGCTGGGCCCCCAAGACAGCAGGACACAGGCAGCCTCGCATGTGCCCTGTGGGGCAGGGTCTGCCCGCCTGTTGCCCCCTGTGTCCCTGATGCCCGACAATGGGCAGCGCACAACAGGCCCTCCACAAAGGCGTGTGAAGAGCCAGGGCCTCGCAGAGACGGGAAGAAGGTGCCCAGAGACCACAGGGTTCAGGGACGGGTCGGGGCGGCCGCCATTAAATGGTGTGCGGCTGGCGGGGGGGCCAGGCGGGGAGGGGGCTCTGGGGGACGCCCGGCCAGGTGTGGCCGCCCGGCCTCTCACCTTGAGCAGCAGCTGGTACTTGGTGATCCTCTGGACTGGCTTCAGCAGGTAGGAGTCGAGGCTCAGCTTGTGGTCCAGCTTCTTCTGGCATTCCTGCAACCACCAGAACCTCTGCCTTAGACGGCTGACGCTCTTCCTTGTCTGAGAGTCAAGCAGTAAAGGAACGTCCCCGCTCAAGGGAGCCAGGAGACACACCTGGAAGAACGGGCAGTCGGAGCACTGTCTCCACAGGCTCTCGGAGCGCGGCTTGTTCTGGCAGTACTTCTCGTAGACCTGGAACTGCTCCATCTGCGGCGGGACAGGGGCCGAGTCGCAGGGCGCCTCTGCGCTCACGGGGACCTCAGCGCCCGGAGGTGGGCTGACCCCGCTGCTGAGTCATGCCCCTCCGCGCCAGGACGCACGGCACCTCCGGGACCAGCCTGGCCTCCCCCCGAATCCGGGTCACGCCTCCATCTCAGACGCCATGGCTGTCATTGGCGGGCAGCCAGGTAACAGCCCCCCAGAAGTTCAGTTCTCAGGGCTGCCCTAGTCTGGGTACTTCTTTTATAAAAGATTAGGTCCATACGGCTGGCTTTGGCCTCAGAGATAACAGACTGAAAAGAAATGCAGGACCAGCACCGACTCTGTAAAGAGACTCCCCAGGGCTCAGCTACACAGTGGTGCTCACGCTTGCGTGCGCATCCGACGGCCAGCGGGCTGGGGAAAGCAGTGGCTGCCGCCTCCACCCGCGCTCCGGGTTCCGCAGGCCAGGGGCGGCCTGAGAGCCTGCACCGCTCACGGGTCCCCCGAGCCACGGCGCGGTGCTCCCCCAGCCCCGATTCTCAGAGAGCACAGGGAGGCGCTCCCCAGGGCCAGGCCGAGCGGGGCACAAACATGGCCCCTTCTTTCCTCCCTCTGCCCCTCGGTGCCAATTCCTGACAGGGAGCCTCGGCCTCCGGCTTGCGTTGTGAAGGCGACCTTTTCACTACTGGGAGGAAGGAAGTGCGCCCCCTGCTGCTGAGTCAGCAGTTCACCAGGATCCATGCAGCAGGGTCGGGGGAGACAGCATCCCGCATCCCGCATCCCGCATCCCCTCCCGCTCCCAGAGCCTCGCCACAAACCCCCACGCTAGCGATCGTCCCGCCGGAAGGAGGGTGCGTCTACAGCTTCAGAGCACGAGTGACGTGCAGGGTCAGCTGGTGAGCGCGGGAGTCCTGATCGGCAAGACCAGCACGAAACCAACCCCAGCAGGAAGGAGCGTCAGCTACCCGTACGCTTGCAAATCCAAACTTAGACGCTGTGTCATCCTGGCATCTCTCAAAGCTGATGCTTTATAGTCTCTCTTTTTTTTGGGCTAATTTGGCTTCAGACAAAACTGTATTCTTCTGGCCCTACCACAAAGCGTCTCAGCTAAACTGGAAACATTCGTCCTTGTGATTCCCGTTGGTTAGACGGGGACTGTGACAGAACTTAAAGCCATATGACCGCGAGGAGTAACCGTAAGAGTTAAGGCATGGCGAAGTATGCATTTGAGAGTCACCTACCCTTTCTAGAAAGCACCTTCCAACCAGCTCTGGGCAGTCTATGTAGTTCTCCAGCTCCCTCAGGAATATTCTAGACAAAGAAAGTTTGCAGTAGGTCACATGAACAACACCAGCACAAGACGGCATCCGTCACAAGCCATCAGACGTCATTTTCTGGACAGCACTCATCCTGACTCTGGACGGCCGCGGGGGCTGTGGGAGCAAGGACGCGCCACCTGATTTCGGGGCCTGGGGTCCCGACTGCACCAGACTCTCAGGTTCATGCAGCCGTGGCCCCATGGGGATGCTGTGTTTCTGGTGTTGCGCTCACACAGAAGTTGGGAGACGCTCCATCAGCACAAACATGGATGAAGAGTCCACAGCAGCAGACGGGAGCATCTCGAGGCCCTCACAGCCCGTGTGCTCCGCGGGTTTTCTGCAGACGTCAGGGATCTTGGCTCTGCCCCCGGGACCCTCCTCCACAAAGCACTGCCCCTGAGCCTGCGGGCTGAGTTTTCCTCTAGGTTCCTGACTCGCATCTGTCCACTGGGTAAATCCCTCCAGGGCCCCAGAACCGAGGACGGGCCGAGACCCTAGGCCGGGGCGAGGATGCTGAGGGAGCAGGGGGACCAGGCCACCTGCTCACTCTAATCCCCAAAGGAAGCCTCCAGCTGCGGCTCAGGTGAGACCTGACACCTCCGTTATAAGCGGCAGGTGACAGAGGCTGAGGACAGAGGGTGAAAGTGAGTGACCAGACAGAAGCCCCAGTGTCTCCTGGAGTCCAGCGGAGGGGAGGGCCGGGCAGCACAGGAGGGGCTCGTGCACAGCGGCCTTTCCTCAGGACCACAGGCTCGTGCTGCCAACCTGCTTCTCTCTGCTAGACGGCTGCCCACCACGGATCTTCCCCGAGAGCCCCCGAGACTGCTGAGGGTGAGCGGGCCCGGGAGGACCATGCACCCTTTCCCCACAGCCACAGAGAGGCCACGGGTGCTCCCACGAGGGGAGGGCGGGCAGGAAGGAACTTGTGGTGTTGCCGTCCTTTCGAGACGGGCTGGGCAAGGGGCGTCACCAAGGGGTGTGGCTTCGGTGTCACCCAGAAGGGCCTAGTGCGCACACCTGGGGGGCCAGCTCCCGCTTCCTCCCTCTGTGGGCGGCCCTTGTAACTCACCGCCGCCCAGGGAGCTACCCTGGGCACGCCCTACCAAACCCGCTGCCCGTCCGCTTATCCCTCTTGAGAGGGAGGGAGGAATCTTCTCCCCCAGCAAAGCATAACCTGAGGCCCGTGGGCGACCCGAGGGAGGGCCTGACCTGTTATGAAAGTGGTAAATTTCTTCCATGTTTCCAAACAGAACATCCTTCTTGTTTTGAAGTCCCGTCGAGATGAGGTGTGTCATTAAAGGGTTGTCCATCTCAGCAGCGTAGCCCTGCGGAGCGGGGAGGGGTCAGCGGGGAAGCCCAGGCCCATCAGCCCCGCATAAGCCTGGTCTCCACGTGGCCGCCAAGCGGGGAAGTGACGCTGTCTCAGGCTTCAGAAATCGAATCCACCTCAAATTCATTCACTGACCATCTAAGGTGATTCTCCGGACCAGCACCAGAAAGACGAGTGAATTAGAAGCGGCACCAATTATGTTTTTTGGGAGGGAGGGTGGTTCCATCCTCCTCCCTTTGAACCTTTTTAAATTCAGTAAATTCAGGCGCACCTTCCAGGAAGAGGACAAGTCCTGTGGGTGCGTCATCTCTGTGTCCGCACCCGTGACCACTGCCCACACCCCACGATAGAACAGTCCTGCACCCAGAAGCCCTTCTGCCGCCCCCAGGCCACAGCCCCCCACCCAGGGAGGGTCAGGCACGGCTGCCCTCCGGCCGCAAACACGGCCCAGTGCCAGTACACCTGCAGCCAGCGCCCCGTCCCGGGGACGGACAGGCGAGTGGCCTCCAGCCCTGGGCTGTCGGCAGAGCCGTGTCGTGGCCACGAGACCACACGGCGCGGCGGCGCCGGCGCCTCACCTCCAGGATGCACAGCAGCTCCTCCACGTAGACCCGCTCCGTGTCCAGAAGCTCGTTCATCACGTGCCTGTGGATGGGCGACGGCCTTCATGCAGGGGCAGCTTCCCAACCGTCCCCTGAGGCGCCCTGGGCTCCCAGCGCCCGAGGCCCCGCCGGCCGCCCGCAGGCAGCGGCTCTGCAGCGACCCCCTGGGGATCGTCTACGTGCCGTCAGGTTAGGGCTCCCGGGAGGGCCTGGCTTGCAAACCGGCCACTCAGACCTCGCCTTACGGACCAGGACCACCTTCTAACTGCCTGTGACCAAGCTTCCTGTTTTCACGCACAGAAAACGGAGCCAAGGGTGGGGATCGTGGAGCAGGCGGCAGCCGGCACGTCAGCTGGCCCTGGCGCCGTTCAAAGTGCCCGTGCTCCGCACAGGGTGGGACAGGTCGCGGGAGAGGAAGGCTCGGGTTCCCTCCCCACCGCGGGCGGGAGGGCGGCGTGAGCTCGGCGGGGAGGACATCCCTGTGGGAGGCTGGGCAGTGTGGGGTCTGAGCAGGGTTTCAGAGTGGGCGCAGGAGGGCGCCGAGTGCAGGCTGCCTTCGTGGAGCTATGGACGATCCAGCTCGGCTGGCAGGCAGGGGCCCTGCGGGAGAGCGACCGCCAGCCTGGGAAGCACGTGGGCAGTGCCTTCCTGCCCAGCCCAGAGTTTGGAGCCCAGCAGTGCGTCCGTGCAGGGACAGACACTCTCCCGGCATCTGGGTGGGGCTGGAGCATGCGGGGTGCCCAGGGCGGGTGTGGGGCGAGCAGAGCCTCCGCAGGGTTGCGGTGGGGAGAGACCAAGAAAGAGAAGTGACGCCCGGCACCAGCACGTGGAGCGGAGGGTCGGAAAGGCTCGTGGGCGGCAGGAGGGGCCCGTCCCGAGGAGACAGGGCCGGCGGGGGTGGGTCCGAGGCTGGCCCTGCGAGAGTGGCCTGGGGCTGCATCCACTAGCCGGGTGCCCTGGGCCCAGGGAGGGACAACACGGGCCTCTGGTCCCACCGCCTCTGGCTCCTTTACGTACAGACCCTCCCCAGGGGCTGAGCTCCGGTGGGTCACGCTTGTCCTCAGACCTGCTGGGGGGAAAGGCAGGCCACTCACCTCCGCAGGACGGCCAGGCTCTCCTCGTCCCCGGTGGAGCGGCCGCGGCCCTGCCGGCCCTCGCTCACTTCACTCTGGGGAGAAAGGGGGGCCCACATCGTGCTTTCAGAGACGAGAAGGTGCAGCCGGACGCCCTGCTTCCATAACCCAACCTCCTGCCGGTCGAGGCCCCGCAGGCAGGATGGGGCGGCCCGGAGGGAGGGATGGGGCAGGAGCAGAGGATGCCCCCCAGGTGCGCTGGCCTGTGTGCACGGAGGAGCGCCGGGGGGGCCGGGGGCAGGGAGGGGACCGGGCGGTGGGGACGGGCACTCACCCTGGCCCTCCTGTAGGGCCCCCTCCGGAGCACGCTGCCCTCAGAACTGTGGATCTCGGAGCCTCTCCGGATGCCTGGGTTGGAAAGAAGTGGACAGGAGTGGGACCTCGCACCCTACTGCCTGGAGGTGAAAAGCTTATCCAGGACCGTCGGTGTGCTCTTGAGTGTGTCTTTTTAACTTTTGGAGGAAAAGCTGCGAGCAGCCCAAAGCAGGGTGGGGAAAGCACAGTCAGGTACAGAGCAAGGAAACGGGGCTCCGGGCGCGTGGGGCGCCCACCGTCCACCACTTCCCACTGCGGCCCGGCTCCCAGGTGACGGGGGAGAACTCGGCGCCTGGAGGCCTCCGAATGGGCCCTGCGCGCCGGGCTCAGGGTCTCTCAGCGCCGACGGCCCACACCAGCCACAGCTGTAGAAAGCAGCGGGAGCCCTGCTGGCGCTGGGCAGCGCGTCTGCCGACAGGAGGTGATGGGAGGGGCCTTAGGAAAGGCCTCGCGTCCAGCTGTGCCTTCCAGAAGCGCTGCACTGGGGAACCAGGAGGCTTCGGGGTGGAGGGCCGAGCTGCGCGAGGGGAAGACCATCCCGGCTACGGCGCCAAGGACAGACGGGCGGGATGAGCCCAGGAAAGGCCCCGACAGTCAGGCGGTCCCCGTCCAGCCACAGCAACGGGGAGTGGCACGGATGTGAGCACAGGAATGAGCAGGCCGAGGGCCGATGACACTTTATCATTTACGCAATGGGCTGGGGGGAAGGAGGGCCTTGCCCAGGGGGAGGGGCGACCGCCCGTACCCGGGGAGGGGCAGGGCGATTTCGCGGGCGCCTCTGGCCGGGGGGCCACCGGCTGCACGGGCCGCGTCTGCTTGGCGGCCAGCTTCTTGAGGCTCGCCTGTCTCCGGTGAAACATCTCCTCCACACTCTCCTGCTTCCGGAAGACCTTCTGCACGTGCTCCTGCAGGGAAGGGGGTGACGGGCTCATCAGGACACCTCCCGAGAGCTGCCGCGACGCACGTGGCCCCCGCGCTGCCCTTGGCAGGCGGGGGGCACCGAGGGGGGAGGGGCCCCGGGCCTGGAGCCCGGCGAGCGGCCGGCGGTGTGGCGCAGACAGCGGCCGAGTGAGGAGTCCGGTTTCGTCTCACTGTCGGCACCGAGCAAGGGCCCTCCCCGCAGGCGGGGACCCCGTACGGGCGTGGGGGGCCCGGGAGCGACGTCCGGCCCGAAAGGCACCCTCTGCTCTCCTCCCCCCGATCGCCCGGTGTCTCTGGGCATCATCAGAGTAACCCGTCGTCGAACAGGTGAGAGGCTGTCTCCTCACCAGCAGGTCTCGGGTGAGGATGGGTTCGTAGTCCTGGTAGATTTTACTGAGCTCCTGGATCTTGTTTTCCGCACGCATCTCCAGAAACTTCTCGACCTCCTGGAGGGCCGCCTCGGCGCCGTCCTGGGCCTGGCACTTGTCCACCGGCTGCGAGGCCAGCAGGTAGATGCCCTCGTCACACCACTTCATGGACTGGAGGGAGACAAGGCACCTTGGAAGCTGTCCTGGCGTCTCCTGTGGCCCGCTGACCGCTGTGCTTTGGGACCACCTGCAGGACGTAGCGTCCCTGTCCTGCCCCTACGTCCAGAGGGCTCCCCTGGGGGACGCAGGCCTGAAACCAAGTGGATCGCCCGGGACGGGACGCACCCACGCTGAGGACCAAGTGCAGGGAACTGGCTGGACAGTCAGCCTCTGGGTTTCTTAAAGAAACGGCCAGTTGTGGCAGGCGAGTCCTATAAACGCTTCCGTGTCGGGACGGGACCTTCTGGGCCACAGGAAAGGGCCGTTTTTCACCGGTGCCTGGGGCCCAGCCCACGGCAGGAGCGTCCCCGCGGGGCCGCGGGGCGTGGGGTGTGTGCGCCGGGCTGGGGGGCCTACCGCCTCGAGGAGGCCGTGCAGATCCAGCGCCCTGCCCAGCAGCCCTCTCCTCTGCCCGACGTCAGCTGCAAACTGGTCACACAGCTGGTGGAGCTCGTGGCACTTGGGGCGGATGGAGTCCACGGCGTAGTGCTTCAGCTCGATGAGCTGCTCACCCTCCAGGGCCAGGGTGCGGGCCCGCTGCGTGACCGCCTGTGGAGCCGCCAGAGACCGGCTCAGCCTGGTTCTTGGGGCAAAGGGGCACCACTTCCTGCCAGGGGTCGGCAGGGGTGGGCGTGGGGGTCAGCGGGGGTGGGATGGGGGTCAGTGAGGTGGGACGGGGGTCAGTGGGCTGGGACGGGGGTCAGCGAGGTGGGACGGGGGTCAGTGGGCTGGGACGGGGGTCAGTGAGGTGGGACGGGGGTCAGTGGGCTGGGACGAGGGTCAGCGGGGGTGGGACGGGGGTCAGTGGGCTGGGACGGGGGTCAGTGGGCTGGGACGGGGGTCAGCGAGGTGGGACGGGGGTCAGTGGGCTGGGACGGGGGTCAGCGGGGGTGGGACGGGGGTCAGTGAGGTGGGACGGGGGTCAGTGGGCTGGGACGGGGGTCAGCGAGGTGGGATGGGGGTCAGTGGGCTGGGACGGGGGTCAGTGAGGGTGGGACGGGGGTCAGTGGGCTGGGACGGGGGTCAGCGGGGGTGGGACGGGGGTCAGCGGGGTGGGACGGAGGTCAGTGAGGTGGGATGGGGGTCAGTGAGGTGGGATGGGGGTCAGTGAGGGTGGGACGGGGGTCAGTGGTGGTGGGATGGGGGTCACTGAGGGTGAGACGGGGGTCAGTGGGGGTGAGTGGGCCAGGTAGCCGCCCCTCCCCCTGCCCACGGGGCTCAGGGCAGGGACGGGGGCCTCTGCGGGGACGGTGACACTGAGCACAGCGTCCCCAGGCCGCCACGCGCCTGCCGCCCACGTCCCTTCTTACACTGGACTTCTCCTCAAAGCTGGCGAGGTCCTTCAGGAGGTGCTGCACATGCGCCAGGCTGTTCCCCACGTCGGTGAAGGTCGTGATCTTCTGGGCCAACACGTCCAAGGCGGCTTTGACCTGCGACGGAGTGGGGGTGAGAGACCAGGCAGGGAGAGCAGTGAGAAGAAGGAGAGAAGAAGGGGGGTATATGCCGCAGAAACGGGGCGCGCAGGGAGGGGCGGGGCCCGGAGCCCTCTCAGAAGCAGAGCCAGAGGGAAACTTCCTCGATTTGAGAAGCAGCCTCTACGGCGACCCCACTGCCGACGCCACAGGCGCAACGACGGCGAGACGCCTTCCCCGTGAGACTGGGGGCAGGGCAGGGACGCCCGCCCTCACTACCGTTACGCGAGCGGTGGAAGCTCTCTCCGGGCAACGGGGCAAACAATTTAAAAAATAAACAAATGAAGACATACAGATCAAACAGGAAGAAATCAAGCCATTTGTTTGCACATGACCTGATCGTCTATGTGGAGAAACCCCGAAACTCTACCAAACGACTCCCAGATTGAGTTCAGCAAGGTTTCAGGAGACGAGATAAATATACAAAAACCCAGCTGTACTTCCACAGATAGCAATGAGCACATGGACGCCGAAATTAAAAATACAACACCATCTACAATTGCTTAAGAAACGGAACACGTACACGTAAATCAAACAAAACACGTACTGAACTCGTGCAAACCACACAGCACTGGTGAAAGAAATGTAAGACAATCTAAATAAATGGACCGACGTGCACGTTCACTGAGTGGAGGACTCGGCACAGTGAAGGCGCTGGTTCTCCCCAGATTGAGGTACAGGTTCAACACCGTTCCTGACAGAGCCCAGCAGGATTTCCTCGTGGGCAAATCTTGTCTCGTAGACGAGATTATTTTAAATTTACACGGAAAGGCAAAGGAACCAGAACAGCTAAAACCACCGTGATGGAGAAGGATGAAGGGCGCGGGACAGAGTTTCTACGACCTTCGTCGGCAATGGTTTACTCATCACTCACGTAGTCCAAGCCCATCCCGCGGCCCCGCGCGGCTCCGCGTGGCTGACGAGCCAGTTCTCACCGCGCGCTGTCAGCGGCCTTCCGCAGCCGCAGTGCCGGGCGCCCACCCGCAGGCCCCCCGAGCCCCGGCCTCTCACCTCTCGGAAGTCCTGCTCGAAGTGCCGGAGCTGCAGGCACTGCTCCAGTTTTCGCTGATGCTTTGCCCAAAACTCATCGAAGGCGGCCTCGGTTTCACTCAGCTGGGCCAGGAGCCTGCGAGAGGGGACGGCAGCCATGCGGGGCCCCTGCAGCGCCAAGCGGGCGGGGCGCTCGGTCTGCCCTCCACACGCGAGGGGGCACGTCGGAGGGCTCGGGGGGCCGGGGTCTGTCTCCCCCCGGGGCCCTGCCCTCGCCCTCGACGCCCTGGGTCTCTCGGAGCCGCCTGGGGCGGGTGGTTGTGCTGAGTGTGTTGGTTTAAAAGGTGCAGACGTGGCCGTTTGGGCCTGTCATTCGCAACCTCAGCTCAGGGCACGAGGAAGCGGCGAGGGCCTCTGCGCCTGCAGGCCATGCGCTGCCGCCCTGACCCCGCCGGCCCCGGCCTCACCTCTGCACGGTGCTCTGACTGTCCAGCTGGTCCTGGTTCGGGCTCTGCTCCGGGCCCCGGGCCAGCGGCTCCCGGATGCTCTCCAGGACGCTCCGCCCCTCGTCCAGCGCCAGCCTCATGTCCTCCTGTGGGAAGAGCGCGCCGCCCATCACCCCAGGCCGCCGGGCCCTGGACTTGGCCCCCGGCGGTGGGCTCCGTGGCGCCCGGCCCCGCAGGGGAGTGTGAAGGTGACGACAATCAGGTGGGCACACGGTGGCCTCCGCCTGTCCCCCAGACCCTCTGCTGACCGCCCAGCAGTGCTGGGGAGGCGCTCCCACCGTGAACGGGGAAGGGCTAGGGTTACGGGTCTCCCAGGCAGTGGGACCGGACAGGGTAACAGGAAACCAGACCCCCGGTGTCCGCTCCCGTGGCCCGCTGCCGGGGGCCGGACGGGGTGAGGGCTCTCTTGGCGGGTAGGGGGCAGCCGCCAAGCACCAGCAGTGGGTCACGGCCTCCACCAACTCAAAGCCCGCATCGCGCGGCGGCCTCGGGGGCACAGTCCCGATCGCGTTGACCAGGACGCCGGTTGTGTGCCGCGACCACTTGGTCGGGCTCAGGCGTCTGAGTCCGCCCCCCGCTCCCGGGGTGCCGGGGATGCTGTCTCGTTGCCCTGATCAGCAGGGCCCGGCAGCAGGACAGCAGGGCCAACCAGAGACGTTGCTTGGAAGGGAGGTTCAGCTTCCCTGCAGGGCAGCCAGCTCGGGAGCCTCCCAGACGCCCCTCCCTGCACCACCCGCCTGCGCACGCACCTTGGCCCTGTCCTTCTTCTCCGTGTGGGCACGGAGCACGGAGCTCGTGGACTGTACGTCGTTGGGCAGCTCCGTCTCGGCCAGCTCGGTCCCGAAGGCCTGCAGCATCTGAGCCGTCTGCTTAACCAGGAGGGCGAAGCTCTCTATCGCCTGGTGGGGAGGAAAGCACCCTCACGGAGCTGCTGACGCGCTGCGGCTCCCGCGCCTGGAAGCTTGGCCGCAGCCCAGCCCGTCTCCCCGCCTGCGCCTCGGCCTCGGCTCCTTCACAAACACGGGCTCTGCACCCTCCTCGGAGGGCGAGTGCCGAGAACCCAGCTCGTGCTTCTCCTTCTTCTCTGTCCTGAGCCCAGGAAAGCCAGTCCCGACTCATGACTCGCGTTCCTCCTTCGGACTAACGTCCACGGAGACCACCTGCTCATCCTCGGGGAGAAAACCCGGGTAGACGGGAAGAGGTCTTTGGAACAGGCGGCACCTTAAGGCAAAAGCAGCCCTGCTGGATTGACTATGGTTACGGAGGACGCAGGGGACTCACTGTGCGGTGGCAGAGCCACCTGGAGTGGCAGTAATCCAGGGTCCCGCCCAGGTCCTCGGTCAGCTGGGACTTGTCAATGTAGCTGTGTAATTCCGGGACGGAGCTCAGCATTATGACCTGGGGAGGATGAGAGCCGCCCGTAAGCAGAGCGCCCCGCACACGCAGATGGAGGGGCCGAGGCAGGCGTGGACGGAAGGCGTCTCCCGGCTCCTCCACGGAGGGCAGGGCGCGGCGCCCCCTGGGCCTCGGCTCTCCCATCCGTGAGACGAGTGTACGATGACCGGTCTCACCAGACGACCGCTGCTGGGGTCGAGCAAAGACCTGGATGGAGCCGGGCACGCTGCCGACACCGGGCATCTGATGGGTGAGGGGGCCCTCGTGCTAACGGAGCCACACGGACCCCAAAGCCGCGGGTCTGTCCGCATTCCTGCTGAGACCGGGAGGCTGCGCGGGGGCGGGGTAGGTGCCCAGCACGGCACAGCTGCCTTTGGGGAGAACAGGTGGCCCCGGAGGCTCTTCCACACGGATGAGTCTCACTTCCTATCTTGCTCTTGTCCTTCTGAGGTCATTCCATCCATGAGCCTGGATAAAAATACAGCCTTTGCTTTGCAAGCTGTCAGTTCCTGCTGCCGAGGTCCTGGGAGGCTCAGCCCACGCGCCACTCGACACCACCTCGTGTTTTATTAAACTCTGAGCTCGCTGGGGGCCGAGGGGACACCTGACACGTCCCAGGTCAACTGTATCCCGACGTGGGAGGTCAGGGTGCCACTGAGACCCGGAGGACCACCTGCCCCGCCGTCGGGGGCCCACGTGAGGCCCCCCGACTGAGACATAACTTTCACTTAAGAACAGGCTACGATGTCAGTTCTCAGCGGAGGTATCTGGTCTCTCTTTGCCGTCCGGCAAGGCCGTTCCCCCAGGTCAGCCTGATTCACGCCAACAGGACCAGGGACGGGTCGGTCCACTATCCAAGGACCTAACACTCTTCCTCCGTGACTTCTACCTGCTTCGTGTCTACTGAACCACGACAGAAAAGGCGAGAACACACCGCCCCTCTGGACGTTTTCTACTTAGCACCGAGGTCAGCACAGGCACCAGCACACTGACGTGGACACACTGTAGCAGCAGCCTTCCCGAGATGATGCTTCTCTAATTCTAAAGAATGATCCAAAATGGGCCAGGGAACAGGAGATGCTGGCGACGAATTCTGTGAAACCGTGTTTCGAGAACTCACGGGCTCAGCCCCACGGGGCCACGTGCAGGGCAACCACCACACTTAGGGTGGGACCCCAGCCTTGTTTCCTGTGACCCGGGGTCTCTTGTTAGCGAGGGTCACTCGCCAAATATGGGCAAATGTCACCGCCTCACAGGGTCCCTGAGACGTTGGTGCCCAGGAGATGGCTCGGCGGAGGGAGGGCCGGGCTGCGGCCTGGGGAGCACAGACCCCTGCCCCCAGCATCAGAAACCAAGGCTTTTGATGCTACGAAAACGGGTGCACCCCCTTCCCCTCAAACCCTGGAGCCTGAGGTCTAGGGCCGCTGAGCGTGGCCTGCACACCTGGCCCCGGCCGGCAAAGCACCCTCTGTCCTGAGCGCGGAGAGCAGGGGACAACCTCGGGGACGGTGACCCACACCGGCATTCTCAGATTCCAAGAGAAACCTGGCTGGTCTTGTTGGAGAGGTTCTAAGGTGCTGGGGGTGGGCTCTGTCCTCTTGGTAACGGGCGCGTTGCCGGGCAACCCCTTCCAACTGGGTTGCTCTGGGTACCTGGCTCAACGTGGGCCGGCCTCCCTGGGGGGACGCAGGCTTCCTGGGTGCACAGCTTCTAAGGGATCCCTGCAACCTCTGCCTTTAAAGGGGCTGCCCTGTGCTGGCCGGAGTGAGAAGGCGAGAAAGGGGTCCCTCTGCAGCTGGGGGTCGCTCACACCCACTTCCCTGGCCCCCTCGCCCCCGTGCCCAGGTGGAGCCGGGCCACTCCTCACAGGAGGTGAGCACTTACCGGTACCTTCATCTTAAAGTCATCTCTGTTGAACCTGAAGGCGAGGTCAGAGAGCGTCCTTTGGAAAAATCCCGTTGGGCGCAGGACGAGGACAAGCTGGAGGTTTGCTGGGAAGGATGCCTGCAGGGGACAGAGGGCTGCGGCTCTGTCTGCGGGCAGCACGGCTGCCAGCCGGGTCCCCACGCCCGCACCGGCCCTCGGTCCCAACGGGGAGGACCAGCCCACCAGAGCGGGCGTTTCCAGCACGCCAACGTCAGACTAAAGTGGAAATGGTTACAGACACTGCACTGTTAGAGCATCACCATTTCTTACAGAAAAGCACAAAAGTCACACTGCTTGGTACAGCTGTGCTTTGCTGCTTATCAACTTCAAGGGCAAAAGCTCTGACCTTCTGGGGCGCCTGTAATAACCTATCATGGAAGAGAATGTAAAGGAAGAAGGTATATATTTATGTATATGTATAATTGAATCCCTTTGCCGTACATCTGAAACGAACACAACGTTGTGAATCAACTATATTTCAATAAAAATCTTAAAAATAAAATAAAAAATAAACTGTAAAAAAACGAGCTTTGACCCCTTGTTAAGGCTGAGTTGGTGCCCCCAGCTGCTTATTTTGAAGTCCACGTCCCCAGTGGCTCAGAACGTCTTTAGGGTCTTCACAGAGGTGACCGAGTTAAGATGAGGTCATCAGGGCAGGCCCATGACCGGACATGACTCTGTCCTTATAAATACAAAGGGGACATTTGGGCACAGAGACCCACGGGGACGCCGTGTGAGGATGGATGTAGAGACAGGGGCTACCATGGCCGAGGGTGTCCAGAGGCCACCAGACGCTGGGGAGCACGGAGAGACACCCCTCCGCAGCCGCAGAGGGACCAGCCTGCCGACACCGCGATCTCAGACTTCTGCCTGCAGACTCGGAGGACAGGAGATTCCTGTCGTTTGAGCCCCTCTGTGGTCTATGGTATCTGTTATGACGGCCCCAGGAAACTAAGACACTTGTGCAATAAAGACAAAGCCACACACACACACACACACACACACACACACACACACACACACACACACGCATCACCTAAAACAGAGCTAAAGATAAGCTTACACCCAGGCGCACACCCGTAGATACGGTCACGTGAGCAGATTCGCACATTCATGTAAGCTCTGCGTACGAGGTGCCTGACCTTGGACAGGTTAACCTCTGTGCCTCGGTCTCCCCACGTGCAAATGGGGATAACAAAGCACCTTCCTCAGCGCACGGTCCTGGTGGCCGAGCTCTCTGCCGCCCAGGCAGTGTTCAGAGCCCTGCTCCTGACTGAAGCTGAGACAGGGGCATTGCCTGCCCAGGGCCCTGGGGCCGCACCCGGTGGCCTTGGTCTGAGAACCGGTCCCTCAAGTGAGAGAAAAAGGAGGAGAAAGAGAGGCCGCTGGGACTGGGCGCTCAGGCTCAGGGCTCCCCGGCCAGGCGGGGCGGGCAGTGTCACTCCTGCCGGCGGCCCTGACCTGACGCTGCCCAGCTGCTCCCCACAGAAGCGCTGGGACCCTCTCGAGATGTCAGCTGACCACGACAGCCCCCGCCCAGAACAGCCACACAAGTCCCCGCCTGGCCGCGAACAAGCCCAGAGTCCCCCTCCCCCACCCCGCGGCTCCCTGACCCCCCGACATGGTTCCACGCCCTCCCCAGCCTCCGCACCTGGACACTGCCCGGCGCCTTGGTGGGTCAGGGAGGCCCGGGGAGCCCGGCCCCGCGTCGGAGGATTCCGCTATCCCGTCCCCGAACAGGACACAGCGAGGCCGTGGCCCCGCGGCCCCAGGGCCCGCCCTCCCACCGCATCGGGGCGGCCACCCTGAACCCCAGCAGCGAGCGCTCAGCCTCCGTGTCTGCCCAGGAGCCCCGCGCCATCGTCCTCTGTCTCCAAACACGACTCACATCTTCGGGCTGGATCTCGCCATCCCGCTCCTGTGGCCGACGCACACCTGCCCCCTGTCCCCCTCCTGCCCTCCCGCCCAGGCCGCCACGCGCCTGATCTCCAGCCACCCTCCCCAGGCCACGGCGGGGTCCTGGCCCTTCATGGAGCCCGACCTCAATCCCCTCTACTGATCTTCACCCCGTGAGTCAACCACAGCCCCCCAGACGTCCGCTCAGGTGTGCTCTGCCCCAGCGCGCGGCCACCTGGAAGCTGAGCTTTCCCGCACCTCAACCCCACCTCCCGGCCTCTCTGCACACCAGCACACGGCGCTGGTCACCACTGTGACTCCACACCCTGTCTCCAGCCTGGCCGCACCTGCCCTACACCTGCCGCCTCTCCATCGCCCGCCGCCCGTCCCGCCTGCACCCCTTCCCCCTGCGTCCCTCCGTCACCTGCCGCCCCTCCCCGCTGCGCCCCTCCGTCACCTGCCGCCCCTCCCCCCTGCGCCCTCCATCACCTGCCGCCCCTCCCCCTGCACCCCTCCCCCCTGCGCCCCTCCGTCACCTGCCGCCCCTCCCCCCTGCACCCCTCCCCCCTGCAGCCCCTGCACGCCTGCCCCACAGTCCCTAATGTGTCCGGGTGTCGCCATCACAGCCCTGGAGGGCAGGACTGCGTGTCCCCCGTGCCAGCACCCGAGCAGGTGCCTGCTGAGTGTTGTGGACAGAGACGAGAAGGTGGGCATCCCGACGGGGGGGCTCTGGCCCATCAGCAAGAGGGCCGTGTAGCCCCCCCACCAGGCGTGAGACCGGCGTCCACTACCTCAGGAAAACCGCCTTCAGCGTCTCTTTCTGGAGGCGACACCGAGTCACACTTCTCTAGCCTTCAGCCCGGTTCTATTGCCCTGATTCGCACCTCACAGCTGCTGTGGTCTGAGCTTACAAGGTAACACGAGCCCTTGTCCTTCACTGAGGTCCACTCAGGGCAGGTGGCCAGGAAACCCAGGGTGGGGGACTTGCCCACTCCGTCCCGGGAGGAGGGGCGCCAGCCGTGCTCACCGTCCCGTCAACGTGGAGAAGACTGTCCCCTTCTTGTCCTCTGCTTCAGTCTTTCCGTGTCTCTAAATGATTGAGTCTTTATATTGAAGAGAGTAACTGTGAGATCCCAGCCCAATGGGAACACTTCAATGAGACACACACAGCTATACATTAAATCATAATTTATAGCTGCAAATTAATTTTCTCCCCCTTGGAGTCAAACATCTGTATGAAAAGCTCTGGGAAATTCCCAAACAAAAACTTTATTTTAAAAATACAGTAACTATGGGATTTCCCTGGTGGCACAGTGGTTAAGAATCTGCCCGCCGATGCAGGGGACACGGGTTCGAGCCCTGGTCCGGGAAGATCCCACATGCCGCGGAGCAACTAAGCCCATGTGCCACAACTACTGAGTCTGCGCTCTAGAGCCCATGCACTGCAACTACTCAGCCCACGTGCTGCAAATACTGAAGCCCACATGCCTGGAGCCCGTGCTCTGCAACAAGAGAAGCCACCAGAATGAGAAGTTCGCACGCCGCAACGAAGAGTAGCCCCCGCTCGCCGCAACTAGAGAAAGCCCGCGCGCAGCAACGAAGACCCAACGCGGCCAAAAATAAATAAATAAATAAAAATAGAGTAACTATATGGAAGATTTGGGATGAAGGCTATAAAATAACATCTTTTTGTAACTTACTCAGTAATCAAGTGATTACAATAGTTTCTATGTAACCTGAAAGTAACAGTGTTTCTTTTCTGAGGCTGACCTTCACTGGCTGAGGAACAGAGAGGTGGTGCGAGGACCATTAAAATGTAATCTGGAGGCAGAGAAAGAGGCTGGTTTCTGAATTACTATTCTAAGAGCCTTAGACAATGCAAAGACATCACCTACATTTACAAAACAGCTAAACGCAGTGGAACGCAGCAGAAGCTCTGTGGAACCCCAGTGCCTCAGGGAACGGGGTTTGAAAACACTCCCCACGTGCATGTGCATGTTACTTTCTTAAGTTTTGCTCGAGGTCACATCTACCCAGCCTGACTATACACTTGATTTCAAACAGAGCAGCCAAACCCTGACCAATAACACTTGTCTGATAGCAGTCAAAAAACACAAGTTTGTGTGATGAATATAGACTTGAAACTTGGTGTCTCAGTGCCAACAGATGAAAACCCTAGGGTCTGAATCAGACAGGCTGACGTGAGAAGAGGCCTCCCCTCGCTCCCAGGGTGGCTCCCACGCAGGTTGTGTGTGAGCACTGAGGATCGGGCCGTCTAAGACCCCCCCACCTCCTGGTGGACAGCGTGGAGACCGCCATAAACACCGCTATGGAAAAGACATTGAAGAACTCGGTGGGAAGGGCATCTCTTTGGTCGGAGGACGATCATGAGACCAAATGCTCCCCACGTCAGGGGAGCTGTCCTCCCCCAGAACATTCTGTGTGGACCTGCACTGCCCACCGGCCTGGACTCGGACCCCCAGCCACTGACCCCATCCATAGGCGGCCTCGGCCCTTGAAGCCCAGCCTCCACCGGCAGCGCAGGTGAGTTTACGGGAAGCTGCCTGAAGGCCTCTCCACGCACAGCCCGGGGCTGGAGGCGCCCTGTCCCCTCCACAGAGCAGCTCTGCTGAGCTACTTATCTTAGAAGTCGCAGCTCTTCAAGAGTCAACGCTGGCCTCCCAAGGGGCCAGTCCATGCATTGTCCTCAGTCAGAGCGGTGCTATGACCCGACCCCCTCGGTGACCTGTGTTCCACCCCCTGCGCCCCAGGCCCCTCGGAAGGAGCCAGGCCCTGGCCCCCCGCCTTCCCGTCTGTTCCAAGGGGCGGATCACCACCCCTCTGCCCAGACGAGGCCTCCTTCCCCTCCCAGCTCTTGGCAGGGTCACCTCAGCCGGGAAGCCCTCCTGGAGCTTGCTCTGCTCCCGCCTTCCCTGCGCTAGAGGTGCTCACAAGCTGCGCTTAGACCTCTAGTAACTGGCGCACGGTAGGAAGTCACCAGCGTTGTTTAGGACGATATTATTTTGCTACATTTGGAATATTTACCGGATGACCTAAACATCCTGGTGCTTCAGATACTTCAGTTGGTACCTTTTCTGTACACAGAAGGCATAGGCTTGACAAGCAAAAAGTGGAGCTCTGCCCCACGCAGACTAGAAACAGCTCTCACTGTGATTTCCTGCAAGGTGTGCTCTAGGGTACGGACTCAGCTGAGTCGGGCTGGCACCAAACACAGATCAGCGCCCTCTGCTGCCACGTCCCCAGCTGCCCCCCAACTCCTCCACGAACTCCTGTAGTTTAGAAAAAGGGGTTCAATTTCAAATGGAATCCCAGAAGAGTATACACGGTATTTTATGAAAGATACATCCATCCGAGGATGGTCCAAACCTTGATCCAACTGTTGGGCAAAGAGCAATGTTCGAGCTCTCAGCTTCGGGTCTCATCCGTGGGTTGTGACCGTGAACTGTGACAGGCAGACACGCACATCAAACTGACACCCGGTGAGCTGTTGCGGGCTCTGCTCTCGATGGGGACACGGCAAGTCTGATTTTAGCGACACTGGACTTTGGACCCTCCAGTGCCTTATTTTTCTATTCCAAGCTGAGGTAAAGGCATCCAAAAAAAGGGAAAAGAACACCCCGAAGTACAGAAATCTCAGCTCATGAGACAGCACACATGGCGGCTTAAAATAGCCCCAAATTTCAGCGCATTATGTAAGCGCCCAGGCTCCCTCGGGCGGCCACGCGTGTTTGCATCAACAGCCTCTTGCCTGCGGCCCGGGGCCGTGGTGGAATCGTTCAGGCTGGGCCGGTGCCAACAGATGTCCCCTCCTCAAGGGCTCTGGCCCAGCTGAAGCCAGCTGGTCTTCCGCCCAAGCTCCCCTGGATGAAAGCAAAGGCCAGCGAGGCTGGCGGTCCAGGTCCACAGCGGGGGATGGCGTCGTGGGCCAGCGCTGCCCCCTCCCGCTCCCCTGCACGGGGACAAGGTGCCAGCTGTGTCCCCACCACAGAGCCAGGGTGCAGCGCGGACCCCGCGCCTAGCTCAGAGGGGCACAGACCGGGAGCGGCAAGGCCCGGCCCCCTGCCACCTCCCTGCCCGTCTCCGGTGCCCTGTGTGTGTGTCCGGCACCTGGTCACGATGTCAGTCACCTGCTATGTCCCCCTGTCCCCAGCACTTCCCACCGCGCCAGGCACACAGTAAGGCCTCGATAAATGTGTTGAATATATAAATAGAACTTTGGGCATTAATACGACCAGTGAATGCTTGTAACAAAACTACTGGAGTTCAACGAGAATTTCTGACCATTCTGCTGAAAACTGCTAACTTCTGGGCAGTTCCAAGGCAGTATTGGGAACCCTAAGGCTTACAGGAGAAAAATTTATACTTTTATTGTATAAGAATCAGTGCAAACACGAAAACTCTAACTTTTTTTTTGTTTTTTTTTTGCGGTATGCGGGCCTCTCACTGTTGTGGCCTCTCCCGTTGCGGAGCACAGGCTCCGGACGCGCAGGCTCAGTGGCCTATGGCTCACGGGCCCAGCCGCTCCGCGGCACATGGGATCCTCCCAGACCAGGGCACGAACCCGCGTCCCCTGCATTGGCAGGCGGACTCTCAACCACTGCGCCACCAGGGAAGCCCCTAACTTTTCAGTTATGATTTTCACAAAGTTTTGAAGATGAGCCAGCTCTCTTCAGAAATTCATCTCATTATAAACTGGATGAAGGGACTTCCCTGGTGGTGCAGTGGTTAAGAATCCGCCGGCCAATTCAAGGGGCATGGGTTCAAGCCCTGGTCCGGGAAAATCCCGTATACTGTGGAGTAACTAAGCCCGCGCGCCACAACTAGTGAGCCCACGAGCCACAACTACTGAAGCCCGCGCTCCTAGAGCCCGTGCTCCGCAACAAGAGAAGCCACCGCAATGAGAAGCCCGCGCACCGCATCGAAGAGTAGCCCCCGCTCGCCGCAACTAGAGAAAGCCCGCGCACAGCAGTGAAGCCCAATGCAGCCACAAAAAACCAACCAACCAACCAAACAAACAAACAAACAACTGGATGAAGAGTAAAGCTATGTTTACGCTCGGCCACGGGAGAGCCTGACCCTACACAGGTCTACCCGGGGCCACTGGCGATCTCGATGACTACTCAGGTTGTAAAAATAATGTATCTGTTTCTTACAAAACAACACTGCATTTGGAGAATCTCTTATTGTCTGACCAGGAGTCGCTGACCAGCTTGAGAGAGATTCACAGCGCTCCTGTCTCGCCCGGGCCCGGTGGGTGCCGGCCACACGAAGGCGGATGGGGCTGGCCGTGGCCTCGAGGGCCCATGGCGTGCAGACAGAGAATGAGGGTATCCTCCCAGGAAAGGAGGCCAGGCAGGGACTGAGTGCAGCCCTGCTCCAGGGTTGGGGGGGGGGGCGCTAGGGGCGGGTAAGGAGGGATGGGTGGCAGCCACCCTGGCTCTGGGTGAGGGCCCCCCAGGGTGTGGCGTGTGGCAAGGCCTGGACCCCACGGGGATGCCCGTGACCATCACGGCAAAGCGCCTGACTCAGACGCCCGTGCACACCACGACGTGCCCGAGCGGTGGTTCAAACCACTGATAGACAAACGCAAAAGAACTGGGCAGATTACTGGACTCGAAAATGTTGTTATTATAACAGTGTTACCTTTTAAAGCAGCAACACACTTGACTGGAAGCTTCTTGGCCGCCAGCTCAGGACTAATTTACTGAGTTATTGATTCAAGAAAAATGTGTTGTTAAGTCCTTTGTGCATCTGACCCAAGTGGCTTTTACAATTTAATCCTTAATTTGGGCTGTCAGGTGACGTCACGCGCAAATTTATTTTAAAATTTAAAATAATGAAGTGGACGTGCTGGCTGTGAACTGGGGGTGGTACGTCAAAGTCCTCTGTGAGCTTCTAAGGACTTAAAAACACAGGAAAGCTGACGATGAAACACTTATATACTACGTGAATACGCTGCTTTTGAAACACCCTCAAGTGTTTTGATTTGTTGCAGACAAACGGTGACGTAGAGAGTGCGTGCCTGGTGGGGACGGGAAGCAGGGGCAGGGCGGTGAGGCAGTCGCTCTGTCAGGAGGACGAAGCGGGGACCGGGCAGCCCCAGGACGGGTTTGCACAGGACCCTGTCGGTCGTGAGCGTCGGGGCAGATACTGGGCCTGAAGCGTTGTTCAGAGGAAGTAACGAGGCAGCCAGGAGGAGGGATCAGTTCTCCCGCCACATCCAGACCCCAGCACAGCAACAGCCCCTCAGAGGCCAGAACAAGACCCAGAGCAAGAGCCTGGGGGACCGTCCCCCCACCGGGGGTCGGTCGGGGTCACTCTGCCTGCAGAGCAGCAAACTTCCCGGTCCTCTGGCTGTGGGGAGGCAGGGGTGGGTGAAACTCAGCCGGGGAGAAGCGCTCCGCACCCAGCTCGGGAGCCGGGCCAAGCCGCCGCCGCAAGTAAGACTGGGGGCCTTCTGCTGACTTCAGCTATTCCCGCGGCTAAAAACAGCACAGCAGCAGCGCAGACCAGCGGCTCTTCCGCCTGCAGTCTGCGGACCAGGAGGGTCTCCACGTGGCCATGAGGGCCACCAAGGACGGCTACTAGTCTGCCTTAGTCTAAGACTAAAGAAGAAACAGCCCGTTGAGAAGGAGAAGGTCACATAGGAAAAGCTATTCAATGTAATCCCCAAACTCGTAGCCTGAAGGTTTCCCTCGAGAATGACGGCACGGTGTGTCCTAAGCATCTCACATACTCAGCGTCAGAGACAAACCAGCTGGGGAGATGGTTGTCAAGTTATAACACAGCCCCCGAGAGTGGTAACCCACTTGAGAACACACAGGCATGCACACACACGTGCACAGACATGCACACACGTGCACACACACTTGTGCTCGCAACTCGAGGAACCCAGGGAGGGGTGGCTGGCCCTGCCCCAGGCCCCAGGCTGGTGCTCCGAGCTGGTGCCCCACCGAGCAGCACAGGCCAGAACCCAAAGTGCCAGCCGGCAGGAGAGGCTGCGCCACCCGCCCAGGAGGAGGGGGTGGGGGGCACGCGCGCGGTTACCGACACTTACCGCTATTCTCAGGATGGACGCCTTGACCGAGGTCCATTTGTCCTGCCTGCGGTCTATGACCAGGATGAACCCGATGCCAGCATCCTGCAGGCTGAGAGGAGGAGAGAGCCGCGCTCAGTGCGCCGCCGGAGGATGGGCCTGCCCTGCCGTCCATCTCCGGGAAGAGCTCGGGGCAAACCGGCTCCTCCTGTGGCCCTCAGCCTGCTCCACACACTGCCGGGGGCGCCGCTGCCAGGACAGCATCGAGCCACCTGCAGGGCTTCCCTGAGCTCGCGGGCACCTTCCAGGGCTCGCTCTGACCCGAGACGGACGGACAGACTCTGTGTTGTTTATTTCCCAGCCTGACACCAACCAGCTCACGGCACAGAGAGGTGGGCAGGACCCATGCTTCCTGGAGCCCAGCTGTTCAGTCAGAGCTGGTCATGTTGCCTTGCAAGTGGACCGGCCGGCCCAGCCCTTCACAGTGAGCCTATGACCCACACGTCACGTTAGTCCCAGCATCTGGGGTCCCTGAGTTCATCCACGACACAAAATCGCTCTTGAAGGCACGGCCACAGCTCGGGGAGAAAAGCCCCGAGGCGCCCGGAGGTGCACGAGCGTCCACTGGGGACGGGAGACAAGATGAGGCTCCTTGCAGCAGGAGCATCTGAGAGAGACGCTGAGCACCGGTGACGACAGCCCCGTCCCCACAGCCTGACGCGGCATCTGAGTCACTGCGGAGACCAGGAGGCTTCTCCCCTTGGACAAGCCCGCCACCGTGAGCCAGCTGCAGGGCGGCAGCGCCCACGCCAGCCAGGCGGCGCGGAGGAACGAGCGAGGGGCCGAGGCTCCGACTGGAGCTGCTGATTTCCACGTCTCCGAACACACCGACGGTGTAAATGAAAACCAGAAATACACGGCACACGTACAAACTACGTGGCTGGCGGCGGTGCTCTGCCTGCTGGGAACGTTATGTAACAAAAGCCAGAGCTGAGACAGCCCAAGTGCTCCGTGTCGGAGCAACACCGATGATGGACACACAGAGCCACGCCTGCACGGGAGCGTGCGCGCCGCTGACCGTCTGTCAGCGCACCCGATGGTGAAAGGCTCCACCCGTTCAGCGTTACCTGCTCCACAGACGGCACAGGACTTCCGGGAAAAGCACAAACAGACGTCAGAGCGCGCACAGCCAGGCCCACACGGCGCCCCGACAGAACCGCCTTCTAACCGGGCTCAGCTCTCACGGAGGGAAGTTTTATTTTGTTTGCCACTCGGGCTTAAGTGCCAGGTACCTGGGATCACAGCTGCCTTGCCCCACCCCCCACGCCTGGCGGCCTCAGGGCCTGATCTGGGCGGGCAGGGCAGTGGAAGCTGAGACGGCCCCTAAGCCTGGTGCCGGCTCTGGCCGGGGCGGTCAGGAGCCTGGGGCGTCACGGGCACACGCCTTCCTCTGGGCAGCCCCAGGCGGGCTCCTGAGCCCTCGCAGCCTCGGCCATGGGAGTCGGGGCTCAGCCCGGCGCGAGGCGGCAGCGCATCGGGCGCCCGCGCGGCCCCGTCCCGTCCACTCGCTGGTGCCCTGCCCCTCTTGGCGGCCCCTCCCCCGGGGGGACAAGTCCCACGCAGCCCCCCGATGACACCGACCACAGCGGCTTCTCCACAGCCTGTGTCTGCACTCTGCCCCACCCTCCCTCCGTCTCACAGGGAGCTGCCCTGCGGTCCGCGCCGTGGGGCTGGCCCGGGTCTGAGGCCCAGCCGCCGGGATCCCACTCTTCCTGAGGTGCAGGAGACTCGCTTCCCCTGAGCAGGCGGCCACCCTGCCAGGCATGGGCCCCGCCGGCACAGGGGTCTGAGATGCGCTCCCAGACCACCCCCCCGTGGGGGGCTACCGAGAGGAGCACAGCCCAGGGGCGGACGCCACACGCGGGGACACGGGCCTGTCACCGCAAGCCGGGCCGGGCCGTTCCTCGGCGCCACCTGGACGGGCCACTCAGCGAGAAGCAAAAGCGGGACCCGAACAGTGTCCACCTCTGGGGCTGCCGCGGGAGCAAAGCCTGACAATGGCGGCAGGCCCGCCGTGCGCCCTATTCAGCGGCGGCTGCTGTGCGGCCGTCTCCCTTCCCCCGGGACAGAGCTCCAGGAGCGCGGCCCGCCTCCCCATGACCCCTCGTGACTCCACGACAGGCCTCAGGGTGTCAGCTGTGGTTCTGGGCCCGGAACGTCCTCCCGTGGCCCCTGCGCTGACCCCGCTGCCCGCGGCGGCCTGTCACCCTCACGCACGAGCAGGGCCGCTGGCCTGGCCGCTCACGGAGCACGCGGCCCCGGGCCTCGCGCCCCGCCGCCCGCGTCACTTCCACGTCCCCCTGCCGCCCCACCCCCGTCCCTTGGGGTCTTTAACCGGCTCTGTGCCTTTGAAAGCCTTACGGTAAGAAGTCCGTCACGACCTCAGGGGACAGCGCTGACGACAAACACGATGAAGACGCGAAGGCGCCGACGACACGATCTCTTCAAAAGAGAATTTCAAGAGAAATATGAGGAATTTGCTGGCTCCACAGAAACGTGTCCCGGAAGGCGGGCTTCCCAGCGAGGCAGCGGTCGGGCCGGCAGCTCCCGGCTCCCGGTGTGTGAAAACACTCGGGCCAGAGCCCTGCGGTCGCTCGCCTGCGGCCCCGCAGGTGCCCAGTGGGGTCGTGCAGGGAAGGCGCGGCCGAGGCCCCGCTGGGTCCCCCCTCCCGGCAGGCACTGCACTGAAGCCTGGGGCTGTCCTTCCCTCACTCCTCACCATGAGCCAGAGGCACAGAGAGGCTAAGCCGTCCGCCCAGAGTCACACAGCCGGGGAGCACAGCCCGGGTGGGGCCCGCGACCTGCCTCCGCGTCCAGACCCCCCAGGCCGAGGCCACCCTGCGGGATAAAGCTGCCCCCCCTCCCGCCCACCCCTGGGCTGCCTCCTGTGTCGGGCCAGGCAGGGCGGCCCCAGAGGCGGAAGGAGACGATGCCCGTGCACCAGCACCTGGCTCGGGGCCACGAGAGCTCTCCTCCCTGCCGCTCTCCTCCCTGCCGCTCTCCCGTCTCTGACCACGTTTTGGGAACGCTGGCTCAGAGGTGCACAGGCGTAACAGAAGGCACCTTATGTAAGGACGTAGGGACCCTCCAAGGCCCCCTCTGCCCACATGACTGCAGCCCCAGAGCAAGGCCGTGTGATCTGCCCAGCCCCCAGGAGCCAGGGCCCAGCATCCCAGGGTCCCGTCACTCCGCCCTCCACCGCTCTAAGGAGGGTCCCGTCTGCCCGTCTCCCGCGTCCGTGACCTCACATGCCCAGGGGAGAGGGAGGGTGGCTGACGCTCAGATTGCACAAGAGGCCAGCACCCAGGGTCCCTCGTGTGCCAGGCCCCGAGGTGACTGCGCTGAGGGTGGTGGCAGTGGGGGAAACTGCACGCGGCCCTGTGGAGGCACAGACGCCAGCCCGCAATGTCCCAACAGCCGCTCGGAGGGGCCACTGGATGGCTGCCCGGCCGCTGCGTGGGGCTGACGAGCTCACTTCGGGCCCAACAATCAAAAAAGGCCCAGAGCTCACGCAGCATGGTGTCCTCTCTAACACCCCAGGCCTGCTAGCTCCTCGGGTGGCCCTGGGGAGCCGGAGGCACGGCCAGCTGCGGCCTGACCTCCCCTTCGTCGGGACTGGGCAGCATGGGGGCGGTCCGGGAACTGGGCTGGCCTGGAGGGTCCCCGCAGCGAGGCCACGGCTACCCGGCGTCACCGTGACCAGTTCCTGCGTGGCTGCACCTTGCTCTCGGACCCAACACGTCACAGAGCAGGGACAGGCGGGGACACGAGGCCCGGCTTGGCCTCGCTCAGCCCGCGCGGAGCTCCCGGTGGGAAGGACCACGGCTGGGGTGAGGGTGAGCGTTCTCAGGGCCACCTTCACAGAGGCCAGCTAGGCCTGGCACCAGGCGGGGGAAACAAGCCCAGCAAGGGGGGCAGCGGGCCAGGCAGGCCCGGGAAGGAGGCGCCGGCAGGCTGGCGCCCATCCCAGCCCGGCCTGGCGGGTGGCAGTGCGGTGCATCCCCAGGGGCCCGTGGGACAGAAGGTCCCACCTCCTCCAGGAGCCCTGGCCAAGCAGCTGGGCCCTGGGGCTGGGCCAGCCCTCGGGGTGGGCAGGGGGTGGGCAGGCCAGGCAGGGGCCTGGGGTACGGGTGGAGGCTGCAGCTGGGAGTTGGGGGGCACAAGCCGGCCTGTGGAGCAAATGGGTCCAGGCAGGACCTGCCCCACCTTCCTGACCGCCCCTGCTTCCCCACCTGGCTGTACTTCTTTGCCCTTTCTTCTCTCTTTGCATCCCATGTTTTGACCCTGGTCTACAGACGTTGCGAATGTTACAAAGATTTTCTTTCCCTGTCTTCCTTTTGTAAGCGAAATGCCGCAGCCCGTTTCCTCTCTGCCTGTGACTTACCTGCTGGGTTCAAACGCCGTGACTTTGAACGTAGCCCTGAGCATTCAAGCCTGAGCCTTTCTTTCCTGGCTGTCTCTTCCCTCTTCTTGTGATTCAAAAGCTGCCCCTGTTATCATATCACGTGTGCAATGCGGTTCTCTTAACGCTGCTCAGCTTTCCATCCCAGAAAGCACAACGGCAAGAAAAACGTCAGACCCTTTTAAAGAACTCTCTCACACTTGGTAACAGCACCATAACTGTCCTCAAGGCTACAGCAGCCCCGTCAGGGTCAGACGCACACGGGGAGAGCAGGGCCGGCCAGGGAGCCCTGACCACACAGCAGGGCTGTCGCCTCGTCCTCACGACCCAAAGGAAACAGTCCACCTCTTACAAAAACACAGGGATTTCTCCAAAGAGCCCGAAAACTTGCATTTTTTGTTCTTTATATTTGAGTTATTTTTTCCACATCAACATCAAGGTGAACATACTCAAGATTTGTTTGAACTGACGCGTGTGCAGTAGTAGAGGGTCTTTCTTACACAACGGGGAGGTTAACGTGCAGCCCCGTGCCCCGTCTACAGGGACCCACCTGGCACAGAAGGAAACTGGGGTATGTACCTGGTTTTCAAAGACTGATTTTCATCTATCTCAAAACACAGCCTTCTCCAACAGATGACGGATGAGCACAACGTGGTCCAGCCATGCAACGGATCATTACTCAGCCTTAAAAAGGAAGGAGATCCTGACACCTGCTACGACACGGGTGAACCTTGAGGACGGTATGCTCGGTGAAGTAAGCCACCCAGAGTGACAAATCCGGGCTGATTCCACTCACGCGAGGTCCTTGGAGGAGTCAGATTCACAGAGACAGAAAGTGGCCGGTGGGGCCCACGGCTCGGGGAGGGAGCGCTTCACGGGGACAGAGCTTCAGTTCTACAAGACGCCAAGTTCTGCAGTCTGCTTCACGGCACCGTGCGTGTAACACCACTGAGCTGTGCACTTCGAAACAGTTAGGACGGCGAGAAGTACGTGTATTTTCCCACAACTAGAAAATTACGTTGGGGGAAGAACCCACCAAGCACACAGCTTCCTTAAATACATGAAAAAAAAAAGACGCGCGCACACGCACACACTATCGGCTGCCTCCCTGTAACAGAGGGAACTGCTCCCCCGAGGGCACGCAGACGCCAGCACCACCTCGGCTACTCCGGAATCCCTGCTACCTCGTTACCTGCCAGAGGCTCCACGTTGCTGCTGCAGCCCCAGCTGCCTGCCGTCTGGCTCCTGCCCTGCAAGTGGGTCCTGAGCTGTGCCAGGGCTGCCTCAGGCACGTCCTCTGCACCTGGAGCTGAAACCCTAGATGAGGAGGCCTCTGGGCGTGGCGACGCCCCATGTGCACGAGCTGCTGGGTGCAGCCTGGGCGCTCTGACGGCAGCGAGGGAGGGGCTCCCCAAGCCCACGCCCACCCCTCCTGGGCTCCCCTCACGGGGACCTGTCGCTGTTCCCAAGCAGGGCAGGGCTGCACCCCTCCTCCCGGGCAGGTCTCTAGCTCTTCCTCCCACAGGTGAAGGGCATGGCCGCTGTTAGCTGGATGCCGCCCCATCACAGCCGCGTGCGCAACAGGTGGGGATGTCCCACTTCTGAGCTGCCCGAGATGGCAGCCACTGGCCCCTGGGAACTGCAGGACGGCTAGCCCGGCCCAGGGACTGAGCTTTGACATTTAGTTAGTTTCAATTTAAATGGCTACACGTGGCCAGTGGCTGTTGCGCTAGACGGTGGTGACAGAGAAAGGTCATTACGACAAAGGAAGAGTCCTGAGCCGGGCGGCCTCTGGCTCCACAGGAGAACAAGGTCGGGAGGACAGAGAGACAGGACCCCTGTGGAGAGGGTGCCCCAGCTGGCACGGGTCCCTGAGCTTCAGGCCACGTGGGGCAACGGGCTGAGCCAGGCCACTGGACAGCGAATGGACAGCACACGGCAAGGACGGCCCTTTACTTGCTAATTACGCGAGGCCAGAGAGCCTGAGAGCTGTTGCTAATTACGTGAGTCACCCCCGGCCAGAGCGCCTGAGAGCTGTCACAAACGGGATCACCGTCAAGGTGTCCGGCCTCAGAACAGAGCACCACACCTGCCACGTGGGGGGCCAGGCTGCAGGAGGCAGAGGGGTGGTGGCCACAGGCTGGGGCTCACCTGCCCGGTCCATCCACACCCGAGGCTGCAGCACAGCTGCCACAGGACAGGCAGGGCGCCGTCTACGAGGACGCCTGCCACACGCCGTCGACCAGGAAGGGGCTGCGCTGTCCTGTCTTGTGGGGGGGCATCTGCACACGGACGGAGCGACATGCTTGACTGTGGTTTCCTGTGGGGAGCGTGAAAGCTAACGATTTTTCACGTATGCGTTTGAGTTGCTCGGGACACGCTCATGCCACATTTTCTATCCTTGTATTCAAAAGTCAGCTGAAAATTCACATGGAGTCACAGCCACAGCGAGAAGGGAGGTGCTGCCAGGGGCTCGAGGCAGGGCTCGAGGCAGCCTGGCTGCAGGGCTTGGCAGTAGGCGTGTCCCGAGCGCGGCTGGGGGCCTCAGAACGGCATTTACGACCCTGCTCCATCCCCACGTGTGCTGCCTTTCCCCGTCACGTAGTCCACACAACTGCCAAGTGGGGGCACGTGTGTGCACGCGTGTGGTGTGTATGCTTGCGTGTGGAGTGCACACCCGCTCCTATGCACGTATGAGCATTCGTGTGTGTGGTCTGTGATGCACACCTGCATGCACACGTGTGATGTGTGATGCACGCCTGTGTAAGTGTGCATGGTGTGATGTACACCTGTGTGTACATGTGGTGTGTGACGCACACCTGTGTGTATGTGTGTCGCGTGTGATGCACACCTGTGTGTGTGTGATGTGTGATGCACGCCTGCGTGTGTAAGTGCGCATGGTGTGATGCACACCTGTGTATGTGTGTGTGAAGTGTGACGCACACCTGTGTGTACATGTATATGGTGTGTGATGCACGCCTGTGTGTACGTGTATGTGGTGTGTGATGCACACCTGTGTATGTGTGATGCACGCCTGTATGTACATGTGTGTCGTGTGTGATGCACGCCCGTGTGTGGGTGACCTCTTTGCGTGCACCTCTCCTCGGGTGAACACGGCCCACCACGGAAGCAGATGGGAGATGTGCCTGTGTCTCCCGAGCAGCTGGGTGATCTGACCCGGGTCCATGGAAAGTTAGCGTCCTTATCGGCGTCCAGTAATCTAGGAGCCCCTGAGCTGCGCCGTCACCGGGCTGGGGAGGGCGGCAGCTGTGCAGCAAGGTGATCCTCACGGTGTTATCTTCCAAACCCAGGGCGGGTAGGTGGGGGATGCCCCCAGGGATCCTGCAGGACCGCCGTGTGGAAGGGCGTCCGGGACGGCTAAATCTGTCCTTCAGAGAAAGGCCAGAAACCTACTGTCTCAGTGTTGGCAGCCCTAAGACCCTATGACCTTGCGTGTGTGAGTGCACGCGTGTGCCTGTGCATGTCTTGTATGTGTACACCGGCACCCACAGGGGAAGCCGCCAGTGACTGCCCTCACCAGGAGAGAGGATCAGCTGGGAAGCTTCGGTTTTGCCACAGGGAGGGGTGAGAGGGGATGAGAGGTGGATGGAGGGGGGACCCAGACTCCAGAATCGCGAGGGGAGGGGCCCTGGAGCCCGGCAGCCCGGCTCCGTGACCCGCTCACGATTTACTGGGTGCTGGACCCAAGCCCTGCACGGCGACATGCGGCAGGTGCACGTGAATCAAAAGGTCGATCTTTCTTTTTCTATTGGGCGACTTCCATCAGCACAAACATGCTGCGATCTCCCTCACCTTAGAAGAAAACCTCGTCTGCCCCGCCTCCGCCCCTCACTGACCATCTCCCCACCCCCCTCGAGAGCAGATCCTGGAAGGAGGTGTCCACGCTCCCTGCACTGGCTCTGATCCCTTTCCATGACTGAGGTTCCCCTGACTGACACCCCTGTGAAGACCATGCCCCCTGAGACACCCCCGGGGGTCCTGTGAAGACCATCCCCCCTGAGACACCCCCGGGGGTCCTGTGAGGACCGTCCCCCCTGAGACACCCCCGGGGGTCCTGTGAGGACCGTCCCCCCTGAGACACCCCCGGGGGTCCTGTGAGGACCGTCCCCCCTGAGACACCCCCGGGGGTCCTGTGAGAACCGTCCCCCCTGCCAGAGGTCCCCTCACCTCCCGTAAGCCACCTCGGCGGGGACTCCCCTCTCCCCGCCCCCCATCCTTCACCCCTTTTTGCTTTGCTTTTCTTCTTTTGCAATCCACACTCCTTGCATCTCATTTAATTTTCTGAGACCATGAGCACAGGATTTTACCTGTTTTGTCCCCTGCCCGGTCCCAAGGGTGTCCAGCACTGGCCGACCCTCACAGCAGTGACCTGAGCAGCTCCCTCTGCCGCGTGCACCCCCCAACCCCCGGCATGAGTTCTGCTGAGGTCACAGCCACTCTTCGGGCAGGGCCTGGGGGTCACGGTCACATGTCCCTGGACTTGTCCCCACCGTCCTGGCAGATGGTGGTGATGGAGCCCCAGAGGAACCGCAAGGGTTGCAGGCATCGGCGTGGGAAGCCGGCCCCCAAGCCACGACGGGCTCCCAGGAGCAGCCCTGCGGTGCGGCCGCGGACCCGCCAGCTGAGAAATCACCAAGGCAGCCCAGCTTCTCTCGTGGCGGCATTTCCATGTTCACGTGTGTCTGGTGCGTCCGGACGAGGGCTGCCCGGCAGCGTAAGGTTTCGAGATGACCCACGACTGTGAACCAGATGTAACCTGGGGCTCCTGTCCTCTGCGTTTAATAACGGGACGAGAGCTACGCGCTGGAGGGTGTATTTTTCAGAGGACAGAGGGAAGCTCGGGGCCGACCGCAGGAGTCAGCGCCTCTCAGCAGCAGCCGGCATGAGACCGTCCGTCCACGTGATCTGCGTTGACCTTTACAGCGCGCCGGGTCCCGGATCTCACCCTCCCGCGTGGAGGCCGTGCTGGCGCCGGGCTGTCTAGGGTAAGCCCGGCCCGCGCTGGGGGCAGGGGGGGTTCCCCCTTTTCTTGGGGCCGGCAGTGCTGGCTGCATCCGCCAGGCGGCAGCCCCTCCCTCCCTGGGTTCCCGCAGGAGGGGAGCCCTTGGCAGGCAGCGCCCGGCCCTGCTTGACCCACAGACACTGAGTGTCTCCCCCGCGCCCCGTGAGATGTGCGCTGAATCTTCTGGAAACGCAGCTGCCTGTGAGCTGATGGGCGACACCCTTCCGTACGCTTAGGAGGTCCCCCAAATCCGCCCTCGCTCGGGGCTGATCCCCCCACACCCCCGAGGAGCCCGCCCAACAGCGCTGCGGCCAAGGGCTCGGAACGCGGCCCCTCCCCGCCTGCCTGACAGCCGGCCGGGCAGCTGCCCCTCCCCCGCTGGCCCGGCACCCAGCTGCGAAAGGACGGTATCCGGTGCCGCCGCGGGGTTTCACTCTGTGTGAGAGGGCGTCGGGGCCACGGGACCCCCCCCCCCCCCGCCCCATCCTCCGTCAGGAGGAAGAGACGTGAACAGGACACACGCCGACCACCACGCCGCGCGCGGCTCCCTGGAGACGGAGCCCACGGGTCTGGGCTGCACACGCTCAAGCCGGCCCTGCGGCCAGGTCCACGGGACCAGAGCCCCGCCAGGTGCGAGGAGCCCACCGTTGCTCCTCAGCTTCAGGGGGAACGTGTTTCTTGCCCTTGCATCCGCGGGCAGGTTCTGTTTGAGACCTTGGAGACCAAGGTTTGGAGAGGTTCCACTGCACCGGGCTGAGAACCCCTTAAAGAAGGAGAGAAACACAGGTGCTGGTCCCACCTGAAGGGGAGGTGAGTGTGCTGCGGTGAGCGACGCGGGGGGAGCCTCAGTCCCGCCAGGCCGCGGGCTGACTACCAGCAGAGCTGGCTTTGCTCTCTGCAGACCAAGCCCACTTGTCCAGGAAATATTTACCAAGGAACCACCTGCTGCTCTCAGGACCTGCGTGCGGGGCAGACACAGACCAACACCGAGCTGTCAGGTAACGGGGACACTGCAGCTAAGCCCGTGAAGCCAGGGAGCCTGTGGGCCGGGCCCGGGGGTGGCGGGTGTGACGGACGGCCTACCAGAGGAGGGCGCCTGCAGCCTGAAGAGGAAACACCGCGCCGAGGGAGCGCATCAAAGGCCCCGAGGCCAGGAGGCCTGAGCAGCCCCAGCACTAGCAAGGGTGGTGACCCGGGCGGGGAGGGTCCGAGAGGGCACAGGGGCCAGCCTGCTGCGTCCGGGAGAAGCCTCGCCTCTGAGCCAGACAGAAAGTGACGTCTGACCTTCCCAAACCCGAGAGTGACCTGAAACCTGAGATTCCCCCACAGGCAGGGGAGGGTCACCCCACCGCACCATCGCAGGTGGGCAGTGGGAGACCACATATAGCACCCCCGGGGCCCTTGTTCAGCCTGCACTGAGCGGTCCGGCCGCTGTGGCAACGGCGCCCGCCGACCGCCGAGCCCAGGGCCGGCCGCCGCCTCGGCTGGGGCAGCAGGGCCGTGCCCGTAGCTATGGAGAGGCTCACGGCAGCCTCCAACCGCAGGACTTCGGCCCGTACGTCCCCACGCAGGGGCCGGAGCGGGAAGAGACAGAGAGACGAGGTGGCAGCAAGGAGGCCGCGGGGGTCTCCGGGCCCCTGGACGCGTGCAGAGCCCGCCCGCCTTCGCCGATGCCTCTGAGTCATCCGACCCTGACCCCTCGGCCACGGAGATGGGCAGAAACCTCCGCGGAGCGCAGGCGGCCTCTGTCACGGCTCACGGGTGTCAGACTGAGAACTGTGCCTCGGACTCCTCCCCGGGCAGGCTTATTGCACCGTGAGCTCCACTGCCTGGTCGGAGACAGGCCTGGGGACCACGGGAGATGGGGGAAAAGACGGCCACAGCGGGGACAAGAGGCATGGGCTGGGGGGCTCACAGGGTGGGGGAGGAGGGCCACGCCTCACCTGGACGTGGAACGCCCACCCCTGGGAGATGTCATGGAGGGGAGCGGGGGAGCTGGCCACAAGCCCGCCTCCCGGAGGGCCAGTGAGACCCCTGGGGGGGCCCACGGTCAGCCACCAACAGCCGCCGTCTTCTTGTTAAGTCACCAGACTGCCTGACACCGGTGCTGAGTGCAGCTGCCCTTCCTCTTGCTGGCCTGTCCCCGGTGTCCCACCGCCAAGGCTGTGAGGCTTTTCTGCGCTTCACTGCTGGGCACGCCGAGAGCTGGACCCACCGTGCCGGGTCCCCCTCCCCCAGGACACCCCCTGTGCCGCTGCACGCGGGCAGCATCCACCTTCCCGCCACTCTCCAGACCCTTGAACCTACTCAAGCATCGTCCCCCGCGGTCCAGGGGCCTTGTCCGTGGCCTTCCTGGCTGTAACTTCAAGGGAGAAGACAAATGGAGATGTTTGCAGGATCGCATGGCCAGCCCGAGGGGCCCTCAAGGAAGGCTACACACTCCCAGGACAGTGGCTGAACCTCCCGCCTCAGCTCGGCCACCCAGAGCCTGGCCCAGCAAGTTGGGTACAGAGAAGGACGGAGACGGTGGCCACCATAAGCCAACCGTAACAAGAGACCCTGCCCCGCGGGACCCAGGGCGCGTCGTCCAGCTCCCTCTGCCAAGTGACCTTCACCACCCACGTCCATCGGGAGGGCTCCCCCAGCTTAACACCTCCACCCCGCAGGCATCTGGAAGGATCTCCCCCAGCCTCCCCCTCCCCCCGGCACTGATCGGTGCTGACGGGACGACACTGACCAGCACCTTCTGTAGGACAGGTGTTGGGCGGTCAAACTCACTGTCGGGTCTGTTTCCCAGATTAGACTTAATTCACCGAGCTGTGACCTGCCTTCTGAAACCCGACGGAGGGAGAGTCTGACGGCACCCATGCCCCCAGTGCCTTAGCGGGGCAGCCGCTCGTCCGCTGGGCGGGAGGTCGGCAGCCTCACCCCTTCCGAGGGGGGATCCCCAGGCAGCATCAGCCCCCCCCCGCCCCTCGGCTCCTGGGTGCCACACCGCCCAGCGTGGCCGTGGGCTCGGAGGAGGTCTCCCTACCTTTCTGAAGGACGGACCCAGTTCTGCTTGTAATAAAACAGAGTGACCCGTCCACACGCACCTGGGGATGCTGGTGAGATAGGTCATGACATTCTGGAACTCCTTGTCGGGGACGTCGCCGAAGGCCGGGTAGTCGGGGAAGGTGATGACGGGGCTGCCGTCCTGCCCCCGCCCACCTGGGGAGAGAGAAGAGCTGCACTCAGCACGGCGGGCGCGGGGGCGCTGCTCCCGGGTGTCGGCAGGACAGTCATTTTCCAGAAGGAAACTCACTTTCCGTGTTTTGGGTTTTTTTTTTGTTTTGATGTGGACCATCTTTAAAGTCTTTATTGAATTTGTTACAATATTGCTTCTGTTTTTACGTTTTGTTTTTTTGGCCGCAGGCATGTGGGATCTTAGCTCCCTGACCAGGGATCGAACCCACACCCCCTGCACTGGAAGGCGAAGTCTAAACCACCGGACCGCCAGGGAAGTCCCGTCCATGTCTTTTATTATGAGAGAAATGTGTGCTATCGATGGGAACGTTTGGAATGAGGTGATGAGCTGAAGCAGGTACCCGCTATCCTGCCGCCGCCGGAGCATCGCGGGAGCACGTTTCCTTCCAAACCCACTTCCGTGTGCTTTTGTGTGTGACGGACCGCGCTGAACAGAAAGCTGGCATCCTGCTTCCTTCCTGACGGCATGGACGTTTTCCACGCTCCACAGGTGACGTGAAGAGCATTTAAACATTGCACGTGCCACCAGGCTGCAGCCCGACCGCCTGGGCGCCCTGTGGCGACTTCGGGTAGACAGTTCCTGTCTGATGGGAGTCATCCCTTCGGCACCGTGTGTGGGGAGGTACAGGTGGAACCGGCGGGGGGGGGGGCACTTTTCCCAGGGGAGGTGCACCCGACACAGTTCCCGAGGGAAAACGAGGCAGTGGCCTGGGATCTGGGAAGGTGAGCACGGCTCCCCAGGGCCAGGCAGTCGGGAGGGCAGGCGTGGAGATGCAGGCTGGGATTCTGGGCCGAGCTGTCCCACCGACGACCTGGGCGGCAGTGCAGAGGCCAGGAGGTGAGGCCAGGCGTGGTCTGCTGCCAGCTGGTGCCCTGCGCGGCTGGAGGTGGCCACCTCTGCTCCTCCGGGGCTGGATCCTTCCCTCTTCCCTTTGAACCGAGGCTGGCCTGGCCCATCCGAGGTGGCAGAAGTGATGCCGCGTGACTCTCAAGGCTGGTCTGCAGTGAACTTGCAGAGGACAGCCTGACACAGGCGAGCACCTGGGGCCCCTTACAAGGGCAGACCCGGTTGACCCCTGAAGACCTCTCACTCTGTCCACACCAGCTGCTCTGGTGTCCACTGGCAGCATCTGGGCAGTTCTGGTCGTCACTCTGGGGGGTGCTGGCCTCCGGTGGGTGGGGCTGCTCTACGTCCTACAATGTGGGACAGCCCCACGGGGGAGCCGTCCCCCCAGTGTCAGCGGTGCTGGGCTGCGAAGCCAGCCACCCCGACCTTCGCACACGGACACCCCGGCAGGAGGTTACGGCAGTTTGGTCCAGGGCAGGCAGTGGGCACCGTGATAACTGGCCAGGGCGTCCTCACGTTGGGAGGCGGGCAACCCGGGTGTCCTGGCGGGTGGGGGAGGGATGGAGAGGACGAGGGCCACCTCCGCCCCGGGCTCTGCTTGGCCAACCCGCACGGGGTGTCCGCAAAAACCCAGGACGCTCCAGCTTTGTTCCAGACGCTGAAGCTCGGGATGTGTTGTCTTCTAACCAATTCCCAGACTTGACGACGTGAACCAACCCGGCCCGTCGGCTCGCGCCCTGCAGGTTGGGATGGCGGCGGGCTTGGTGGTCCTCAGCTCAGGGCCTTGCCACCCGCCTGTGGGCTCGCCTGAGCCCGGGGTCACCTTCCAGCCTCCCTCAGATGCTGGCGGAACCCCCTCCCGTGGCTGTAGCGCTGGGGTCGCTCTCTGCCCCCCTCGGCCGCCTACCCTCCTCCAGACACCCCCGATAGCCCAGGCCGGCGGTAGGGTATCTTGGTCACATCAGCTCCCTTGTCCTTGGCCCCCCGTGTGCTGGGGGACCTGGGGCCTGTGAGGCCCAGTGGTCAGTGACCTTGTAGCCGCCGAGCTGGGGCCGTGGTTACTTCCGCAAAACCCCCTCCCCGAGCACCCGGCGGCCTCTGAATAACAGGAGGTGTGTCTGGGGGTCAGGGCCCCCCTGGGGTCTCCTCCTGAGGGCAGCGGGTGAAGACCTGAAGGAAGGTCAAGGTCATGACCCTGTCCTGTTGGGGACTTTGGTTTCTCAGAAGGACACCCCGCTCTCTCTCCGTCCTCCATGAGGTGGGCGCCCCTCGCGGTGCCCCCCCAGGAACAGCAGGAGGCCGTCTCTGCTGACAGACCTCAGAGGCTCAGCTTTCCTGCTCAGGGGGCTCAGGCCTCGAGGTTTAACCCCCGAGCGACACCGCGGGTCCATGTGCAGGGGGGCAGGTGGGCCTGAGCCACACAGGGCATGGCCTGGGGAGCAGCTCCTGGCACCAAGGGGCGGGCAGGGGAGCCCGGGGGCGCAGGACTGGCTCTCGGAGCTCAGGAGAGACCCCAACCTGCTGGCCAGGGGAAAGGGCTGCGAGCAGGGGGCCTTCAACCTCGGGCCCCTGACCGACAGCACAGCGAGCCTTGGGGGGCAGGCCTGCCCGGTGGAGCGGCGCCGCCCTGCTCCAGGCACTGCTCTCGCGCAATGCTCACGGCCTTTGCGGGCCCGAGGCACCAGCACCCTGGCCGGCCGGATAGGGCAGCAAGATGTCCCTGCAGGCTGGAGACAGAGCCCGGATCCCAGGGGAGGTGGCAGGTGGACAGGGGCTGGAGATACGGAACGACCCCAGGACAGGCTTGTGGGCAGTGCCGGCCCCTCGCCCTTGTCGGTGGCGCCCCAGGGGCTTCTCCCAGAAGGCGGAGCCACAGAAGCCAGAGCCCAGGCCCTGGACACTGCACGGGGGCGACTGTGCCACACCTGCACCTCCTCCCCGTCCCAGGAGAGCTCTGGAATCCAGGAGACCGCAGCCAGGAGCAGCCGGGCCACGCCCCCCTGGGGACCCAGCTGGCCCCTGGCCGGCATTTGCCGGCTCTGAGCTGCCCTCATCACAGGCATCGGTGCAATGGGGGGCGGGCCGCACCGCACGGATTGTCCCCAGGCCCCACGACGCGGTCACGGAAGGCCAGGAGGCCGACCGCCTGGCGAGCAGACACTCCCCCGCCCGCGTCACACAGCCTGGCCTTCGCACTCACCAGACAGGTACGCAAAGCGCTTCTGCAGCTGGTCCTGGATGTCGGCAGCACAGAGCGGGCTGATGTCGTGGTGCATGATTTCATCTGCGGGGAGAGCAGAGCAGACGGAAACACGCTGTCATTTGGAGGAAATGGCCTCCCGAGCTACGTCTGGGTCAGCCCCACCGCAGACACTCGAGGGTCCAGCGGTCACGGGCCTGGAGAAAAGGATTCCAGTTTCCAGTAGAGAAACCTTTGTTTCGCAGAGCACAGAAAGCTGTGCGCTGAGTGATTCATCAGTATTTAAAGCGTGGTGTGTGTCAGAAGCACAGAGAAAGGCGGAGGGAGTGGAGGAAGGGACAGGGAGGGACACGGGGGGACAGAGGGGGACACGGAGGGACAGAGGGGGACAGAGAAGGACCGGCAGGCAGAGGGGAGGTGGGGGGAGTGGGCCAGGACCGGAGCTGGAGGACTGACCCCGAGATGACTGCTGGGGGAGCAGACACTCTTTGGTCTGAGAGCACCTACCGACATCCTGGGAGTGGCTGGGCCACCCTTGGGGTTCTCGCCTGCTGTCTATGCAACAACCCACTGGTCAGAGTGGAAACCTGGCCATGGCAGTGGGTTCAGACATACATGCCTGGAGCCTCACCCCAGCCTGACACTGACCCTGAGCAGGGCGCTGAGCCCGGTACCGACAGCCACAAGTCCTAGATCAGGGCCCCGAGTGACCCAGTCACAGCCTGGAGGCGTTGACCAGAAACAAAAGGTTTAGCAAGACTCCTGGTGGAACCCGGACACGGCCAGGGTCTGGGTCCATGCGGGGGCACCAGCAGGTGGCCACAGGGCCGGGCTGCTGGGGGGCCTTCGCGGACCTGTGTCTCTAGTTGCTGCTAGGTGGGTACCACGTGAGTGACGGCCCACGTCTCGTGTCTCCAGACCCGGGTGTCCTGGAGAGTCTGCAGCCTTCAGTGTTGACACAACTTCTCCACAGAGACTACAACTCACAAATGGCTTAAGAGTCAGCTCTCCTACACCCAGAAGAAGACCCCGGCCCCCAGGGCCTGGAGATTCAGGTCACGGAGACAGTGGAACGCCCTCCGAGCGGATGAGCCTCCGTCCTGCAGACCAGGGAGCGTGGGCAGGTGGCACAATTAAACGCACAGGCGGGTCCCCAGATCCCGGCTGTCATCTGTGGAACTGCCGAGACCCACGGCTGGCTGCCCCGTGACTCTGCCTGGTGCTGACGAGGACGTGACGGGGGCCGTGTCCACTCATCCCGACACAGCCGCAGCCCGTTCAGGGTCAGGGACCGAATGACGGGTCACACTCAGAAAACTCAGAGGCCACGACTCTGCCGGTTCCACGGGCAGCTCGGGGCCATGCCACCTCCCCTGTGCAGGGAAACGTCTCACCAGTGGCTTTCTTTTGTGGGAGAAAAACAGGGCTGGAAACAAGTGCTGAAAGAAAACCTGAAATGTTTTAAATTCCAGACGAGGTGGTTTATGGCCGTCACACCTCATTTATTTAGAACACATGTCAGGTGCGATGGACGGGCAGCTGCACCGGAGGCTGGGAGGCCAGACTTTATGCTGCCCACACTGTCGAGCATGGACCCTGTTCTCCTCAAATCCGGCCTCTGCCCGCCGGGGACAAGCGCGTCATTGAGACGGACCCCCAGGGAAGTGGGGTCGCCCTCAAGCTTGGAAAGGAGACGCCCAGGGCTGCAGAAAACAGCACGGACGCTGCTAGCTGGCAAGTCCCCAGACCGGCGTGGACGCTGGGACGGGCAGTTCCTCAGGCCTCGCAGGACTGCCCTCAGCTCGCAGACCCCCCCGGACCACATCGAGACTCCAACAGGCATTTCTGCAGAGATTCTCAGACCTGGTTTCGAGCAGCTCCGAGCGGCAGGGCCTTCACGTGGCCCCTCCGACGAGCACACTTCCTCCTTCCTGAGCTCGCTGTGGACACCAGAGCTGTCCGCCCTCCGTGTCCAGCTCCCCCGGACGGCAGGCGGCTCCCCACGTACTAGGGGCACGGTGGCTACCCCTGACCACCCCTGCCCTTTCTCACTGTCTGGCCCACCGTCCATGTTAAGCTGCTTCCACAGAGGGACGCGCTTGGGGCCGCCGCCCCGACGTGCTTCGAGTTCCCCGACCAGCCGAGGTCCTGCCAGGCCCGGGGTCTCTGCACAGGCTGCCCCCTCTGTGATGCTTCTCCCATCCCTGTTTCCTGGTCCAATCCTACTCAAGATGTCACCGAGATGCCACCTCTTCGGGGCGCCTTTCTCCGCCTCCTAGCCTGGCGGGGGCCTCACAGCACCCTGCACCCCCGCGGAGGGCACCAGCCGGCCCACTCCCAGGGCAGGAGCCCAGAGAACTCGTGCTGAACGGACAGACGATGACTCCTCAGAGCTTCACGTGGAATCTGGCTAATGTGGCAAAGTTCGCTCTGACTTGCACACAGGCTGGTTCCAGAATTTCTACCCGTTGCAGGCCCCGCGGGTGCAGACCCCTCACCACGGCAGCCGCGCCCCAGAACCCACCACCCGTGAATCTTCTGGGGCAGAACTAACCTAATATTGTGCCTTAGATCAAATGACCCAATTTAGGTTTGAAGGTAGGGTTACTCTGCACACGAGGTCCATTCAGACAAATGGACCGTACAAAACCTCATACGTGTTAAATGGTCACTGGCCGCCCCTCAGAGAGCTGAGAATAACCGAGCAGCTTCCGGCTGCCATCGAGGCACATGGTGTTTGTCACGCGCCCTCCGTGGACAGCAGGCGCTGCGGCGTCAGGCACGCACTGCTTCTTTCTCCCTCAAAGGCTGGGGCCTCGTCCACGATATTTCATCCTGCACTCGAGTGGCAGGTGGCGGCCGGTTGAGAAGGAAGTGGAGGTACCCGGCCTGGCCCATCTGAGGTCTGGGACGGGAAGTGGGGTCGCCCTGCCCGCCGGGTCAGGGTCAGGGTCAGGGTCAGGGGAGGCCCAGCTCCTGCACAGACCCGCTCTGTGTGCACACAATGCCCCACAGATAACCACCCGACAACGACTTTCCTGTCGCCCAGACGTAAGCGGAGACTCCAGGCAATTACCCAGCACAGAGTCACTCTGAGACGGGAGGGGTGCAGTGGGGAGAGGACAGCGCTTCCCTTCCGACTCCTGCAGGGTGGGGGCCGGGGGCGGGGTCTGCAGGTTGACCTGGTCCCTCTGGCACCAGCTCTGGGAGCCCGTCTGGAAGTGTCGCTCTGTCCAGAGCACCGCAGGGGGCAGAGGCCCGCTCCCTGTCAGAGGCCAGAGGGAATGACCCCTCGCTGAGCTCACGACATCTCAGCGGTGCGGGGACCCAGCTCAGTTCTACATGAGGACAAAGGGGAAGAAACATCGACCGCTGGAATCTCTGGCCACAAAGTGGTCCCCTGAGTCCTGGTCTGCGCGGCAATCGGAGAGTCCGGGGGAGGGGCACCGCCCTTTTATCTTCACACCGTTTCATCTTAACACAATCAGACTCCGGCAGCAAACTTCCTTCCTCTGGCAAACTGACTCGCATATTTTCTTTCTTTTAGGACGAGGATTTCACAGTGCAGAGCAGGCTGCATCTGGCCCGCGCTGCCCATGGGGAGGGCCTGCGAGCGGCACCGTGCACGCCAGCGCTGCTCGGGCCGAGAACCCAGGCAGGGCTGGGGCTCGAGAGACGCAGGGCGCCTGGACCCTGAAGATCCATGTCCCGGTGGCGAGGGTCTGGGTCAAGGACGCCCGCGGCGCGTGCAGAAGCCTGGCGTTCGTGTTCGAGGCTGGTCCCCGCCTTGCTGAAGGGGGGACAGGAGCCTGAGAAGGGCTCCGACGGAGGGGTCGGCAGCTGGCAAGAGGCCCTGGGCCGCAAAGTCCACTAAGTCCGTCACGAGCTAATTCTCTTCCTTGTTTATATCTGGCTGCACATCCACACCCGAGGCTTTTGTTTATTTTCTGTCAAAATATACCCGTGATGCCCTTTCAGAGTCCGAAGTGGAGAGTCCGTGGGGTGGCCTCACCATCCCGCGTGGGTGGGATTCCTAGTCTACCGAGACCCCACCCAGGAAGCCCCAAACCAGAGCAGAGCGTGTGCGGAGGGATGGCCGCAAAGAGGCGACTCCAAGCTGGGGGACGAGGATGCCTGGGGCTCCAGACAGGCAGGGACCCATCAGCTCCCCAAGTCCCTGGTCGGGCGGGAGAGGCATCTCCGTGGCAACCTGTAGTCCACGGGACGGCTCTGGGATTCAGCCCTTCGGGTGTTGGAGATCGACACTCACTTGGGCTGAATCCTCCCTCACAGGTCATCCTGGGTGTTTTTAACAAGTCACTCGTTACTGGATTAGGCACAAACATTTCACGTCACGTACGATGCGTCGTTACCTCAGTTCATCCCTGTTCTCCCCGATTTCCTGATCTCAAGACGTGAATCCTTATGTATTTTAAAATAAAAGGCCCCATGTGAGAAGATGCTTAACCAAACTCGTGCTCAGGGAAGCCCCATCCTCAGCAGAGGGGTTGGCTCCCAGGCACCCCCGGCGGAGCTCAGGGAACCAGCCAGGGCCCAGCTGGCGCCGTGGGAGCTCTTCCGCGTGGGCACCAGGGACAAACCCTGAGCAGAGCCGCGGGAGGCCCTGGGCGACCACAGCGGGCACCAGCTGTGCAGACGAGGCCCCGCGGCCTCCTGCCATCCAGGCTGCAGACCTGCATCTTCCGAGGCCACGGCCCACTCGGCGTCGTGTCTGCAGCTCAGGCTGCGTGGGAATGACCGCTGGGGCCTCGGCGAGGCTCTCGTAGAACCCTCATCCCTCCCTGCCCCGCCGGCCATGGCCTTTTCAGTCGACCTCAGAGGAGTGCGGGCTTCTCAAGGGCGGGGCTGGCGCTGATCAGACCCTCCTTCCGTGCGCCGGACAGCCAATCAGAGGCCAGGGCTCCCCGGACGCGTCTCCATCTGCCCCTTCACCAACACCCGTTCTGTGAAGGTTCTGGACTTCAGAAGAGACCACCTGGGCAGCAGCTTCAGCCAGCTGGGCCCTGGGGCGCACGCTCCACACCCACGCCAGGGGCCCCGGATACGAAGCTTGCACGCACGTTTCACAGCCTGGCTCGTGGATATTCACGCCGCACGCTTGGCGGTTTCAGAGCTACAAACAACTTCTTAAAAAACAGCTTTTGGAACCCTGTCCCGTAGGGTGTCAACTACATCACCTCCGCCACGTCCCGGGCGACGCAGGGCATGGCAGACACCTGGCTTAGACGTTGCACCGCCTGCCGATGGCAGACGGCTGAGCCCTAGCGGGCCTCAGAATCCTCTCTAACACAGGCTCCAGGCAGCTCGCCAAGCACGCGGAGACCTGCCCCGACCCGCATCAGTGACCTGCATCAGCGCATAAGCGACCCTCACACCCACTGGCCCTCACGCCAGCACGGAGCATTTTCCCAGGGGCTCCACTCACAGTGGGGGGCTCCAGACCTTCACTTCTCTGCACCTTTGGCAGAGCCCCTCCCCAGTCGGGGAGACAAGGGCCCCGCAGTCAGACAAACTGCGTTGGCAGGTGGATCTTAACCGCTGCGCCCCCAGGGAAGCCCCCAAGGAGAATTCTGGCCCGAGATCTTCTAAGGTCTGAAGCTGTGGGCGGAGCGGAGAATGACCTTGCCCTCGGTGAACGGGCAGACGCGCACCTGCATCCACCTGTGAGCAAGGACGGTCCGTTGTCCCCGAGGCTCACACAGAGCTGCTCTGGCCTCTGGGCACCTCCTGGTCCAGAGGCTGTGTTCTATTTTGCAGAATCACCACCCGTTATGTGCAGGGTTCCTGGTCTCCTGGGCGGTGGACCAGTGCTCCAGGGGCAGGCGGGAGCTGTGTGACCTTGGGCGTGTTACCTAACCTCTCTGAACTGGTCTCTTTGTCTGTAAATCGGGATAATTGCGGCATCGAGCTCTGGGGAAGCTTGTGCACACGTGCAGCATGGCGTCTGGCATGCGGTGGGTGTTTAACTGCTGCTAGCGTGCGACCTGGCACCTGGCCGCACTGCACCTCGGGGAGGTCGGGCCAGGAAAGGGCCGCATCCACCCCTCAGCCTCTCCCGTTTCTTCTGGCTCTGCTGCCGTTACCGAGAGCAGGGACGTGCCCACGGGGAAAGGCGGGTTCTGGGTGGGACGGCCCCACCCCGCTTTCCCTGCTCCCGCACCTGCTCCGAGGCACAGCTCCGCCTAGGACCCTCTACCCGGCCTGACCATCCTGCGTCTCAGCTCAGCTGGGGCCACCCCAGCGCCTGATCCCAGAGTGCCGGCACCCCCGCTGCGTGCGCCTCACCTGCGCGGCGGCTCACGTGCCTCCAGAGCAGGCCGCCCGCCCCCAGGGCTCCCGAGATGACCCGAGTGTCCCCGTCTCTGCTGCCCGACCCACAGACACCCGGGTCGCGGAGCTGGGGTCCGGCCGCGTGCTCGGACGGCCGGGTTCACCCTGGGTTCAGGGTGGGCACCGGGCTGGGGCCTGGGATGTGCGCTTGGACCAAGGGGCCTTGGGCCCCGTAGAGGACCCGGAAGGGGCCCCCTTGCCATGGGCGAGGGCCTCCTTTGCATCCACACCATGGAGCTCCAAGCGGGGTCGGGCTGCCCCCGCGAGGCCTCCCTAGAGAAGGGCCCTGATGAACTAGAATCAGACCTGCAAGACGGGGGTGGGGGGTGGGTGGAAGCCCAGCAGGAGGCCTCGTGGCCACATCGCAAGCAGGTTAATTTACTACACGTCACTCTGCGCAGCGACTCTTGAGTGCCCAGAGCGGGCTGGAGGGATGAGGGTGGTTCACACACCCAGCAGGGAGCCAGGCGGCAGGTGGGCCAGGTGAGAGGTCGGGGAGGACTAGGGCAGCCGGGGGCCTGGGCTGCAGCCTCTGAGCTCGGGCATCGGGTGTGGGCTGGCACGGAACGGAATCTCCGTGGACCTTTTATTACCAACAACGCTCATCCTAGTGACCCCCGTCCCCGCGCAGCACCGGGCAAACCCTGCCAGGGTCCAGCTCCCGAGCCTGGCCGGCCCACCAGGCAGGTCGTCACACACGATGGCCCAAGGTTACGACGACGCAGTGGGCAGAACTGCTGACACCCACCGGCTCCCCATGGCTCCTGGGAGCCCCCAGAGCCCGGCCAAGCTGGAAAGGGGCGGGGGATCTGCAGGCCGGGCCCACAAAGCAGCCCCGGGGCCAGACAGTGGGCGTCCGTCTCCTGGGCCTCACGGCTCCTCCCCCGGCCGAAAGTCCACCCCCGCCCAGGGCCTGAGGGCCAGCCCTTTCCAAACCTTCCTCCTCCTGGGCGCCCTGGGCCCGAGAGCACCCGCCTGGTGAGTTAATGTTGCCACTTAAACATGCACCCAGCGGCCCACGTCCCCGCGAAAGAGCGGGTCTAAGAGCAGAGCAGCAGTCCCCGCCAGGCAGGCCCCCCGCTTCCGTCTGAGCTGTGCTAGAAGTCCCTCGGGCTCCTGCCTGCTCCAAAAGCAGCGACTCTCAGCGCCCAGTTAGGTGGAACCTGCCCTCGTGCTGTTTGCGTCTCATCCCGGCTGGGCGGGGCCTCCACAGGGATCAGGGACACGGTCCAGATGGGATTCCAGGCCCTGGAGATGACCGGGAGGGGGGCTGCGGCTGGGGTCACTCTGGCCCGGCCTCCCCGCAGGACGCACCAAGCAGAGGCCACAGGAGGTGCCTTGAGGGCCTGTGGAGGACGTGACGCCTTCCCGGGGGGCCGACGGCCAGCAGCTCACACACCCTTCAAGCCACCCCCCCACCACGCCCTCTTTGCACGTTGAGCACTTCGGGGTTCAGTGAAAGCCAGCAGGTCCGAGCAGCGCGCCGGCAGCAGGGCCTCACCCTCACTCGGCTTTGGGTCGAGTCTCCCGCCACGCTGGGCCCCCGGCAGCTTGTCGGACACGTCTCACGAACACACCACAGATACACACACGTGTGAGCCCACTGCTGCTCGGAAAGGAAGGAGATGTGCGACAGCTCTTTTCTAAAACAACCACGTGTCAACAGTAAAAGCAGCACGTCCGTAAAGCTCAGGGACGTCCACCTCCTTCCGCCCCTCCTGGCTCCGAAGGCAGAAGGCGGGGCTGCGAGCAGAACCCCGGGGACCTGTCCATATCTGCCTCGAAAAGCACCTCACAGAGCGGGCCCGACACCCACACCGCGCTCCTGCAAGGGCCCCAGAAGCTCCCCAAGCCCTCCCCTCGATGGTGGACACGCTCATCCCACTTCCTAAGTGTCCGCAGCTCGACGAATCTGAGACCAAACAAGGAACTGCATTAACCTTCTCAAGACACACCCCTCCCCCACAAAAAACAGAATCAACGATGCACAGGGCAGAGGAGGCTGGGGCCTTGGGCGACAGGGACGGGGGCGCATGTCACCCTGAGCCTCACCCAGGCGGTCCCTGATGACGGGGTCCCTGATCGCCAGATGGGACAGCTCAGAGCAGAGTGGGGCTTGGGCCCTCCACGGACGCTGCCCCACCGGAGCTTGACTGCGGAGCCCCGGACACACACAGGAGACAGGGGAGAGACACAGAGGTAGAGAGACAGAGACAGAGAGTGAGAAAGACACAGAGAGACAGAGGGACTGCGGGGGAGAGGCAGAGACAGTGACACACACAGACACAGCGAGACAGACGAGACAGACCAAGTGAGAGAGACAGAGACAGAGAGAGGAAGGGGTGGAGAAGGGGTGACGGAGAGGGAGCTGGGGGAGGGGGTGGAGAAGGGGTGACGGAGAGGGACCTGGGGGTGGGCAGCGGCGGGTCGTGCACACCTGGCGACCTCCCTGGTTTCAGAAGGGACAGAATGGGAGACCCTGGCCCTGGTCTGGGAGCGTGGCTCAGCCCTGCTGTCCTGCTCTGTGGGCTCCGCTGCCCTGGACGCGGTGACGGAGCTGTGGCCTCGCCACGTGACTCTCATCCATTCCATCTGCCCAGGGCCCAGCTGCCGGCTCGGCCGGTGCCAACTGCTCCCCCCAGCCCCCATCCTGTGCAGCCGGAGCAGAAGTGAGGAAGGAGGTGCAGCGACCTGTCCGCAAACACCAGGCGCTCATAAAAGTCAGCATCCGGTTACAGAGCCAGGTACGGGCCACCTGGGAGTGTTCCCCAGCAACACCAAGGAAGAGGTCCCAGCACATGTGCCAACAGCTCTGGGAAACTGGACCAACGCGTCCTTCTGTAGGAAACCAGTGGATGGTTTCCAGAGACTGGGGGAGAAGCCCTCCGCCCCTCAGGCACCCCAAATTGCCTCAGGACATTCACTCAAGAGCCCATTTATCTTAAAAATAAAGCACGTGTTAGAAAAACACCTAGAATTTTTGAGGGAACGTGATAAGAATCAGAGCAGGAGTGTAGCTTGGAAACAAAGGGGCGGCTTTGATGACCACGCAGGTCCACGCAGGAGGGAAGACTACAGCATTCGGTAGGGAACGCACCACCCACTGGCGGGCCTCTAAGCTCTAAGCCCCAAGAAGCGTTCCTTTCAGGATCCCAGCCTTGTCACCTTGCTGCCACCTCAGGCGTGAATCACACGCTCTCACCCTGTGTACCAGCTTGTGTTCCGACCTGGCCACCCAGGCGGTCACCGTCCTGAGCCTTGTCCATCAGGAAACTCACTGATTCCCTCGTCTCACCTTCGGGTCACCTCGTTATAAAACCGGAAACTTCATGCACTGAAGGCTAGGGTGCGGCTGATTCATTAAAATTTACAAAAGACCATTTAACGCACTGTTGGTCAATCCTTAGCAGGAGCACCCACCGCAAAATGAACTCACGACAAACCACTTCCAAGCGAGCACCCTCCGTCCCTAGAAACGAGCCCAGGAACCTGGGCGCCCTCCCGGGCCCAGCTCTTTGTTCTCGGTCACCACGGGTGTGACCCTCCCCCAGCCAGGCAGGTACAGGAGCGCGAGCTGCAGACCGCCCCGCGGTGCTCCCCCCGCCGGTCCAGCCCCGGTCCCGCTGCGTGGAGAGCCCCCACCGGCACCCCCCAGCATCGGCAGGTCTCCCGCAGCCGGAACAAAGGAGCTTCCAGGCGGAGCGGCGACTGTGGCCCGGTACCCGGCAGGCGCTGCCCGAGGATGAGAATGAGGATGGGGGGAAGGGACGCGCGGCACGCCCACCCGGGAGGCTGCCTTCCGCGCCCGCCACCCGGCCGGGACCCCGCGGACAAGTCCCGAGTCCGGCGTGGGCGCCGCGCCAGACCCCCGGGGCCCCGCCCCGGCGCGCACGGTCCCCACGGCGCCCACCGGCGCGCACCTGTGCGGGTCTCCAGCAGCAGCCACAGCGCGGCCAGGTCCCGCGACAGCAGCGAGAGGAGGCTTAAGGTCATGCTGTCGCCCGCCGGCAGCGTCAGGAGGTGGCGACCGGCCGCCCGGAACGCCCGTGCTGGGCGCACAAAGGGACGTGGTCGGGCTCCATGCTCGCGCCGCCCGCCCGGAGCGCGAGGACCCGGGCTCTCCCCGGGGCCTCGGGTTTGCCGTCCCCGAGCCCGGGGCCTGCGGTCGGCTCCCTTGCTCTGCCCGCCGCCGGTTAACCGTGCGGCCAGGCGGCGGCAGGGCTCGCACAGCGCCGGCTCCCTCCCCGTCGCCCGTCCAGACCCTCCCTGCGGGGGGCCCCCCCGCGCTCAGTGGCTCCCTAAGCCGGGCGGGCGGGAGGCAGGACGGCCGGGGTTGGGGGCGCAGGACCCGGCCAGGACCTCCCAGGGGCGAACCCCCAGGTCCTCAGCAGCCAGACCTCAGAACACCGCCGCCAGGGGCTGGGGCACGGGGCGGGGGTGGGGGGATGGGGTGGCTGAGAACAAGGAAAATGGGACGGGGTGGGGGGGCGGCCGCCGCAGGGCGAGGGGGGCCCCCGGGGGAGCTCGTTAAAACGCAGAGTTTGGTTCTGCAGGTGGCGCTCCCGGGGGAGGGGGAGGCCAGGCCGCCCCGCAAGGACCAGATCTCCAGCAGGAAGGACCTGAGGGGCTGAGCCCAGCCTGGAGCCGACCCACCTGGAGAGGACGGCCCTCGGGCTGGACCAGGACTGCCTGTGGCTGTGCATCCACGGGCAGCGAGGGCTCCGTCCTCTCCATCGTGGGAATGAGGCAGATGTGACCTCCCCCAGCCTGGGCCCCGGGCCGCTCACCCCAGGGGAGGCTGTGGAGTCCAGCTGCTCTCGCCACTGGTCACGGAGCAGCCAACGCGCGCCCCGTCCGCGCTCCCGTCGTGTGTCACGTGGTCCCGGGCCTGACCTGGCCTTTGCTGGATGGTTCCCAAGTCTTCCTTGAACAGCTCCTCTGCGGCCTCCCGCTGGCGCTGGCACACGAGTCCCGCGAGCACAGCTCTCACACCCTCCGCCCAGGGGCTGGGACCACGGACGTTCCTGCAGATCGGGGTGCAGCTCCCAGCGTGGTGGGCAAGGCCCTCTGTGGCCGGGCCGGCCCAGCTCCTCCCTGGGCAGCCCTCGCCCACGTCCCCCGACACGCGGCCTGCGGCTCACACCTCAGGCGGGTCCTTGCCCAGAGCACAGCCTCCAGAATCACGCTCAGGGTGGCTGGCCTCTGACCGCTCGGAGACGCGGAGACCACAACGGCCCCCTCCTGCCCCAGGGACACCTGGGCATCCAGCATGGTGGTGGACACCTGCCGAGTGAGTGACTGACAGCCTGAGAGGTGACCGTTCTGAGAAAGGAGTCTTCAGGCCCGACATGCTCTTACCAGGAGGTCGTGGCGCACGCCCGGGGTATGTCCAGCCTCGCCTGCTCCCACTGTCCTTTCTTCCCGACCGACCGAGTCAAGGTCGAAGGCCCGACCTCCAGGCCACTGTCTCAGGCAGGTCGCCACACTCCTCAGCCAGCTGCTGGGCCACGAGCTCTGGGTTCACAGGCTCAGCTGCGGGCGCCCTTCTCCAGCCCCAACGTTTCCTCTCCAGGCTGTGCTTGAACGTGAGATGCGTGCCCGGCCCGCTGCTGGGTTGCGTGGCTTCCGAGGAGAGGGCCGAGGCCCACAGGTCTGGAGGGTGGGGTCCTAACGCCCGCCCTGTGCTTGTGCAGAACCAGCCAGCAGGCACCGCGCTTCAGCGTGCACAAGACAACACGCGCTCTCCGTTAAAACCGGTCCGCTCCGGATCCCCGAGTCGGAGACACGTGATCTGTTCATCCAGGAAACGTGTGGCCTCGGCCATTGAGGCGTGGGGTCGGGTGGGAGGGGTCAGCGGAGGCCGGGGGCTGCTCTTCCCCCAGGGGCCATGGTCAGGGGGGCATCAGGACAAACTGCACACGGTGAATCAGCTCCTGGTCTCTCTACCCCGAAGACCAGAGAGCCGAGAGGCACTGGCACCACTGACACGTCGGCACACCGCCAGCCCTGTTCCCGCATCCACGGCGCTCGGGTGCCCGTGTCTGCGCCTCAGCCTGTGTCTGCCGCCGCCCCCCAGGGCCGAGCCCCCTGCTACACCTCCGGCAGCCCAGGGCAGGTGCGTGACGAAAGGATCATCTCTCCGGCGGGAGAGGAGTGAAGAGGAGGCCGCTTCTTCTGCAGTCATCTCCCCCCACTGGCTCTCCGCAGCCCCAGAGGCCCTTGGGGTGGTGTCCGGGCCACGGGTCCATGCTCGCATGGCTCTCCTCGGCCTCAGGCCTCTGCGTCAGTCCCTGTGTGCCCACCCACTCCCCACGTGGCCCTTGACCACAGGCTCCACCACAGACCTGGAAGCCACCGGGGTATTCCTCTCGCTGTGCTGGCGGCTCTAGGACCATCGCTTCGGCCCCTGGTTTTCACGTCCACCCGATGCTGTGCTCTCAAGAGTGGGCCGTGCACGGAGTGAGGAAGGGAGTGCGGGCCAGCTGGGGCCAAAGGGCACGCAGACAGTCTCTGGGGTGGCTCAGTAGCTGATGCCCCGCAGAGCCTCAAGGACAGGCCCTGGGCCAGGGATGACGAGTCACACTGGGGGACAGCGGAGCCGGAGCCCAGAGTCACACACGGACGCCACTGACATTCGGCTCTCGGGCTGGCGGGTGTGTCCAGCTGGGGGTGGGGGGGTTCGTGACCTCAGCCCCGATGGGCTGACACTGGTTACTTCTGCAGGGTTGGCTGCGTCCCAGGCCCGTGAGCTCACTCAGGACCTGGCTCCAGGGCCGGCCGCTGGGCCAGGAGGGTGTTTGCTTAAGATGTCAACGCTCTCCCAGGTGCAGGGTTCGGTGAGTTTGCGGATATTCAAACCTCTTCAACCTACAAAGAAGGCAATTTTATGCGGCTCCGCCCAGCAGTACAGGCAGGCGACCAGCGCAAGATGGGGAAAGAACCAGCGGGCAGGAGAGGGTACAGAGAATCCGGGGAAGGAGGCCTGACGGTCGGACAGGAACCGGAGGCCAGAGGCTGCCGACCACGGGCCCCAGGCGGACGCCCTGAGAGAAGGGCAGCGGGCAGGGGCAGGGCCTCTGTTCCCCGGAGAAACCCGCTGCGAAGGGCGGTCCAGCTTCCCCCGTGACCCTCCAGGGGCTCCCTTAGCTGGAAGGACACGCAGGCACGGAATTCAGCGTGAACAGGGCATATGTGAGCAAACACAGCGTCTGACTCACGCGCACACGTTTAGCACACGGTATAGGTGGCGTCATGCTCTGAGCACACAGGGTGCACCCCGGCTGCACCCCGGCCTCCCGCCTAGCTGGTCCTGTAGATAGTTACAGACACTTGGTATTAATTCTTCCTTGCCCAGGGATGCAAGACAAGCTAACCAAGCCGCCACCCTCTCCAGCCACGACCCGCTGCTGATAATGTGGGAGGGACCATCCCTCACTCACAGGCGCGCCCTTGTTTGCGGAGGCCACCCTTGCCACCTGGTCCTGTTTCATCGTCATGGCAACCTGTGAGGCAGGTGTCCCTGATCAGCAAAGCCTCAGGCAGCAGGGAAACTGGACACAGCGCTCCTCAGTCCTCTCCAGGCCTAGTTGGCCCCTGTCCCCCTCCCTGTCCCCCTCTCGTGTCCTCACTGTCCTTCTAAGGCCCTGTGATCCTTGCAGCCCGGGTCCTTCCCACCCCCAGCTGCTGCCCCTTAGCTTAAGGTGCTCCCAGTGCTCTGCCCCGTTTCTTGTGTCCTGCAGCCCCGCCCACCCAGCTCTCCTAAGCTGAACGCGTCACCCCCGCCCCCAAGGTCACCCGCGGTCACAGGATAAGCAGCAGCTTCCCTGGAGCAACGGGCAGGCCTGAGCAGCTGGCCTGAGCAGCCGGCCATCCGCGCCCCCCGGCTCCCGCACGAGCTCCAGCCGTGGCCGCAGCAGTGAGAACCGAGGAAGGTGTGCGGGACCCGCAAGGAGGGTGGGCGGCCACCGGGCAGAGGGCTCGCAGGCAGCTCGTCCCCAGGCAACCTCTCGGCTCCCGCAAGCACCGCGGTCCACGCATCCAGCTAGCGAGTCTGCAGCCGGCGCCCTCCAGTCTTAAACCGGAGCTAACCGCCCCCACCTGTCCCCCGGCCCCACGTCCTGCCTCAGGGTCTATCAGGGGTCTAGCCCTGGCCCCAGGCATGCAGCTCCTTCGCCCCCACCCCCATTCCTTTACCCGCCCCCGAGGCCTTCCAGTGATTCTGGTTTTGTTTGGCGGCTGGACTAGTCTCCTGGGAAGGCGGGTGGAGCCTGCCCACCCTCCACGGGCACCCCACGCTGGTCCTCAGCACTGTCCACGTGCTCCGGACCCTCGGAAGGGCTGTCTCTTCATCCTCAACCCAGGATGACTTACGGCCTCCCGGCCCCGAGTTCACAGCGAGCCTGAGAGGAAGGGGACGTGGGCTCGCGAACTCACGGAAGGCCGCCACGAGGCCATGCTCGGAGTCTCCCCGCGCTTGTCGCTGTTGCAGCTGGAACCACTCGGCCGACGGCCCCCCCTCCGTGCCCTGGGCCTCCCCCGCGGCCACAGCCTCCAGGCCAGGTGCCTTGCGGGCTCTGAGCACGCGCACCTCCGACCCGCGCTTCTTGCCACGGGGGGACCGAGGCTGGCGGGGACGTGCACCGGGATGCGGCTCTGTCCGTCTGACCTTTGCCTGTAGGGTTCAAGTGCCAAGGGCACCGGGGGCTCTGACCACGTTTCGTGGGCGGCCTGAGATGGGACACGTGAAATCAGGGCCGAACGTATCCCCGCGGCATCAAAGACGATCCACCCGCACCCAGCCCGGCTGCGGCAGAGCCAGGCCGCTTCTCTGTCTCTCTGGCTTCCCTTCCATCTGACTACAACCCGATTCCGGTGCCCAGTCACCCTCCGGGACAGCATACACCCGGACGCGCGTCCCACAGGGCCCCAGCCGGGCCTCCACACCCGCACCAGCTCTATGCCGCCCCTTCCTCTGCTCACCACTCGATTCTGTGTCTTACTGCCTGTCTGCATCCCGTGTGCTGGCACGTATGCTTTCCTTTCCCAATCACAGCGGGGATGAGCCCTGACATTTTAGGGCTGCCCACAGCGGGCAGAGAGGGCTGCGGGAAGTGCTCAGTTCTCACTTTTATTCTGCACAGTGACGTGCGTGGGGGTTATACTGGGGGTGCCCTAAAATCTCTCGGTGACTACGGGAACCGAGGACTGAAAGACGGACAGAGGTGAGGCCAGCAGAAGCCAGTGACACCTAACCACTCGGGTGGAAGGCGGCACGAGGGGCTCAGGACCCCCTCCCGCGGGCCGCAGAGCAGACGTGCCGCCCGCAGGGCTGTGAGCCGGGCTGGGCGGCCCCCGCCCACCTCCATGAGCTAAACAGGAAGACTCTCCTGTCCCGATGGAAACAAGACACAAGAGCTGCAGATACTATCGCCTGCCTTCCGGGCGGGGCCGGGATGAGTGTTCATCTGCACCCATCACTCCCCACCCTCCAGGGCAGCGGGAACAATGTTCCATTTGTTCTGCACAAGCTGTGACCTGGACAGAAGGACCGGGAGGGGGCCAGGCCCCGCCTGCTAGATCAACGACTTCTGTCACAAACCCAGTAACTGCGGGGTGGCTGAGAGGAGCAGACGCAGGGCAGAGAGCAAACACAGCTGGGCCTGAGGCTGATACAATGTCACTGCGTGAGGGCGAGGCTCGGTCCGTCCACTGGACACCCGTGGGTCCAGGACACCCGTGGCTCCGGGACACCCTGGGGGCTCAGCCAGTGGACGGCAGGTGTGCAGGGCTCGGAGGGACGCCTGACTTACTGGGCCCTTCCTGCCCCCAGAGGAAAGGCAGCAGCATTCTGCCCGCCACTGGAAAGCACAAAGGGGCTTTTGTTGTGGGATTTAGGACGTAGAGAGGTGACACGGGCTTTTCTGGGCTGGACCACGGTGGTCTCGGGAATTCTGGATCCTAAATCTGACCTCCGAGCTGGTCTCAGTTTCCTTAAGGGAGAGGTCGGGACAAGGTGACCCACCCTCCGGGGCTCACAATCCCCTCCGTTCACAGGGTGGCAGGACCCTGGCCACGGGGCACAGAGGAAGGCGGCCCTCACCCGGGATGTGGGGTGCAGACCAGCCTGCGCCAGTGCTGTGTGTGCCTGAAGGGCTGAAAGAGTTCCGAGGGGGCGGCAGCTCAGGTCCCAGGCAGGAGGCTTGCGGACAGGAGCCCAGAAGTGAAGACAGCAGGTGGGCGGTGCTGCCGGGCGGGGTGCTTAGGAGAACCGAGGGGGCACCAGATGGGGACGCCCACGGGCCCACCGGATCCACATCTGGGGAAGGTGGTCCCGAGAGTGGGGACAACGAATGGAGGAGACAGATGCGGCGACGGGAAGATCCCTCAGGAGGGGCAGATGTCATGACGCGTTTAAAGCTGTCTCCAAAACAAGCTTCCCGCCGCAGGTGAGAAATGCCGTCGGGTTGGCGCACAGCTCTGCCGCCCTGCGGGGCAGCGGGAGGGCCTCGGTCCCGGGGTGGCCACCGTGGGCACCTTAGAAAACTCTGTTTTTATTTTTAGAGCCTACCTCAAGAAACAAGAAAAATCTCAACTAAACAATCTAACTTTACACCTAAAGCAATTAGAGAAAGAAGAACAAAAAAGCCCCGAGGTTAGCAGAAGGAAAGCAATCATAAAGATCAGATCAGAAATATATGAAAAAGACATGAAGGAAACGATAGCAAAGATCAATAAAACTAAAAGCTGGTTCTTTGAGAAGATAAACAAAACTGATAAACCATTAGCCAGACTCATCAAGAAAAAAAGGGAGAAGACTCAAATCAATAGAGTTAGAAATGGAAAAGGAGAAGTTACAACTGACACTGCAGAAATACAAAGGATCATGAGAGATTACTACAAGCAACTCTATGCCAATAAAATGGACAACCTGGAAGAAATGGACAAATTCTTAGAAAGGTATAACCTTCCAAGACTGAACCAGGAAGAAATAGAAAATATGAACAGATGAATCACAAGCACTGAAATTGAAACTGTGATTAAAAATCTTCCGACAAACAAAAGCCCAAGACCAGATGGCTTCACAGGTGAATTCTATCAAACATTTAGAGAAGAGCTAACACCCATCCTTCTCAAACTCTTCCAAAAAACTGCAGAGGAAGGAACACTCCCAAACTCCTTCTATGAGGCCACCATCACCCTGAAACCAAAACAGACAAAGATACTACAAAAAAGAAAACTACAGGCCAATACCACTGATGAACATAGATGCAAAAATCCTCAACAAAATACTAGCAACAGAATCCAACAGCACATTAAAAGGATCATACACCATGATCAAGTGGGATTTATCCCAGGGATGCAAGGATTCTTCAGTATATGCTAATCAATCAATGGGATACACCATATCAACAAACTGAAGGAGAAGAACCATATGATCGTCTCAATAGATGCAGAAAAAGCTTTCAACGAAATTCAACATCCATTTATGATTAAAAAACCCTCCAGAAAGTAGGCATAGAGGGAACTTACCTCAACATAATAAAGGCCATATATGACAAACCCACAGCCAACATCGTTTTCAATGGTGAAAAACTGAAACCATTTCCTCTAAGATCAGGAACAAGACAAGGTTTTCCACTCTCACCACTATTATTCAACATAGTTTTGGAAGTTTTAGCCACAGCAATCAGAAAAGAAAAAGAAATGAATCCAAATCGGAAAAGAAGAAGTAAAGCTGTCACTGTTTGCAGATGACGTGGTACTACGTGCAGAGAATCCTAAAGATGCTACCAGAAAACTACTGGAGCTAATCAATGAATTTGCTGAAGTAGCAAGATACAAAATTAATGCACAGAAATCTCTTGCATTCCTATACACTGACAATGAAAAATCTGAAACAGAAATTAAGAAAACACTCCCCTTTACCATTGCAACAAAAAGAATAAAATACCTAGGAATAAACCTACCTAAGGAAACGAAAGACCTGTATGCAGAAAACTGTAAGACATTGATGAAAGAAATTAAAGATGATACAAACAGATGGAGAGATAGACCATGTTCTTGGATTGGAAGAATCAACATTGTGAAAATGACTCTACTACCCAAAGCAATCTACAGATTCAATACAATCCCTATCAAACCACCAATGGCATTTTTCACAGAACTGGAACAAAAAATTTCACAATTTGTATGGAAACACAAAAGACCCCGAATAGCCTAAGCAATCTTGAGAAAGAAAAACAGAGCTGGAGGAAGCAGGCTCCTGGACTTCAGACTATACTACAAAGCTACAGTAATCAAGACAGTATGGTACTGTCACAAAAACAGAAATATAGATCAACGGAACTGGATGGAAGGCCCAGAGATAAACCCATGCACATATGGTCACCTTATCTTTGATAAAGGAGGCAGGAATGTACAGTGGAGAAAGGACAGCCTCTTCAATAAGTGGTGCTGGGAAAACAGGACAGCTCAATGTAAAAGAATGAAATTAGAATACTTCCTAACACCATACACAAAAGTAAACTCAAAATGGATTAAAGACCTAAATATAAGGCCAGACACTATAAAACTCTTAGAGGAAAACATAGGCAGAACACTCTACGAAATAAATCACAGCAAGATCCTTTTTGACCCACCTCCTAGAGAAATGGAAATAAAAAACAAATGGGACCTAATGAAACTTAAAAGCTTTTGCACAGCAAAGGAAACCAAAAACGAGACCGAAAGACAACCCTCAGAATGGGAGAAAATATTTGCAAATGAAGCAACTGACAAAATACTAATCTCCAAAATATACAAGCAGCTCATGCAGCTCAATATCAAAAAAACAAACAACCCAATCCAAAAATGGGCAGAAGACCTAAATAGACATTCCTCCAAAGAAGACATACAGATGGCCAAGAAGCACATGAAAAGCTGCTCAACATCACTAATCATTAGAGAAATGCAAATCAAAACTACAATGAGGTATCACCTCACACCAGTTAGAATGGGCATCATCAGAAAATCTACAAACAACAAATGCTGGAGAGGGTGTGGAGAAATGGGAACCCTCTTGCACTGTTGGTGGGAATGTAAATCGATACAGTCACTATGGAGAACAGTATGGAGGTTCCTTAAAAAACTAAAACTAGGGCTTCCCTGGTGGCGCAGTGGTTGAGAGTCTGCCTGCCGATGCAGGGGACACGGGTTCGTGCCCCAGTCCGGGAAGATCCCACATGCCGCGGAGCGGCTGGGCCCGTGAGCCATGGCCGCTGAGCCTGCGCGTCCGGAGCCTGTGCTCCACAACGGGAGAGGCCACAACAGTGAGAGGCCCGCGTATTGCAAAAAACAAAACAAAAAAAAAAAAACTAAAACTAGAATTACCATATGACCCAGCAATCCCACTACTGGGCATATACCCAGAGAAACCATAATTCAAAAAGAGTCATGTACCAAAATGTTCACTGCAGCTCTATTTACAATAGCCAGGACATGGAAGCAACCTAAGTGTCCATCAACAGATGAATGGATAAAGAAGATGTGGCACATATATACAATGGAATATTACTCAGCCATAAAAAGAATGAAATTGAGTTATTTGTAGTGAGGTGGATGGACCTAGAGTCTGTCATACAGAGTGAAGTAAGTCAGAAAGAGAAAAACAAATACCATATGCTAACACATATATATGTAATCTAAAAAACAAACAAACAAATAGGTTCTGATGAGCCTAGGGGCAGGGTAGGAATAAAGACGCAGATGTAGAGAATGGACTTGAGGACACAGGAAGGGGGAAGGGTAAGCTGGGACGAAGTGAGAGAGTGGCATGGACGTGTATACACTACCAAATGTGAAATAGATAGCTAGTGGGAAGCAGCCGCATAGCACGGGGAGATCAGCTCGGTGCTCTGTGACCACCTAGAGGGGTGGGATAGGGAGGGTGGGAGGGAGGCACAAGAGGGAGGGGCTGTGGGGATATATGTATACATATGGCTGACGCACTTTGTTATACAGCAGAAGCTAACGCACCATTGTAAAGCAATTATGCTCCAATAAAGATGTTAACAAAAGAAAAACTCTCTGAAGCCAACATGTTTTGTTTTAAAACACCATTTACCTTTGTGCTACCAGACATAACTAAACATTACTTAGACACTGGGCCAACTGTTTTGGGCTCAGAAGAGATGCCTGATTCATGGTGAGGCGGGGTGGGGGGGGACCGTGGGAGGGACAGGCGGTCTCGGGGGAGGAGCATGGGGGCCGGACCCGCTAGAGGACAGGGTGGAGCCTGTGCGGGTGCCTGGCCAGGGGCACTGGGGGACGAGGGAGCGTCCTGGCCCTGCCTCGGGCCTGCAGAGGTGCACGGACTGGACGGAAGGGGCTGCAGCCTCCCGCTCCTGTTCCGTCAGTCTCACTGGTCCCGCACGCCCTGCACCAGCCGGCCAGGGAGGGGGCATCTCTGCTGCTGCCTACCCAGCTCGGGTGCCCCAGGGCCGGGGTGCAGGATGCAGAGGGGCCACCGCCCTCAGGTGAGCCAGGCAGACCCGAGTGGAGGTTCCTGCGCTGGGCTGGGGGCTCGGAACCCTTTTCCCTCCTGGGGCCACCCGCAGAGACGCAGGTAAAGCAGGAGGCCTCGCCGCTTCTCCTTGCTCTTTTGTACGTTTTAGATGCGTGTTTTTATATCGCAGAACCACACCCCACAGGTACTGAACCTCCTCTGCTCCCCATCCCACACTGGGGAAAGAAAAGCCAGCACAGCACGTAAAGCACATAAAAGCATCTCGTGCCCGGTGAGAAGCAGCCGCGCCCACGCAGCAAACAGCCTTCGCGCTGCCAGGCTGTTCGCTGATATCACTCACGCTTCCCGGGAATCACAGCAAACACGGCGGCGCCAGCAGGACCGCGCTGGGCACGCCTCCCCGGGGAAGCTTCCCACCCTCGGTTCACTGCCTACAGCCCCTCGAGACGCAGACTATCGAGAGCAGCCGCCTCTGCCCAACGCCCGCGGCCCTCGGGAGGGCTCGGTCTGGGTGTGCCCCACCTGACGGCGGTCCCCGCAGCGCCTCTGCCCTCGGGGCGGACGTTCTCCCACCTCCACGTCCGGGTCTGACGTGCACGGGCACTGGCAGCAGCTCTGAGCGACACCTGCTGCCGGTGGGGATACGCCCCCAGCCCGCCTCCCCGGCCTCTGCTCTTCGGGGCGGAAGCGGAGCTTTCTGAGACTCAGGGCCACAGGAGAAGCTGAGGTCCCAGGAGCTCGAGTTCCACTTCCCCATGGCCGCTCTGACTCAGTTTCAATTCACCAGCTGAGTATTTTTAGCCAAATGTGGGGAGAAGGGCACCCGCTCTGTGGATGCTACTGTCATGTGAAAAGCAGTTCCGGGGGGAATTTGGACATGCAACAAACGTGAAAACGCCGGAGGAGAATCAAAACAGAAACTGCACTGCCCGGATTAACTTCATGCCTGGCGGGCTCAGGGGGACCTGGGCTGCGTCCTGGGCACTCCCACCCTGCCCGGGGGCTGCAGTGTCCACCCCTCGGAGCCAAAAGTGTTTTCAGAAAGTGCTGGAAGGGGCAGGTGGTAAGAGACTCCATCCCGCCCACATGAGACCCAGGCAGAGACCCGGTGGTCCCCCAGGCCTGTGCCCCTAGAAGAGGCAGCCCCTCGGCCGTCCTGTCCCCGCTGTGCTCTGGGGAAGGGCCCAGAGAGGCGTGTGGTTAAGAGCGAGCCACCGCTCATGGCGACCCCAGGGTGCCTCCCACAGAGAGGACGGGACTCAGCCCAGAGGAGACCCGCTGGCCAGCGCGTGGCCCGGGTCCTGCCGGGACGGCCCAGGGGGATTCGCCAGCAGTTGCAGCTCCCCGGAAAGCCCACCACAAAGCAGCTCTGCCACTGAACCGCGCTTGGACGTAGCAGCAGCTGACGTCCAGGTGAGTCACCTGCTCGTGCCTCTCTGTCATGGGCTCGTTGGTACTGCGTAGCTAACGGCTTTGTTCTGTTCTGCGTTCTGCATGGACTTCGTCCTTCAAGGGCGCCTGAAGGAGGTCCGGCTGCAGCTCTGACGGGTGTGGCGCTGGCTACACCAGGCTTGGACTGGCAGAGCTTGTGCTATTAGCCAAAGGGAGAGTCATCTGACGATAACCGGGCGAAGGGCTCACACCCCATCCCTGAGCTGTTCCGAATGCCACGGGGATGCAGGGTGCACGTGACCCACCAAGACACCCTCCCTTGTCAACACAAGAAACCTGCACGTGCCACGTCCACACTGCACAGCCGCTGCCACCACGGCCGGGTCCCTGCCCCGTCCCCTCATGCCTCCGGGGAGTGACCCCAAAGGACTCACCCTCAGCTACAGAGAGCAGCCAGGAGCAGCAGGCAGAGTAAACGTGGTAGCTTCTCATCTCCTCCGAGGGGGTGTGGGCAGCTGCCCGTCTCCCACGGCCGAGGGGCCACCGCTGCCCGGCAGCTCCCGCCCACTGAGCTTCGCTCCCTAGAATCTGCCTGCGACCAGCCGGCTTTCTACTTTTGCTTCACGTGGCAGCCAGGACGCACCATCACAGGGCGGCTACCGGCCCGCGGGCCAGCGCTTCCACTCCCCCCTGCCCCGCGTGTTTATGCACAGGCTCGGGCCGTGTAGCTGTCCCAGCCTCGGTTCCAGGCACGAGGGACACCTCCGCGGGCGAGGGACATACACCTCCGCGGGCGAGACATCTGTGCTCTCCAGCAGGGACGTGCTCCTCTCCGCCTGGGACTCGCCGGAGGTGCTAATCAGACGATACCGTCCTGTCCCATCTGATAAAGTCCAGGAGGGCAGCCACGCTTGTCTCAGGAAGGGGAGGGAGTGCGGACACAGGCACTGCGTCCGAGGCCCCTCGCGTCTCTTCCCGGACTTCCATTCAAGGTGTGCATCTCTAAGCCGTGTGGGCGTGAAGCAGCGGCCCCACCTGGGGACCTCCCTTCAGAGCCCAGAGAACGCTGTGCCGCCCGGCTGCCACGGTGGCCCTGCCCTGCCCACCATGGGGATGGTGGGAAGGCTCCCCTCACCCAGTGCTCAGAGATGAAGGTGGGCAGAGTCCCCAAACCCCAGCCAGCAGGCGCCAGTGAGGCTCCCTGTTGCGCAGCGGATGGAGCCCAGGCCGCGCAGACCACGGGGCCTGGGGCAGGCGGCTGGCGGGTGGGCCTGCAGCCCCAGGGCTCCTTGGGCCGAGACCCCGCCAAGACCCAGACGCCTGAACACCCCACTCTGTGTCCTCCTTGGATCTGGGGAAATGCGGGAGCTTGCAGCAGGAGGCCAGAGGAGGGACTTCAACCAAGTTGCCTGAAATTCAAAGTAATAAAAATACGAACCACCACCAGATTTCCTCAGACCGTGACGCGTCTCCTTACCCACAGCGGTACGGCCCGTAGGGAGACACCTCAAGGCGAGTCCTTCCCCCGAGAAAGCACTGTAACTAAAACGGCACGTTCTCTCCGTCCTCACAGCTCCCATCAGCTCCCAGCCGTGTGCTCCAAGAAGCCAAACGTAATGACCGCGGCGAGCGTAAGTGCCCGAAGCTTCTCTAACTCCCACAAAGATGAAAACCACGTTCACAAGGTAAAACCCGAGCGGGAAAGACCCAGAGCGTCAGGGCCGGGCGTCGACTGTACTTTCCCAGATTCGTGCCCACGTGCGGCTACTCTCAGGAAACCGGGGCTTCTCGGGCGCCTCGGCACAGACCTGGGCCTCCACCGCCCAGGCCCACGGGAGCGGCAGCTCCGCGGCCCGTGGCCTGGTGTCCTGAGCATGACGGCGCGGTCCTGAGACAGTTTCGGCCCGAGTCAGCTCCCACTTCACACAGGCTCTCCTGGAACAATGGGGGGAGGGGCCCCGGCAAAGGCTGGAACCACACTGTTGCCTCTACCGACTCTGAAGGGGCCTCACCGACATTTAGGGCTGTTTTCAACATTTTCAGGTGCATCGATTTTCCAAAAGAAAGAAAACCTTCCAAAGACGTCGCCTACTGAGTGTTCCAGTGCCTCTAGGGCACACAGACGAGCAGCCGCTTTCCTCCAGAATTCCTTCCAGAAGGGCCTTTTTCTGGGCACGTGACCTTGCATTTAAACATTTCCCCTTTTTGCCTCAGCCGCCAGGAAGCTCAAGGGAAAATTCTGCGCCTACTTGCAGTGATCAGCTCACCCACGCGCCTAGGGTGGGTTTATCTGCTTTTGTAAAAATCAGTCCTGGTCCTGAGCAAAACTGTCCGTGACAACCTGGAACACCTTCCTATAAAGAACTGTCAATTCTGAGGGAAACAGTTGGCTTTCCTGCTCATTGGGACTCAGTCCCAAATGTCCCAGAGCAGAGTGGACCCTCCTCCCCACTGCTCGAGGGCCCACTGCAGGAAGTGTTCTGCTTCTGAAAGGGTGGCAGCTCCTTGTAGGAACAGAGCAGAGGCGACAATCAGGTAGCTGTCCCTGTTCCCCTTCATGAACTGATAATGTCCACTCTGGCGATCAAAGAAAACCACAGCCTCGCAGCCACACTTTCTCCTGCACCCTCGCCTTGCAGCGGGAAGTCTGACCTGTTCATCCCCTAACTTGAAGGTGCTTCTTTCCACACTCCCCCCAGGGAAACGGCTGAGGCGCCTGGGAAGGTCTGTCCATGGGACGCAGAGGCCAGCCTGACCTAGACATGTGCATGGATGGGTTCGCAAGGAAGGAACCAGGGCAAACTCACAGGCAGGAAGGAAAGCTGCGGCCAGACTGCTTCTATGGGAGCAGGAAAAAGCGATGCTGTGGGGACCCGAGAGCTTGGGCACTGCTCCTGCAGGACGAGGAAACTGATCCCAGAAAGGCCAGGCCAGACGGGGCGGGGTGTGGGGAGCAGACGGACAGAGCGGGAGGTGGAGGCTGCATGGAACCACACTGACCAGGGGCCACGTGTGTCACAGAGCAGGTAACTGCCCACCGTCCACGCTGGATCCTCACGACCAACAGGCAGAGCACAGAACAAAGGCGTCTAATGTGCTGACCAGGAAAAGAAGCTGCTTCGGTCACATGGCCCCCTTTCCCCAGATCTCCGATGGTCACAGCCACCCCCGCTCCATAGAGGGAGGACCCTCGGGGCCCCACTTCATAGCATAGGGCCCCTGGAGCCCCAGATCCACTGCCCCGACGCACACCTGGGGCAGACTCAGGCCCCACCCTTCCCCCCCGGGCGTCAGGACAACAATTCAGTCCTTCTGGGGTTGGGGGTCCTGGGTGCCACCCTAAAAGCCACGGCACAGATCCCCAGGGCCAGCGTTCGTCCGGTCAGGCTACTCGGGGACCCCGCCGCCCGGGTGGAGTGCCCAGCCCACCGCGGGCTTGGGAGGGAGACAGGAGAAGGTCTGACGGTGTACTCACACCCCTGTGTGCACCGGGCCAGGCGGGGGCCCACGCAGCCCCTGGTGACGGCCCCTCGCGCTGAGTTTAGGGCAGGAGTCAGTGGACCTGGTGAAAGGCCTTGCGTCGTGGGCGCTGACGGGGCTGAGCCCAGAACGACGGCCACGGAGCCGGCAGCGTGAGGCTGAGTCCAGCTCCACCGGGGCCACACGCGCAGCTCCGTCCAGTCGGGGCGCCCTGCCCCCTCTCTCGGTGCCCCCCAGCACCGGGCAGCTGTCCAACACTCCCCGAAAAGGAGAGGACCGTGGGCCGAGCCACAGAGGGGCCGGCTCTGACCTGTTGTTTCTGATGCCGCACGTTGCAGACACACGGGCGTCTGTCCTGGGAAGCGATCCCAGCCTCATGGCTGCGCGGAGCGTGCCTTGGTCAGCACCCACCCTCCGCCCTCCAGGTCCCCGAAAGAGGAAGGGGCCCCCCGCCGAAGGAGCAGAGCAGGGAGACGGGGCTCTTTTCTCCAAGTCAGCCCCGTGGAAGCCCCACTCCTGGGGCAGTCAGCCAGGAAAACCATCCTTTGAGACCACGAGGGTTTGTCTGAGCCTTTCCCAGCCAGAGCCCGGGGCCCTCGGGACAGAGGACAACGTGAACCAGATAAGAGCCGCACCCCAGCCTCAGTCAAGGCTGCCCAACACGGCTTTTCTATTCCAGCCTTTTTCCGAAAAGTCCTGTGAGTGGCACACGTTTCTTTGGTGAAAGAAATATACAGGGAGCCGCCCGCCCGCCAAGGCACCCAGGAGCTTGTTCCCACGCCCCGCGGCCAGCGCCACCCGTCCCGCCTCACCGGGCTGTGGGCACCGCGAGGCCGCCCGACGCCTCCAGCACTGCAGCAGGGGAAGCGGGCAGAGCCAGCGCCCGGGGGGGGCCCGGGATGCGCCCCTCTCGGCCATCGTGTCGTCTCCCCACCGGGGACACAGCGGCGGCGGCGGCAGCAGGTCTTCAGGACGGGCTCACTCGAGGGCTGCCCCGCAGGGCTCCGTCGGGGACGCTCACTCGAAAGCCGAGCCGACGCTGGGACGTGGACCGGGGGTGCCGGGCGTGGGCTGCGCGCTGCGCTGGGACGAGGCCCCGGGTGACCTCGGGTCTGCCGTGCACGTCCAGGCCACGGTCCCCACACCGCCCGGCACCGCGAGGCCACTCGGGCAGCTGCGCACCGGGGGGCCTGGCTGCAGGCGCAGGACTCGTCAGGGAAGGGCTCCGCTGTGGGCGAGGCTCGGCTGTCTACTTGCAAGTTCTGGGCGTTTCCTTCCTTGGGGGTGGGGAGTGGTGGCGGAGCTCCCAGCCTCGGGGGCCGCTAGAGCCAAAGCCCCTTCCAAGCTCAGGAAGCCTCAGGTCCAAACAAACAACGTGGCAGGAGGGCCTCAGGGGACGCGGCCCGGCTCTCTTGAAATAAACCGGCAGTTCCACCCCCTGTCACTCCTGCAGCTCGGCTCCGGGAGAGGAAACCCTAACGCTGCTTTGTTTGGTGAGCAACACTTTCCACACAGAGACGCTGAGCCGCCCCTCGGCCAAGGCCCCCCAGCAGGCTGCCCGGGACCGTCTCGGGACGCCTGTGCTGCGGGCGGCAGCCGGGCACCCTGGGCGTGGCAGAGCCCTGCACGCAGCTCCGTGCCGATGACGCCATGTGACACAGAGCCTCCCGGGCTCCGGGCGCTTACTAGATGCTTGAGGTCGCAGGGTGGGCGTGGGGAGCACCTGGGTGCCCTTCCCGGAGCCCGGGTGACAGGGCCGCACCATGATGCCTTGGTTCTCCCTCCTCCCACGAGCGCTCCCGACACGACACGACACCCAAGCCGGGGCAGACGCCGTCCACGCTTGCGTTTTCACACCGGCTTCTGAGAGAGGCTGGCCCGGCACACGATCCAGAGGAAACAGATGGTGCGTTTGATGTGGCACGTCCGGGACACAGGCCCCTTCCCGCAACCAGGGTGCAGCGCCTCGGGAACAGCCACGTGGAAACGTGGTCCCTACCGGGACCCGCAGCGAGCCATCGCCCTGGGCTGTGTCCCTCCCCATGCGTGCGGCTCGCACAGAGACCCTGAACGCTGGGGGTCGGGCCGGTGAGTCAGAACTCGCCCCCGCGCACCGTTGCAGACGGTTTATGACCCAGTACAGTCTTCCCACCCAGTGGCCGGGGTTAATCCACTTTCTCCCAAATATGTAATTGTTTTAAAGATGTTACTAATTAAACTTTTTTCCAAAAGTCTGCTCTGCGCTGGGGCCTCACTCACAAACTGCTGGTTTCTTTGTCTCACACGTTTGCAGCCTCGGGTGTCAGAGCATCCTGAGACTGCGGGATTTTGCCAGCAGTTGGCGGGCGTTTCCTCCCCAAGACCCCGTGAAAAACTCACAAAGACTCCTGAGAGCCAGGGCTCCTGGGAGGACGCTGGCCGGGTAAGCTGAAGGCCATTCACGAACCGGACTCACTTCTCTGGACCCAGGGGTGTACTTCATACAACGGGGCCTCAAGTTACTAGGAAATTCCATAAATGGCATGGCTTTTGGCACTAAAAGAGCCTTCAATCCTGCCAGGGGAGCAGGGAGTCATTCAGTGCAGGTCTGATGCCAAGTGAGACACTGGGTGATTGAAAATTCAACCCTCCGGGGGCAGGATGCAGGCGGGAGCACCACGCTCCGAACTGAGGTGCAAAAACTGTGCCCCTCGCTCTTCTCGGGACACCGCGTACAGAGGGCAGCCCGTGGCTCGCACGTGGAGTTAGTGGATTCCCATGAAGCCGTCGCACCGCTGAGCACACCTGCGCCCGAGGAGCCCCTGCTCCGCGGAGCACGGACAAGCATGGCCCTACTGCCCACTCCATCCCTCCCTGGGTTTTTCCTCGACCTGGTGCCTGGTGCCCCTGTTGCACTGGGTCGGGGGGAGAGGGGATTCGTTCTGGCTGTGTGGTCTCGGGTCCAGTGAGCATCGAGGTCCACAGGCGGCCACACACCCGACGAGCCCTCCTCGGCCCCGGCCCCATGACCTGGCACCGCTCTCGGCCACAACCTGTGGTCCCACTAGTGGCGGTTCCTGAGGCAGCCGCGCGGCCAGTCCCGCCTAAGTTGTTCCGTGTTCAGGAGGGGCGTCGAGGAGGGATGCTTTCTGTCATTTCCAGGCACATGTCTTCCCTCTAACAAAGAAAGTTCTGGGAGCTGGGCGATCAAGGTAACCTGTAGGACTTGCTCTGGTTCTAAAACTCAGAGGCTTCTGTAACCTAGGAATAAAACCATGTGTGGAGAAACAGGCCATTATAGAGTCTGGAACTAGTTACTCTTAAAAACGAGCTTCTTAAATGATATGCTTAATTTCTTTAAGTAAAGGATACGTCACAACTGACTGACCAATCATGACAACATGTGGAGATGATGCCCAAGGCGTATGACTTTAGAAATCTTTGAAAACACAGATAACAGGTGACAAGGTGATTCAGGTCCTTTCTAAGCTGTGTTTGCAAAACTCTTTCTTTCTTTCTTTTCTTTTTGGCTGCAGCATGGACAATCTTAGTTCCCTGACCAGGGATCGGACCTGTGCCCCCTGCAGTGGAATCGTGGAATGCTGACCACTGGACCGCCAGGGAATTCCCACAAAAATCAAAGACACGGATTGGGTCGTGGCTGGGCCACATTTTACATAAGGGTCTTCCCTGTGCTGGGAACAAGCACGCAGCCCGTGAACTGCTCAGGTTCTAACACTGATCACGTTTAGTGACGGCTGTGTCTGAGGACTGTTCCCGGCGAAGCTTCCGGATCCGGACAGAACCTCGCAGTCACACTCCACGTGGTGGACGTGCTTGCCCTGCTCGCCCGGCCTTGGTTCTGCTCCCTAAGCGTCCGGTGAGTGAATGAATGAAAGTGTCCACAGGAATGAGTGATCCTGTCCACACTAAGGGTGTGGTTTCAGAGGAGAAGACAGTAAAAACTTTAGTCCTCCAATTGATGGAGGCATAGTTATAAACTGATAAACCCCGGAGACCTACCATCTAGGTGCGTTCAACTGCTTTCCATATTCTGTTATCATTTAAGTATCAAATGACAAACGAGACACGTTCCCCTCCTTAAGGATTCAGGAATCAAAACAGTAAAACATCTTGTCCTTAAAGACAAAGCACCCTTACAAAGGTGAAGCCGTGTGGGGGGCATTAGTGCACCGTCCCTAACATCTCGTCCAAGATGTCATCATTTGGGGACATTTTGATACCAGTTCTTTCCTTTGCTGAAGTAAGTACCACGGCCACGCAGATGACAATAAGCATGAGGAACTGGTCGTGCTTTGAGGCTGGGACTCATTTCTTTCACACTACTAATAATGGAATAAAGCAAAAACCCAGAGCATTCGTTGAAACCCCGACTGAGACACATAAGAGGCACTTAGCTCGAAAGCTGAGAAAGAACCATCAGCTCTTTTGTATTTTCAACTTGAAATTTTCTTGAAAGTCTCCTCCCCAGAGTTCGACTTCCTCTCATACGTGTGCATCTGTGGGGTCTGAGCTGGGGAAAGGGGTCTGGGCCCCGGACTCGCCCGTGTGTGTCTTCTGCACACCTGCCCCGCCTGGGTCATCGGCCCTGGCCCCCTGAGCCAACTCCCACTCCCCCGGGATACTTCCTTTTCCTTCTCACTCGCCTGGAGAATCCCCACCTTTCATTACTGGGATGTTAGTCAAATGACGTAGTTAATAACACGCATAATAGAGGCCAGGGCGTGGCCAGCCAGAGGCCCAGCTCTGCACGGGGCAAGGGGGTGTGAGGCTGAAGGGAGCTTCTTAATTACATGCTGACTTCTACTTGGGAAAATATAACTCTTCCTTTTATCAAAACACAAGATTTTGACAATCATTTGCTCAAACCTTAAGTCCTGTAGAGGAGCACACGATTTCTCTGACTCGTCAACTGCCCATGTTTGGTCTATTTTTGAATGGGGAAAAGCAAACTCCAAAGATGAAAAACCAAACACCTAACAAAGAGGTATTTAGTGAATCCTCAGAGTTTCCCACCCACCAGAGAAGAAAGAACCAGGTTCCAGCTGCCGATCAGCTGGGGGACGCTCACCCCAAAATCCCCCTGCGTCCTCATCGCGCGGGTTCACTCTGAAGCGACCCAGGAAAAGCACAACTTCCCCAGGAAGAGAACAGTCCCCACATCTCGAGGAGACGTGAAGCCTGGCGCTTCTGGAACCTCAGAGGCGGTACCTGGCAAATCAGAAAGACAACCCTGCTCAGTCCTGGGGAGGAAGCCGGGGTTGCAACAAGCATCTCAAGACAGAGGACAGCTGCAAGGGCGGGTGACCAAGGCGCGTTCACGAAACCTCAGCAAACGCTGCCCTCAGCCCCACCTACTGCTTCGCTGTGTGTGGAAGCTCTTCAGATAAAGCCACTGTTGCCACTTTCCAAAGCTGAGGAGTGCTGTGCTCCATCTACCATCCTGAGCAAGCCCCTAGGAAGTGTTACGAGGGGGCGGGGAGAGGTGGCCGCCCTCCTCGCAGCGCTGATGGTAGGGGAGGGGGGCCGGGCCGCCTCGCTGGCTGTAGGACTCAGGCTGGTACAGAGAAAAGGCAGCTCAGCCCCAGCGATGCCAACCACAGGGCGTGGGCACCGTCGGGGGTCCGGAGGAAGGGGTGAGCGTCACCAGGGACCCTGGACACAGAAGAGGCACCACAAGCCCTGCCACGCCGAAGGGAGGAAGTCCCCTGCCCAGGCGGGCACATCCTGGAGGGACCAGGCACGACCAGGGCAGAGCCCGCCTCGGGCCAGAAGTGGGCGCACTGGGGGCGGAAGTGGCAGTCCTGGGCTGGAGCCAGGCTGTCCCAGGTGGGGCGGGAGTGCAGGGGGGCGGCAGGACCACAACGACCAGCCGCAGAGCCCAACGGTTTCCTTAGGAACAACCCAGCGCACAGCGGACTCCGCGGGGTGCAGGCCGCACAGGCCAGGACAGGCTGTGGCTGCAGCGGCCCCTCCCCCGGGCCGTCAGTCTCCTGCACGTCCTCTCCACCCAACGGTGTCTGTTTTCCCTACAAAGAGACGGCTCAGGTCAGGCCTGGCACAGAGCTACATCCGCTTCCCTCTGCCGGGGCTCTCTAGGGAGCTCAGCGATAGGAACCCTACAAAGCCTCCCTTCTTGCAACTGATCACGGCTTTCAGAGGACACGGCTGTGGGACGCCTGGGTCCTTAAAGGGAACAGGTCAGACACGTGAACACCATGTACTCAGGTGCTGCTAGAATGATGGTGCTGGGACAGCATCCCTGCCCCCAACAGGCCGAGTTAGCAGCTGGGACAGCAGGTGCATTTAGCTTCTTGCATTGTGGTTAAAGGTGGTGTAAAAGATGAGATGATGGGACCGAAAGGGCAGAAAGGAAGACGTCTGGATAAAGAGTAAGGGTCCCGGGGCTGAACGGCCTCACTGCTTACGTCCTGATGCAAACCAATGATTTGTTCCTTCAACATGCAAAGAGCTAGGAGTTGTTAGCCCTCATCAGGAGACATGAAAACTCTGAAATGTGATAGAGCTTCTATCTTTACTGTCTTGTGTGCAACCTCGTCCATGGGTCCATCCGTCCGTCCACCCACCCATCCATCCTTATCCATCCATGTGTCCGTCCATCCACCCACCCATCCATCCTTATCCATCCGTGTGTCCGTCCACCCACCCACCCATCCATCCTTATCCATCCGTCCATCCACCCACCCATCCATCCTTATCCATCCGTCCGTCCGTCCACCCACCCACCCATCCATCCTTATCCGTCCATGTGTCCATCCACCCACCCACCCATCCATCCTTACCCATCAGTGTGTCCGTCCATCCACCCACCCATCCATCCTTACCCATCCGTGTGTCCGTCCATCCACCCATCCATCCATCCTTACCCGTCCGTGTGTCCGTCCATCCACCCACCCATCCATCCTTATCCGTCCGTGTGTCCGTCCATCCACCCACGACAGTAGCTGGCACTTTGCTCAAGGGCAATCAGTGGAGAAGGTGGCACTAGATTTAAAGACTTTTCTACTAAGTGTTTCTCCAGTTCTGCTTCCTGGACCAGTACCTTCAGCGTCACCTGAGAACTTAAAATGCAAATTCTCAGGCCCCTGACTTCCTGAATCAGAAACTCTAGGGGTGGCCCCGGAACCTGAGATGATTCCCTCCAGAAGACCCAGACGCTCCGGTTGGGCAAACGTTACAAGGACTCGATCCGTCAGCATCCCTGCCTCCAATGTTTCGTACTTTGTCACCACTTACTGCAAATCTAGGGAGAAAACCAAAACAATGAAAATGCTGGAAAAGGAGCCCAACCACATGGAAGGGGGTCCTGGCCCTGTGACTAAAGATTGAGTTCGAGAGTCCAGAGAATTTAAATTCTCAAGGTCAACAGCCTCACAGGCCACGCGGGCAGCACGCGTCAGCCTCCCTCGCAGGCGGACTAACCGGATGATGACTGTCCTGGAAGACACGGGCCACGGTAACCCTGAAGCTAAAACCAGGCGGCGGCACGTCCGCACAGCAGGCGAGAGAAAACGCCGCCGGTCTGGGGTAGGGCCTCGGAGGGTCCAGCTCCGCGCAGGGAAACTGCCACCCAGCCCCGGGAGGGCTCAGGGCACCCGAGCCTCCGCTCCGAACCCCCTCCCCTGAATCGCGACAGCAGCATCCAGGTGACCTCTGTGGCCTCCAGACAGAGCTGTTCTGCTACAGACGGGGCTTCCTCCGAGGAGGTGCTGGGGATACAGACCTGAGCTGGCAGGGGGTTTACAGTGACCTATATCCCCGTTCCCACAAGAGCACGTGTAACCCACCCACGCTCAGCGGGGGGCACCGCGTCGACACCGCACGACACACGCCCGGCGCCATGTCTCACAGCCTCCATCCAGCGACGCCTCCCCATCGCAGGAGTGAGAAGGCGGCGTTAGTGGGAGGGAAGCAGGTCTCCGCTAACCAAGCCCGATGGGGTGTTCCTAAGGCCAGCGTCTGCTGACCTGGATTTTCAAGAGTCTTGGTGAGACTGGAGCCTGGAGCACAGGTGTGTCAAAGGACACACCTAGAGAGCTGCTGTTTACAGCGAGGCGATGGTCCCCCAGGGCCCGGCTCGCAGCATGACTCGGGGGGCGGTCAGCACCTCCCCGCTCTGGGCAGGAGGCCTTTTCACAATTCAAAGTGCACATGCGTCTCCCGAGCTCACCAAGAAGCCTGCATCCTTGAAACGCAGGGATGACATCACTCTTGGGAACAGTTCCCGCTGGCTCTGTAATCCCAGCTCCAGCCCAGTGCAGAGGGCACCTGGAACCCAGTCCCGTGCCCTTTACCTCAGCTGCACGCCGCATCCTGTACCCAGCGAAACACGACTTGCGTGTCAGAAAAAGGGGTCCCTTCCTAAGAATAAGGGGCCACGTGGCACAAAATGGCTTTATTTGCTTTTGACCCATTTACAATAAATCCAGTAGCTTTAATCACAAAAATCACCATTAAAAACAATGTCTCCCAAAGTCTCGGTTAGACCATCACATACAGTGTGTTTACACCGACTTAGTCATTGCTTTGCTCTCCAAATCTTTGGGTCCCGCGCTTATAAGAGAGGGGTGGGGGGATACCATGCCCCACACCAAGTAACCTAATCTCTCAGGAAAGCATTATTCAGACAACGAGGCCACGGTCTGTAACAACGCAGGGCGACGTCAGGCAAAAGGCTGGCGACTCCCTGTTAATAATACCCGATTATTTCCCACTCATTTCAAGGAAAACGAGCCCAGGCCGACGTGCCCCTGCACACGCAGCAGGAAGGCTCCGAAGTGACCGCCTGGAAGCAGCGCCCAGCGCAGCCTGCGCAGGGCTCTCCTGAGTCCAAACGACCCCCTGGGAACTTGTCCTCAAAGCTAATCGTGAGTCATCCTTTACTCGGGGCAGAAAACGAGCATCGAGTCAAGCTGTGCCCCGCTCCACAGCCACACCACGTTCCAACACCTGTCTTAGGTTCGCGTCATATTTGGTGGAGAGAAGAACTACCTGACTGACCAGACTCCCCCTCCTCAAGATGAGCCTCTGACGCTCCGCCAGCCCTACACCAGCTCGAAACGCCCGGGCTCACGCTATTTTCAGGCCACAAACACGTACGCTTTCTCCATTGCGACTGTAGCCATGAAGCCGAAATGCGGGTTGAGTGAGCAGATTTCAGACCACGGCTCCACGTACAAACCTGGGGTCTCCCAGAAAGCCCGCCACCAATCTGCAATTCTGTCCCCCTTCCTAGGTGGAATAAAATCAGGCTGACCGGCCACGGAGCCTATCAGCGGCCAGACCAAAGCCGTCCTTCTGCTGTCCTGTTACCTCAGCTTGGAAGGAGAAATGCAGGCTGTTACAGAAAACCCAGCCGCATCTCCCTAGACTCAGCACATGATGTCAAGCTCAAGAACGGGCTTCAGGGCCAGCGGCTCCGCCTACCAGTGCGCTTGGAAACCGCATTCAGCCGCTGCACCATTTCCTCCAGGGCCATCTCGTCATTTCTGAGCCAGAACCTCATCCTGAGACCGAGCAGAAGGGTCCGCAGCCCTGCTTTCCTCTGCACCAGAGGTGCTTTATGGGCGGGGTAGGCGGTGGGGAGGGGGCCGGCAGCGCTGCCTTCCCGGGATTGGTCCCCGAGCCCCGCCAAGGAGGCGCGCCCTGCGCGGGGTGCGGGGAGCTGCTCGGCGGCAGCGGAAGCGGAAGCGGTGCGCGCCCCGCGTCTCCCCGCGGCCACCTGGGAGCCCCGCGAGTGCACCCCCGCGGTGACCAGGGCGCTCGGCAAGGGCCCCCTCGCGGTCACCCGGGAGCCCCGCGCGCGCACCTACGGACCCCGGACAGTCCCGCGCGCGCACCCCCAAGGCCACCTGGGAGCCCCGCGGGCGGGCGGGCGCACCCCGCCGCGACCTCAGCCCGCAGCGCGCCCCTCCCCTCCCCTCCCCGCGGGCGCAGAGGCGCAGCCCGGCCCGGCCCACCCCTCCAGCCGCGCGACTCTGCGCCCTCCCCGGAGAGACAGGGGATGCTGCGGGCGCGAGCACGGGAACCTGCCCGCCGTTACCTCCGGCTGCCCCCAGGCAGGTGCAGAGGCCGCAACAGCCGAGCGCGCCCTCCCCGCGCCGCCCATGGTGAGTAGGTCGGTGGGTCCGCGGGTGGAGGGGTGGACCGGCCGCTCCCCCTGCGCTGCCTGCCCCGAGGACGCGAGGCGCAGGAGGGAAGCGCGCGCCCAGACTTGGGCCCTGGGACCTCGCCACGGTTGGCACGAAGCCACCCAGTGCGTTCTGCAGACCGGCATCCTGCAGATGCCAGTCGTGAGTGTGCCCGGCCATGAAACCACTTCCCAGGGATGTGCGTGCACCACGTGTGCGCTCTGACCCTGGCTGGCCTCTCCTTACCGCGGGGCTGGCCATCCCTTAGAGGCTGGCATCACAGAGGGAGTGTCTCGGGAGGAAGTGCCCGTTTTCGTAAGTGGTTTTGGGGATTCAAGTGGGCAGCTCGCGTCAGCACAGTGTGTGCCCACTAACCGTCGGCACCGATGGCCAGGAGCTGGGGGGTGGTGGTGAAAAGGTGAAGGTTGCCCAGCGTTTGCCCTCAGAGCTCAAGGGTCTGGGGGCAAGAAAGATCTGGAAACACATAATTGCAACATGAGATGAAGGTACGATAGCCACACATGGAAAGTGGAGCAAAGCTAAGAAACTGATGACTTTTCTTTTTTAACGTCAAAACCCACTGAATGTCAGCAGTTTTGTGCGGTTCAGAGTGGAGGCCAGCGAAGAGCGTGGGGGTCAGGAGAGGTGTGAGCCTCTCCCTGTGGACACACGGCCTGGGCTCCTGCAGCTGATGCAAACCCCGCTGTACCTGCGCCAGGCCAGCGTGCCCCCATCACGACCTCCCACCTCCAACTTCAGGGAAGGCCAGTCACCTGGCGGAGCGTCCAGAAACGCTGGCCCAGCCCTCCCCAAAGTGCAGGGGGCACGTCTGCCTTCCCACTGGTCCAAGGGCAAAAACAGCCACACTTGTCCAGGAGCACAACTGGCCCCAGGCCACGTGCCCTCAGGCCTCCACGGCCACCTGGGCGGGGCCCCCTCTCTCCCAGGTACCACCCCGTCCTCCTGGTCCCGCCTTCCCCCCCGCTTCAGGCACAAAAGTGTACGCAAGTGGTGCTCCAACTTGAGGTGACTGGGGTCTCCCGAGAGCTCGTTAACCCCAGAAGGCCAGCACCCTCCCCCCAGCGTTCCCCATCCAGTAGGTCTGGGGGACCCAGGAACATGCCCTTCTCACGGGAACCCCGGTGACGCTGGTTCACACTTTGAGAACTGCTGCCGGGGTCTAGCCCATCTTTAAACCAAAAGCAAAACAAAGGGAAATGCAAACCTCTGGCCGTGCTGCTCTCACTGGCTCCCGCTCCCTTTGTCAGTCAGCTGTTCCCACTCACTGTCAGCTTCGTCCCCTGAAGCACCTCTCGCTGGTGCATTTCTGGGGCCAAGCCGCTAACTCCAGCGCTGCTTCAGGGTCGAGTCTGCTGGCCTCGGTGCCCAGGGCACTGGGCTCCTTGCTGAGCTCAGGTGTTTGCTCAAACTGTCTGGATGTCATCTTGAGGGTGTTTTGTAGCCATGATGAACATGTAGACCACCAGATCACCCTCTCCGGTGTGGGTGGGCCTCGTCCAATCAGTCGAAGAGGAAAAGATTGAGGTCCCCGAGGGAGAGGGAATTCTGCCTCCAGACTGTCCAGACTCAGCTCTTCCCGGGTCCCCAGGCTGCGGCCATGCTGCACACTGCAGACTTGCAGGCCTCCGTGATCCCGTGAGCCAGTCCCTCCCTCCCTCTCAATCTATGTCGGACCTTTACTCTCTCCTTAAATTACGGCACACGTGGTGCCGTTGCTATGAAAATCACTGGATGTGGCGTAAAGTATAACAGTCATGACGACCCCGCCCAACACTACCGAGCGCTTCCTAAGCTCTTTCCATGATGTGAACGATTAAATCTTCACAAGGATTTGGGAGGCTGGCACTGTTTCTACCCTGCTTTACAGAATAAGGCAGAGAGGTCCAGTAACTTGCCCAAGGTCACACAGCTGGTAAGGTGTCAGAGACAGGATCAAACTTCGATGCGTATAAACACAGGCCTAAAAACAAGTGTTTGCTTCAGGGAAACACTGTCACGGATCAGTTGGAACGTCACCCCCAGACCCCCCCCCTGCACAGCGCATCTTAGCCCGAGTGTCCCAAGAGCACAGGCCTGCTCTGCATCGCTGCCTCGGCCCGTCCCAGAAAGAGGCAGAACGTAAGATTATCCCCGGATACTGCACACATCCTCTTAGCAACTGTTCCGGAAAGTCAGCCCTGAAAGGGGAGGCGAGAAACAGGAGAGCTGGGAGGGTGTGCAGGTCGGGTTCTGAGAACCCAGGCGCCGGGGGAGCCTGCCCTCGGGAGAGAGGAGGGGGCCCTGGGAGAGGCGGCGACGTGGCTCTTGGAAGGTAGCGGGAGCCGCCCGCCAGGCCTGGGCGCGCTGTTTCGTGCACTAGACTGTCCCACACGGCGGAGCAGGGGGGCAGCAAAGAAGAAGAGGAGACTTGAAAAGGATGCTGTGAAGAAACCCACAGCTTTGGGCAGACAGCCTCACCTGTGAGCTGGGGTACAGAGCCAGCCTCCATCTGAGGGGGCATCCCGGAGCCCTCGGGGACCTCAGGACACACCCGCCTCTCCTGGGCAGCTTCCCCCTGGGCACTGGGTCCAGGTGGTGCTGAGCAGGCGGCGCGGCTGGGGGCGGTCCCGCCCTCACGGGGCTCCCAGGATAAGCCCCGGGCCAAAGGCGCGGACAGAACACTCCGAAGACAGAAGGCAGGGTCACCCGGGATGCTGTGGGAGGGACCAGCTGTGGCTCAGCCAGCACGTAGCGTGAGAATGGCTGGAGGGTGCGCAACACCAGGGATGTCAGGGATGCAAACCAGACCTCGGGGAGACACCCCCTCACACCTGCCAACAGCCTCATGAAATAGACGAGAGACGGCAAGCGCTGGTGAGGACACGGAGAGCAGGGAGCCCTCGTGCACTGTTGGTGGGAACGTAAACGGGTGCAGCCGCTGTGGGGAACGGTGTGGAGGTTCCTCAGAAAACTAAAAACAGAACTGCCACGTGATCCGGTAATTCCACTTCTGGGCATTTTTCTGAAGAAAACAGAAACACTAATTCATAAAGATATAAGTACCCCTACGTTAACTGCAGCATTATTTACAGTAGCCAAGATATGGAAGCAACCTAAGTGTCCATCGACGGATGAATGGATGACGATGTACATACACACAATGGAATATTACTCAGCCGTAAAAAGCAATGAAGTCCTGCCATCTGCAGCAACACGGATGGACCCTGAGGGCGTTAGGCTGAGCGAAATAAGTCAGACACAGAAAGACAAACACTGTGTGATCTCACTTACATGCGGAATCTAGAAAAACCAAACTCAGAGAAAGAGTAGGATGGTCGTTACCAAGGGCTGCGGGCAGGGGGTTGTCGTGGGAGATGGGCAGATGGTGCCCCAAGGATACAAACCTCCCGTTACACTTACAGATGAGGAAGTTCCAGGCTCCATTGTTCAGCGTGGTGACTACAGTCATCAACACCGTATTCTACATGTGAATGTTGTTAAGAGGGTAGATCTCGAAGGTTCTTACCGCAGAAGCGGAGCGGGAACTGTGTGACGTGGTGGAGGCGTTCACTAAGCTCATCGTGCTGTTCACCTGAGGTACCGTGTATCACACTGCCACACCGGGCACCTGAAGCTCAACAGTGTGTATAGGGGCATCCACCGAAAAGGTGGTAGCGGTCCCATGGCCCAGGTTTGGTGCAGGGGCCCCAGGGGAGGGTGGCCATCACCGGGATCGGCTAGAAGTGGTACCACAGGGGTGGCGGTGGTGCGCCTGGCCAACCCCACACGCTGGTCTCCAGGAGACAGCCCGCAAGTCAGCCCGCACGTGCACGTGCCTGCATCTCCCCGCCCTGCCCCGCCCTGGGTCCAGGGAGACGCTGGGGGGAGGGAGAGTGGAGAGCAGCGCCCCATCCATCCCAAACCTGCGCCCAGGTGGGGCAGGACAGGGTGGGGAGGGAGAGATGGAGACCAGGTTTTACATCAGGACTGAGCCTTGGACACTGAGCTGAGCTAACTGAATGACAACAGTTAATCCACTTCTAGACTCAGAATACAAAGTCACTGGGACCCCCTCTGTAGGTAACAGAGGGGCTGGTCTGGGCGTGGCCACACCTGCTGGATCCCGGCCCAGTTCGGGGAACCTGCAGACGGCATCCTGTCTCACGAGGCTCAGGTTAACCAGACGCCTCCACAGACCGAGGCCCTGCTTCTCCAGCTTTGCCCTTTCACAGCCTAACGGGCTCTGCATTGCCATTCCTGAGCTCAGCAAGGAGCCCAGTGCCCTGTGCATTCTAAGAGGAGATGCAAAATTCAGAGTGCTTCCCTACTGTCACAGCATCACTTACCTGGTAGCAAGGCAGGGTGTCCCTTTCATAATTTACTGGGGATTTGTTCAAGGGAAACTTCACAAAGATCCCCCAGCGGCCCATAACTGACTTCTGACCAACTGGGGCAAGGACTCTGGGACGCAGGACTGACCGTCCAGAAAGATCCCAAATGGGAAAGTAAAAGCCTCTGGTCTGAGTGATGCTCTCAGGCTGTGAGTGAGCAGGTGGGGACCCCCTGTGGAGCCTCCTCAGAGAGGGCTCTGCCCCGAACTCAGCCCCTGTTCTGCTGGGGCCACGGGCCCCCCTGCAGCCACACAGGGCAGGGCCTGGGGGGAGGGCAGTGCCAGGTCTGGGATCCCACCCCCACTCCCTCCCGCTTGCAGAGCACTGGCCTCCTCGGGTTCTGTGGTTATTTTAAGGATGTCACCAGGCTGGGCTTCAGCCCTGCCACCTCCCAGCTGGGCACTTTGGGCAGATCTTTTGGGGCATCGGGCCTGTGCATCTCCTCGTGGGCCTGAGCAGCCTCCAAGCCAGAGAGATTCCGACTTTCTGGGAAGGACGTTCGTTCAGACGTAAAGCAGGAAATAACTGCAAGGACCCACTTCACACTTCGCTGCCGCGCCGGAGTCGGCGTGGAAGCCATAGCAGAACGGCATAGGCTCGGGCTCGTAACAACAGAAACTTAGCTCCCACGGTTCTGGGGTCTGGACGTCCAGGACCAAGACGCCAGCGTGGTCTGGTCTGGGGAGGACCCCCTTTCTAAGGCTCCTTGCCGTGTCCTCACACGTGAGAAGGGGTGAGGCACTCTCTCGGGTCCCTCCTATAAGAGCCCTGATGGGGCTCCACCCTCACGACCTAATCACCCCAAAGCCCCCCACCTCCTAACACCATCACCTTGGGAGTTACGATTTCAACATATGAATTTTGGGGGCGGGACACAGCCCGTCCACGGTATTCTGCCCCTGGCCCCCCAAAATCCACATCCTCACACGCAGAACGTGTTTGTTCCGGCATCAACTCAGAAGAGTCCCGAGTCTCACCTGAGCTACACGGCTGAGGCGACTCACCGGGGCCAGGTCCTCTCCGGCCGAGAGCCCGGGGAACCGGACAGGCGGCCGCTTCCGAGGGACAAACAGCCCCGTCCCAAAGGGGAGAAAGGGAAGAATGGAGGGTAGCAGGCCCCGAGCCCGTCCAGACCCTAAGGCCCCGGGGGGGCCGTCTTCCAAGATGGGGCGCGGGGTCGGTGCAGGCCCCAGGGGCCGCCCTCACGCAGCCTTCCCAGCTTGGAGCCCCGCAGAGAAGACGCTGCCATGACAACACCAAGGTTTACCCCCGGACCCTCCGGAGGGGCGGCCACCTGGGCCTACAGCGCACCTAGGCCCACACCACGCCCGGGCCCCCCAGGAGCGAGGTGCTGCGATGCCGGGAGCAGCAGCCCCCCGGCCCTTGCACTCAGCTGTGACGGCAGCCCGGTGGCCTCCGGGGCCCTTCCTCGTTGCCCTGGACAGCAGGTCCTGGCTTCGTTTGCTCACAGTCACGGCCGCGCTCCAGTCCTCCTGAGCTCTCCGCTTTGTCCCCGGCCGCCCGGGGAGGGGGAGAAAAGGAGCCGTGGTTGCCATGACGTAGGCGTGTTGCTACAAAGCCCCCAAAGTGGCCGGGCTGCCTGGCCGTGAGGACAGCAGGACCCGCCCACCTGGCAGCTGGCAAGACCCCCACGCCACACGGATGCACAGAAGACAGCCCAGCAGACAAGCCTGATACTGAAGGAGGACTCTGCGGGTGTCTGGCTCTGACAGACACCCGCTCGCGGTCAGGTCAGTGGAGCCGCGCGAGGCTTTAGGCCCAGCGCGCCTGGCTTCCAGGAGCCCTGGTCGGAGCACAGCTGACGCAGCCTCGCCTGGGGGCCGCCTCGTCCATCCCAACAGCGCTGGATGCCCCGCGAGGAAAGCGCGCGGGCCGCGAGGCAGGGACACAGGCTACCCGAGGACAGTCGCGGCCCGGGGGACGCGCTGCTGTCCCTCGGGCCCAGCGCACGTCGGCAGGTGCTCTGACTCTAAAGGGGTGTCACAGACAGGCGAGGTGCTCCGTTAGCGCACACCGACCTCGCTTATAAGTGAAACGAGCTTTCGGAGCGGGAACCGCGTGTCTGTGTCCCTTCTCCAGACCCTGACCCTCCTGCTTCGCTCTATAAACACGGCCCGTCGCCCAGAACAAGTGCTGGCTGGAAACACAAGAGTTTTAAGAGGCAAAATGCTTAAAGCGAACTCGCACTGTGACGTCTAACGTTCTCCTCACGTCACGTGAACCTCAGTTCAGGTTCTCAGGACAGAACATCAGGTCCGAGCAGCGACGCGGGAGGCTCCAGGGTTAGGGCCGGGCGCAGCACCGGCCCCACGACCTCGCACCTTGTTGGGCTCTTTCGGTTCCCTGGGAATCACGCCTCCTGGGAAGCAGGAAAGATAACTCGGTGCACGGTGGCATCTGGACTTTCTTCCCTCATTTCAGATACTTTCCAAGAAACCGAAGGAGACTAGAGAAGAGCGCGTGGTAGGCCCTGAAGGGGTCTGGCACCGCTCCCTCTGGGACTCAGTGCAACACTGACGCCCGGTCCTAGAGCAGCTGGAGTTGATTTTAGTCTCCGAGCGCCTGGGGATCTCCTGTGCGTGCGTTTAAGAGGCCCCCACGTTCGGGGTCGTGCACGTGGCATACCCACCGTGAGCCCCAACCCTGGGCCTCTGGGGAGACATCCCCACGGAAGGCCAAATGCTGACAGTGTGCTTTTGGGGGTGGAAACGCCCCTCTGGGAGACTCTGCCTAGCAGCGCAGCTCGGAGTTTGGGTTCCAGAGTCAGCAACCTGGGCTCACATCCTGGCCTGGCCACTTACTTACTGGGTGGGTGACCTCGAAGAAGTTTCTTAGTCACGCTCTGCCTCAGTTTCCCCATCTGTGAATGGGGACCACAGAACACCTACAGCACTGGGTCGTTTTGAAGATTAAATACGTGGAAACGGTTAGAAGAGTGCCTGGCACGTGGCACACATTCGATAAATATCGGCAGTGCTGTAACATTCAGAGAATCAGGCCTCGTCCCCGTGGTTCAGGGCGACCGGGGGGGACCCCACGCTCGCCTACCCCTGAGCCCCGAGGCCCGGCACGGACGCGAGGCTGCGCTCCCGCTTGGCGGCGGGTCCACTTGTCCAGCACGGACTTGAGCCGCCCCCTCTGGGGCCCAGGTCGCGGCCACGTCTTCTTCGTTTGCCCGACTCCTGAGGTCTGATGATGCGGGGCCCCCAGCCTGGCCGTGGCCCAGCGGCCCCTCAGGGCACAGCGGGTGTGACACGGCGTAGCTCCGAGTATCCCAGGGCTGTTTCCTCCTTGCGGGGCAAGCCACCTTATGTTTGCAAAGCCGCGCACCCAACCCCGCAACGAGCACACAGAGCCCGGAAACCCAGGGCCCGGCCCTCCCGAGGCCCAGCCGCCTCATCAAACCAGAGTCCGGGGCCTTGGCCGCAGGGGGTGCCGCGGGGGGGGCTCAGCCCACAGGGGACGGTTGTTCAGAGGGGCCCACCTCCAGGTGGCCCCTGCGGCTGCCGGACTAGGTCAGGGCAATCGTGAGGTTCAGTAAAGAGAGAGTGAAGAATTAAAGCGGCCCCGCTAACACCTGTTGTTCTTTTATTTCACTGTTTCCATTTTTGAACAGCTCTACTGAGGACAATTGAGATACGAAGAGCCACGCCGTCGCCATGTACGGTGCGATGAGCCTGGACCTGCGAGAGCACCGAGAGCCCCTCCACAGTCAGGGGAACAGAGGGAGCCCCCACCCCGAGCTGCCTGCACCCCCGAGCTGCGGCCGGAACACTTAACGTGAGACCTGCCCTCCTGACGCGGTTTCAGGTGCACAGCACCGGGCTCTCAACCAGGGCGCTGTGCCGTCAGCAGCTGCGGAGCACCCTCGTCTCCGTAACCGAGACCCCACGCCCGCTGAGCCGCCCCTGCAGCCCCGGCCCGCCTGCTCCTCTGGGTCTGACTATTCGAAGCTCAGCCCTTGCAGCCTTTGCCCCTCTGCCTGCTCACGTCAGTCGGCGTCATGTCCTCCAGGTCAGTCCCCGTTGTGACAAGCGACAGGATTTCCTTCTTTCAGGCTGGCCGTCCTAGCCAGGCGTTTAGAGCACAACACCAGCGTGAGGAGGGGGGCGGTGGCAGGTGTCCTCTCCCCCGGGAGGTGGGGGCTGGAGCAGGGACGGGGGACACCAGGGCAGCCCAAAGGGACCTGAGTCGGTCGGGCAGAGGTGGGGAGACTTCATTCTTTTGCTACCACTGTGTTTGAGGCCTGGGAAGGCGGATGTCACAGGAAAGTGAAATACTACCCTGGCTCCAGGCAGTTACAATCTCATCGGGTGATAAGACAAGTTTGGGAGAAGCTCCAGGATAAAAGCAAACTTGACTCAGGACTTCACAGCCGCTGGGAAAGGCCAGGAGGGTGGCGGAAGGAGACTGTCAAATACAGTCCCCTCCAGAGAGCGCCAGGGCGCTGGACGCAGACACAGTCTTCCGGCCGGGCGGCCCCCTCCTGGCAGCAGCTCCCAGGCTCCCACTAGGAGGTCGTGGACGGGAGGCCAGGGAACAGGGGTCATGGCAGTCCCTGGAGGCCGGGACACCCGCAGGGGCTCTCCCACCCCTGTCTCTGCCATTTGTGCCCCTGCACAGGTGAACCCCGTGACAGAGATCACGGCTTCCGTCTTAGGCTCCCGCGGCCCCTTGGACGGTTGGCGGCTCCATGTGTGTCCGCTAGTGTCCATCTTTGTCTGCTGGACCCTGGAGGAGATGGACACCCACGTCAGACCTCTGTTGGATTAGTGTCAGGTGGCCAGCCCTTCACCACATCCTACGGAGATCAGGGCTGGAAACGTTCCTTCCACCAAAAATGCACGGAATAAGCACTGATGCCGAAATAGGGCCCCTGGCAAAGGGTCGCATCCTCTTACCCCCGCAGGGAGCAGGGCCCCTTTCAGCTCCCTGGGGGTGGGGTGTGCCCAGCACCAGCCCACAGAACAGACTCGCGCAAAGTAGCCCCTCACACCCGAGGTACCTCGGACCTTCTGGGTACCAGCTGCTCTCCGTACACAGTATCTCTTCCCCAAATGGGCGGGTGTGTGACTGTCGCCTGCAGCCTTAATTATCCCCCCCCCCAACCGGGCTCTCCCTGGCAGTGGACTTGACGTCTGAGTGGAGAGGAAGCGGCTAACAATAGGGGTCACCGGTGGGAATGACAGCGGGTCTTTCCGGGGGCGCCCGCGCTGACGTCTCTGTGCTGTTTATGCTCCTTCTCCGGGGACTTTGGTCCAAAACAGTAAACATGGGGAACATGCCAATCTGTGATTAGGAAGCTGGTTTATTACTTTGTTTAGAAAACTAGTAGTAACAACTTTAAATTTGATTTTATCGTATGTTTTCAGATTCTCCCCACCCAACAATCCACAAAATACCCGAAGGTCCAGAGGAGGGGGTCACAGGCACTCAGGCTCTGCAGAGGCTCGGGGGCTGGTACGTGGGCCGTGGGCCTCCTGTCTCTCCCCGGGGACGTGGTCAGTGGAAAAGATGACGCAGGGGCGCCTTGGCGCTGAGACCTCCAGGAAGGAACCGGGAAGCCGGGCATGTGTGTGAATCGCACACAGTGACACCAGCGGTGCCGCAGGGCAGTAGGGGAGGGTGGGGGGCAGTGGGGAGAGGGCGGGGGGAGGGTGGGGGCAGTGGGGGGAGGGCAGGGGGGAGGGTGGGGGCAGTGGGGGGAGGGCAGGGGGCGGGGGGTGGGCAGGGGGAGGGTGGGGGCTGTGGGGGGAGGGCAGGGGGAGGGTGGGGGCAGTGGGGGGAGGGCGGGGGGCGGGGGGGAGGGCAGGGGGTGCTCTGAGCTCCCTTGCAGCCCCCGCTGAGGCTCCAGCAGCAGCAGCAGGCAACCACATTCCCCTCGGCATCCGCCGCTGCCTCCATCCCCTCTGCCTGCCACTGAATATTTAAACATACCTGATTAATTTCAGAAACGTCATGTATTCAAGTGTTAACTAAGAGGCCGTATTTTCCAAGGCTCAACACCAAGGTCACTGAAATTGAATTTAACCTACCTTAACATGTATTTTAACTTGGAGATCTGGACCTATAACTCTGTAGCAAATGTTTATTTTACGCCAGCCAAGGTCACAGCTATCTAAAAGGAGAGCTCCTTCCCCCTCCTTCCCACTGCAAGTAAGAGTCTACGTCCTGGCAAAACCCCTCCTACCCAGCACGTGTGGACCTGCTGGCAGTGAGTGAACAGGGCTGTGGGTTATTGACTCCCTTTTTAAAGTCACTTGTAGGTTCACAGGCAGTTATAAGGAATAATCCAGAGAGACCCCTTCCCCCCAACGGTTACAACGTACAAAAGTACAGTAAGATGTCACAGCGTGGACAGTGACACCAGCACAGCCCACACCCTGGGCTCCCCATCACCACACGGCCCCCTTCACAGACACCCACCTCCCTCCCACCCCCTCCTGAACCCTGGCGACCACTAGTTTTTTCTCCATTTTCATGGTGCTGTCATTTCAAGAATGTTCTCTAAATGGAATCATTCAGCCTGACTCTCTGGAGGTTCATCCAGGTGCTTTTGTGAACCTGTCGTCTGTCCTTGCTCTTGCTGAGTAGTTAGCGTTCCACAGAGTAGAGGGACCACAGCTTCTTCTAGCCATTCACCCACTGAAGGACGTGAGGGTTCTTTCCAGTTTGGGGCTACTATGAATACAACTAATGGAAACATTCGTGTGCATGAATTCGTGTGAATATGTTTCTCTTTCTCTGGGATAAATGCCCAGGAGTGCAATTTGCTGGGCTGGATGACAGCTGCATGTTTTGTTTTCAAAGAAACTGGCAAACCGTTTCCAGATGGCTGTACCATTTTACATTCATTCCCACCATCAGCGTAGAGACCCAGCTCCTCAGCGCCCTGACCAGCACTGGGTGCGGCCACTGCTCTTCACTTGAGCCCCTCTGGCAGCTGCGTAATGGTAGCTCGTAGCTATTCTGCATTTCCCTAATCACCTTTCTGGTGTGCCTTTGTCATCAGTACCTCTTCATCTCTGCTTTCCATTTTCTAACTGGACTGTTTGCTCTTATACCGGTGAGCTTTGAGTCTCCTTAGTCCTCTATCTGTGATTTGCAAATATTTTCTCCTGTCTGTAGCTTGTCTTTGTTCTCCTGGCAGGGTCCTTTGGAGAGCATACGTTTTTCATTTTGATAAAGTCTAATTTACCCGTTTTTTCTTTTATCATGTTTTTGGCATCAAGTCTATGAACTCTTGGTCTATTCCTAGGTCCTGAATGTCATCTACTTTATTTTTTTCTGACGTTTTATAGTTTTACACTTTATGTTTAAATCTGTGACCCATTTCGAGGTAATGTTTGTATAAGGTGTGAAACTTAAGGCATGGTTTTTTGTTCGTTTTTGTTTTGCCTCTGATGTCCTACTGCCCCAGACCATTTGTTGAAAGGCTGTTTTCCCCCCACTGAGCTGATCTGACACCTTTGTCAAAAATCAGTTGGTCCGTCTGTGTGGGGTTACTCCTGAGCGCTGTATTCCGCTCCGCTATTCCGCTCCGCTGTCTGTCCCTCTGCCAGCTCCTACCCGTCCTGATTAGTGTGGCAAAATAGTGCCTTGCTATCATTTAGACTGCTTCCTCCTACTACATTCTTCTTTTTCAAGATATTTTAGGTATTCTACCTCTTTCTTTCCACACAAATTTTATGATAATCTTGTCTATATCTACAAAAAATGTTGATCAGTTTGGAAAGAATTGAGGTCTTCACTATGTTAAGACGTCCGATCCGTACACACTGTATGTCTCTCCATTCATTTAGGTATTTGAGTTCCTTCATCAGCATTTTCCAGTTTTCAAGCCGTGTACGTGTTTTGTTGGAGTTGCACCTAAGTACTTCATTTTTTGGAGTAATTGTGAACAGTACTGTATTTTTAATTTTGGTGTCCATGTGCTCATTGCTATACGGAGAGATACAATTTATTTTTCAATGTTTATCTTGTATCCTGCACCTTGCTAAACTCACTTATTAGTTCTAGGGCTCTTCTGTAGAGTCCTTGAGATCTTATAGTTAGATAATCGTGTCATCTGTAAATAGAGACTGTTTAATTCTTCCTCGCCAATCTCCATGCCTTTTATTTCCTTTTCCTGACTCACTGCACCAGCAGGAACTTCCAATACAATGTTGAGAACGTTGTTCCCAGCTGTGCGGGTACAGCATACAATCGCCACCGCTAAGTGTAACGTCAGCTGCAGGGGTCTTTCGTAAGTACTCTGATAACTTAAGAAGCTCCCCCGTATTCCTGTGTCTCTGAAAGGGTGTTGAACTTTGTGAAATACTTTTTCTGCATTGATTGAAATGACCGTGTGATTTTTCTTTAGTTCATTAGTATGGTGGATTACACCGATTAATTTTCAAATACTGATCCGGCCTTGCACTCCTGGATTAAACCCACGTTGGCCATAATGAATAATCCTTATTATTTGTGGCTTCACTCCATTGCTAATGCTTTGTTATGGATTTTGTGTCCGTATCCATGAGGGCTGTTGGCCCCCAGTTTTCCTTCTCGTTTTTGTCTGGTTTGGGCATCAGCGTAACACTAGCCTCGTAAGATGAATAGGAAGAGGGCGTGCAGAGCTGGCGTTCTTTACTGCGTGGTAGACTTCTTGAGTGAAACCATCTTGATCTGAAGATTTCCTTTCTGAGAGTCTTTAAATTATGAACTCAGCGTCTCTAACAGCTTCAGACCGTTCAGATTGTCTGTTTCCTATCAAGGGAATGGTGGTAGTCTGCGCTTTTCAAGAAATTTTTGTTTGTCTTCAATGTTCAGAAGTTTAACTATATGTCTTCGTGTGGTTCGGGTAGATTTATTCTAACTGGGGTTCTACTAACTTCTTAAATATTTGCGTTTGTGTCTTTTGCCAAGTTGAGCCATTTTCAGCCTTTATTTAGGGACGTTTCAGCCCCTCCTCTGTCTTCTCTCCTGTGACTCCAGTGACGGGAAGGTCAGATCTTCCGTTAGAATCCCCTCGGGTCCCCAGGGCTCTGTTCTTCTTTTTTTCCCCTTAGTTTATTTTCCTTATGGTTGGGTGATTCCTGCTGCTTTCTCTTCAAGTTTATAGATTCTTTCTGCCGTCCTCTCCCTTTTGTTGCTGAGCCCACTGACTGAGATGTTTTTGCTTCAGTTACAGTATTTATGAAATTTATGAAATGTCCGCTTCCTTCTCTCCATCTTCTATTTCTCTGCTGAGAGTTCTTGTTTTCCCTTTTCAAGCACGTCTGTAATCGCTCGGGGAAGCGTCTGCGGTGGCCGCTTTGATCTCTTTGTTGGACGGTCTTGCCGTCTCTCCCATCTCTGTGTTGACACCTCGTCTTTTTTCATTCGTTCTGAGACTTTCCTGGTTCCTGATATGAGTTAGTTTTCGAAGGACACATGGACATTTCTGCATTATGTTACGAAACTGTGTATTTGTTAAAAAGCTGCCATTTTGTCGGACTTCCTCTGGGTGCTCCAATGGGGGGGGAGTAAGGGCACCACCTCTTTACTGCCAAGCAGGGGTAGAGGCCAGGTTCCCCAACGGCGACACTCAAGACTTGACATCTGGGGCAGAGGGTGAGAGGTCGGGGGCTCCTTGTCACTGCTGAGGGGTCCCCACTGACGCCTCCCGGCTGGGGGTCTGGGGTCCTTGTCACTGCTCCCTGAGCATCCCCACTGTCACTGTGGGGGGGGGTCTCGCTGGTCCCCCGGGTGGTGGTGAAAGTCCTGGGTCCACTAAGCCTCCTCCGAGTCCCAGGGCAGGGGGACGTCCAGGCTCCCCACGTGGCCTCCACTGACCTCAAGTGCCAGCGCTGGGATGGGACTCATCGCCACCGAATGAGGCAGGGGAGCCTCAGGCAGCCTCTCAGAGTGGGAGTCTACGTCCCCGCCATCGTTGGGGCCTGGCGGGTAGAGGGGCACAGTCTTCCCGTGATGTCAGGCTGGGGTGGGGCAGGTATCGTCCAGAAGTTGCTGTCCTTCCTCTCCTGGTCCTTTGGTGGAGAGAGCAGGCTTTGGTCACGGCTTTCTGGGGTTTATGCCCAGTGGCGCTTCCGGTTGCCGGTTCCTCCAGCACCCAGCCTGGACCACTGTGTCCTTCTTGGGCCCTGGGATCCCGGCTGCTCTCCTCCTCAGAATCTTCTCACTTTTTTCACATGTGAAGTTCAGGGGCCCGTGTTTACCGAGTGGAAGGGTCGGGGGAAAGTCCGTCTGCTCTGTCTTCTGTGCGGTGGTCTTTCATGGGTTAAGTTTTAAAGTGACATCAGAGCACAAGCATCTCTTCTGACCCAGTGAGCTCTGGATACACACCTCCCTCTGGCTCTGGGTGAATTCATTCAGAAAAACTCCTGAGACAACAAAGGGGGCTGCCTCTCAGTTTCCCACATAAGAGGAGGCCCTGACCTGGGGGCGGGGCGCTGACCTCGAGGAGGCCCTGACCTGGGGGCGGGGCGCTGACCTCGAGGAGGGCCCTGACTTGGGGGCGGGGCGCTGACCTCGAGGGAACCTCCAGCCCATTTTCACAGCAAAATCCGAGGAGAGTCGGGGCAGACACAGCCCTCTTCCTCCAGCGGCTGCAGTGAAGCTGTGACCTGCCATTCTTGTCTGTTTCCTTCCTGTTTGATAGAACACGTGCATTCCCATAGGTTTAAAGTTTAGTGATCTGTCTGCTCACAAGGTATCCAGCTGGTAATTATGCTTCTGCGGGTCACAGCTGCATCTATTTTGTTTATTTTGAGATTAGAGTTACTGTCGTTTTTATTGCAAAGGGAAGAAAAATGATCTTTAGGGATATCTGTTGAAGGATGTTGGCTAGCTTTAGTTAGAGTAATTTCACTGGGTAGCAAATGTGCCTACTTACATTCTGACGTTTCAAGTGAAAAGCTGACCAAGCGAAAAGGTGACTAAATTTTAGCATCCGTCATGGAAAGCTCTGGAATTTCAACAAATACAAACGGAAAAGTGTTAGCATTTCAAAGAGGGAGATGCAAGAGGGAAGAGATATCGGGAACATATGTATATGTATAACTGATTCACTTTGTTATAAAGCAGAAACTAACACACCACTGTAAAGCAATTACACTCCAATAAAGATGTAAAAAATAAATAAATAAATAAGAGAAATCCCCTCAAAACATGATGCCCCAAAGAGAGAAGGCTGGCCCTCGGGTGAGCTCAGGTGTTCTGCAGGAAATAACCGCACTTTCCCACCTGGCTGGAACCACCTGGAAGCCACAGGAGGAGTCCTGGGTTTAAAAAATTAAAAACATGGTTAATATCCGCGTCAGTGAACCACTGTGTCACTGATTCACCTGCCTGTGGTTCGTTTCTGTAAGACTAAGAAGGACGCTGGTACCAGCCCAATTATCTGTTTTAACCACCTCAGGTAGTGGGTGTATAAACGTGCCAGACATGCTCCACCACCACCCGTGTACGCAAGACGAGACCGCATCGCACGTGCAGATGAGGCTTTGACTCTCTGCCCACACGGGCACTTCCTGCTCAGCCGGGCGGGCGCACGGCCCACGGTCAAGAAGACGGTGCAGGAGGTGAGGCTGCAAACCCGTCACCGCAGCTTCAAACACACCTCGTGGGAAAAGATCCCAACGACAGTGACGTGGGATCACCCCCTTCCACGACAAGCGCTTAGAAATAAGACTTCAACTTTGAAAGCAGTTTGAGGTTTGCAGAACACGGAAGAGGAGGTACAGGGAGTCCCCACACATCCCCCCTCACTGGTGTGGTACCCACGTTACGACTGATGAACCAGTACTGCTATGTTCTATGTTATTAGCTGAATCTGCGGTTTACGTCAGAGCTCGCTCTTTACGTCAGGCAGTTTTTGAGTTTGGACAAACGCATGGTGTCACGTACCCACCATTATGGTATCGTGCAAGATGGTTTCACTGCCCTAAAAGCCCCCTCTCTGTGTCCACCCTGTAGTCACCCAGGTGGCTCTGGGGCGTCCCTGTGATGTGGTCCATCCCACAGGACGCAAGCTGGAGGCATGGCGACCTACCCTCATGTCCCGCCCACTCGCCCCTCCACCCCCCAATTCCCTGGTCCCCACAGGACCTTCCTCCCTCTCCCCAGGCCCTGCTGCAGCCTGAGAAGCAAAAAACACATGGTTTGGGGTGCCGGACCCTGGAAACCTGCCCGTCGGGAAGGCACGTTCCCCAAGACAAAGTCTGCTCTGAGACGCTCCACTCAGGGTGTCACGGGCCCAGGTGCACCCAGCCCCGGGGACCACGCCCATTCACCCCGGCAGGAAACCAGCCCCAGCGCCCTCTGGGTCCTCGGGTCAGCGTATTAGTGAGGTCGCACTTCCCACAGGGAGACTCGTGCCCCTGGGCACGGTTTTGGTTGTCAGCATGGGTGTGTGGAGGCCGGACCTGCCGCGCGCCCCACTGTGTACAGAAGGGCCCCCTGGCCACGAGCAACTCGGCCGCACACCTGCCGTACCAGGTGGGAGCCCCAGAGTGAGAGCCAGGGACACGGGAGGGTGCAGGGCCTTGTACCCGGAAAACGCAGAGCCCTCCACAACTAACAGTAAGGAGACAAACACCCCTAATGAAAATGACCTGCATTCACTGTTCTCTGAACAAGGTCTTCAAGTTCATGGAAAGATGCTCACCATCGTCAGTGATCAGGGAAAAGTGCGTCAGGTCACAGGAGGTACCACCTCCCTCCCAGCGGGTGGCCGAAAGAGAGGCGATGCACAGTGACACAGCCGGTGGGGATGGGAGCGGGGGGGCAGCCGCTGTGGGAGACGTGATCGGCAGCTCCATCCCAGGTCCAGCCCAAGAGGAAGGAAAGCCAGGCCCCACAGACACTAGTGCATCAGTGCTCACAGCACCTAGGACGTGGAGAGAACCCCACGTCCATCGACTGGTGGACATGAAGGGAGGTCCATCCACACGGGGAGGGGGGCACGATCCAGCCGCGGCAAGGAAGGAAGCTCTGACACGCTACAACACATATGACCCCGAAAACATGCTAAGGGAAAGAAGCCAGACACAAAAGGCCGCGTACTGAGTCCGGTACATGAGACACACCCAGCACAGGCAAACCCACAGAGGCAGAAGGCGGGTTAGCAGCTGCCGGGGGCTGCAGCGGGCTGGGGAGGCAGTGCTGGTGTGTGGGCTTCTTTGGGGCCAGGGGAATGGTCTAAAGTTAGAGACTGGTGGCTGCCCAGCTCTGTGAATACACTTAAAGCCACCAAATTATACATTTTAAAAGGGTGAAATTTTATGGTACAGGCCCACCTTGTTTTACTGTGCTTCGCAGATACTGCAATTTTTACAAATTGAAGGTTTATGGCAACCCTGGGCTGTCAGAGGATAACTGACATTTTTTAGCAATAAAGTATTTTTAAATTAAGGTATGTAGGTTGTTTGGTTTTTTTTTTGCGGTACGCGGGCCTCTCGCTGCTGTGGCCTCTCCCGCTGCGGAGCACAGGCTCCGGACGCGCAGGCTCAGCGGCCATGGCTCACAGGCCCAGCCGCTCCGCGGCATGTGGGATCTTCCCAGACTGGGGCACGAACCCGCGTCCCCTGCATCGGCAGGCGGACTCTCAACCACTGCGCCACGAGGGAAGGCCGGGTTTTGGTTTTTTAGACGTAACGCTGTTGCACACTTAACAGACTACAGTACAGTGCAAACGTAGCTTTTACAGGTACCGGGAAACCGAGAAGTTCACGTGACTCGCTTCATCGAGGTACTTGCTTTATCGTGGTTGGCCTGGAACCGAACCCACGATATCTCCGAGCTCTGCGTGTATGCGAATTATGCCTCAACAGGCTGTTATGAAAATTGAAGTGAATGGCGGACCAGACAATCGACATTCACACACACCAGCCCCTCCTGGACGCTGTCGAGCTGCTCACAAGCCAGTTTCTTCTACTTTCCCTGCAACAATCCAGAAGCTGGCGGAGAAACTCAGGGAACGCCGAGCTCGCCCGGGCGCCACCCCAGCCGGAGGGCGGCCTGCCTGTAAACTCGCCTGTGCATAAACTCACCTGCGTGACTCCTGGGCAGGTACACAAGCCTGTGGCTCCAGGCCTCCTGGGACCCCTCGGCTTCTCCAAGGAGCAGGCCTCACTTCCCCGCGCATCCAAACTGTACTCGCCTACAGCGTCCCCATCATTCTGTCACATCCTTAGGACACATTTCACCCCTAAACGTGGAAGGAAAGGTGGTCCAGCCTTGGCCGGCCCAGCAGTGCCACCTGCTGGCACGAGGGGGTCTAGCGGGGCCAGGCCGGCCTGCCAGGCGGCAGGGGAATTGCAATTCTCAGGGTGTCCGAGCCGGGGTAACGCTGCGTCAACAACTGTCGATGCCCTGCACCCCTGGGACATTCTGTCAGTAAAATTTGGGTACATGTATCTGAGCCCAGAAACACTGTATTTTACACAAAACCAGACAGCATTTTTGCAGTTTCCATGTTCAGATACTAGCACACGGGTTTCAAAGTCAAAGTCAGTGTTTAACGGAGCCCGGGCCCTCCAGGACGCCAGGATCTCCGCCCGCAGCTGACCACGGGTGCCCGCGAGACGCTGCGTCCCTGCGTTCACATGTTGGCACCTTCCACGTGCCGGGTGGCGGGGCGTCAGAGTGACCAAGGACACTCCTGTCCGCAGACACACAGGAAAATGAGCTATGACAGCCTTTGCAAGGGTGTCAAAATAAACCGGTTACAAGTGGCTTATTGGAAAAAACACAATAGCTTCAAGATTTACATGAAAAAGCGGCGACATGTTTCTAAGGACTTAAAATACTTACTGTGAAAAAGTGAGAAATGAAATCTTTGCTTGAGGGCCCGGGCGGAGCGGGGAATTATCTGCGGGTGACCGGTAAGGAGAGCCGCTGCAGTGGAGAAGCGGCCTTGTGGTGCTAACCGCCGCCCAACCCCGGCCGGCAGCTCGCCAAGCGGCCTCCAGGGCGGGCTCAGGACCGGGGGTCTCTGGACGTGGAGCCCCCAACCTAGCAGCGCCATCCGCCCTGGAGAGCAAAGCTGTGTTGGAGTTTCATCTCTCGTCAGAGCAGGGGTCGGGGAGAGAGGGCGGCGATTTTGCCCCTAACCTGGGTACTGGACAGCGTCGGGAGGCATCTCCGGTCGTCACAACTCGGGCTGCTGCCCACACCCCATAAGGCACAGGACGGACCCACGACAGGATGCCCGGCCCCAAATCCCTGAGCCGCCGAGGCTGCGAGAGCCCTGTGGGCCCAGCTGACCTGTTTCTGCTCCTCCCGCCTGGCTCCAAGGTGCGGCCCTCAAATGACAAGGACGGGCTTTGGCCTTACTTTCCCCAGAGCGTAAAACAAATTCCTTATCTGCTGTTCGGTGAAGTTCACAGGTGCATCTGGAAATTGAAACTCAGAGGTGACATTTCTCCTTCTTCCACGTGCTTGACTCTCCCCCTTGAGAGCCGCGGCTGCTGACATTTTGTGCCGTTTCTGTGCTGTCCCTCCTCCTGTCCTTGTGCACGAGGGGCCTGGGGCAGCCTCCCCAGCCCCCAATCCGGCCGCCACCCTCCAGGGAGACCCCCGCCGCGGTGCTCCCACACCTGCCTCTGCGGTGCTCCGGACGGCCAGTCAGTCTGTGCAGCACGTGGCCCAGCTGTTGTATAAACCACAGAAAACGTGGACATTTCATACTAAACGGTGGACACGAGGATGGGCTGAGGTCAGGAATGTGGTCAAGTTTCAAAGTGCCTGTTCCGCTTTCCAATGAAACAAAGGCCCCTTTCCTCCGAGTCACCCGAGCTTCCGTTCCTGGATCTGCCGTCAGGGCCCCACAGCAGGTACGAGGCTCCTGGGTTTACAAACGCACAGTCACCGCCTTCGCCTCCCGAAGACTGTCCAACGGGGTGTCAGGAAGACACTCACCTTCCTCCCAAACAAAGAGGAAGTCCACCACCCAGTACTTTTCCTCTGTGTTCTCTTTCTCTGACTCCACGAGATAATTTTTAAACTGGAGTTTTAAAGGATTCACTTTAGAGAAACAGTAACCTCGAGGTGTAACCATCGTCCTGCACGAGGACTTAGTATTTACAATCCGTGCTTTGCAGAAAGGCATCTAATAAGCTCCCAGAGCAGCTGAATCGCAAATGTTTTCCAGCAAAACATTCAGATTGTTTTCAGATTAAGGAAAATCTTTTCTGACAAAGCGTCCACGAATTTTCTGCCACCAGCGAATAAATCACACACCGTCTTATTGATTCCTTCACTTCGACCCCAAAAACATATTCTTCCAAATAACCAGCACTGAATCAGGCTTTCACCAAAAGCTTGGTAACTGCATTAAATGGCAGATGGCCAGCAGGAAAGCTGTGAGTGTCCTGGGGCCACTGTAACAGAGTTCCCCGGACGGGGCGGCTTAAACGACAGGGATCTGTTCTCTCAGAGTCTCCAGCCAGGAGTCCAAGGTCAAGGTGCCGGCAGACTGGCTCCTTCTGAGGCCATGAGGGAGGGTCTGTCCCGGGCTCTCTCCCAGCCTCTGGTGGTTCCTGGCATCCTTGCCTGGTAGAAGCATGACTCCAATCCCCGCCGTCACCTTCACATGGCTTCTCCCTGTGTGTGTCTCTCCCTGTGTGTGTCTCTTCTCCCTGTGTGTGTCTCTCCCTGTGTGTGTCTCTTCTCCCTGTGCGTGTCTCTTCTCCCTGTGTGTGTCTCTCCTTCCTGTGTGTGTCTCTCCCTGTGCGTGTCTCTTCTCCCTGTGTGTGTCTCTTCTCTCTGTGTGTGTCTCATTTCCCAATTTTACGAGGACACCAGTCACGTTGGATCAGGACCGCCCCATTCTAGTAAGGCCTCATCTTACCTAGTTACATCTGCAACAACCCTTTTCCCAAATAAGGTCACATTTTGAGGTGCTGGGGGTCAGGACTCTGACACATGAATTTGGGGGGCACATGAGGCATCCCCTTGCTGAACTTAGACCTTGTGATGTGATCCTGTCACATCTTCCGAAGCGTTTATTTGTTGGGAAACACAAACCTTATCACTGACGTGTCCAGGGCCAGGAAACTGGTCCCACTTTCAAAAGGCCCATCAACGCGTCTGAACTGAGAATTCGGGGAGCGGCCCGGGGCCCACGGGAAGGTCGGCCTGTTCATAACGGGGGTGGTGTTTAGAAGTCTCTGGGGGGCCAGCGCTGGGGATGCCAGGGCAGCCGGGTCCCAGCGGCGTGAGACGGTCCGTGTGTCTCAGCGCCAGCCCCCGGGACCCCTCCCACACATGACATTCCTGCACCCAGAGGGTCACTGGTCCGGGACTGAGGGCACACGTCCTGCTCACGCCATCCTCAAAACTAAAGACAGGAGAAGAGGTCCTTCAACACCACACTTCAAACAGGCAAACACTCCTGCCTAACTGCTAACTGTTACTAACAGGGAGGAAGGCACTAACCAACCCCAGGGTCCCTTGGCCCTGTGTACAGACCCCCTCCCTCCCCAGGCCACTCACGTCGGCACGGCACCCGCCCTTCACTGACCGCACACTTGTCACGTGTGTGTGCTTCCTGAGACCCCTGACCCCCTCAATGGTTGGTTTCCTTCACATGCATTGAGGTTCACCCTTTGTGCTGTAAAGTTCTCTGGGTGTTGACAGGTCCGTGATGTCCTGCCTCTACCACCACAGCCGTGCAGAATGGTTTCACCTGCCCTAAGATCCTCTCTGCTCATTTCCTCTCGGCCCTGAACAGAATCGTCGGCCGATGGACCACAGTTTGTTCATCCGTCACCTGCTGAAGGGCACCCGGGCTGCTCTGAATAAGCTGCCACAAACATCCACGTGCAGCTTCGCGTGGGTGTAAGTTTTCAGCTCGTCTGGGTAAACACACAGGAGAGCGGTCGCTGGATCACGTGGTAAGAATTTTGGAAGAAACTGTCCAGTGTCTTCAAAGCGGCCGCGGCATCCTGCCCCCCCGCCTCACTCACCCCGACGGGCTCCTCCGGCTCTGAATCACGCGCCAACGTCCAGCGGAAAGGATGCCGGGAAACAGGGCCCCTGAGAAAAGGGACTCCACAGGACGAATCCAACAGGGCACAGAGGCCCCGTCCCCTGCCCCGCTGCCGGGCCGGGCCTCCCCGTACACCTTGGAGGTGCCGAGCAGGTGCTGGCGGCCCAGGCGGGCGGTGAGTGCAGGCCACAGAGGCCTGTCCCTGCAGATTCTGAGCGGTACGTGTGGCCGTGAGGCCAAGATGAACCCTGCCTGCTTCCTAGGCTCCGTGGGGGTTGAAGAGTTAACCTGGGGACGAGCTTCGGATCAGCTCCCGCTGCCTCCTGCAGTGACTCTGCTAACGCCCTAAGAGCAGGCTTTTCCTGCTGTCCGTGTCCCACCCCCGACTCCCCACTGGAGCCAGTGCCCCCGGGGGGACAGGAAGGGCCGCAGTGACTCCAGAGCTCACCCTCGGCTTGAGCAGGGCCTGGCCGCCGTCTGTGGCAAAGGTTAAGCCCACAGGGGGACGCACAGCAAACCTGAAGGCGAACGGCCCACGGCCATGGCCAGCTCGGCCTCTGCTGGCACCTGAGTCCAGGGGCCGGGCGAGTCCTTCCAGGCACTGGTGGCCCGGAGTCAGTCTCGCAAAGGCCAGCTACCGTCTCTGACTGTGTCCCCGGCACCAACCTCAGACGGCGCCCCGGAGCCAGGAGCTGTCGGGGACATTCCCGGGGTGGGGTGTCACTCGGGGCAGCAGCCCTCCTCTTCCTGAGGGTGACTCTCGTCCACCCCACCTCGGGGCAGGGCCATGAAGCTTCCTGGCTCATTCCAACGCCTGCCCCGTCCCTGTGCCAAAGCCATGCCCACGCACCTGCGGCTCCTGGTCCCACACGCACGCAAGCAACGGGCAGACGGGGCCGCCCCACGTGCCTGCTGCTGCGGCTGAGAACGCGCTCTGGAGCAGAGCTGTCATGGCTTTTTTTTTGCGGTACGCGGCCCCTCACTGCTGTGGCCTCTCCCGTTGCGGAGCACAGGCTCCGGACGCGCAGGCTCAGCGGCCATGGCTCACGGGCCCAGCCGCTCCGCGGCATGTGGGATCTTCCCGGACCGGGGTGCGAACCCGCGTCCCCTGCATCGGCAGGCGGACTCTCAACCACTGCGCCACTAGGGAAGCCCAATCATGGCTTTTTTTTAAGGAGGAAAAACGCACCAGATTTATTTAAAAAGCGAAAACCGTTCCTCTGCATTCAGGTCTAGTAACTGTGGGCCCGGCTGGACGGAAAGAAGCCTGCTCTCCGCTGGTCCCCAGGGATGCGATCCGGCAGAGAACCAGCCCCGACTGTGATGACCCACAGTCGTGGCCTCGAGTCGGGGGTCTCTACCACGCAAGTTACGTTACAGGGGATTTTCCGCCCAGAGTAGAAACTTCAAATGTGCACAGAAGCAGCGGCACAGGGTAAGGACTGCGGGTGTCTGCGCCCGACCCGCCCTGCGCCTCCCTCATCCCGCCAACCACCGCACCGCCCCTGCCCCTGTGTGATCTAAGGAGACCAGCCACCACCATCTAAACACAAACACGAGACAATCGACAGCTGCGTGGCCACGACGTGGTTAACAGCTCTTAGTTTAAATATTGTTTCTGTTTTCTGAGCCCAGTGGGTGTGTCAGAATTGGGATCTGCACATCGTTCCTCTGTTTTCTGAGCCCAGTGGGTGTGTCAGAATTGGGATCTGCGCGGTGCAGCTCACACACTGGATTGGCCGCTACTTCCCGGCGGCTCTTCGGACCTGCAGGTTCTCCTCCAATTCTTGCTTCTCCGCAACGTTTTCGTGGGTCACGTAAGGCTTCCCACAGACTGGAGTCTGCCAGTCCCTCGCCTTCAGCGGCCTTTAGCGAGGTCCCTGCTCCCAGCATCGCCTAGAAACTGTCATCAGGTCTAAGTGTCCTCAGATCTCAGGGCAGCTTTTGCTTTATCTCCTTTACTGCGAGGGCACCGCTCTCCTCCCCGCCCCCCGTGTAACCCTCCCTTCCTGTCTCCCAACATCTGCTTCGAGGTGAACGCCCACCACGCGGTAATCCCCGTTTCTACCCACTTTATCTGTCAGAGCAGATGAGCAGCGCAAGGCGCCGCGTCCCTCCGCGGGGGCGGGAGGGGGGCTCTTCTTTCCCTCCACCCACTGAATTCTGTCCCTCCTCAAAAGCCCAGGCCAGCCAGGGCCCTGTCCCCCTGCCCCCAGGTGTGAGGCTGCTCCCTGGTTAACAGCTGTCTGTACCCAGGGCATCCATCAGATCTCGACATCTCTGTCTGCGGACGCCAGTCCCGACTCTGCAGCCAGGCTGCTGGGTCCTGTTAACCACACCCCAGGGATCCAGCTCCGCCCAAGAGACACGTGTGCCCGTGAGTGTCCATAACTGACCACACACATGTGCAGGAGGCGACACCCACGCGTGGGCTGCACAGCTGCTTGCCGGGTCAAGCTTTCTTCCGTGTTTGTGCCAACACAAGAAAGAAAATGTACTTCCATCAGGTGACCTCAGAACTGAGTCCTGAAGACACAGATCCCTCTTCTCACTTCCCGACGCACAAATCCGAGCTCTTCCCTCTGCAGGTGAGGAGGCCACCTGGGATTGTTGGCCACATCTCCCTTTCTCTTAACCGCCTAACTCTCCAGGTGTCGCGATCGCCTTCCCGCTTCTAACCTCAGAAAACAGAAAAGATCCCAGCTGCACAGGGCACAGGTCAAGAGAGGTGTCAAAACTCACAAGAGCTGTCAGACACTAGGAGACATGGCATTGCCTGAAGAGGCGTCAAACTACTTGGCAGGTCTGTTTATTTAAGAAGAGAAGGACAGTAAATGACTAAAGATGCTTAATTCAGCGAAGCCTTGATATCTGAAGGAGGAGAAATTACACAGAGAAATCAGACCAGTTGTTGGGTCCTTCAAAGCATGGAGAAGTGGAATATTGCACCTCAAACACATTTCACGGTCTCCTTAATTCAATAAATAAAAAATTGCCTTTCAGAGCTGCAGACGGTGCCAATGAAATACGTGAATGCTGTTTTCAGAGAGTCACTGAAAAAGCTGCCTGGCTAAAGGTCCAGGTCGGATTTTAAAGCAGCTGAAACAAGACCACAAGTCCAGTCCGCAGGGAGGACAAACGCATGACGAGAATTACTGTAAGCACTCGTCGCTTATACGCTTTCTATTGTTTCAAAGCATTTTCTTCCAAAGCAAAACCACGGCTCCGCACATTTTTGGCATGAAAATGGCATTTTATTTTATTTTACTTATTTTTGGCCGTGCTGCACAGCTTGTGGGATCTGGTTCCCTATTCAGGGATTGAACCCGGGCTCTCGGCAGTGAAAGTGCAGCATGCTAACCACTGGACCACCAGGGAATTCCCCCCAAATGGCATTTTAATATAAAAATTGCAAACCCTTACCTGGTGGGAAAATGAGTAAAGACTAAAAGTCCTGTTGTAGGATTTCATATATTCTAGATGAACCTGAATCAATCAGATCATCTCTACGCACATGGAGAGAGAATAAGCGAGTGAACAGCACAGAGACATTGGGTCTACGATGACAAGGGTCAGCCCAGAGACCCCAGAGGAGGTTCCAGGGGCTGCAGGGCAGGGACTGATGGAGAAGCCGGAGGGTGCAGCAGGTGTGGAGCACGCAAGGCCTGCAGGCGGAGATGCTGTGGAGGCAGCTAGAGGTGGGGCTCAGGGCGACCCGGGCATCCCGACGTGGATGGTACCCACAGCCACAGCACTGCGAGCGTACCGAGGGGCTGGGTGCAGATGGCGGGCAGGCTCTCGGGCGGGAGACACTACAGCACCTCTGAACTGATGTGGGTCTGGAGAGAATGAAGACCCAGAGACGCAGGGAGGACAAGGGGGAGCTAGAGCAACGTTGGAGGGAGGAAGAGGGCACTGGGGCTTGGACGGGACTCAGGTAGGGCACAGGTGGGGCTCAGGTGGGCACAGGTGGGCACAGGTGGGGCACAGGTGGGCACAGGTGGGGCTCAGGCGGGGCTCAGGCGGGGCTCAGGTGGGGCTCAGGTGGGACACAGGTGGGACACAGGTAGGACACAGGTGTGGTCAGGTGGGGCTCAGGTGAAGGGGAAAGGTCCAGGCAGCGACAGCCAGGAAGGCAGGCGTGTGGTGCAGGTGGAAGGGTGGCACTGGTGGGAAGGCACCCCTGCGAGGGATTCAGTCCCGTGGGGGGTGGGCTCAGGGTCACCCACAGGAGAGAGTGGGGACAGGCACTGGGCTGGGGAGGGAGCAGGCCTGGACAGTCTGCAGACCCAGCAGCCTCCCCGAGGGCTTCGGCTCACCGAGGCTCAAGGCTGAGAAGTGAAACTCAAACGATCCGCCCGCTGGTACCCTCGGTTCAGCTCTGTGGAGACCCTGCTGGCACACGACGCCCATCCTCACTCACCCAAGTACGAGCGGAACTAGGCGGACGGATAGAGACACCAGGCTCTGGTTCTGCCCAGTCGGTGCCAGGAAGCGAGGGGTGTGGGGACGGAGGTGCCCGCTGAGCAGCGGGGAGTTGGGGGGCAGGAAAGATCAATAGAGTCATTCCATGAATGCCCCGAGACTGAGCGAAAAATAAATGCATCAGGAAGGAGCTCGGAAGATTCTTAAAGGAGAAATAGAGACAAGCAGCAATGGACGGCAGCAAAATTAATGAAACCCCTGAAGACAGCAGTCTCACAGCCCGTCCTGCGGGATGGGCTGCACGGAGCAGCCTGATTCCAAAAGCACGGGCCGCGAAGGGGGGAACCTGTGCCACGGGGAGCCTGACAGTCACACCTTGGCCAGGTGACCAGGGCCAACACCCTCCGGGGTGAGTCCTGGTGATGCCAAGGGCACTTCTGCCTCTGGGCTGTTCCTCCCAACCCCCCGCCCCAGCCTAACCAGGAGAAGGACATCAGACGGATCCCAGCCGAGGGCCGTCCTACAGAATGGTCCCCCTCAAAGCCGTCGAGGTCACTAAACAAGGTGAGTCTGAGCGGCCGTCACAGCCGAGAGGACCCTGAGGAGACCGGAGACCTGGTGACTAAGTGTCATGTGGTGTCAGGATGGGACCCTCTAACAGAACAAGGACAGTAGGTAAACACCAAGGCAATCTGAATAAAGTAAGGACTTTATTTAATAACAATATGTCAACATTGGCTCATCAATTGTAACAAACACACGATAAAAATGTAAGATGTCACTAACAGTGGAAGCTGAGCGTGAGGCGCGTGGGAGCCCTGTGCCACCTTCACGACGCGTCTGTTCATCTGTAACTGTTCTCAAGATTAGAATCTATTTCTAAAAACAGAATCATCAGATTGGTACTTAGAGTACGTCACACCTGAAATACAAACTGAGGTCAACCTAAGCGAACTGACAAGGAAAGATTTCTGGAACATATTGCATGCAAAGATCAAACTATAAAGAAAGAAAAAAGTGGTATTAAATAGACTCCAGCGTCACATTAAAGGGATGCTGTCGCGACTGGCTGGGGCTTACGCCTGGAACACAGAGGACTAAGTATGGTGAAATTCACGCCTGCGCCGTCTCCTAACGTCATCTGTTAATAAGAACGTTACGACCATCTCCACAGACGCCAAAGAGGCACCTGATACATTTATTTTTATTTATTCTTGATCTGTTTATTCTGGAGCGTCTGGACCAGGGTGGGGGCGCCATGGGGGAGGAGGCCTGGCCCCTTCCCAAGCTGTGCCCACGGTGTGACCCAATGGAGGGGGTTGGGAGGTGGGAGCGTGGGGGGGGTTGCCTAGCCCCCCTTTCCGCGGCTCTGTTCATACCCAGCTTCTCCCCCAGGAAAACTCTCCCACCAGACCTCCCTTCAAAGCTGCTCTGTGCCCTCCTGCCCTCGGGAGAAGCTGGGCGCCTCCCAAAGGGACCACGCAGTGGGGACAGTTCCTGTGGAAACAGCGCCCGTGTGGGCATATGCTTCCGGGAACAGGGTCAGCGTGGGATGGGAGGTGGGTCCTGGGCCCGACAGGGTCCAGGCTCACGTCCTGCTTTGGGAAACGAGTATCTCAGAGACGGTAAGGCTTCCTGATGCGGAAAAACAGAGGCAAGAAACAACTGCGAATGCATGAGAAAAATACACTGGGGCACTCATGGTAGGTCTTTCATCAAAACTACACACACTCCGTGCTCACAAATTGCCGTCGCAGTGTATCGTTTCATAATCGGCTGCGTCACTTCTTAGAGCATAAGACATGCGACAGTTATCACCGGACAACTAAATGACTTTGCCGCCCCCAATCCTGTGATTTTGCTTTTCCCAAAATATCCATCGTCATAAATAATGACTCCGGTGAACATCTTTGTTTATGAATCTTCATGACAATTTTTAATTCATTCCTTAGTTTGAATTCTAGAAGTGGAGATTGCTGATTGAAAACAAAACGCTTGAAGATTTTTATCCACACCATCAACCTGATTTCCAGGTCAGCTATAAGGACAGGCATTCTTACCAGCAGTGGGTTTCAAATTTTTGTCCATAACGATAGAGACAAAGGAGATCCCCGGTGGAAATCGACATTTCTCGTTTCCGTTTATTCCCAGGACAGTTTCTTGTCCTCGTGCTGCTGTGTCATCCCTAAAGCTTTCGTTTCTGTTAAGACGTCTGTCCTGCTGATCCTGCCTTGTAGGAGAGCCACGTATAGAAAGGCTGTATCTTTGCAGCAATTTTTTTTTCTAGTTCTTCGCGGTTAATCGTCATGTTGATTTGATGCAGAGCCCAGACAGGAGCAGCGCTCGCTCTGCGGGGTCATGGGGTCATGGGGTTGCAGGCGCAGCCCCAGGGGGAGGATGATGGGCGGGACGCCGGGAGCACTGCTTCTTGGAACAGGTGGTGTGTTTGCCAGTCCTGGACAGGCAGGCAGGATTCACAGGGCAAGGCCAGGGGAGGAGGAACTTCTGGGCGGTGGGACCTGGTCAAAGGGCGCAAAGGCTGGCCCCTCAGACACGCTCCTGGCTAGGAGACATGGTCATACTCAGAGGAGGGTGTGGCCCGTTGGTCACCTCGGTCATATGGTATGTGTTATAGAGCGCACAGTCAAACAGAAAACCCGCTAAGTTTCTGATGAAACATTAACAGACTCGCCGCTGCTACTGGGCATGCTGCGCTGGCTGCCAGAGATGGGTCCTGGGGCCCGGGCTCTGGGCTGAGGGCTCCCCAGGCATCCTCAGGCCTGTGAGCAACTCCTCCAGCCGCTCAGCCATCACTCCTCGTTCTAGGTGATGCGGCCTGTCCGTGCTAAGTGAAGATGAGACACACCACGTCAGTTCCCTGAGAAGAGCATGCAGGAGACGCTGGGGGACAGAGGACTCCCCTGGAGTCCCCAGAGCTTTGCAAGGTGGCCGGGGGGTTGATCAGCTCGGGGCTGCTCGGGGCCCTTCTACTCTGAGACCTGCCCCATCCCCCGGCTGCCTCACCCGGCCCTGGCGCCCCGGCAGCTGCCGTAAGAAGATGGTCAATCTGCTCCCAGCGTCAACCTGCAACACACCAGCTAGTCCCAAGTATTTATAAATTCCTGAATGGTGCTGTGTTCTCTAAAACACAGCTCCTGAAACAAAAAGGAACTCCTTCTAGCTGCCTGGCTAATATAAAAGTCCAAATAAAGACCAAGGGATCAGGAAAGGTTAAAAATGAGAAGTGAATCACCAGAAGTTACATCAGGAGCTCCGTTTCCACCAACAGTGCATGTCTTTTGAGAACGTCCCCCTCGAGACACACAAAACCACGAAGAACAGACTGACCGGGCCGGTGCTCTTGGCTCGGTCGGGAGGGTCAGCAACACCATGAGGCTCCCAGGAAAGGACGGACGGTCCCGAGAGACAGAATGAGCTTCGGGAGACACGAACCAGGAAACCGCGAGCGCGACGTCCACCCAATTCTGCACAGCTCGACCCCCGAGAGGGCCGCGATCATGGAAAGTCACTCGTTCTCCTTAAACTGCAACCACCACCCAGACCAGAAACACTGGGGACAGACAGGAAGCCAATTTCTCTCCAAGCATCACTTTCCTGTGGTCGTTTTCCCCTTTTCTGAAATGCATTTTCAGCCCAAGCGAATTGTTTCTGCAAACCTCCCTCCCCAGAAATGTGCATGGCCCAGGGCCCCTCCCCGAGTCTCCTCCGACCCCCTCCTCAGGAGCCCCCTCCCCAGAATCCTGAAGGATCTCACACCGTAGACGCACTAAGGTGTTGGGTTCAGCGGCCAGCAATTATCGACATGCTAAGGTTTCTGACCCAAACAACAGCAACTTCACAATTCAACGAATATTGGAGGTGGCATCTGGCATCACTAAAGACACTATTAGCCAATCGGGACAGACAGAACTTTCTAAAAAGGAAACGTGCGCGGCGATGGTGGTGGGGTCCTGCCCCTTCGCCGCTGCTGTGGCGGGGAAACTGCCGCGCGTTCTCAGCCCCCCTCCTGCCCCGGAGCTCAGGCTCTACGGGGAAACTGCCTCGCGTTCTCAGCCCCCCTCCTGCCCCGGAGCTCAGGCTCCACGGGGAAACTGCCGCGCGTTCTCAGCCCCCTCCTGCCCCGGAGCTCAGGCTCCACGGGGAAACTGCCGCGCGTTCTCAGCCCCCTCCTGCCCCGGGGCTCAGGCTCCACGGGGAAACTGCCGCGCGTGCTCAGCCCCCCTCCTGCCCCGGAGCTCGGGCTCCACGGGGAAACTGCCGCGCGTTCTCAGCCCCCCTCCTGCCCCGGAGCTCAGGCTCCACGGGGAAACTGCCGCGCGTTCTCAGCCCCCTCCTGCCCCGGAGCTCAGGCTCCACGGGGAAACTGCCGCGCGTGCTCAGCCCCCTCCTGCCCCGGGGCTCGGGCTCCACGGGGAAACTGCCGCGCGTTCTCAGCCCCCCTCCTGCCCCGGAGCTCGGGCTCCACGGGGAAACTGCCGCGCGTTCTCAGCCCCCTCCTGCCCCGGAGCTCAGGCTCCACGGGGAAACTGCCGCGCGTTCTCAGCCCCCTCCTGCCCCGGAGCTCAGGCTCCACGGGGAAACTGCCGCGCGTTCTCAGCCCCCTCCTGCCCCGGTGCTCAGGCTCCACGGGGAAACTGCCGCGCGTTCTCAGCCCCCTCCTGCCCCGGAGCTCAGGCTCCACGGGGAAACTGCCGCGCGTGCTCAGCCCCCTCCTGCCCCGGAGCTCAGGCTCTACGGGGAAACTGCCGCGCGTTCTCAGCCCCCCTCCTGCCCCGGAGCTCGGGCTCCACGGGGAAACTGCCGCGCGTTCTCAGCCCCTCCTGCCCCGGGGCTCGGGCTCCACGGGGAAACTGCCGCGCGTTCTCAGCCCCCTCCTGCCCCGGAGCTCAGGCTCCACGGGGAAACTGCCGCGCGTGCTCAGCCCCCTCCTGCCCCGGGGCTCGGGCTCCACGGGGAAACTGCCGCGCGTTCTCAGCCCCCCTCCTGCCCCGGAGCTCGGGCTCCACGGGGAAACTGCCGCGCGTTCTCAGCCCCCTCCTGCCCCGGTGCTCAGGCTCCACGGGGAAACTGCCGCGCGTTCTCAGCCCCCTCCTGCCCCGGTGCTCAGGCTCCACGGGGAAACTGCCGCGCGTTCTCAGCCCCCTCCTGCCCCGGAACTCAGGCTCCACGGGGAAACTGCCGCGCGTGCTCAGCCCCCTCCTGCCCCGGAGCTCAGGCTCTACGGGGAAACTGCCGCGCGTTCTCAGCCCCCTCCTGCCCCGGAGCTCAGGCTCCACGGGGAAACTGCCGCGCGTTCTCAGCCCCTCCTGCCCCGGAGCTCGGGCTCCACGGGGAAACTGCCGCGCGTTCTCAGCCCCTCCTGCCCCGGAGCTCGGGCTCCACGGGGAAACTGCCGCGCGTTCTCAGCCCCCTCCTGCCCCGGAGCTCAGGCTCCACGGGGAAACTGCCGCGCGTGCTCAGCCCCCCTCCTGCCCCGGAGCTCGGGCTCCACGGGGAAACTGCCGCGCGTGCTCAGCCCCTCCTGCCCCGCAGCTCAGGCTCCACGGGGAAACTGCCGCGCGTGCTCAGCCCCCTCCTGCCCCGGGGCTCGGGCTCTACGGGGAAACTGCCGCGCGTGCTCAGCCCCCTCCTGCCCCGGGGCTCGGGCTCTACGGGGAAACTGCCGCGCGTGCTCAGCCCCCTCCTGCCCCGGGGCTCGGGCTCCACGATGACAGCCGGCCTTTGGAGACGCGGCAAACATTTCCAGACAGATGCATCCTCGCGCCCCGCAGCCTGCTTGTGAGGAACGGGGCCGCGCCGGCCGCGGCTGTGGGCCCACCGTCCTCTGTACGCGGCGCGTGCGCAGCCAGGGAGCCCCACCACCCACCGGTTGCGAGGCACGGGCGGCAGCAGGAGCTCGCGGGGACCTGCGTGTGGACACGAAGGCCTTGTGTGGACGGGGAGGCGGGAGCGGGAAGGCCCCCTTGCCACATCGAGCTCACCGGTGCTCACGCAGCCCGGCCCAGCCCCCCGACCTTCTCCAGGACGAGTGTCTGCTGATGCGGAGTCTGGGAGCTGGGCCAGACAGATCAGCCCTTCACCTCACCGTCACCCAGTTCGACAGGGGGAAACCAGCCTCCCTTCTGGTTTCAAAACCGGCGAACGCTTTCATGACCCGCAATCCCACTTCTGGGGATGCACCCAAAGAAGGGGAAGCAGGGCCTCGGGCAGACATCCGTGTACCTCGTTCATGGCAATGCTGTTCACAGCGGCCCAAAGATGGAAGCCACCCGAGTGTCTCAGCAGACAGTGGATAAACAGTGTGGCCCATCCCCACGAGGGAACAGGCCTCAGCTCTGAGGAGTGAAGCCCCGACCCGGGACACAGCACAGAGGGGCCTCCGGGACCCCGCGCTGGCTGGAATAAGCCACAAGGAGACAGACGCTGTCTGACTCCATGGACACGAGGTCTTTGAAGGAGTCAGATTCACGGAGACAGAAAGTGGACAGTGGGGCCCACGCTGGGGGAGGGGAGGGCAGGGAGCGTTTCACGGGGACAGAGCTTCAGTTTGGGAAGATGAGAAAGTTCAGAGACGGACAGCGGTGACGGCTGCACAACAGTGTGAATGTCCTCGATGCCACTGAACCGCACACTTAAAAGTAGTTGAAGTGGCCAATTTCATGTTATGTACGTTTTACCACAATAAAAATCTAACAACTGATTTCAAAGACTTAAGTTCTGACACAAGCAGACTTCATACCCCATACGCCCGCAGCAGGACGGAGCCCAGGACACAGCCGTGAGCCGGCGACCCGGGGACTCAGCGCAGTCTCAGGACGGCAGCACTGCCCTGAGCCCCAGCCGTCCAAGCCGCCACGGGACCAGCCTGGGGCCGAGGAAGCTCCAGCGGCAGAGCCGGAAGAACCGTTACCCAAGTCCCTGGATGAGTCTCTGGCTTTTGGCCCTGGCCCAGCCCCAGGGGGACGTACGGCCCAGGCCAGCGCGCTCACCAGCAGGTTACCACCGGGCCTCGGGTGGCCGTGCGCGCGCGTCCCTCGTCCAGCAAAAACTACTTTGGGAGTCAGTTTGGGAAGGAATGGCAACAAATGACTAAACACAGGTCAAAGTAAGAACAGGAGCGACGTCCCTCCACTAAGAGGTGTGGGGAGAGGGCTCGGGACGGCCAGGAACAGGAAGAAACGTGGCCCGGGCCTGGACCGGGGGTCAGGCCGAGCTCCGACGAGGGCGGATGGGCACCGCCCAGTGTGTCCCGCGGGCCTGGGCCACGGCTGTGGTGACCAGTGCAAGCCCGGCACCACCTCAGTCTGACAAGACCCCAAATCCAAACAACGGCGTGCGTGGTCCTAAGCTGAAGCGAAGATGGGGAACCGTGCCCTGCGGGAGCACCGTGCTCCGTCTGAAGCCCAGACAGGTGCGTCCCGTGGTCCCACCGGAGCCAGCCTCAGCGGGTCGACCGCCAGGATGCCAAACGGGCAAACGTGCAGGGTGACATCTCACCCACACGAGGGCAGGGGCAGCCCCGGGACCCAGCCTGGGCCCGCCCCCGCCGCACTGTTCCCCCAGATCTAAAACACGTCGGTCCCCCCGGGAGGACCAGAGGCACGATCAGGACCCAAAGGTGTAAGGCGGCCCTACCTGCGGGTGTGGGCGTCCCCCCCGGCTGGTTTTGAACGAGCCTGATGACGTCAGACACATCGACCCGAGGGTCACTTTCTTCCTCTTTGGCCTCACTGGGCCCTCGCGCGGGAGGACCACTGTCACCTCCAGTCTCCTTGCACAGGACGAACCTCCAACAGCCGAACATGAGTCTGCAGAGCGAAAAACGGTTTTAAAAGGAAACGCAGCTCACGCAGCCAAAGACATCAGCCGTGTTTCTTTGAACAAAACCCAAATCACCAGACACAGCCTGCAGCAGTGTTTATTCTGAAATGGATGCAGGTTACTTAGAATTCAAGTCATTCTTCTCCAGTGAATTTCTACTGTGTCAACGTGCAGTTAAAGCAGCAGCGTTCTTTCATAACGCCGAAATGGAATAACGCGTGGCCCAAGGAAAAACATTACTTACTTCCGCTGCTTAAGGAAAAGAAAAACCTAGATTTTCCCCTTGGCATTTGGGCTCTCGTTTCAAGGATAAAAAAGCCCCTGGTTCTCCTGGTTTCAATGTCACAGTCGAATCCACTGAACTGGCAAACGTTCAGAGCCACTGCCCCCTGCGCTGGAAACACCTCCAGCCCTCCAGGTAAAGAATGCCATCCGAGTGCCAGGACAAACATTCGAGTCTTACTCCTCCAGTGAAAATGTGGTTAAGAAACTCAGACCAAGTCTTTGGGAGGCAATCTTGGATTTAAAGAGACAGCTAGGGACTATATTTCAAACAGAAGCCGTGTGAAATCACCTGCTGGGTAGATGGGCACCGCCAGCAGGTGATCACAGACGACTGCTTTCTGTACTCAGGTTTCTGGCATGTTTATGGCTCATTGGCTTAGTACCTGGCTGGGCCCCTCCCTTAAGCACACAGATGTAAATCATTCAGCCTGGATACATTCTGCTTGGGGGTCCCATGGCAGCTGCTCAGATGCTTTCTCCACTCAGGTGCCTTGTCCTGCTTCCAGCCGCACCCCACGGGCAAACCCTTGTTAGCCCGGGGAGGAGGCCACCTGGACACACGGGAAAGGCCGCCCAGCTACTCTGGATGACCCTCCTGTTCCCACATCTCCCCCTTCGTGCCCCTCCCTGAAGCCCCTCCCTGGCCACCTGGCCGCGCGATGCCAGCCCACGCCCAGCACCGTGCACAAGCCCACCACTGCCAGCGGTCCCAGGGAGGGGCTCCAATGGGCCGCCTACATGAGAACCACAGCTCGACCATCATTCCAGGGGGGAAGGGGCTGCCATGGGGCAGGGGACACACAGTTCAGGTCCCAAACCCTCTGGGGCTCCACCAACCCCATACTAACAAGGACAGGTGGCGTTTCCTCCCGTCCCCTCCTCTTCCCACCAAAACCTACAATGCCACTGGGCTCCCAAAGGCACGTCCCTTTGTCTTTATCAACACTGCCTTCGGTCAGTACCTTGTCTGTTTTATCCGTTACCCACACGAGTCTTCGTGTCACTTTTCCAGGCATGTCTTCAGATCCCTGTAACGTTTTATTAAACCCATTTGCGTGACCCTATGATGAGGGACCTTCCTGGTGACAAGAGACAAGGGAGCCACAACCCACACCGTCTCCTCCAGCAGGACCTCAGCCCTCGGCCCTGGTCCTTGGGTCCTGCTGCGTCTCCCCAAGAAACCCAGGCCAGGCAGGTGCTCGGGAGGGTGAAGACAGACGAGAGACGCTGGGCCGAGCACACGCACATACCCAGACGCCAAGCACGGTCAGACCCGGGACTAGGCTTCTGGTGGCTTCAGTCTAGTTTTGACCTTAAAAGTAGGAAGAGAAATTTCCCTAGCTAAAAATAAAACAAAACCCCAAACCCTCTTTTGTCCTCTTTTTTTTTAAATTCTTCTCAGAGAATTTCCGACACGAGCAGGCCGATCGTGATTTCAAGCCTCCAGAAGGAACAGAAGAGGCCGGTGTGTCTGCCTCACGTTTGCCGCCAGTGGCCGTGATGTCCCCCCTCCCCCCCGCCCACTCCGGGAAAGAAAGCCCCTCCCCCAACCCAACAAGGGGCTGCTGGAAGTATCAGCGGCTGCTCAGGCTCAAGACACAAGTGCAAGAGCCAAGGTTTGCTTTTTTTCTTTTTTTTTTTTCCGGTACGCGGACCTCTCGCTGCTGTGGCCTCTCCCGTTGCGGAGCACAGGCTCCGGACGCGCAGGCTCAGCGGCCACGGCTCACGGGCCCAGCCGCTCCGCGGCCTGTGGGATCTTCCCGGACCGGGGCACGAACCCACGTCCCCTACATCGGCAGGCGGACTCTCAACCACTGCGCCACTAGGGAAGCCCCCAAAGTTTGCTTTTAATGAGCTTGTTCTGAGAAACAGAAGAAACGTGCCCTTCGCCTGACCCGGCTAGAGGACGGGTGAGCATCCCGCTTCCACAGGACACCGTCCAGGGCTGCCCCCCTCCCTGCGGTCAGCCTCCAGCCCCGAGGCTGCTGGTGCCAGGGGCCCAGGAAGGGTGGGGCTTCTGCCTTCCACTGGGAATTTACTTCTCCAGCTGCACGGACAGCAGCATCGCAGAGGTGCTGAAACAGAGACAGGCCAGGAGACAGGGCGGTTTCTCCAGCCCTGTGCTTCCCACGGTCCAAGGGCGCAGAGGACAAACCCAGACATTAGGCCCACATGGGCTGTCGTTCTCCTCTGTTCACTTTAAAAATCTCAAGGCTTGCGTAACCACAGCACCAGACCCTGTCGGTGCCTTTCGATGTCCTGTTTCCCACCGAAAAAGCCCTGACAAGCAGTTAGGACAGAGATGACAAGGGCTCACGCCTGGTCTTGGCCTCCGAGCTCCAGGTGTCCTGCACACAGACGAGAACTCGGCCACCGGAGGCTAGACGCGGCCAAGCACGGTGGGGCATCCACCCCAGGGGCTTCCCTGGCTTGCCACCTGCTCAGCCGGCTTTCCCTGCTCACCTGCTTCATCCCCCTGGGCGCTGAGGGCGCAGACCCAGGGCAGCCCCACCCCAGGGAGCTCGTGGCCCGGAAGAGGGTTTGTTCAGGGACCACAGCCATGGAGCAGTGGGGCTCCGCGGCGCTCACACCCACCGCGCCGTCTAGGGCACCAGGAAGGGAGGTAGGGGCTGTCCAACTCGGTGCCTGGGACGGGCAACCCTCAGGGAGGGGAAATCTCCACTCCGCCCCGCCGCATCCTCCCTGCCCCCTAGGCCCGTTTTGTGGGACAAGAGCAGAGCCTTCCCCGCGGGAGTCGGGCCCACTGTGCCCCGTCTCCAGCCCTGAACTCGGAATGAGACACAGACAAGGGAGGAGGAGGAAGTCTGTGAAGATGTCCAGCCCTTCCAGCTCCACTCTGGCGTCCACACCAGTACCTTCCTATTTGATCTGTTCAGATTTTGTCTTTGTTTCCACTCGGTAATTTGAATAAAGTTCTTCACTTTCTCAACAGATTGGACGGAATGCCCCCAGCGGTGACTGACACCCACACTTCACCTGACACGTCCCAAAGGTTACCCACCCTGGCGCAGGCTCTGCAGACGGACCCTTGGACGGCTCCCTGCTCAACTCCGTGGAGCTGTGGAGGGACTGGTCCTGTGGGCTCCAGAGAGATGCTGGGAGGTTCCGGGGACGCCAGCTTTCCTGGGGATCCTGGGGCTGTGACCGGGGCTGTCCTGATGCTTGAGGGGGTGCTTCTGGAGGGGCCCCTGACCACAAAGTGAAGTGTCCGGCTCCAGATGTCCACGAGTTTCTCGGTAGACACGGAGTGTCCAGAACCCCATCGTGGGCTGGAAGTCCCCAGCCTTCTACGTGGGGAGGCCCAGAGGACACAGGATGCAGCCGTCCCCAAGGCGAGGGTGCTACGGGCCGGCTCCGCCAGCATGAAGACTCCACACGCAGCCCTGCACGCCCTCGGCCAGGTTCAGGGTGTGTGCTTGCGGTCAGCCCAGCGTCTCTCGTCTGTCAGGTAAGAGCTTCACCCAGGCCCTCCTGGGCTCAGATGAGGGTGGAATGAGTGAACTTGAGAACAAGAGGCTGAGCTTTACTACGTAGAACGGAACAACAGAACGTCACCTTCCCGTCACTGTTACTGTTACACTTCTAACTTCTTCTCCCAGAGCCTCTTAAAATAGCACCACATCAACTAAGCTGGTGGCCAGATGCTACGAATCCGAATCTGTAACATTCCAGGCCAGTTTATTTCCATCACACAAGTACTCCAGTAACCTTCCTTTCAACTTCAGGTTTTTCGCTGTTTTCAAAAGGTACTTAAATGCCTATGGGCAGAAGGCTCTTCTTTCCAAGTGGCTGTACTTTACTTCTAGTCACCAGGATGCTGCCTCCCAGATAAATGTCCAGTTTTCACAACGGAGCCCCAAACTCAGAAAGAGGGTCTCGTGGAAAGCTGACCTTGGACCGCTGATTACAGTGACCGCTGACCTGAGGACCTGAGTTCAACAGAAGCCCAGCAGTGACAGCGGGGTGCGGGGGGGAGTGAAGACACTCCAATTCAGGAGAAAGACGGGATTTCAAGCTGCATTTCAAGCACAGAAGTCCTCTGTCGCCGAGCTCCGCAAATCCGATCACCTTGACAAATTAGGCTGCCGCCCTCCTCTTGTTCCGAGGGTCTCTTGTGCGAAGACCACTCTGGAAAGGGTCTGCCTGAAGCTGTGGCCAGGAGGGTTGTAACCAGGCTTCCGGCGCATAAGGCCTTCAGCTCTCCAGTCACAGCCTTTCACACAACAGTCCTGGCTGCCAGGGGAGGCATCACACGGGGCGGGGCTGAGGCCACAGAGGCTTGGGTGTTCCCGACCACAGCTGCACTAGCGCCTGCCCAGACTGTGAGGCCAGGACCTGGGAGGGTGCCCCTGCCCCAGGGGGCGGGGGTCCTAAAATAGAGCTGAAAACTCTCTCTTCCTACCCCTACCGGGTTGACTCACCGCAGAGAGAGCGCCTGCCTGGCTGCCCCCCGCAGGACCGCAGGGCAGGACTCCCTCCGACCCCGTGGTGGTGGCCTCTCCTGCTGCAGTGGGTCCCAGGAGGCTGGAGCAGAGCTCAGAACTCAGGTCCCCAAACCAGCTTTGGGCCAGTCATTTCACCGATGATTTGCATATTAGAAGACCCTCCAGCGCAAGGGCTCCTTCCCCAGGGCCCGCACCCCTCACCTACCTGCCCAGCGGGGTCCCCTGCCGGCCTGGGGCCCTCGGCAGACACTCCAGCACCAGCAGCCCCTGGGGGACGCACTTCTATTCCTGTGGCTTGGCTCTGCCCCTCCCAGCGGTCACACATCCTGGGGCCTCCCACGGCCACCCCACACATCCTGCCTGTGCCTCAGGGTCACCTTAACCCCTTCCCCGTGCAGGGCTCGCAGGCGGTCCATTAGGGGCAGGGTGAGCCACGTGGCCCCGGATGGGGACGCTTTCAGTGAAGTTAAGAGGCTGCACCTGCTCCAGAAGAAAGTCTCCTTCAGGACCAGCTCCCGCCCGGCTCTTATTTAAGTGTCTAGCGCTACAGAAAAGCAACAAAGTGTGGTTTTGAAAAACTGGCAGCAATAGTCTCTGGAGTTGAAAGAGCAAACGGCATTATTTCTAAACTGCAGAGCCTACTTTTCTGCGGCCCGGCTGAAAAGCAAAACAGCCAGGCTGGGGCCACGCCACTCCCGCTGCCCGGCCAGGAAGGGCAGAGTCAGGGGGGGATCCACGCCCCAGCCGCCCCTAGCACACCTGTCCCGGCACCTGCTGGGGGTCTGCAGAGCCTGGAGGTCGGCTCCTCCGCGGAGGGAACCCTGCAGGAGAAGGCCTGGGAGTGACACCTGCCTGGGCTTGCGGGACCCCGGCCCCGGCAGTGGGGCGGGGCGTCTGTGCGCGTAGAGCCCGCGCTCCGGCCCCGCCCGGAGTCCCCAGGGCTCTCAGGGGTCGCACGCTGGGCGGGGGCGGGGGCGGGAGGCGAGCGGAGCCTCCGGGAGCTGACCGAGCGCCCTCCCTCCCTCCCTCCTTCCCTTCCCCGGCCCCACTCCCCCCTTCTCCAGCCCCACACACCTGCGCGGCCGTGGGCCCGTCCTCCCCGTGTCCGAGGCCTCCACCCGCAGGTGCCCGCGCTGAGGCCGCTCCCCCTCGGCCTGGGGGAGGGGAGAGGGGAGAGGGGAGAGGGGAGAGGGGAGAGGGGAGGGGAGGGAGGGCAGGAGGGCGGTGGGGTGGAGGGCCGGTCAGGCGGCGCCACGAGAGTGGCGGGGGGCAGGGGAAGGAGGAGGGAGGCGGGTCTGCAGTAAAGGGAGCGGTGGGGGAGAGGACAGCTCGGAGCCGAGTGGGCGGGGCCGGGAGGACGCGGGGAGGGGAGGAGGGGGAGGAGCCTCCGAGCCCCGCCCCTCCCCTCCCCCCGCGTGTTCGCACGCTCGCCCCACGCGCCCCAGTCGGCCTGCGTGGGGCAGGTGCCGCTGCCCATGGGTCGAGATGGGCGTCGCCCGCGACCTGCTCGGACCGGGCTCTGGGTTTGCGGATCCCAGGGCAGGAAGTGGTTCTGGATGAGCCGGCCGCGGGGTTCCCCGACCCTGCGGCAGCGTTTGCAAGGAACAGGAAGGCGCCCGCCTTTTCTCTCTTGGGTCTTCCAGAGTTCAGGGCACACACAAGTGCCCGAGTAGAACTCAGAAAATCGAGGTGCACAGAAGGACTGAAGCATCCCAAATGTTGACCTGGGTATAAACGTTATTTTAGTTGGGGCTTTAAAACGTCTGCATTTCGTGGGTCACGGTGGGAAATGTGAGTAACAGGAGCGCGGGCTTCTGCCACGAAGGTGGCCAACATGGACCCCAAAGGCTCTAGGGCGCCCCTGGGGAGGCGGGGCGGCGCCTCTGAAGGGCTTTCCCCTCAAAGTGCGGTTCCCGCGGCCACGCAGCATCGCCTTGCAAGTCCGCGTGCACTTCCCCGGCGTCCCGGAGCCCAGGCGGAGGCTGGGGCGCCGGGCTGGGCGGGCAGGCTCTCCCCCTACGGGATGGGTGCGGGGGAGGGCAGGGCTCCTGGGTGGACAGGACACCAGCTCCTTCACGGGCGCAGCGGCGGCCGCCGCAGAAGGAGGGTGGCCTGAGGGGACAGGACGGTAAAGGCAGGGAACTCCCCCAGCTGGATGGTTTCCTCCACAGAAGTGGGGTGGAGGGGTCCACTGGAAACGCCCCTAAGAACCTGCCAGGGTTGGAAACAGGTGCCTCTTCTCAAAGGGCCTGGAGACCAGTCAGGTGTGCCAGCGTGGGGTCCTGAACTAAGGCCACGTCCCTCTTTCCCATGACACACCGAGGGCTTGGGTCACGGGGATGCCCTCCCAGAGGCTGTTTGAGTATCACTTACCGGAGGCGTGAAAGTCCAAAGAGAGGCAGCCTGGCGGCGAGCACGCCCGGGAGGGGTTCTCTACAGAGACGTGCGAACAGACAGCACCGCTGGTGCGGAAACGAGGGGAAGCAGTCGCTGACCCGCTCGACCCCGGTCAGGGTATCTGCAGGCTCAGATCCCACGGCCGGGCAGCACGGACTCCGACCTGAAGCCCAGCTGCCCCAAGGCGGGCGTCCCACGAAGGGTCCTGGGTCCCCTTCTCAGTCGCCCGCACCCGGAAACAGGCCAGTGAGCCCGGGGCCCCTTTCCTTCCCCGTGAAGGCTTTCTGCCTCGGGATGTGGTGAGTGACATGGGGAGGACACAGGACACGGGGGACAACGCCCCAAGACCCCTGTGCTCTTAGAAGTAGTCAGGGCTCATTAAAGTCGCCGTAACTCAGGGGGAGCGAAGCCCCAGAACAAAAGCCCGGCGGGCGCCCTGCTGGCGGCGGCCTTTGGGGCCTAGTGAGCCCTTTGTGCCGACTCTCCCGGCTTTCCAGGCCCCGAGGCCCCGGGGAAGCACAAGGAAATTAGCATCACAAATGGAGTTCTAGAAAGAGCCCCCGAGGAGCTGAGCTTAAGGAACAGCTCGCCTGAGGAGCCTCCGCTCCCGCGGTGTCGGCCCCCAGGGTGAGCCAGAGCAGGGCCTCCGGGCAGGCAGCCCCGTGGGCTCCCCGGAGGCGGGGCTCGCGGCCTGGACCCTGCGCAGCTCGGGCGTGCGGGCGCCCGGCAGGTGTGAGGGCCGTCCTGGGACGGCGTCCCCGCTCGGTCGCTGCTGATGGCCGCTCGGGGAGTTTGGAACTTTGCCGCTTGAGATTAAATCCTTTGTGGAAAGCGTTGCTCCCACAGAGAAGTTTGTGTTAAAGGCAGTAATAACACCCGAGCGGGGAGAACCGCCCCGCTCTCCGGAAGCCTGGGGTCCCCTGGGACACGCGGGAGGCCAGGTACGGGACCCGGTCCTCTGCAGTCCCGAGGAGCCCTGAGGGGCCATCCCTCTGGGGGCTGGGGGGCTGCCTACCCCATCGCTAGGGCGTCGGGGCCCCAACGGCGGGGAGGACCAGCGGGCCCCCAGTCGGCAGCATCCTGGCCCCGACCCTCCCTCCCCCCCGCTCCTCCTGAGCTGAGGCGCCTCAGGCCCGGGGCCCCGGCTCTGCTGCGGCCCGGCGGGGCGGGCAGGCCCCAGGCCCCGTGCTGGCTGCTGCTCTGGGCGGCTCCCGTGGGACGAATCAGTCGGGCTGTGAACACCGGCGCGGTGTGGGCAGGACCCCCAGGACCCGCTGGGCCCACGGTGGTCACGGGCTTGCACCCCAAGGTGGACGACGTGGAGGCCGCAGTGAGTTAGCAGCCCCGGGTGAGGGGAGGCAGCTGAGCTCTGCCCTCAACCCCCCCCCCCCCGCTGCTCCCTCCCCACGCGCATCCCAAGGGTACAGCCTCCATGGTCGCCCCGAGTGCCCTGCCACGGATCCCCCAAACAGACTGATGGGTTGAATTGTGTCTCCCCAGAAAGGTATGTTGAGATCCTAACCCCTGGCACTTTAGAATGTGACCTTATTTGGAAATAAGGTCTTTACAGACACAACTAATGTAAAATAAGGTCATCAGCGTGGGCCCCTAACCCAATGTGACGGACATCCTTATAAAGATGGGACGTTGGGATACAGACAGGCACAGGGGAACGCCTGCCTGATGGAGGCAGGGACAGGGTCTCCAGGAGCCCCAGGGGCAGACCCTCCCTCCCAGCCCCGAGGGAGCCAGCCTGATCTCAGACTTCTGCTTTGGGGACTGAGGGACAGTCAGTTCCTGTGTTTGAGCCGTGGGCCACCACAGCCCCAGGGAACGGGAGACACATTTTCTTCCAAGTGGCTTTACTGTGCTGCCCGGTGATTCTTTCACACTGTGCTGTCCCCATGGAATGACCTCCTCTTAACTATTGTAAGACGACCTACAAGTGCTACAGCAATAGCCAGTCTTCAGGTTTCACACATTCAGCGTCACTGGTCTGTGTTTTAGCCTTCATGTCCCTAACAACACATATATTTTCTGCTCAACTAGTTTCTAAGGATTTGGGAACTGTAATCATTCATAAACAAGACAAAGTCTTAGCTAATTAAAGCACGTTTATTTTGATACTTGGCTTATATTTTGAGACTTTACAGTAGGTCTTTTTAAAATTCTAAAGGTACTGAAACTATCTGAGTCTCAGAGGAAATTTGATTATTTTACAACCCCCTCTCTCTCTTTGGATCTTGTAAAAACCAAGTGAATAAGAGCACTGATGAGTGAACTTTTTCAAATTATGATGTTGTGTAACTATTCTTTGAAATTCATTTATTTACTTTCGGCTGCATTGGGTCTTCGTTGCTGCGTGCGGTCTTTCTCTAGTTGCGGCGAGCGGTCTTTCTCTAGTTGCGGCGAGCGGGGGCTACTCTTCGTTGCGGTGCGCAGGCTCAGTAGTTGTGGCGCACAGGCTTAGTGGCTCCGCGGTATGTGGGATCTTCCCGGACCAGGGCTCGAACCCGTGTCCCCTGCATTGGCAGGCGGATTCTTAACAACTGAGCCACTAGGGAAGTCCCTGTATAACTAATTTTAAAGGATAATACATACTCTTAATAAGTAATACAGCTAGTAATCCATATTTCTCATTAAAGTTTTAACAAATAAATTGGGACAGGGTCTGTCATAGGCCCCTCAGGTACAAGGCACAGCCCTTCTCATGGTTTCTGGGGTGTTATGAGTTCTCATGCCTTGCAGATGGGTCAGTGGAGCACACAACACGATGTAACGAAGACACGGGGGCCTTGAAGAATGTGCTGTGTGGGGCATTAAGGGTAAATTTCTCTGGGTGTCAAGCGCTGACTCAAGATCACCTTTAGACGTGACACCTGTCCACTAGCTGTGGGGTTTGATGTCTTGAGTAAGAAATTCTTCATCCGATTAAAGATGCTGCATCTCTCGATTTCTGCTGGGCCTCCGTCAGGCTCGATTAGGACTGATGCACCTCGATGAGGAATTAGAAGATGGCTAATTAAATGCTCCTGAATTATTCGAACGGCCTGAATAATAAAAATGTACAAAGGGGTGAGCATTTTCTGTGGGGAAGTTAATACGATGATACAGTTTTAGTGGTATCCCCTTAGTGCAAGAAAGGAATTGAGAAATTATGTGTTTCTAAGATTTTTCCATGAAAGAGGATGCTTAATAACATGGGTGTTGATCAAGCTGGGATACGACCCAGTAGAATAAAGGGCTGTGTTCACGGGAACACAGGCGCGCAGCCTGGCTGTTCACACCGCAGAGCCTCAGGCGAGGGTGCCCTCGCTCGCTCCTCCCAGCTGCCGAGGTTAGCGTGGTCACACGTTTGGGTCACCTGAGGCAGGTGTGGACACCGGACCACAGCAACCAGCAGCCCCGGGACTCCGACTCACCTGCAGCATCTGCTTCCTGTCGCGTCTGTGGCTGTGTTGGCTGCTGGCGTTTGGTCTGACAGCCAAGGTCACCCACTCAGGGTGAGTTACTCGCCCCGGCTGTGTGCTTGTTCCATGGTGTTTGGGAGCCGGGAAAAAAGCCCCCAGTTTAGAACTGTGCCCGGTGAAGTCAGAGGCCTGAGCCGGTCCCTCCCAGGGAGCCAGTCGGCCCTGAAGGGGCAGTCCTGCCCCAGCCCAGGGAGGCCCTTTCTCAGGACCCTCGACCTGGCTCCACCCTGGTCCCCTAATCCCAGGAATGAGACCTGGTGCGAGGATGTGTGGAGTTTTCTGAGGTTGAAGCTTTCAGAGGAGACAGGGAGCTTGGTGCTGGTGGGAGCAGCGGCCAGGGGCTGGGGAGGCCAGGGCTGGGGGGCCAGGAACCCGAGCATGGCGGTGCTGGGCGCACAGAACCCGCCCTCTGTCCGACTGCCCACGAGCCTGTGGGACCCGGGGCCTGGACAAGAGTGGGGAGGAGAGCCTGGAGGGAAAGGGGAGGAATCCAGATGGAGAGGGGTCTCAGGCGGAGGGTCAGGGAGCAGCTGGAGGGGGATGGGCAGGATCCCAGCGCTAGGAAATCCCACACTGAGCTTCCTGTTCTGCGCCCCTCGGCCTCGGTGAGGCACCCGGTCCCACACGTTCCCAGGGCACCAGCTCCCACAGTGCCGTCCACTTCATCCCAAACAGAGACACTCCCTTTGAGAGTGTTCACCCGGCAGCTCCTCTTAGCAGAAAGTTAAGACCAACTTCTATGATCTTTTTAATTTGTAAAGAAACTAATCCAGACCTTGCTTCTTCTTTATTGCAAGCAGATTCAGGTCTCCGGCTTAGATAATCTGCAGAAAAGTCCAATCATAATTCGTATTATGAAGATACACTTTATCTACAGAAATAAAAGTTAAAAACAGTAGCATACAAAATAAATTCTGCAGAAATTTAAGATTCGGTTTAATTCACAATTTAATTTTTCAAAGCAGGTTAATAAATAATTATCAATTAAACATTACTGTTTGGAGGCTGATTTATTATCTTAAACGCACCTACTATATTCAATAATTTAAAAATAAATTCCAGTATTTACGATGACAACACCTAGAGATAACATTCGTGTTAAATACATTTTTGAAGATTCTCTTTTATTACATTACATAACGAACGGACATTTTAAACAGCAATGCAGACACACATTATAACTTTAAGTCAGAGACAATATACGCATATTAAAATTCTGTATATTTCGATAAGGTAAAAAATAAAGCTATATAAACTGATCTTTAGATTTTTTTCTGCAAAAGTAGAATCACACTTTAATAATACTCTGACACAGCTTCATTAAAGCTTTGTTTATAGACGAATCAGAATGATTCCCAGCCCCATTCACCTGCCCTCTAACTAGAAAAAAAAAAAAGAAAAAAGAATGCGTTTGCCTGCTGACATTTTTCCTGTTTTTAAAGTTACAAATGGGAAACTTCCAAAAGAAAGTGCATAGCAAGCTGTTACACTGAGTCGTCAAATAAATACCATTAATTTTAAGATAAAGCAGAAGTGGTTGTATTACGTCATTAACAGTGCAAAACAGATGAACTCAGTGGTTTTAAAGAAAGAGGCCGGAAACTTCCCTTAGGTTTTGCCCTGAACTTCTGGTTGACGCCCATGAACTTAGGAATAGTTACACAGCATGTGCGAGGCAGTTCTCTAGTTAAAGCTGCAAAGTCTCACCAGGCCGAACTATGCTTCTATAAACCTGCTACTGCAGAAGGCGGCGCTCCTGGGCTCCTCCCATGGCCCGGCACTGCCACCAGTGGGTCTCACGGGGCCACGGCCCCCCCCGGGGGAGGGGGGCGCGGGTCATTTGGTCTGCGTTCACCCCATGGAATCAAGGGCACAGGAATGGGCTGATTTGGGTTCTAACAGGAGTTGCCAAGAGAGGGTCTTTACTCCCAGCTCCGGACACAGGGACGCTGCAGCTGGGAGGGTCCGAGGGCTGCTGGCAGCCACCTGTCCTGAGGGTGGGGCTCAGAGGCCCCCGCAGGGTCCCCGTAGGACGTGGGATGTGTGCGGCCTCGGGTGGCCGGGAGCTGAAAGCAGGACCACGGAGGTGGCCGGAGCAACACGGCCTACAGACAGCTTGCTTTGGGGGATGGCGTGTGGGTCAGGAACCAGACATCTGGACCAGCGGGGGAAATGTTAATAAGTGATGAACGTGCAGCTGTAAGATTTTCAAAACTAAGTTACTGGCTTTAAGGCTAGTGTGAGGCAAGCGTGTGCTGCCCACTGTCAGGCGCGCGTCTCATTGTCTCGTCCGAAATGTCACTTCGGTGGGCTCTTCTGTCCCTCCTTTGACTTTTCTTTTGATCTCATGCCCCTCGCCTATTTCAAATTGTCAGGCACAGTCACTTAATAATTTCCCAAACAATTTTAAGAAGACTTTTTGGAGCATGGAAAGGTCAGTAACTTTCATAAGGAGACTTGACTTATCCGAGGTAAATGGTAACCATCTCAATACAGGCAAAAAGAGGACACAGAACCGTCAAGAAGCTATTTTAAGGCTGAAGGATAGAAATTAAAAACCAAATAAAAAGCAGATGAAATGGCAATGAACTGTGAAGAAAGGGCATAGCAAATTATCATACTCTAAATGTGCCTTTTAGCTACTGACTACCGCCAGAAACACCAAAAATAAACAGGTGTAGAGAAGAAAACCAAATCTGAAAATTCACATTCGTCAGATATTGAGACATTCAGCCAAAATGTTCATCAGAATTCAAATATAAAGTGGCCAAAATGCCATCAACGTAAAAAATAAAAGCTTTAAAAACATACTTTAAAAATTAGATATGATACATTAACAAACAAAACAGCTATGAAAATACTTCAGTGCAAAGGGAATTTTAAGATTTCTAAAAAAATACATTACAAACAATTTGTTAACTAAACGTACAGAGAATCTGTCCCCCATGTGTATTACATTTATACCCATTTTAGGTTCTTAAAAACGACTGTAAAAATGCACACACCATTGTTTGCAGGGTCTAGTGTGGACCACACGCTGGACGTGGAGTGTGAGTGACGGGGGCGGGGCGGAGGCTGGAGGACCCTCAGACGGACACGCCCTCCCATCCCGTCTCACTGGAGGCCCCACGCCCATCATCCTAGTCTTTGGTATGTTTATACTTCACCTGCTTCACCCCGACTACCTGTGTACGCTTGTTCTTGCTGTTAACTCATCCCCTCGTTCAAACAAATAGTTTATAGGTGAACATTATACAATCAAACTGAAATTTGAACTTCCCGAAACCCCTAACGTCGAGCGTCTTGGAAGTAGACTCAGTGTTCACTCCCCAACCGACATCCCTAAATCCCACCCATGCATCCAGCGGGGGCAACGTTTAGCTTTTGGGTGACCCTTTCCTAAAAAGCCATTGGTTTTACCCTCTGAATCTCAAACTGAAATGTCTTCTTTACGGACTATTAAGGCTATGTCGAACGGGTTATTTCCAGAAATAAGATACTGGTACAGGAAAGTCACAGGGAGTTTACAGCACAGCTGCCTTCTGACGGTTCACCCCCACGAGGAGACACGGATAGGACCCCCGGCAGAGCAGGGTTAGGTCAGAGTCAGCGCGGTGGCGGCGAGGGCTGCGATATTGCTTTTCAGGTCGCCCCGGCCACCCTGTCAGACCTGTGGGCCTGACACAGATCTGGGGGACACCGCCGGGAGACCGACCACTCTTAATGGGGGCCTAAGCACCACATCAGAGGCCGGCCTCCGGCACCCAGACCCCACCCTTCCCCTCAACCCCCGAAACGGGCATCTCGCAGCAAGGGCGCCCCGGTGAGCCGCATCCTCGGAGCGGGAAGATGAACTGCCCGGAACCTGTGCCGGAAGCTTTACTGGACAGGTTCCCCTCTTCGCGTAGGCAGCTGGGGGGAGGCAGGAGGCGGTGCCGAAGCACACAGGCCCCAGCCCCGCGGAGGAAGGGGCGTGGGACCAGACACGTCCGCGGTCAGCCTCACTACCGCAGGTCCCGGTGCCAGCAGCGGACGGACAGGAGGGAGGGAGGGGTGCCGGTCCTGAGGTGTCCCTGGGCTGGTTCCGAAAGCAGAGGTTTTGGGGCCCGGGAGGAGGGGCCAGACCCGACCCCGCCTGCAAGGCTCAGCTGCGCTTCCCAGGAGGTCGAGGTGCGGCCTCACCCGGGGGGGGGCCGCGATCCCCCCAGATCCTGCTCCCACAGGGTGCACCGAGGGCTCGCGTGCGTCCTGCCTGGTCGCCGCCCGGAGACGCCTGTCCTGCCCCCTTCACCGTGCGGCTCTTAGAGGCTGGACCCGTGATCCGTGCATCCGGTCTCCCCTCGGGCCACAGGAGCGGGGTCTGTAGCCGGGTGGGGACGCGGGGAGTGGGAGAGGCTGAGCTGGAGGGGGCCTGGCGCCCCCGCCCTCCCAGGGCGCTGCCCAGGGCTGGGGTCTACAGAGAGGCAAGGGGGTGACTCCCGAGAGGTGGTCGTGACACCAAGCACGCGGTCTGTCGGGAACAGAAAGGACAGAGTCAGTGCCGGGACCCCCGCGAGAATCCCATCGAGCACCCGTCGTCTGACCCGACGCCCCGACGTGGCCACCGCCCTCGCTGCCCCGGCCTGGGCTCCCCTGAACACAGCTGGACCAGACACGGAGGAGGCACGTGGACCATCCCGGCTGCGATCGTGTCCCCTTCTCGGGCCCACCGTCCCGCAGAAGACACGCGTGAAAACACGAAGCCCCTCCCTGGGCCCGGACTGGCTGCGGTTCCTCTAATGGGGATGCTGACCTCGCCCTACCCAGCGCCCCCAGAGGCACCTCCCCTCCCCGGCCCACGCGTGTGTTCGGATCGAACGGGCAGGGAGGGGAGGGGCAGCCGGGCGGGAGACGCCTGCTCTGGACACTGAAGGCGCTGCTGGACACCTGCCCCGGCCAAGGCTCAGGCCGCTCACTCCAGACCCCCTTTTTTACTTCCAAAGGTGGTCTTTCCTGATGGACCTTTCAGGTGAAGCCATTCCCACCACCACGGATGAGAATGAACGAACTGTGCTCTGGACGCCGAACACCGGACACGTGTGGGGCGATGTCCACCCGGCGTGTGCGCTGCACAGGTGTGCAGGCGTGTGCGTGTGTGTGCACGGCACGCAGCCCACGCGGCCGGCCTCTTGGGCAGGCCACTTACCTGGGATGGAACCCACGTGTGTAAAGGCCTTTCTTTGTGACCACGAACCTAACAGACACAGCACAGCACGCAAAACTTTGGAGGAAAACCGCGCACAGCAAGAGCACAGCACACCGGGCTGCCCGCGGGCGGCCGTTACCTATCCACCAGCTACTCGCGCCGCGGCCGCGGCTCGGGGTCCATCAGGAGAGGCCGGTCAGGGCTCGGCGCGGCGTCGGCCGGGGCTCGGCGGCTCGAGCTCCTCTGCAAGGCGAGGACAGACACTGAGCCCGCGGAGGGGAGGCCGGGCCACCGGGGAGGCTGCTGCCCAGACTGGGGCGTTGGCTAACGGCCTTGCCCGCTCCCCGAGACCACCCCGGCACGGCTGGGCTCCCCAATCGGGCACCCGGCCCCAAGGGAGGAGCTCTGTGCCTGTCCCTCTAGCCCGCTCTGTGTGCCTGCCTGTCCCTCTGTCCCTCTCTGTGTGCCTGTCCCTCTGTCCTCTGTCCACCTGCCTGTCACTCTCTGTGTGCCTGCCCGACCCCGTCCCTCGGCCCCGTCTCTGGTCAAACAGAGGAGTCCCGGACTGAGACCAGAATGTGGGAGGTGCAAGGAGTCACAGGGCCACAGGTCAGTGGGGCCGGGCATCTGAACACTGAGATTTTCTAGTCAAACTGTATGAGTCTCTCAGTAACAAGGAAGAAGAGAATTGTAGGAGTTGAAGGATCACAAGCGTGAGCTGCAGAACGTTCTCCGGCGAGGAGGGGGTGAAGCAGACAAGCGCTGGGGGGGCTGCTCTTCGCAGGGGCAGAAACGCACACGACTGTATGTGCAAATGGATGTAGAAACCAGAAATGCACACGTATATGTAACTGACCTATGTGTGTACACACACGGTGCCTGCCATGGTTTTTGCTTTAATAGGACAGGTGAAAAGAAAAAGCCATCCATCTCAAATGCAGTACGTCCCACAAAACGGCTCGTCAAGTGTTTGTTCCTCCCAAGTTTTGCAGAAATTGGACGGTTCTCCAGCAACAACACGTTGACCCTGTGTGTCCCCGGAGTGCAGGCTCCAGGCACCCTGGGGTCACGGCCTCGGCTACGGACACACAGAGCTCAGGGCCCTTCTCCCAGCGGCCAGAGTGTGGCGTCTGCAAATCAACTCTAAATGAACCCCATCAACAGTCAGAGGAATTTAGTTTTAGCCTGGAGTTGGCATGATTCAACCAATCTCATAAGCACCTCCTGTGACTTATTAAAATGTTCCTAAGAATTTCATCCTGAATGTTTTCAAGCGTGTGAACAGCAAGATGAAATGATGTAACTTATTCTAACAAATTCTGAGGGCATCAGATTAAAAAAATTTCGATCGCCAATAATTACTTGAACTTAAAAAATGTACCATCCTGCTAGTTAAAAAGCAGTGCTAAAGCTGTGTGGCATATGAACAGTTATTAAAGAGGAAAAAGCCTTTTTGTTTTTTTTTGCTTTAGGCATTTTCCCATTAAGCAGGCTGCCTCAGTGAAGCAGTAACACCAAACACAGACCTTCAGAGTGTGCCTGGCTCGGAGCACACAGAAACGAGGCACCAGGCACACAAACGACTGAAAACAGATACGCCGTGTCCCCGAAGCCTTGCCTCCGGAAGAAACGCCTTCGACCCTGGGCGGCGGCCACAGAACGCCGCGTGAATGGCTCTATGTGCCCGAGAGAGAGGCGCTACGGCCCTTTAAGGCAAGGTCAGCGCCTTTTTCTAAAAATGATCAGACTTTTTAAAAAAGTTTTTTGGTAAAAATGTTGACCCCAGACACGTCTGTCCTGGCTTTCTCTGCAGCCCAGTGCCAAGGCCTGAGTCTGGTCTCTCCGGAGGCCCTCAGTCCCGCCTGCAGAGCGGGCTCTGACGCTCCCCAGGCACGCGTGCAGGCACCGGTCAGTGGCGTGGACGGCAGGAGCCCGGCACCCTGCGTCCCCGACGCCAGCGGCCCGGTGCTGCCTGGGGCGGGCCTGCGAGCGCGGCTCCGAGCTTAACCGTCAACCCTGTGCGGTCCTGCGACTGAGTCCCAAGCATGCAAAAAGACAGAAAAGCGTCACCTTGTTCCGTTAGAAAGTCAGACTGCTGGAAGTCTGAGAAAGCATAAAGACGGTGGGCTGCTCGACAGAAAGGCACTGGTTCCTAGTCTGCCGGTCCCAGAGGCCAGAGGTCAGAGGTCAGGAGGCCATGCACATCGATAAACAAGGTGGTTATTTGGGCAAAGAGGCCGGAAGACGAAAGGAACGAAGAAGGGAAGAGACAAGAAAAGGCGGTGAGTCCGGTGAGACGAGCGGCAGCCTCCGGACGTCCCTGCAGCCACTGGAAACCAGGCCACACCGGCCCCGCGGCCCAGCCCAGCCCAGGCGGGCGGGATCCCTCCCCTCGCACTCCCGCCTGTGTCCCGCCCGGGAACAGCCCCGGACGACTGTGCAACTCGTAATGAAGTTGTCAGACGTGGACCTGCACTAACCCCTCCTGCGTTCGTCTGGGCACCGACTTTGCAAACCCAGCAGAATCCCCAGGGCTGGGGCACTGCGCTCAGCATTTTAAACCAGCACCAGGAACCTGAAGGCTTTGCCCCCGACCCGTCACCTGCTGGGAGGGGAGCGGGGACTTGTGGGGGCAAGTCCACCTGCTTTCCACCCCAAAGCCGGCCAACAGCACTTGGGACTGAGACCACGGGGCCCCTGAGCTTCCCAGTGACTCAGCCCCAGGACGTGCCACTCACCCTCTCCTGTTGTCACCCTCCCTCCGGTCCCTCCCCACCTGCATGCCCCGCCCCCTTCACCTGCACAAGCACCTTGCTACAGGTGAGACAAGCGTCCTGCAGCAACGGGCCCTGCTGTGGCCTCTGCCCTCTCACTAGCATCCTTCCTCCTCCTCCTGAGGCCTGCACCTCCAAGGGCAAGTCACAGGGGTGAGAGGGTTGCGGGGGGTCACAGGGGTAAGGGGACGGGGGACACCCCCTCCCCAGGAACCCCGGGGAGGGCCAGAGCACTCTTGGGAAGCTCTGAGTACCACTTGTGTCTGATGCCAGTCCCGGCATACTTCATATCTCTCATCTTTCCTGGATCCGGAATTCAGCTTGTTGGCTTCCATTTGGGAGGGTGGAAAACAACAGCCCTAACTACTCATAACCAGAATTTTCCAAAATAAATGCTAAAGTTTGAGCCAAATTCACCATCCCTAAAAGTAATGCCATTTTACCTTCAAGGTAATGATTAGTTGAAAAAACTTTTAAAAATGTACAAAAAACAATTTGCCTTTTGTATTGGCTTCATGTTTTTCTCTTAATCTTTTTCTTAGTTCAGGGACTAGCCGCTCAAGTCTAACCACTGGTCATCTAGGTTCAGGCGTAAACCCACGTGTCATCATGGAACTCGTTAGTAACGGCGGACTGACCGCATTTCCAAACCCAAACCTTTCCTGCTCCCCTTTCTAAGGGCTGCCCCACGGCGCCCGGGGCGGTACCTGGACTCTCTCGGTGGCGCTGGGCCACAGCTGCCTGCACAGCACTTTCTTGAGGACGTCGGGAAGGAGGCTGACGGCGACGAGCAGGACGATGGCCAGCCAGGCGGGGCCGCTGGACAGCATGTGTATGAACACATAGTACATCCTTTGATAACTGAGGAACGGCCTGCAGCGTCGAGGGAAAGGAGAAACGTAACACGATGGCAGGAGAAACACCGAAATCCTGGTCTGTTTTCTCTACTTGCACGAAGAGCCCATGTGTTCTGGAAGTTTTCACTTTTGTCACGACAGTCACTGGACAAGCCACCTAGCCTGCCTGCGGGGACTAACCCCATTAACACTGGGCTGTGTCCTCTCCCTGTAACGCTGCGTGTTAACCCATGGGAAAAGGAGAGGAATTCTATGAAGTCATCCCAACGGGGAAAACAAGTCCCCGAAGTTCAGTTTCAGAACAGCGGGAAAGATTTTAAAAGATGAAGTAGGTCATATTTTTTGTACCTTAGAATCATATCTGCGCAATAGCTATTAATGTGGAGAAGATATGCAAGCATGCATATCTTCATGCATTCATATCTGCACGCGTCAGCAGAACGATTAAATACTTAAAAATTTATGCCATAGGGGCTTCCCTGGTGGCACAGTGGTTGAGAGTCCGCCTGCCGATGCAGGGGACACAGGTTCGTGCCCCGGTCCGGGAAGATCCCATGTGCTGCGGAGTGGCTGGGCCCGTGAGCCGTGGCCACTGGGCCTGCGCGTCCGGAGCCTGTGCTCCGCAAGGGGAGGGGCCACAGCAGTGAGAGGCCCGCGTACCACAAAAAAAAAAAAATTATGCCATAATATATTTTTTTAATTTCCATAAAAATACAGAGAATGAAATGACTCTCCTGCCAGGTGACTCACAAAAGCCTCTGGAAAGGGGCAGTGATGATGCTAAACACAACAGCTTCTTGGCTCCGAAGCCCCAAGGCCCAGGAGCCGGCCTGGGAGTTCTCAGGCGAGGCTCCCATTTGCACAGCCACTCTGGAGAGCTCGCTAGAACCGCAGGGATCTGTGGCCTGGGGCAGGGCTGCTGGAAACCCACCAAAAGCTGGTCTGGTCTTCCTGGATTTCCTGGTCTCCAAGAATGTGCAATGCATCGATCTGGCCACTGGGGGGTCAGCAACAGAGCGGGTCATTGGGTGGATGTCAGCTCAGCAACCTCCACGTGGGGACCTGATGGACCGGGAAGCCTCTCCCCCATTTCGGGGGCCGCCTGCCCCTCCCGGGAGCCGAGGTCAGCACTGGGGACGCCAGGTGGAGGGGACACTGCTTCTGGCCTCCCGTTCGGCCAGGCTGTGGTCCCGGGCCTCACTCGCCTCCCCCCAGTCCCAGCCCTGCTCAGGAAATTCTCCATCTTATGGGGGAGGTGGAAACGTAAACAGGAGAATTACAGGTAAATCCAGCATGCGCTGTGACAGGGGAAGGAACAGCTGCTCGGGGGACCAGGTGGAAATGCCCGCCTGGGAGGTGACTCGAGGGAAGAGTGGATGAGGTTGATGGGCCGCCGGGTTTCGAAAGATGAACAGGCGCTCCCCAGGCAGGCTAGTGAGAAAGGACGTCTGGGCGGACGGAACAGCGCCGGCAAAGGCAGCCACTTGCTGCCCCCGTCAGGACTGACCGCTGTACTGCAACGGTCTCTAGACCGGCTGCCTTGTCTGTGTTCCACTCCCAAGTTCACTTCCAACACAGCAGCCACGGTGACCTTCCTAAGAGTGCAGTCGGACTCTGACGCTCCTCTGCTTAAAGTCCCCGATGGAGGCAGGCTGGACCTTCCTTCCCCTGCCGGGCCCCGCCCCAAGGTGTTTGCACGTGGGGCTCCCTTCCTTAGGAAGGGCTCTGGCTGGGGTCCGACTGCCTCGGCCAGCTCCCCGGGCGCACCCACCATGGTGCTGACAGTGCTTCCCTCCCCGGTTTCCGTTTAAATAACAGCTTTTCTGGAGACGCCTTCCCCCAGCCTTTGATCTGAACTAGGTCCCTTGCTGTAGCGTCAGGTCTGCTCCTCCTGTCACGTGTATGATGCAGCGTGTCTCCCCCACTGAGAACCTGGCGGAAAGGAGCAGGGACCACACCCGCCTCGTCCCCTGCGGGCCCCCCCCCCCCGGCCCTGGTGCCATGCCCCTCCTGCACACAGTTGTCAGCCCTCGAGGAAAGACACCGCGGGGCCAGTAACATAATGACGATTCTAGAATTACCAACTCCATACCAGATAACTCCTCCCCAGAGGAGGGAAAAGACGACGTAGAACAGCAGTGACCCCCAGATCACAAAGTGGTTTATCCAAGTCCAGTAGTGTGTGTCCAGCGCCAGCTGAAAGAGGGAAAAGGTGATTGATGGTGGTGTTACCTGGGCAGGGCCCTGGGAGCCCTGACAGCTGGGGAAGGAAGCGGGAAGAGAATGGAAACAGCCTTAATTTTAGCTCAAATGCCTACATCAACCTGTTTGGGAAAAACACACTTTAGGTTCCAATGGAGAGAAAGGGTTCCCCACGGCCTCCGAGTCTCAACATTGCCAGTAAGCCTGCCCGGATCCCAGGGAGATGCTCCCACAGGGCGACGCGGGCGGCGGCTCGAGGCGCTGGTCATAGCTCCACCCGGGACGTTGCTCTGGGTTTTCCAAGACCCGGGCTGGTAGGATTTGGGACCTTCATAATGAGATTCCAGGAAGAATCCGACCTGACTCGAAAAAGAGCTAAATTTTCCACGGTACGTTAATTTGTTCCAATTAAGATGGATTTTCCTTCTACTAGGGGTGGGGCAGATGGCCATTTAAAAGAAGTCTGATATCCATCCCTTCCCACAGAATAGGCTCCTTCCCTCCACCACCTTCTGTGCAATTCTGACCTTTGCCCCTTGGGGCCGGGGCCGAGTTGGTGGCGGGGAGAAGACCCCGGCAGGGTTAGCGTCAGGGTCACGACTCACTAGGAGGGCTGACTGTGCCCGGAGGAAGCACATCAGGTCAGGGGATGTACCTTCAGGGTGACCGTAAACACCATCACCGTGAAAACCAGCGTCCCGAAGGTCCAGTCCCCAAATACCTGTGGAGACAAGAGTCCACGTCGTCTCCCACTAATACGGATTCTCCTCCGTCGCACTTCGCACGAGGGGCAGAGAGCACCTCCCACGGCCCCGCCTGACACTTCCAGCCCCAGACACGCGGAGACCCTGCGATGTCGCCAAAACGTGAGAGGGAGGCCGGCCGAGCCCGGCTCGCTAGGCCTCAGATCCCGCAGCATCGCTGGGGCGGGTGGTGGTTCCCGCTGGGCGCCCCGTCCTTCCTGCACAGCCACCCCCGGTGTTGCCCTCTCGCTGCTCCCGCAAACGGCGGCCCTGCTTACAAACCAGAGCAGGACACGCCTGCGAGCTAGAGTCACGGTCCGCAGGGGCCGACCCCGCTCCCCCCGCTCGCTAGAGTCACGGTCCGCAGGGGCCGACCCCGCTCCCCCCGCTCGCTATAGTCACGGTCCGCAGGGGCCGACCCCGCTCCCCCCGCTCGTTAGAGTCACGGTCCGCAGGGGCCGACCCCGCTCTCCCGCTCGTTAGAGTCACGGTCCGCAGGGGCCGACCCCGCTCCCCCCGCTCGTTAGAGTCACGGTCCGCAGGGGCCGACCCCGCTCTCCCGCTCGTTAGAGTCACGGTCCGCAGGGGGCAGACCCCGCTCCCCCCGCTCGTGTTTCACGCGGACGACAGGACACGTCTGCGAGCTAGAGTCACGGTCCGCAGGGGCCGACCCCGCTCTCCCGCTCGTTAGAGTCACGGTCCGCAGGGGCCGACCCCGCTCTCCCCGCTCGTGTTTCATGCGGACGAGACCTTTACCCGGCGGCCCAGCCCACGCTCGGTAGAGCGCGTGTCTAGTCTCTTTTCAGCTCAAACACCTTTCGGCTCGGAAGGCAAACCACGGCTGCCATCGTCCTGGGAGCGGTGAGAGCGACAGCCTTGTCCCCTGCGGGCGGCATCACCAGGATGCGGCCCCGTGGGAGCCATGGAAACGGAGGAGGGGAGACACGACAGAGCTGCACAAGGGCCCGGGGCAGGTCCGCGGCCAGGACCTCGGACACGCAGCAGCCCCCGGACGAGGCCCCGGCGGGATGTGGGCTCGGCCAGCGGGGAGCACACACGTCCGACCAGGGGACAACACGTTTCTCACCCACAGACACAGACACAAGCAAAAGGCAACACCAGCCACTTCAGAGTCTTCCTCCCGGGGACAAACCAGCCCCTTGTTGTTACTTTACAAGAGTTATTTTCTTTGAGATTTCTACACCGCCTAAGAGCCGACCCATTTCTGGTTTGTCGGATTCTGCGAGCTGGGCCTCAGAAAACGCTCCTAGTTCTTCTTTAAGAGAAAACAAAGCATTACCAGCCGGAATAAAAACTGCTTTCCTGTGTGGTTAGTTTTCAACCAAAGGAACATCCCTACACGCGACTCACTTCAGGCGAGCATGTGGGCTGCAGGCCTTGCGAGGTGTTTACCGAGGCAAGAACCTACTTGCAGAATTCTAGGAGAAAAACCAAAGCGCCAGGACTTCTGCAGGGAACAGACTTAAGGACCCTCGTCACTTCATTCTTCGCTTCATCAGCGTGATCAAAACTGGGCTCAGATCCACAGCCACGGTGGCCGTCCCTGGAGGTGATTCTGTCCCTGAGGTGGGGGACACCTGCAGTGTCTGGGGACATTTCGGGGGAGGGGGCTACTGGCATCCAGGAGGCAGAGGCCAGGGGTCTGCTAACTGCACCGGGGCAGCCCTACAACCAAGAACTCCTGGCCTCACTGGCAACAGTGCCCAGGCTGGGAAACCCTCAAAAACAGGGCTCTCTCTTCAATGCTTCATGTCGGGAGCAGGAAATTTTCCCTCTGAGGTGGGCTGCAGCTCGGCAGTGGCCAGCAGGTGCAGGAGGACGCAGCGCCCGCTTCCTTTTCATTGGAAGCTACCGTTTTTAGCCAAAAGCAAGAGGTGAAGGCGCAGGGAGGGGGCGGCTCTGAACCCCGCGGGCACCATCAGCTCAGCTGCACGGGCAGAAGCCCTCACAGCCTTTGTGTTTGCCGCCCCTGCCTGGGAGGGATTCAGAGATCCTTTACAAAACTGTTAGGCAGCAGCAAATGTGGCTGTGGAGCACCAGTGGCAGAGCGACAGGGCAGCTCCAGCAGCATCGCAATCGGGGACAACATTTAAATCACTCAAACGGCTTCTCATCTCTTCCCGAGAGGGGTAGGACGGTGCTTCCCAAGGCGCTGCCGAGATTCCTAGGATCCGGTAGATTCTGGTGGATCTGGGATCCACGCCCAGCCCAGCAAAACACAGGGTGTGCTGTTTACAGGCGAACAGCAGTAAAGCACAAGTGCCTTGAATCAGATTCAGGCCTTTGGGTTGGAACCTAGGCAAGGCTGCACACCTGGCCACCTTCACCTGTGCCCTCCGCCAGCTATCGCAGCTCACTGGGAGGTGATCACGGTAACACCTCCGTAAGCGCCTCTGGGGCTCCTTAGTTAAGGGAGCCCTCAGGTCGAGCTGATAGTCAACGCATTATTGAATTCATTACCCATCATTTCTATGGACTTTGGGGGTGATTCACTGGGGCTCCAATCCCCTTTCTCAAAGGGGTGTCCTGAGGGACGGCCTTTCTCCCGAGTGATATCAGTTCCCCAGCCCCCAGGAAGCCCCGGGGCTGATTTCCTAAAGCAACACGCGTCTCCGCGGAGAACGTCGTGAACTTCTGGGCCTCGCTCAGAGGAGAGGATTCAGTAGGAGGTCTCCCACCTCCCCCGCAACCAGGTCCAAGTTTAATTCCTTCTCCCACTCCGCCCTCTCTCCTCTTCCTCAGGACTATCTTGTAGGAAATCTTACTGCTCACAGAAGCTCTAAAGCCTAGAGCAGTTTAATTTTTGTGTGTAAAAATATCCCGCGACAAACATGTCTTATGTTTTCTCAAGATCGCGGCCACATCTACTACATTCGCTTCACGTGCTGACTGGGAACCTCTGCTGAGCGCTGGTGTTCTTGTCCTCAGCCCGCTGAGGACAGCTCACGTTCCCGCGCTCTAGATGTTTACTGGCTTCTATTACAACGCGCCCCAAACTTTCAAGCGTGCACCTAGGAATATCCCGCAGTTCAACAATAAAATAATCATTGTCTTATATTCTCACTTGAGAAATAATACAGCTCTTGATGTCTGTGCAGAAAACGCTCCACAAGTGAATTTCTCTTTTTCGAAAGTTATCAATGATTCAGTTGTTCTCAACGGATCCACGAACACGCCTACAGAATGATTTAGGGGTCACCTCCCGACCATCACTAGAACAGGGCAGCTAAAATGTCCCACCAAGAAGACACGTCCGTCCTCCTTGGAAGAGGACAGAGATGACCGCTATCCTCACCGAACCACCTGCTGCCCAAGACCAAGGATGTCAGCAGCCCCCTGAGGCCGCCCTGGACTTACAGCTCTGTTTGCTGCTTTGTCTGAATTGCTACAGAACCAGCCTACGATATCATTTTTGGTTTTGTAAGGGATGCAACCCCCTTACCTGACAAACAAACAAGAATTTAAGACTCAGTGATCCAGAGCGAGAAGGCTCTGTGCGGAGGCCCCGAGGTACCGCAGGGGTCTAGAGTCAGACCATCGACGGAGCGCGCTCGCCACGCGTGGCCCTGGGGCTCCTGTCCTCCTGGTGATAAAGGTCTACCCTGGGTCCCCGCAGGTGTCCCTCCGCTTAGCGCTGGCCTTGCTCTCACGCCTCTACGTCTGCAGGTTGTTTATCGTCCCCCGGGCGCCAGTGACCCAAGGCACAGCTGTGGACAAACGCCCAGGTCCAGCACCTCGCTTGGTACGACTGTCGCGCACGCTGCTTCCTGACATCACCGTGCATCTCAGGAGCTTTTCACGCGACAGGATGTGCGTGGCCTGTGCTGACTCTGTTCCCACGGGGGCCTCAGAGCTCCTGGCCCGTGAGCACAGGGCCCCAGCCAACAGGCGTTCTTTCTACCTCGCTCTCCCTTCCTGTCATCGTTCCAGATTCTAACCAACGCTTTTGTCCCATAACAGTTGAGCAAAGGCACAGAGGTGGCAGGTGGGGGAGGGATGGTACGGGAAAGACCCCTTCTAGACGCTGGGATCCGGGTTCCATGGTGGCTCAGGGCGCCCTCAGGAGCGAGTAGCAGAGAAACAGGAAACAGCAGAAGCCCTTGGCTCACGGGAAGGGCCTCAAGGCACCCGGGCCTGCAGCTCTGACCACAGCAGCGGCAGGAGGAGATGCGGCCCAGCCTCGTGCCGGGAAGGCCCCCCAGGCCTGCATCCGGGGCCCCTCGGGCGACCAGCACCTGTGTCCAGGGTGCATGTCCCCTCCCTGCTCACACCCGCCCTCTTGTGGGCTTGCAGAGCAGGGCCAACCATGTCACCACGTGATGTGAGCGTCAAGCAATGCAGCAGCTGCATGGTCTAAAACACTACCCTAGGTCTGAGCTCTAATTCCCTGACCTCGTACAGTACTCATCTGTCAACTTCCATTTGCTCGGCTCTAACACCGTGAAACTGTCCGACTGAAGGAGCGACTGGTGAGCGAGGGTGATGCCTGCAGAAGCGACTCACTGCCTGGATCCTGGGACCATGGATGCCGGGACACAAAGTCTGAGCTCTTTAAGGTACACGTGAGGTGCTCACTTAAAACTGGGCCCGCAAGGGACTCTCACTAAAGATGCATCAGAGCAAACGCTAAGACAGCTCGACTCAACCACCGGTACATGACGGCCTCGTGGCACCCGGGAGCTATTCTACCACAACTAAGACAAAGTGTAAATCCTTGAAAAATGGGAAGATTTTAGAAAAGTGCAAAAAGACTTTGAAAAATCCTCAAGATCAATTTAGGAAAAATTGGTTTCAGTTATAATGAGAGATGACAGCACCTTGCAGTCACAAGAAAAAAGAAACAGACAAACCGATGGGCAAACACACAGCAAGACTCTGAACTTCAGGCCAGCCACGTGGAGGGACAAACGGGCACAGAGGTGTCCCATCAGACAGGACGTGCAGTAAACCTCTGTTCACAAGCTCCCCTTCTTTACGTGGACCCTGGGGCATCAGGTCAGAAGCAGGGCGCCGGGCCCCGGGCCTCTCGTATTCTCCAGGCGGGGCTGGAGGTCGGCCACGGTCAAAGCAGCATCCCCTCCAGCCTCACATGCTCGTGTGTCTTCCTACTTACTTAGGTCAAGGGAGGTCCAAACAGATCAAGTCCACTTAGAAACACCACTGACCCCGCTGGTGGTCCCCAACATGGAAATACAGGGAGTAACCTCAGCAACAGGGACCCAAGTGGACGCACAGGTTTCTGGGACGACCCCAGTCCTACAGACGTGGGGCAGCAACTAACAGCATTTCTACCGACAAGCACACAAAGGGAGTCACGTTGGAAAATATTTTCAAGAAATATTTTATTTATAACGCACTCCAAAAACACAAAGGACGCACCCACAGATTTCTTACCATGTGTGTGTTGGTGGTCACTATCTGAGAGTGGGAAGGAAGCCATGGCAGAAAGAAAAAAGCAAGATACGAATAAAACAACCCCTAGAAATTATGCAGAAAACCAGAGCGCTGAACGCCTACCAGGCAAGTGTAAATCTACTTGTTGCGAAGTAAACAGATACTTAAGGATGTGAACAAACACTAAAATGGGTTAAATACTAAATTATTTCCCATATTTAATAAGCCACGTCTCAACGATCAAATCGAACCACTAGGTATATAGCTAACGGTGAGTAAGCTACAGAACTAAAGCCTGGAACCCCTCAGGAAGGGTGTCCCTACAGTCGGCAGAACTCTGCCATCACGTCCCTTCCATCCAGCTGGGGGGCAGACACCCAGACACGGTCCCCGCGGGCTGTGCTGAGACTGCGCTGACCCGGGATCGTGCTGGATTCAAGCTCTATCCCCAAAGAACCCCGGAGCCACGCTGACACGACCCAGTTCCGTACTAACCTGTCCGTTGCTGGTCACGGTTGTGTTTTCAAACATGAAGTAAGCACCGAAGAAAAACACCAGAGCATCGAACACGCCTAAGAACGTCCAGTAAATGAACACGCGCCAGCGGAGGAGAGCGTTCTTGGCGATGTCTCTGGGGGAGGCAAAGGGTGGGAACCTGTGAGCGCGTCCAGGCGCACGCGCCCACTCAGCCCCCACCGTGTCCACCGGCCCTGCGGCCGCCGTCCCCGTCCGGGGGCCCCTGACTCGCGGAGAGCCCCGAGGTGGCAGAGCTGCAGGGACAAGCAGGGACAGGAGAAGGAGGGCCCTCGGAGGGGGCGGGGCCCCTACCGACCCCCACTTAGCCAAGCCCCGAAAAGCGGGTCCTGGAGAAGCCCGGCCGCGAGCACGGGGCTCCTGGTCTCCCGCCTGGGGTCACCCCACACAGCCTGTCCACGTCGCGGCCAGACCCCCACCTCCACCCGCCGACTGGCCGGCACACGCTCTGAATGCATGGAGCCCGTGGGATGCCAGGTGGGCCTCACGACTGGCCACGCCCCCGAGCCACACTGGATGCTCTGCGGCTCCTCCGGCCACACCACCTGTCACTTCACCCAACACCACACCCGGTCCCAGAAAGGCCCTGGGACAGCTTGTAGCACAAAGCTGTAGTAACCGAAACCATCACGGTCGAAGCACAGCGAGAAGGGAGCAAGCATGCTGAGGTGTGAGGGGCGGCGCCCCCAGCTGATACAGTGGGAAGGACCCACAGGCATGAAGTGAGCTTCCTGGGAGCAAAAGCAAAATGCTCCCCAGACTCTGCCTTTGACTACATGCGGGCATTCCTGAGCAACCTCTGTTTGAGTATTTTATTTCTCAAAAATGGACTGTGATATGACTAGAGGAAGAAAGATGCCAGCGCTCACACCTCTGCGTCCGAAAGGAAGGACACAGGACACAGGGACACGCTGGCATCCGAATGCCAGGGCCGCGGGCTTCCCGGACCAGGCTATGCATTTCACGACAGGGCTTCCGACACCTGTCAGTTTAGTTCAGTAAGACAGAGAAGCTGCCGGGTTCCCTCCGGTGTGTGTCTAAAATGGTGTGGGTTCCCCATTTTCTTAGACTTACTCCTGTACCATTAAATGCACGTGACAAACTCACAGCTTGCTTTTTTTTTTTTTATCACCTACAGGGATTATTTTGGACCCCAACACTTCAAGACCCCATTTAACGGCTAATGATTCTGATGTAGGCTGTGGGGCTGGTGAGGTGTCTTGACTGTGTGGGCACAGGACTCACACACGTGAAAAGCCTGCACAGAATGTAGTGCACACACACGTGAGCACACGTGTGCACACGAGCAAGGACCAGTAGGACGGCTGGGCGTGTCGCGTCAGTGCCCTGCTTGTGACCTTGTCCTGCGGTCCTGCAGGACGGTCTGTCAGATGCTACCACTGGGGAAACTGCATAAAACCTCACAGAATCTCTCTCCTATTTCTTACAACCACATGTGCATCTAAAATGTTCTGAGAATAACACGTTTAATTTACAAAGCCACAATAAACAGTGACACATTGAATCGGCCAAAGATCCTGGGGTGCAGTTCTGAAATAGCAGAAAAACCATTTCCTTGTTATTAAAAATACTTTTTAGCAGAAAAGAGCACCCTGAGATCAGATACGTTAACTTTTCTCTTTTCTCACTGAATGGAACCTATTTGGACCTGCGAGGATCATTTAGGCCATAAATCCGCTGGGGTCACAAGGGGATAGAAACTCTCACCCCAAGTTCTTTCATAACCATCGAAAATCACGTTAAGTACAAACTGGCTTAACGTGTACATTTCAAACGCCACATAAGTCCTCTGTCTGAATTTGGAGTATATTCACTTAAATCACATGGCTTCCTGCTTGAAGAATCTCCTGTGGAAGCGAGCGTGTCAGCTGACGCGGAATCGTCTGGCTTTTAAGTACTTCAACCAAGTATTATCCGGATTCGCGGCAGGGCTGCCCGGTCCTTCTCCTTGCCTACAGCGGCTGCCTGCTTGAGGTACCTGTAGAGGGCAGGGTCCCTCTTGAGCGTGTCCATGGCGACGTGCTGCTCCGTCAGGCTGTGCAGCAGGATGGGGAGGGAGGTGAAGCTGATGTTGTAGAGAGTCAGGTAGGCAGTGTCGTACAGGGTCTGCGGGACCGAAAAGCCACGTGAAAACAGCACCCGGGCATCTCGACAAGACTTTCGGATGATTCGTTTCAATATGCATGTGTAGTTTTCATTTACAAAGGGCCACAGGCACGAGCATTCTAAAATGCACACAGAGCCATTTTTCTACAGATACAGAAGGACAAGGACATTTTTCAAAGTGTCAGGATGTCGACTAGTCTGGATTAAAATCACAGCGGACCCACCCGGTCCTGCCATTCCAAACCTGCAACAAGAGAAAGTTGCACGAAAGTTTGCAATTCTGATCGCCACCTCCAAGCTTAGATTTTCCCCGGTCCTGGCTGCTTTAGATGAAAGAAGATCAGCGACGGAACGGGGGGGTCATCTGGCCTGCATGCCCTGCCGTCCACCCTCCGCCCACCACAGACACATGTGGGGAAGAGGGTTAAGGCTCAGGTGAGCTCGACCTCAGGCATCAGGACTCACCTGTTGTGAAAACCCACAGAAGAACTGGTATAAAAACTGAGGGAAAATGAAGCAGACATTCTGAAAGAGAAGTCACACGCATGTTAATCAAGGGCACATTGTAAGACACGTCACTTTTCTATCCCGTCACAGAGCTTGGCCACGTGACACACTCTACCTGGGCAAAGTGCCCCACATTCTCCAGCAAGACGGGCAATGGCTCTAAAACTCCTTGCTCATCTCAGGGCCTCCCACAGTGCACACGGGACCATTCTGGTCACCCTGAGATCAGACAGACTCAAGGGAAACTTGTAGCAGAGAAATGAGGCGGCAACGTCGGTGTCAGGGCAGACAGGAAAGAATGCAACCGCATTAAAGAAGAAGAAACTACTTCAAGGAACTATAAAAGAATGCCCCTTCCTCAAGCGTTTTACAGCCCGTATCTCACTGGTTCCACATTCAGTTTTGAGACTGCGAAGAGAGCTGGGCGTTTGCTCCCGTGGTCCTACGATTACCCTCTCCTTTCTGACAGTCACTTCTATCCATGGACAAATCACCCCTGTAGCCTCGGGCCATCATGACAGACGAGCCATCGCTCACACGCTTTGAGACGGTGAGAGGGGAAAGGAAAGCCTTCCTACCTTATAAAAGAAGTACTGCACAAGCTCAGATATTCGAATATAGTAAAAGTGCCCATGAACAAGTAGCATCTTCTTCAAATGCTTAAATTTCGGTATCGCATAGTCGCTGTTCCTTGCAGCCTGGCGACCTTCTTTCCCAATGATGCCTACGAGAAGGGAGCAAACGCGCTGAGGAAAGCCTTTCTCAACACCACGCAGGTGGACACGGACACAGGCAAAATGGGGTGGGCTGAACCGGGACTGTTGGATTTCTAGTCACGAACGCTCTGTGTCACAGACAGTGTCCTGAACGTGTGTCTACATTCTACGGCCCTGCCTTGGCTGTGTCCTTTCTCGTCCAGCTGCGTGATAAACCCGGGTTACCAGGAGGCGCAGGGAGGCAGAACCGAGGGGCTTACCTATGCCCACGTGGGCCTCTAGGATCATGCTGACGTCATTTGCGCCGTCACCAATCGCTAAAGTGATAGGGTGCTCTTTTGAAAATTTGATTAATTTAACAATCTGGAAAAGAAGCAAGTGCAGATTTTACCGTCTGTTTTATTTTTGCAGAGGCCATTCACTAACTAGGCAGAAACGACAACGATGTCAAGTTAGTCAAAGAAAAATGAAACAACTATGTACTTAAAGTGAATTATTGATCATATGCAGTCTATTTTATCCACTTAGGATAAAACCTTTTTGACGTCGAAAGCGAAGCACACTTCAGCAAAAGCAGCTGAGAAATGACTGTAGTAAGATGAGCTGAGCAGGCTGGTGGGCAGACAGGACGGAGAGTGAAATCCAGGAAGTCATTTGCAGGGGCGGCTCAACTCCTTATGTAAACGTGGGGGAAACAGATTTAAATATACGGGGTGGGGGGAGTGTGAATGCTGCATTCCGTTAGAAGATGCTGCTCTTCCAAGCTATCTGGTTTCAAGCATCTATTTTTAAAAATAAGCTGCTCATTTACTTTTCAAATTTGTCATGTGTGCAAAACCAAATCTGACAACTCAATGCAATGAATAATTTCCAAATTTTTAGTCTGTTTCTTGACAGTCTTTTTTCCTATTTATGTGCCAAGTATAAGGTTCCATGATGGAAAAGATGAGGGAAAAATGTGTGGATTGCCTTCTTGTTTCAAGACTGAGACACTAATCGGCATCAAAGTTTGCAAAAGTCACTTAAGAACCTAAAAGAAATACCAAGTATCATGTGAAGACCAAACGACATCCTTAGCTCTGTTCTGGACGTCACTGTACAAGGTTTACGCAGAGTCACACATTTAAGAGGGAAGCTGGGAATGAAACCATTTTTATCCCAAATAGAACGTACGTGAACGCCTGAGTCTGCTTCTCTTCACTGAGAATCACCCCAGGGCGATGCTTTATGTGTTTTATGCTTAGTGACACTGTCACGTGGCACGTCAGTGTAGCACGCATGCAAGGACGCGAAAAATGACCCCTTTGCACGTGGTGTTCAGTATTTTACCTTAAGCACTAGGTCAGTCTGAGAAGCTGACAGTTTCCTTCATGAGCAACTCAAGAGAAACTGATCTCCCTTATCTAAAATGTGGTTTACAGAATTGGGACCGTTTTAGGTTTACCAACACCAGAAAGGCACACATGCTCACGTTCGTATCCCATATGCTTTAAAAAATATTTAAAAACACACAACAGGGGGCTTCCCTGGTGGCGCAGTAGTTAAGAATCCGCCTGCCAATGCAGGGGACACGGGTTCGAGCCCTGGTCCAGGAAGATCCCACGCGCCGCAGAGCAACTAAGCCCGTGCGCCACAACTACTGAGCCCATGTGCCACAACTACTGAGCCTGTGCTCTAGAGCCACAACTACTGAAGTCCACACGCCTAGAGCTTGTGCTCCGCAACGAGAAGCCACTGCGATGAGAAGCCCGCGCACTGCAACGAAGAGTAGCCCCCGCTCACCGCAACTAGAGAAAGCCCACGTGCAGCAACGAAGACCCAACGCAGCCAAAAAAAAAAAAAAAATTAAGAAAAAAACACGTCAGGTGGTGTTTCCACAAGAGTGTGGTGCAATGGGCAGAACGTGAGTTCAGAGTCCGACAGAGTGGAAGCCGATTCGGACCGCCACTTTCCAGATCATCCCGCCAGGCAGGTTCTCCCGATTTTGTGTCTTAGGTACTTCATTCCTAAAATTAGCACAGCCTCCCTCACCTCAAGGGTTACCGTGAGGGTCGGTGGGTTCGCACCTGCCTCAGCAATCGGCACACAGTAGGTGCTCGACGGCAGCTGCCTCCCCCCGGGCTTCCGTACAGACGGCTCTACCTCCTTGATACAGTTCTGTTTACGTGAGAGATGGGACGAGCATCTCCCTTGGTCTCTGCACCCGGAAGGGCCATCCATCTGATTCCATCAATGCTTACTAACCACAGCGAGCAAAGTTAAGTCTCACGTTTCAATTTCTATCATTTTTGCTTCCATTTTTAAAAGGAGGTGCTTTGCTGGATTTAAAAATAAAACCCAGAGGCTGTAAGGGCTCATGAATGGCTCTCACTACGTAACCCCTTCCCCCGGGGATCCCTAGCTGGTTCCTGGTGGGCGGCGGACCTGGGCCTTCTGCAGGGGCGCCATCCGGCAGCAGAGCACGGCGCTGCAGTTCCGGCAGATGTCCAGGAAGAGCTCTCGGTAGTGGCTGGAGCTCCCGTCCTCACACGGCTTCATTATCAAGGACAGCGCGGCACCATCAATAATTAAACCGTAGTCCTGCATATCGGCCGAGAGTCTGTTAGATCATACAAACCAGAGAAATTACTCAGTAACTAAATCCAGAGATTTGAGAAGACTACGTACTTTTTGGGGATATCTATAGATGCTACACAGTCAGGATCAAGGATTAAGAAACTGGGTTTTCTTGTTTTGTCAATAATAACACAGCCTCTAGATTAGTGGCTGTAAGGCCTTTGATTACATTTTAAAATTGTGTGTGAATTAAACTTTCTCATTTCACTGAGGCAAAACAAACAACGGTCGCAACTGTGGACTCCTGGGCGTGTTCCGGTACTTCTTGACAACAGAAGGAGAGCGTTTATCCCGCTATCGAAGAGATCGGCCTTCATTCCCGAACTGCCTGGCCACCTCAGCCAATCACAGGCTTTATTGTTACAACTAATACCTCCGTGCTACTCTGCCCGGGTGACCTGACTTGGAAAGAACATGGTCGTAATTTCTCTTTGCTGGGTTTCAAAATTACAAGGAATATCTCTAATCCCCAAAAGGAATTCTGCAGACAGGGCAAAGGGAAATATCGCTGTACTATTTATAAATGAATAATTTTAGATCCACATATGATTAGAGAGCTGCCTTTGCTTTATCTAAATTAATGAAAATTGGAAACGACTCAAATGAAATCTAACCTTAGATCATGCGTCTAATACCAGCAAGGAGAGCGTTGATAAAATGTGGATAAACTGGCGAATATTCTTGGAAAAACAACTGTCGGGCATACACTGTTCTGTCTTAATCGACAAACGACCACGCATTATTCACGTCTCCCTCCTGCTCTGGCGGGAGCCCTGAGGAATCCACGATGCAGCCCGCAAGTGTCGTAGAAGCAGATGGGAATCACCCCAGGCACGATAGTTTGTAAATCCATGAATGAAGTCTCTTTGCACCCTCAGCCAGCAGTCTGCAAGTGAGCGCGCACACACACACGCGCGCGCACACACACACACACACACACACACCCCGCTCTGATGCAAAAAGGCATATATGTCACAGTTGCTAGAGAGAAATAGCTCTGGTCATGGTCCCGACCACGGGATGCTGTTAGAGGCCAGAGGACAGGACCACGTCCGCACAAAGGGAGCTGAGGCCACGGCCCTGCCCCCGGAGCTTGCCCAGTCCGTCTGCAAACGTCCCGCCTACCCTGAGAAGCTGTCCCGGGTCAGGCTGGCGCTGCAGTGCAGGACGGTCTTGCTCAGCTCGCAGAGCACGTCGTGCAGGCTCTGCTCCTCCAGCCTCTTGGTGGTCACCTCGAGCAGCTGCGTGTTCCTGCGGAAGAGCCTGCAGGCGTAGCAGGCGGCGGCTGCCGTCTCCATCTTGTCACCCGTGAGCACCCACACCTTGATGCCCGCCTTCTGCAGGGCCTCGATGGTGTCGGCCGCCTTCTCCTGCAGCCTGGGGGGCGGGGGGCGGAGGACAACACACACACGTCAGCGTGGACACAGCAAACCAAGTGCAGAATTCCGAGAACTTGTGATCTACTGAACTGTTTCAGTTTTTTGCCCCCAAATTAAAAAGCACCGCGGTGCTGGCTCGTGATCTCCCGTGAAGGACCCGAGGCTGGTTCCAGCTGTGTATTAACCTTTTACAACAGAACACTTCCTAACACGAGAAAATCCACAGGGATAAAATACTAAGAAACAAAGCGGCATCTTGTACGAGTAACAGTGGCCGAGCACACAGTTTTCTGCCTGGTGGGACTTGCTACTCAGAGAGGACTTTACGCTATTATAAGACGGCCCGTCATAACCACCAACCAAAAGAGTCTTAACCAGGGAAAAACGGGACCTGGAAAAGAGGTGGCGCTCACCACCTTTTCACTGTGCATAAACTGTTCTAATTTTGCCACGTATCAAATCGGAGCCCAGGTTCCCCTAAAGAACGTGAAATGCCAGGTGCGGCTCTGGGACGGGCTGATGGCGTCGCAGGCTCGCCCCGCGTCAGATGCTGCGGGAAGCACTTGCCTGCGACGTTCTGTCTTTGCCAGAACCTTACAGGATGAGGACGGTGTTAGGATCCTGGTCTACGTGTAGAAAACCCACAGCTTGCAGAGGCCACAACACATGTCTGAGGATAAACGGCACTCTTGACCTTGGTCGGGCTGTCTTGCCATCCGTGGAAGTCTGGCAGCAAAACCACGGCTGCCTCACTTGGGGGCCTGCTGTGTTTTCTAGATTTTAGAGTCTTAGTTTTTGATAGATGTGTGTCAGTGATGTGTTTCTGTCCAGTGCTGAGTGAAAGGCAAGGAAAGGATCCGGATTCTGACTGGAACCATCTGGTTAGATTCTGGGATAAACTTCCTAGGTCAAGTCTGGAGATGATATAATCGTACTATTCTAGAGGCAGAAAAAACCATCTCTCATTTCATCCTTTTTTGCAAAAAGGAAACCGAGGCCCAGAGTGGTCTGTAAAGATGTTGGCCAGAGATTTCAAAGAAATAATCTGTAATCAAATATCATCACTTCAACCCCTCCCCTCCGCCCCATCCCCGGGGATCTACTCTCAGTGTCCTGAGGTACCAGCTCCCCCCAGGTGCATCAGCTCCCAGGACCCCCGTGAGGGTCCTCGGATGCGCAGGCGAAGATCCCTCCAGCCTTAAGAGCCTTCCCTTCTCCCCAGTTCCTCCAAGGACCCAGGAATTCTACCAGCTATTATTGTCAGTTTTTGCAATGTTCTACTTCATTATTTTAAATTCCTTCAATGAGTGATGACAAGAACACTGAGAATGTTAAGATCCAACATGTTTACACTTGTATTTGGAAAGAACTAGTGACAAACTGAGGACCAGATTAGTTATTGATTCCATTCTAAAGAATAATTGAACAGCATAGCCTTGTAGCTTGACTATTCAGAATATGGTGTGAAAATGCTGACCATTTCTGGTTTCTTCTGGGGGCCTTTTATTCGTGGAAAGTCAAACATCACAATAGCGCAGCCTGACCCCCCGCGCTATTACCCCAGGCAACCAAGTGGCCTGCCCGGTCCTGACGCGTGAACGCGTTCACCGGGTGCGGCCGACACCGGCTGTGGGGCTCCCCCCGAAGCGCCCCTGTAGCCCCTGCGATCCCGCTGCAACACTATTATTTCTGAAGACAAGCGCGGCGAGCCTTTACCGATCCTCCACGGCCGTAGCACCGAGCAGGATAAGGTCTTTCTCTATCTGCTCATAGGCTTCTGCTAACTTCCTTTCCCGATCGTGGAGCGCCACTCTGGCGGCCTGCAGCAGCTTATAGATGCCTTCGTATTCTTCCTGCATGAGCCTTTTGTAGGCAACGCACAAGGTCCGAAGCCCCTCCTGCAGGACACAAAGCGGCACTTAACGTAAACTCGAGGGTCACTTTGCTGAATATCACTTCCCAAAGCCTTCCCGACACCCCCCTCCAGCTCGAGTGACTAACCAGAGAACGAGAAGCCAACCCACCCTCAAGGGGCTGGTCTTCTGCAAGTGAAGCGTATCCACCTTAAATATACACAATCATGGTAGATGATAAAGATTTCAAACTAGTAAGCGTGGGAATACAAAATATAAACCAGGGCCGTCGAAAGATAAGACTTGGTTCTTTTATTTTGACAAATGAAGAGTTAACCTTTTTTAGGATAGCAATTAGCAATTTATAGGAAATATCAAGTGATATTTCTTTTTTTGTGTTTTTTTTGGCCACACCACGTGGCATGTGGGAACTTAGTTCCCCGACCAGGGATCGCACCCACGCCCCCTGCAGTGGAAGCTCAAAGTCTTAACCACTGGACCGCCAGGGAAGCCCCATCAAGTGATATTTCTAAAGTGACGCTTTACGTGGGGAGTTTGTGTGACACTTTGATCTTATTTGGGTCTCACTGAAGGAAAACCACACGGTTATTGATCAAACCTATCGGGTCCACAGAAGAGGAAAATGAGAACCTAAGACTAATTCTGGACGTCAGGGCGCGCAGGGCAAGCACACCAGCCGGCAGGGCACCAGGAAGCTGGGCTCTCAAAGGCGCCACACAGAGCACTTTCACTGCGTCAACAGACGCTTCCTTTGGTCACGATGAAGCAACCATCGCAACGGCCCGACTGGCGACCCTGGACGACCCCCTTCTGCTTCCCTTGTTCCTTCAGCCCCAACTCTACGGATCCCCTGAAATGAGCCAGTCTCCTACATAATCAGTCCAAATTCTGGGAGAACACCGGTTCCTAAGATTTGAAGGGTTTCCACTATATGAATTCTAACGTCCCATCGCTCTCAGGAACGCTTCACATCTTCCATGTTTTCTCCGACCTCCAGATGTAGCCAAGGGACACGATCACGGTCGGGTTAACAGCTCCTCTTGTCCCCGGAGCTCTCGGAAGCCTGAAGGCGGGAAGGGAGTCCCCGGGAAGGAGCAGGACAAAAGCAGCATCTGTGTGTCCGAGGCTCTGGGAAGGCACTGAGCTCTGTGACCGCCCACCATCCAGACGCCGAGTCCCGTCCCAGGGGAGCAAGCAAGCAGCCCGCTCGCCTCTCTGAGAAGGCAGGTCCCCCTCCGCCCCCGAGCTGTGAAAGCGCAGAGATGTCCTTCCCCTGCATCCTTCCCGGGTCCACGCCCCGCCCACTTCGCTGCCCTCCTGTCTGTCTCCTTTGTGGGGTGGGAGCTCTCAGGCCGCTGGCACTGTCTCACTTCACCCCCGACTCCTTGGCACACAATAATAACTCAGTGACTTCTGCTAAAAAGAGTGGTTGAAGTTGGATCAGAAGTATCCACGGTGATCAAGGTACAGATCGGAGACATGAGCTCGAGCTACAGAATGGATCCTCTGACTTCTCCTAAGAGGTGAAACGCACAGGATATATGTGTATGACTTCATTCTACGCCAGAAAAACTGCACGATAAGAAAGAGGTTTTACGAGGATAGTAATTCAGAGCTGTCCCAGAACATAGAGCTGGTGTGAACGGTCAGCAGAAACTTCAGAAATAAATAGAACCTTGCCTTTAAAAGCAGCTATGGGGCTTCCCCTTGTGGAAACATGGAGTAGAGATACTTTTCTCTATTCTTCCTGCAAAGTATTACTAAAACCCTGGACACTGTATATAAAACAATACTGATATACAAAGCCAGACAAATACACCACAGGGAAAGAAAATTACAGAACATTATCCCTTACAAACATATATGCAAAAATCCTCAACCAAATTTTAGTAAACTGAATCTGACAGTATGTCCGAAGGATTATATACATGACCAGGAGGGATTTATCCCAGCGATGCAAGGGGGATTCAACATATGAGAACCAATCGATGTAATATATGACATAAATAGAACACAGGAGAAAAACTCACATGATCATCTCAACAGATGCCAAAAAGCATCTGACAAAGCCCGACAGCTTTTCATGATAAAACCACTCAGTAAACTAGGATAGAAGGGAACTTCCTCAACCTGATAAAAGCCATATATGCAAACTCACAGCCAGCATCATACTCAACGGGGGGAGGTGGAAAACTTTCTCCCTAAGATCAGGCAGAAGGCAAGGATGGCTGCCTCTGCCACTTCCATTCAACATGGCGCCAGAGGTCTTAACCAGAACAATCAGGCAAGAAAAAAAAAGGTATCAAGTTGGAAAGGAAGAAATAAAGTTAGTTCTGTTCTTAGATGATAGGATCTTATATGTAGAAAACTCTAAGGATTCCACCACCAAAAAAAAAAAAAAAAAAAAATGGTTGGAACTAAAAGACGAATTCAGTAAAGGTGCAGAATTCAAAGTCAACACACAAAAAGCGGCTGCATTTCTACACGCTAACTATGAACAATCCAAAAGGGAAATTAAGAAAACAAGACCATTTACAGTAGCATCAGAAAGAATAAAATACCCGAGAATGAGTTAAACCATGGAGGTGAAAGGTTCATAGACTGAAAACTACAATACGTTGCTGAAAGAAATCACAGAAGATCTAAGTAAATGGACAGGCATCCTGTGTTCACAGATTGCAAGACTTAATATCGCACGATGACGACACCACCCAAAGTGATCTACAGGTTCAGAACAACGCCCATCACAACTCCAATGGCATTCTCGTGGGAATGGGAAAACCCACCTGAAATTCATGGGGAATCTCAAGCGACGCAGAGTAGACCACAATCTTGTAAAAGGACGAGGCTGGAGGACGGACTCACGTTTCCTGGTTTCAAAACTCACCGGAGAGGGACAAGTAACCAAAACGGGGTGGTCCTAGCGTAAAGACAGACATAGACCAACGCAACAGAACCGAGAGCTCAAAAGTGAACAGCTGCACATGTGGCCCAATGATTTTTGACAAGGATGCCAAGACCATCCAACAGGGAAAGAACAGTCTTGTGCAACCAACGGTCCTGACACAAGCAGCCATCCATATGTGACAGAGTGAAGCTGGACCCTTACCTGTCCCACACACGCAAAATTAACCCTAAATGGATCAAAGGCCTGAATGTAAGTGCTGCCTTATAGAGCTCTCAGAAAAACACAGGGACAAATTAGGACCTTGGGTTTGACAGCAGTTTCTTAAATACGACACTAAAAGCACAGGCCACAACAAAAAAGTAAATTGGACTTGATTAAAATTAAAAGCTTTTGTGCATCAAAGGATACTACCAAGAGAGTGATAGACAACCTACAGACTGGGAGAAAATGTTTGCAATTCATACATCTGATAAGGTGTTAGTATTCTGAATATATAAAGAACTCCTACAATTCAACAAGAAATAAAACCTGATTAAAAAATGGGCAAAAACCCTGAATAAGCATTTGTGCAAAGAAGATACAAATGGTCCATAAGCACCTAAAAAGGTGCTCAACACCTTCAGTCATTAGGGAAATGCAAACAAAAACCATGAGTTACCACTTCACACCTAACCAGGGTGACTAGTTAACAAAAATGGAAAATAACAAGTGCTGGCGAATAGGTGGAGGAACTGACACCCTCACGCACGGCTGGTGGGGCTGCGACGCGGTGCAGCCTCTGGGGGACAGTCTGGCATTTCCTTAGAAAGTGAAACATATTGGAATTACCAGGTGACCCAGCCATCCCAGTCCTAGGTACACAATCAAAGGAACTCAGACAGATACGAGCGCACCCATGTTCACAGCAGCATCGTTCCCAGTGGCCAAAAGGTGGAAACAACCCAAGTGCCCACCAACAGACGACGGATAAACACAGTGTGGCACATACAGCGCGTCCACACGATGGAATATTTTTCAGCCACAAAATGGAACGAAGTTCTGATGATGTAAGAACTCGGATGAGCCTAGAACAGACTGAGCACTCACTTCAGAACAAAACGCGAGAAGAAAACCAAACAGGTCACAAGGGAAAGCATTAGCCGCCAATCACTGGAAGTCCTCAGGATAAAGATCTATTTTCTTCAAGACCGTCACAACGTGCTTGTCATTCTGGACGCCCTCCCCCCCAAACACCAGCGGAGGGCTGTGGAGGGTGGTGTCCGCCCGAGGGCACGTGGCCAGGCTTCCCACGGCGCGCGCACGTGGCACCCAGCAGGAACGTGCCCCCCACGAGGGAGAAGAGGCGTGAGGCCGCCGCCCGCATCTCACCACTGCGTTGCGCTCCACTCTGGATCGGATCTGGTCCACCTTGCCTTCTATCACTCGGGGAAATATTGAGGAATCTGCTCCTTTGCAAAACAGATAAATTTCTCCTAGAAAACGAGGAAAGAAGATTTTCATTTAATCACTCTATGGGGAAGACTAAATTATTTTTCAAATGACGCTTTTATTAAAAACAAAACCAGGGGTACCAGCGCTGAGACTGTCGTGGAGATGTCGACTGACCGGTTAACCTGTAAGATCAGGAAAACGTCAAAGCCACAGACCCCCCCACAAAGCCTCGTTTTATTCCGACAAGCCCAGAATCTCAGGAAAGTCAGGAACCAGGAACGAAACTGGCTCCTGGGCGTCCTTCATCCTGTCACTTCCGCCTGCTCCCTGGCAAGGATGTGAGTGAGGGACGAATGCCCTCGGGACCAGGGAGGGGTACGGACGCAGAGGGCGTGGCCGACCCCAAATGGGGTAACAAGCTGCTGGGACACTGGGCGTGACCAAGAGTGGCGAGAAGCATCTGTCGAACGATTCTCCCCACACCTACTGCCCCGGTCACTTCACACGTGTCAGTGCTGGGGGTGCACGCTCCTCCCCCCTCGAGGTGAAAGGTTTTCCCTTCCAGACGGGTTGGGAAGCTCTCAGCTCAGAAGGAACTGCGCGCGCCCACGCTGACCCACAGGCCGCTGGCACCGGGGCTCCTCTTTCTCGAGGACTCTTCTGGCCTGCAAACCACGTGGCTCTCTGCTGCGGAAGCACCGGGGGGCTTGTCACAGCGGCTGCAGGGCCGGAGAGGGGGCACTGCCGCTGGAACCGGGTTCTGTTCAGCACTTGTCATCAGACAGAAATCACGAACACTGAGCCCCGGCCTGGGGTGGGTACCTGGAAACCCTAGACGCTGACGGCCCGCAGGAAGGAAACCCGGGAGCCAAACCCAGAGCACCAGGAGAGGCCGGGAGGAGGGGGCACAGTGCTGGGGCGAGGGCTGGGGTGCCAGAACCGGTGGTCCACACGGGGATCTGGACAAGGGCCCGTGAACTCAGGGGCAGCATCGGAGCCCACTGTGGGTGGCTCTGTCCTTGGTCCCAGAAAGAACTATCTTCTGCAACATACAGAGCGAAACACTTAAAACACGGCCCGGTTCACGCTCACGGGAGTCCTGGAGTTAAACCCAGGGCAACGTCAACCTACGGCCAGGAAGGACGGTGTCTGCAGTGTGTGTCGCAGGCGTGCGGAGGGGACACGTGGGGCTGAGCTGGGAAAGAGGCGGCCGCACGGCCGCCGCCCCCAGTGGGAATCTGAGCAGTGAGTCCAATCCCCAGGAGAAGCCCGCACACCCTCAGGCCGTGACCCGAGAGTCCTGGTCACACGCCCGCCAGCCTGACGGCAGAGTCCGTGCCCGGCACCAGCCGTGATTTCTAGGCAATGCTGTACGTACGGCACCAGATATAGGATAAAACAAGTTTCGTGGTCCAGACAATTCTGAGTGCTGATACCTTCTTGAACAGTAATTCCTTTTCTAGAAAAATCACAGGTGACTCCAAGTAATGGCCTGTGAATGACTTAAATTTTCTCCTGTCTCAACCTGTCATCCCTCTGTACCCGCCGTAGACGTGGGCCGTGTTCAGCCTAAAGACTCTGTCAAGCGGAGCCTCTGACGTGAAAACATCTGGAGTGGAAGGCGACGTTTAACTTGCAAAGGACAAGAGCAGAGACTGTTGGGCCCCAGCTGCAGACCTGCTTTTCCAGTTTTGTAAACGAGTAAGAAGTTAGAACTCCAGAGCAGTGCAAACACACAGGTGAGGTGACCGCGGCCCACGCCAAGCGCCGTGGGACCCGGGTGGCTCCACGGCTGCAGTGGCTTCTCGGGGAGAATCCTCAGAAGCTCAGGGCTGCAGGGGCTCCGGTCTCCGTCCCGCCCACGAGGCTGGAAATCAGTGCCTTTAGGGTCATCTCCGGGCAGGTATTACTACTTAGAGAACAACTTGTTTAGTTAAATATTCAACGTCTCTGAGAATTCACTGCTGCCTTGCGGGGTTCTGATGGCCCGGCCTCTCCCCTCCAGGAAGGGGTTTCTAGCGGCGCGAGCGCCGAGGATGTAAGTCCTTCACGTGACCCAGCTGCAGCTCCAGGCCGAGCCACGCTCCTTCTGACGGGAAGTGTCGCTGTTCGTGAAGATTCCACGGTCCACACCTCGGTTCCTGCGCTGTGCGGGGCGGGTCAGGAGAATGTGCAGAGGGGGAGAAGATGGTGTGTGACCAGCTGGCGCACTGCTTCCTGAGGCTGTGGCCACGACTGCCGGCTCACGGACTGTCTCGAGCATGAGCCACGTTTGTATCGGGGAAAGTCACAAGAGACAAAGACGGATGGTGGGACCTTGCACAGTTGAACGCCTTCGTCCTGGATGGACCCCAGCGCTGGCCAGCGCACAGCAGAGGGGGCACCCGCCCAGGGGACTCGTCTCCACACACGACGGGCCGTGTGCTTCCCGTGTCCTGCTGCCCCCGTGGCCACGTGTCCGGGGCAGCATTTACATAAAGACTTGGCGCCCACGGCGCTCACTGGCGCAAGGCTCGTCGGTGGGGACCCCACGTCTGACGGCCTGCTTCGCGGGCAAGGGAGCCACGCGGTCTGAGTGCGAGCTCTGAGATGCCCAAGCGCTGCAGCTCGCGGAGCACGGTTCACAGGGCCTGGCTGAAAGATGGGCCTTCAGCCCCATGTCCTCAACCGGCTTGGGAGACAAAACAAGGCATTTCCGGTTCCATCGAAAGAGGCTCAAGCAGCCCTGTTACGGGAACTCACTTTGTGGAAAGGAAATCCGCTCGAGCTGAGTGTGAGGACGCTGCTGACGCAGAGCTCTCCAGGCCATACCTGAGGCCGGGTCTGCAGGTTCAGGGCAGCAGCTTGGTTTCACTGCTCTCCAGGCAAGTTTCCAAAGAGAAAAACATAGCCTAGCGCGGTCTCGTTTTAAGAAACGAGAAAGAGTAAGATGCCTTGTCTCTTGGTAAGATGCCACTTGCAAACACGTTAGCAAACTGAACCCAGAAGCATTCACCGAACGCTCGGCAGCGCTGTGCTGGGCACACTGCTGAGTAAGTGTGGCTCTGCATTCAGGACATCTGCAGCCCCGCAAGGGCAGGAGGAAACCAGGAAGGCTTCCTACAGGTGGCCGTGGAGATGTCCTGGGAGAGCTGCACATGAGTAACAGGGCCTCCAGGTGGAAAAGCCCTGCCAGGTAGAGGGCCTCCAGGTGGAAAAGCCCGGGTGGTGTACCCCAGGGGGCGGCCTGGGAAGGAAAGCTGGGAGGCAGCTCAGGGCCTCCATGAGAAGAGCTGGAGGGGCGGCTGCCTGTTTCCATCAAGGACCCGAGCCCAGGAGGCCCGGCAGAGACAGCGAGCACACGAGGGCTCGAGAAGGATGGGGTCGCAGACGCCTGGGCGGGGCCTGCAGGTGGGGACCCAGGAGACAGGCTGCACAGTGTGCGTAAACTGAGGGGAGTTCAGAGCCCCGGGGATGAGTCACAGGACTTTCCCTCGGGGGGGAAAACCAGAGGTGACAACCTCAGCTGAAGATGCTCGGGGACAAACGGGGCGTGAGGTTGAGGGGTTAGTGGTGGTTTATCCATGCTTTAAACAAAGAGAGTAAACAGTTACATCCTTAAAGCTCCCACAGAATTGAGGCATCAGAGTGAAACACAGTCACACTGCATCATTTAAGAAACCAAAGGGAAGGAAATCCCTACCTGCAGCAGATTTGACAATCACACTCATCCTCCTTCTTATTGAGTCAAAGCTCAAAATCTCCAGCAGTTCGAACCTGGAAAAGAGGTTGAAGCACTGCTTTTACTGTCATCCGGCTCCACGTCTCGCTACATCGGGGTGACTACCGGCCCACCCCTGCGTGCTTCACGATCCCTAAAGAGCAAGGGGGGTGTCAGCCTAGGTGGCTGTGAGGCTGCGCCGGCCCCGCTGGCCCACAAGCTGGCTCCCGGGGGGCCCGGAGCACCGAGCGGCGGTTACGGTCTCAGGGGCGCTCACCTGCCTTTCCAGCTGGAAACCAGAAGCCGGACAGCAACGTCACTGCCCTCCCAGGGGTGACCCCATGGCGCCCAGAGGCCCCGAGCGCTTGCGGGAGGAGCCCCAGCTGACCTGGCGGGCCTAGGGCCCAGCAGCCGTTCTGGAGTCGAGGGGCTCACACCTCCGCAGCCTGGGAGTTTATTGTTCTTAAGAGCAAAAATGTAAAATCCAGCTCTTTTGAGACCATCACCACCAAATCTCACATTATTTACCACGCGAGCCATACCCATGACTGCCCATTGATGTTTATTTAGCAAGGAGAGGTGGCTGGCCCCATCCTCTGAATCAAAATCAAAGCAGTTTTAGACTAGATGGTCCCCAAGAGTCGATATGGAAAGTGAAACATCCCCCGTCCATCTGGTCCCTCCAAGGCTACCGCTCAGTGTTTCTATAGGACCCCGAGCTCCACGGCCTGGGGACCTGCTCTGAGAACACAGGATTCCAGGGCCACTTCCGGGGGAAGGGCTTACGTTGGCCCTCTCGTGGGGAGTCAGAGCTCGGCCTTGGGGGTGTCAGAACGTACTAGAAGCTTTGTCAACTCCTGCAGTAAAACTGACAATGTGTGGCTTAACCCCAGCCTGTCTGAGGGCACACCACCACCCAGCTTCTCCAGGCGTTTCGGTGACATTCTTGGTGTTGTTACTGAGAAGAGGGAGAACGAGTTATGGAAGGAGTGTGGAGAACTTGGTATTTTCTCCAGTGAAGGAGCTCTGTAAAGACGACCCTGTCTGCCGTCCCAACCAGGCAGGTCTCACCTCTCGATGTCATTGTCCCTGTTCCGGAGCTCCATGTAATTCTCCTTCAGCCTCAGGTACGTGAAGCCCAACCTGCAGAGGAGAAGACACAGCTGGGAGTTCATGTGGGCCCGGATGGCCCTCTTTCGTAGCATGTTTCCATTTTACACTTTGGGAAAGCTCTCCTTTCGAAAAAGAAATGCTTCCAGAAAAAGAGGCTGTAAACTGCATTGTAAAGTCGGGAAATTATAGCACTGTCTCAGAACGTTCTCCAAGAGCCCAGGGAATGTCGACTTACCCGACCGTCTGGCGCACCACACGCAATTAGCTGCCTTCTTACTGGAGGGTATGGACGGCAGCAGGTCTGAGGATTGGTCCCTGTCTCTACTGATCAGTGGGGCTGCTTACAGGTTGGTACCATGTCAGAATTGGAAGGACTCTGGGAGCCCATCAATCTCCAGACAGACACTCCACTTTACTGATGAGGAAACTAGAGCCCCGTTCAACCAACGGGCCACGGGCCACTTCATCTGTAACGCCCCCTCCTGCACCAGCACGTGTGAGGGCTCTGCCCATGTGGGCCCAGGCTGGGAAGGGAAAGAGCAAACGGGCCTGGCTTCTGGACTCAAGGAGCTTCCAGGACGTGGAGGTGGAGACATACACGAACACGGCAACAGCCCTAATCGTATTAGGAAGACACTATGGGACCATGGGGACAGGGTCCCGCTGACCCGGCAGGAGCTGGCAGGCTGAAGGAGAGGCTGCTTGGAGGGTGATCTCTATGACTGAATGTCGGGGTGGAGAGGTCCCGCACCGCCCTCGCATCAGGGACCAGAGACGCACCTCTGGATGCCTTCGACCAGAGCCACCTCGTCAGGCGAGGACGAGATGTACGCGCAGCGCTTCCCTGAATCCGGCGACTTCCTGGGCCCGTCCACCTCGTCGTCGTCCTTCACCTGGATGGTGTGGCACAGACAGACGGCCCGGAAAAACAGCTCTTCCCTCTCCTACAAATGCAGCACAAACCCACAACTCTATGCCGCACCCACTCAAAACAAGGAGACCAAACAGAGGACGGTAAACAACAGCGCCGGGCCTGCAGCCCTGGGGGTCAGGGAGTCTTAGTTCCACCTCTGGCGGTGGCAGCGGAGTCCGGCTGCCTTTCCTCCGCTCTCGCGGTCCAGACGAAAACGGACACGGACCTCAGGGAGGCCGTGGGTTCAAGGCCACAAGAAGAGACGGGCCTGCGATCCCCGGGTTCCCGGAAGCCGTCCCGCGCCCTGGGGTGTGACCGAAACTGAGGGGGCCAAGAAGGGCTGGGCTGGCCTCGCGCAGGCCAGGTGGGCAGCTGAGGCAGGTGCGACGCCCCGCAAGGCCACAGACCACCGGGCCCTCCCCCGAGGCTCGGGGATGAAGAGGCCGTTTCTGCACCACCAGAGGCACGCGCGCACCGGCTCCCAAGAGGCCGCTGAAGCAGAGCTGACTCAGGCCCCCTCAGTCCCCTGGGGCTCCATGCAGGCCACCAAAGCTTCCGGAACGGTCTCCTGGGCGACTGCCGCCGAGGGTCACGGCCCTCCTGGAGCCACAGAGCCAGTGTGTGCGTGTGTGCGTGTGTGCGTGTGTGTGTGTGTGCAGGTGTGTGTCCGTGTCCATGTGTGAGCGTGTATGTATGTGTGAGCACGTGTGTGCCTTGTGGCTGTGTGCAGGTGTGTGTCTGCGTCTGAGCACGTGTGTGCCTTGTGTGTGTGCAGGTGTGTGTCCATATGTCTGTGTGCAGATGTGTGTGTCTGTGAGCATGTGTGTGTGTGCCCGTGTCTGTGTGTCTGTGAGCACGTGTGTGCCTGTGTCTGTGTGTCTGTGAGCACGTGTGTGCCCGTGTCTGTGTGTGTGTGTGCCCGTGTCTGTGTGCGAGTGTGTGTCTGTGTGTCCGTGTGTGAGCACTCATGGTCTGCAGGGCCCTCTAGTCTCAGCCCACGGTTTCCCCACCTGGCCACGTGAAGATAGCTGCCCCAACCCTGATGTGACGGCCAGATGCACCTGGGGACGCCTGTGCAGATGGGGACACTCACAGCTCTTGCCCCCCCGAGTCGCCGGAGGGCAGCATCTGTCCTGGACCCCAGGACAGGAGGTGCCCCTGGTCCCTCGCGTGACCCGCCCGTGGCCAGGTGGCAGCAGGACGCACGGCCAGGAGCACAGCCACCTACCCGCCCGCCGGCGCCCGGGGAGGCGTCAATCATGTCGATGGCAGCGGCGGCGGGGAGCACCTGTCCGTTGCAGACGGCATGCGGCACGTACACGTGGCCCTCCACACAGCACTCCTTGAACTCCATGTTGTTCTCGGTGAGGGTGCCCGTCTTGTCCGTGAACACGTACTCCACCTGTGGACATGACTCGGCTGGGAGCTGCTGCCCCTCGAGGGCCCTCGGACCCCCCAAGGCAGCCTCGTCCGAACGAAGCGATTTCCAAGGCTTTCACCCAACCGCGCTGCCTCCCCGGCCGGACGGTGAGCACACTGGCCGTCCCCGCCCGAAGCTCCGTGCATGCGAGCATCTGGACACAGCCTGGCTCCGGGGGCCGAGGGGGGACTTTCTACACTTTTCTCCTTCCATCTCATAGAAAGACAGAGACGCGGCAGGGGTTGGGGGCTTGGTCCTGGATCCAATCTGACCAAAAAATCAAGGGTACGGGTGGGATGAGCTTATCCCATAAGGCCTGGGAGGTCCAAGCCTGCAGCATTGCTTAAGGGTTGGAAGATGACAGAATTCAAACAAGTCAAGGGACAAAAATCTCTGATAGAAAACTGTGGCAAGTGTGAAAACTACACGGAGTTTTAAACCCTGGATCTCGATGAACTGAAAGAAGGTGGGGATCCCGGACCCTGTGGGCTGTGGGGAACCTCATGAGCTGTGGGGAACACGGGTCCCCCCTGAGCCCCCACCGTCGGCTATCAGAGACCCGCGGGCCCGGGAGGGGGTGGAGGGTCCCGGCGAGTCCCCGCTCCACCCATCCCGCTGGGCTCCCGCTCGCGGGCTCCCACCCGCATGTTCCGTCCGCGGGACACGCTGCAGGGCGGGTACCTGTTACTACGCCCACTTTACAGGTCAAGAGCTGCCAGTGCAGAGCCCAGGCCGCGAGCTGTCAGCCTGGAGCAGGGGTGCAGTGGAGGGGTTCTGAACTCTACACCGCGAGACTGAAACTCAGGTCTCACTCTGCCCACCCTGACGATGATGACCGGGGCTGTGAGGACCGAGGAGATGGGACGGGACAGCCGAGGGCAGCCCCTGTGAGCAGGCTCGCTGCTAACTCTCCCTTGAAACCCAGAATCAGCACCACTTAGAAAGGCCACGATGAGCTTATGGCAGTGAGTTAATGTGATGAGTCTGCACAACTCGTAAACCCAGAGCACCCCGCACTGTCACATAAAGTTAAAAAGCCACTTTGCCGCCCTCTGTGCACGAGCTGAAATGGAAACGTTCCCATCTGACCATCCTGATGACCTGCCTGCGTGATAAGAATCACGTAGCTTCTAGAAACCTGGGGACATAAAAGAGAGGGGCTCAACGGCCAGCCAGTGAGAGAAGACAATTCAGGAGACCTGACCTGTCCTAGCTCTTCGTTTAAATCCGAGGTGTTAACCAGAGGCCCTTCACCCGTTTCCTCGTCAAACATTTCTTCGTCCCAGGTGATGAAGTAGGAGCCGAGGAACTTCTGCATCTCCACGGTGACGTACATGGACACGGGGATGATGTAGTTGAAGAGGACCATGAAGGCGAGGAAGTCCGTGAAGGCTCTGAGGAGCTAAGAGAAGGCGTGTGACCCCGCCGCCCGCCAGCATCACGACGGCTCAAAGTGTGATCCCCCCTGCCACCCGCCAGCATCACGACGGCTCAAACCTCACAGTCAGTCAGTGAAGGCTCTGAGGAGCTAGAGAAGGCGTGTGACCCCTGCCGCCCGCCAGCATCACGACGGCTCAAAGTGTGATCCCCCCAGCTGCCCGCAGCGTCACGACGGCTCAAACCTCAGAGTCAGTCCGTGAAGGCTCTGAGGAGCTAAGAGAAGGCGTGTGACCCCCGCCGCCCGCCAGCATCACGACGGCTCAAACCTCAGTCAGTCAGGCACAGCTTAACAAGTGCTGTTTCTAAACCAAGTGCTTCAAACCCAAAGGTAAAGGCCACTGGGGCAGTGGGGGCCGTCAGCTTTGTCTCCCGCACCCGACTTTAGCACCGTGGCAGGCCTGGGACAGGAGCTGCCCGACATCTGCGCTGCTGGGGGGTGGGGGGCGTGGCGGGGGGTGTGAGTCACACTCAGAGGCAGCGGGGAGCGGGGGTGGGTCTCCAGCTGAGAGCCTGCAGGACGCTGTATACTGTGATTACTGCAAGTTTCCCTCGAGAGTCTGATAAACGACCGAATTTAGGGGTCTGTACAAAGGGTGCTTCTGTATAGTTTTATCCTTATTCTGAGCCATTTGTCTCATGGGAGGCCGGACTGAACACAGGAAGGAAGTGGGGGCCAGGCTGGAACCTGCACACGGCCCTGCTCTGAGATGAGCGGATCCAGGTCTGGATTTGCACACCGCTCAGGTGGACGCAGTAGGCCCAGCAGGAGACTGTACTGCTTTAAGCAGAGGACATGTCATCAAATTAACTCACTGGTTTGGGGGAAAACATTTTTGATAAATAGGAGTACGTAAAAATGAAGCCAATTCTTATTGTAATTTCCCATCGTCATCGAGACGCTCCTTTTGTCCATCTATTACCTAATTAGGGACCGTGTATCTCACCAATAGCAGCTATTCAGCCCCCCTTATAATATAGGTCACCGCGCTGAGTCTTAGGTGTTTAGGGTGTGTCCTTATGAATCTAGGATGGAAGCCGATACCTTTTCAGACTCGACTATTCAAATACCCAAAGAAGGAGGCTCAACCAGTGTCTACAGCCGCAGGGCCGGGGCGGGGGCAGGCAGCTGACAACCTTCACTATCAATGAGCGCGGCGTCTGCTACAAAGATTTCATCAACCTAGACCTCATCCGGTCTCCCCGCGTTTCCATAGCGACAGCCTGCGGAGTCCCTTTCCATACCAGGTTCCTCTGTCTTTCTGCCTCTGTCTTCTGGTTGTACCACGGCTCATCTCGGAACGGCTCGCTCTGCCACACGTACTTCATGACGGTATTAATCAGCGCTTTGCTGATGAGGATGCAGAGGTACACGATGAGGAATACATTCATTGATCTGAAACACAAGACAGCGGGGGTGACTGAGCTCCCGCTCCCCGAGGAATCCTGAGCTGGGCGTCGCCTTTCTCACAAACGTCAGCATGAACATGTTGTGAACAGACAGGAACGCCCCGACGAACTGTCAGGGTAAAAGTGAAAATGCGAACTCGTCTACATCTGAGCACACGCCGTGGGCACTGGCGTGTGTCCTGCGGCCACCTGGGAAAGTGCTGAGGGCAGGGAACGCCTATAGACAGGAGGGCACAGCCTGGCTCACAGGGCTTCTGCATGGTCTAGGACTCTTAATTCAAAGAACACCCAGAAATCAATTTCTTCTACCATGGAGCACCAGCCAGTGAGTTCCAAACTTGGAGATTATCACCACGAAGGAAGGGGGGAGGGAGGGAGGGAGCGAATGCCCTCCGCATAGGAAAAGTGCTGAATCCTTAGCCGGTATCTTAGGAGCTTATGAAGAAGGTTTGGTTTTCCAATATCTATTTCTGAAACCAATTTGTCAGTGCAGACATCTGGAAACTAAGCATTCTTCTTTAGTAAGAACCAACTGTCCAAGTTCATATCTGATGCAGCCACAGATGGACAGAGACCCAGGATCACATTTCAAGGTCGACTTGCCAGGAGCAGACAGACGATGCCTCAACAGTCTCCCCACAGATCACCCAGGAGCCCGGAGCGCTTCATTACGCTACACGAGGACACTCAGTTGTACGCTTCAAGTTAAGGACACACTTTAGCGAGAGGCAAAGAAGACATCATTCTGGGCCATGTTTTCTTACAAATTCAACTGTGTCCTTGACATTATCAGGATTTTACCATTTAATGAAAAGAAGACTGTTCCCTCTGCTAATGCTTTCCTCACTGAACCCGTATCAGAAAAGTGACTGAACTTTCACTTTTTCATGAAATGGTGGGAGGAGATGCTGGGCACCCACAACGGACCTTGACCCGGAACTCCAGGTGTCCACGCGCGGGCGGGAGCCTGCAGACGTGGCTGAGGGTGCGTGGCCATTTACGTCTCCACAAAGTAACGCTGTCAATCTAAGGTCTAAATAACCCGCTTGACTGTCCATCAGATCCCATGAAGGAGTTGCTAGTAAGACTAAGAGGAAAATGGTTCCCCATCTGCGGGGGTTTGCGACAGTGGGAAGCCACGGATGAGTTTTTACACGTTTCGAACCACGGGGCAATCAGCTTACTTTTCGACAGCAGATCGCTTCTGGGATTTTGACTGATAATTCAGCGCCATCTTGGTTTCCATGCCCGTGTAAACAGCAACACCTATAAAGTACAGAGCGGATGTCAGAACAACACCACAACGGTGTCTTGCTCTACATCGTGAAGTATGCACAGCTACGATAAAAATGAAATTCTGGACAAAACGGGTCATATTTTAAATTCTTCTAGGCAAGCTAGCTGTTCATAAAAAGTCACACAGGATTCTTCAGACCAAAGGAATGCTTTTCTTTTCCTGCATAAAGAGCAATCCGCCCTTTGTTGTTTAGGTTCAGATTTTAATGTATTGAGTTTTCCAACAACGGGACACATTTGTATATTTATAAGTTGTTTCAGTTAAAACATAAAAAGTAACCCACCAGAAGTGGGAAATACTAGCAAAGAAATACAGCCATTAAAGGAAATTTCTTGCAGAACTACACTGTGTGAATCCTTTCATAGATATAAGTTCACGTCTGAGTCAAAAACTACAGGCACTTAATTTGCAAGCAACACTCTCGGGTGTCACGGCTCTGTGGACTGCGGTTATACGCGGCGACTGGTTTTCTTAGGGAGGAAAATTGCCGCGGCCGTAAATCCACAGCCCCTCAAAGCACACAGAGACGCTTTTATGGTCCGCTTTCATCCACAGTTAAATCTATGGATTTCAACTGCTTAACGGGTCCTTGGTTTCAGAAGCTATCATTAATAATTCACTAAGTAAAACACTTACCGAAGATTTTCTCGGTGTTCTTTAGCGTGGCTCCTCTAAGAAGCAAGTTTTCCGATCCTAACGGCCTGCAAAGACAAGGACGACCAGAGACAGGGCAATGGAGAAAGCAGGTCGGCACGACAGGACGCAGGAGCCGCTCACGGCTCCACACGCTTCGCTCTGAGAGGAGACCGGCTCCGTGAAGATCTGCTTGCGCTCGGACTAGGAAAGCTAGCCGGGCCCATGTAAAGCGCCTGCTCTTTTCCTGGGGGGCGGGAAGAACCTGTCTGCTGGGAGATCCAGCCCCTCCAGGGCCCCGGCCCTGCCCCAGCCCCGCGGGGCCGCACCCCAAGGCTTTAAACGCGCTCCACTGGCGACAGCGAGGGTGCTGGGGCAGCCCCTGGGCACTCGTCAGAAGCGCCACTCGAGGGACCAACCCGGAAACCCGCTCCTAACAGGCTTCAGGTCTGAGGCCTGAGGCACCGGGGACCCCGAGCGGTGCCTGCGCCTCACTCAGCTGTTTCTACCGCACCCTCGGGGGTTTCACGCACACAACACAGTCGCGCCCTCAGGGAAGAAGGCTGTGAGGCCCTGCGTGGCATTACAAGCACTGCAGCCGAGCCCCGAGGGCCCCTGAATGCGGGTGGCCTGGGAGTCTGGGGCGATCCCGGGGCCCACGCAGCGACCGAGGCATTGAGAACCATTCGTGCAAAAACAAGCCCTCTGGACGCGACAGGGAGCCGCAGACAGACGCTCTGCCTGCAGGGGATCGTGGACGCGCGGTCCCTTTGTTGACCGAGAGATAATTTCTTCTCGTTTCCCAAGAGTAGAAGGGAAATAGGCAGAATCCAGATGCACTAATTTTGCCATTTACAATATTCTCCCGATTTTCTCCGGAGGGTAAAGGGAAAGCGTTGATTTGGGGTAAAGGGAACGGTTTGCTAACGCCTGCTTTTCACTTTGCCGGCATTTAATTTCCCTCTACCGCGGAAGGCTGAGAAGCCACTGAACGTGGTAAGCTTAAATGTGTTCAGCATACTTAGCTGACCCAGCTCAGGACCACATCAGGCTGGAGATGACAAAGGAGGGCTGCCCAGCAGGGTGCATGGGCAGGGCCCCCCCCGCCCCGACCGACGGGCCTACCCAGGGCTGTCCCATGGCCTCAGGGTGCGTCCCCCAGCCTCACAGCCACGCGGGACAGGCGCCCGGCTGCACACGTGCTGTCTGCTTGTGTTACAAGTACTGTCAGCCTCTGTTAGCAAGCACTTAGGACATGTCCAAGGTGTTTATGGAAATAAATGGCCCTTTTATGAAGTGTCTCTGGGGAGTCTAAAAATAATTTACTTCAAAAAGTACTTCACTTCTAGTTTGGACAGGAGGATGAAGAAACATCACTACAAAAAGACTGAGAGCTTCGATATATAACTCACAGCTGTCCACACCACGAGTTTATAAACGTCTCTAAATACCAAATATTAAAAGTCTGCTGAATCACATGGACACTTAAAAAGCTAAAGTAAAACTCGTATCAAAATACAAAATATATTGGTAGTTATCTTCCCAAAGGGCTCAGCCTCCAGCTCCGTCCAAATACCAAACGAGGAAAGCCTGCGGCGCTCGCTTTTCCAGCCTCACCCGCTGGCAATACGGATCCGCCTAAATATATTCACTCTTGTTCAGACTCAAACTAACCCTCGCAAGACACAGAAATCCACATTATTTCTCCAAGGTAACCAGGCATCTACCTTTAGAACAACAGGTATTTAAGAACGAGCAGGCAATGCCTCCACAGATTCTGGAAAGCAACTGCTAACCTGCTGATGAAGAATGGTGATAAAAATGTGCTAAGAGGGGTGCCAACTGTCTCCTTAAAGCGAGTAATTTCTGGAGCCTTTCAAGGACATAAACCCCATGACGATTTACTTTGCAGTAATTTCCCACTGAGTGTTTTTTCCTACTTCTGGCCCAGTATCTTCCTTAATACACGAGGCAATGCCAGGACACAGAGAATCTAGTGACTGCTGAACTCGGAAGAAAAATAATTTCTCTAACCAGCGGGATTTGTGAAGAAGGAGAGCGCTGTCAAAACCTACTGAAAGCCAAGTTCCCTCAGCGTAGACCCCAGGCCACGTGCAGGTAAAACGTCCAAGGCCCGGGAAGTGAGGCAGCACAGGCCACAGCTGCAGTGAGCAGGGCCGGCTCGTCTGGGCGCCACGACCTCAGGGCTGAGTCAGCTCCCTGCCGCCAGCGGCCCGGGGTGAGGCCACTGATGAAGCAGGTGTGGACACCCACCTGTGACCGCGCTGGCCACTGCCCATCCCTGAAGCAGATTCCCCCGTCCCCGGGGGACGTGAGCCCGCACAAGCCCTTGGGAGACACATCCCCCAACGTCTAAGACTGAGGCTGTGTCCCAGTGGTGAGTCTGGGCAGATTCACGCAGCCCAGTGAAGTGGCCCCCAAGTCAGAAACCTTTCAACGTCCTGGCCGAAGACGCACGGTCTGCTCAGCTATGAAAGCGTCTCTATTGGGGAAACGCGCCTTCCCCTTCGCCTGCTGGACCAGCTCCCACCCTTCCCGGCTGTGAGAAGACCCTCGGCAGAGTCATGGGAGAACGTGCTCCACGGGGGCGTTCGTCTGTTAACGCGTCCAGACGCGTGTACACAAGAGAAACCAGCAAGTGGAGCGGAACCCGGACCTCTGGTCACGCAGAATTCCCCCCTCAAACCCAGCAGGACAGCAACGATGAAAAACTCTCATCAGGAAAAGAATCCACGTTTAATTGAACGATAGAGAGGAAATCGCCAAGTGTTTAGAAGAAGCAGGAATCCTCACCTCACCACGGGGTCATTCAGATCGCTGTAAACATTTATGCGGCCGACGAACCTGGGGACAGGAGAGTCAGGTCACTGCCAGGGCAACAGGGGACCGGGGAGGGGGGCAGGACCCGAGACCCCGGCTCTGGGGAACCCCCCTCCTCACCCCTGACCCGCTTCTAAGAAGGACTGGGATTCTGTACTGGAAACACAGGGGTGTGAGGCTAAACCACTCCTCCCCCCTCCTCCCACTTTTTAATTGTTCTATTTAGCTCATGACTTAAATGATTTCCCTTAGAGTCACTTCCTCAAAACACAGAAAATTCATTTTTCTTCGACAAAGGTAGTCCCATTAAGCCTTTTCAAATATTTGTATTAAGATTTATGGATTGGAATGTTGCTGGACTATGAAAATACAGAAGTAATATAAGTTTGACCAGGTCCTAATTTTTCAGCAGTGATTTGCAATCTCATTCCAAACCCCCGCGCGACTGGGCCATGGGCACGGACAGCAGGGAGGACCCCGGGGAGGAGGCCGGCTCACTTGTAGAGGTCGGGCTGCGGTCGCTCACACTCGATGGTGGCGTGGAGAGAATCTATATCTTCCTCCGTATGAAACCCCTTTGTGTCTTGAACTGCGTAATGGGTCTGCAGATTGACAAGAAATGGAATTCACAGCCACAATGATCAAGACAAACCCAGCGGCGGGGGCCTCCCGTCCTAGGGCAGCACCAATGTTTAATTTTTTAGGCATATAAGTAAGTCTGGTTACAAAGCCTGGCTGCCGTACGAGACAGGGTATATGATAAAGAGCTTGCAAATGTCACAAGCTTACAGAACTGTAGGCGCCACCGGGATTCCTGTGCCTACTGGGTGCCAGAAAATTCTTCCATTCTTACCCAGTGTCCTCAACTAACAGAATTCTTCTTCAAAACTGGACACTTGGATTCATCTGTCAGAGTGGTGGCTCTGAATGAGGAAACAAATTGGGGACCTAAAATATTCTTTTTTGTTTATGTGGTTCACAGACAGCTGTCGCAGGCATGGCAAGCGGCCCTCACCTGTCACTGTCCGGGGAGCACAGCTTTCTGCACGGATCCTCACCTGGCCTTGACCCCAGGGCTCCTCAAACTAAGGGGGCCACGGACCCCAGGCCCCGCCCCCAGAGTTTCTGAGGCCGTGAGTCTGGGGTGGCGCCCGAGAACCGCATTTCTAACCTGATCCCAGGTGATGCTGGTGCTGGGGTCTGGGACCCCATTTTGAGAAGATGGGCCCAGACAGCACCAGGGAGCGTAGATGGGTGGACCAGCCTTGGGAAGAGACAGGAAGGAGGGGCGGGGGGAGGGGATGCAGTCTCCTCCATGTCTCCCATGAGTGTCGGGCAAAGCGTGAAAGGATTCAGAGCAACAGGGGGTGTGACCACAGCATCCCTGCAACGTTGTGGAGGCACCTGTGCGTCCGGCACTTTGGGACATTTCCTAGTTATAGCCTCACAAGAGCCCCTGGAACACAGGTGTGCCCCCATCTTACAGATGTGAAAACTGTAGGCGTGACCTCTGCTTTTAAGGAAAGGGCTCAGGTGACTCCGGCCCCCCCAAGCACAAACACAGAGAGGTCCAAGCGCAGCCCCGGTGCGGACACGGGCCACGTCTGGACCAGGGTGACTGCTGTTGAACTTCACCCTGACAGCAGTGAGGCACCCGGAGGCTCGTGGCGTCTGCTCCAGGGACGCGTCTAGGCAGTGATGTCCCTTTGTGGGTCGGGGTGCAGAGGGCAGCCCACTGCCCGCAGCCGGGTGTGCACGGCTCGCCGGGGCCGGGGAGGACGGGACACGATACCCCAAGCTCCAACGGCCATTGGACACCCAGCGCTTTCCAGCCCAGAACTGCTTTCCCTGACAGTTGACTGTGCCAGAAGGGTCCCCCCTCCTGGGATTCGTTACATAGAAAATGTGAGAGTAAACGTGGGAAACCCCATAGGGCTTCATACGATGACACCCCAAGTCACCCACAAAGGATTAGGGCATCCTTTGGTGCTTTCCGGCATAGAATCGCCTGTGTCCACGGGCGGCATTCAGGCACTGTTAGAGCTGCACTTCCGGAGCCAGAGCCTCAGAGCAAGGCTCACTTTCATAAACTCCTTGGAAGCTTCCAGGTTTTTAAAACAATGAAATCCTTAAAATTAATAGCGATGTGTTTCTTCTTTTGTGATTGTTAATTAAAATTTTGTAGCACTAGCTGCTGGTACAGAATTCCATATTGAGCGTAAGAAATGAATCATAATTTCAGAAAATCCTTACTAAGATATTTTAACAAAAAGACACTCATAGGGCTTCCCTAGTGGCACAGTGGTTAAGAATCCACCTGCCAATGCAGGAGACACGGGTTAGAGCCGTGGTCCGGCAAGATTCCACATGCTGCAGAGCAACTAAGCCCGTGCACCACAACTACTGAAGCCTGCGCGCCTAGAGCCCGTGCTCTGCAACAAGAGAAGCCACCACAATGAGAAGCCTGTGCACCGCAACGAAGAGTAGCCCCCACTCGCCGCAACTAGAGAAAGCCCGCGCGCAGCAACAAAGGCCCAATGCAACCAAAAATTAAAAAAAAAAAAAAAAAAAGACACTCATTGATGTAACAGTCGGGCAAAATCTAGACTCACGACTTACTTTTCACACAATTCCAGTCCAGTCAAGTCACTAACTTGGACCAGTAGAATGGAAACTTCAAAATTCCAACCATCTCTTCCTTCCATCCTTAACTAGGTACCGACGCTAAACGACGCAGCTAAATAAGGAACGTGGAGCTGCTTCTGTTAACCTGAGAGGCTGGTCGTTAGGGGGGCTGAGGGTGGAAGGAAGAAAGTGGGAAACAGGGAGAAGCAAACGAGAGGAAAACAGTCCCTGGCTTTCCCCTGAACACAGAGCCTCATGCCCAGTGCAGCTTCTGCCCACAAGAGCACAGCTGGGGGAGGATGCGGAGGTCCCGATGGGTCCCGACGGGGCACAAACGACAGGCACGTTACCTTGTGGCTGGACTCTCCGTCCAGGCTGGCGGTGGTCACGTGGCAGGTCCCATCCGCGCGGCTGCTGGACAGGAAGATCAGGTCACAGGGGAAGGTCTCGTCCTCCTTGACCATGACGATGTCCCCGACCTGCGGGACAGACAGACAGCAGCACCGTGAACCGAAAGCCGGGCTCCAGGCAGCGGCTCCCACAGACACCATCACGGTGTTACCTGCAGGAAGGCGTGTGGATGCTAATATGACTGAGAAACATCGCTGCCCGGACATCTGGCTCAAACCCAGGAGAGACCTGTGAGTCAATGCCCCAGCCTTAGACCTGGGATCTTCACAGTGCATTATGACAGAATAGTTTGCGATATCCTATTTTGCAATGATAGAAATATTTGCACCATTTGTATTCGAAGCAGGCAGATGAGGTGGGTGGTCACCCTGCGGGCATGAAGCCTGTGACGTGGCCGCAGTGATCAGCACTGAGTGGTCCCCGGTGGCCCCCACAGAAGACGGGCACAGGCCATCGCGACGCAGCCCAGAGCCCAGAAACAGACCCACGAAAATACGCTTAACTGACTTTGGACAAAGGTACGAAAGCCACTCGATGGAGGGGGGACAGCCCTTCCAACAGACGAGCACCTGGTCAGTCCTGGGCAAAAAAAGGGACTCTCACCTAAACCTCACACCTGACGTAAAAAGTAACAAAAAATGGATCAGGAAGTTAAATCTGAAACATAAAACTATAAAACTTTCAGGGAAAAAAAAACAGGAGACAACCTTTGGGCTCCAGGGCTTGGCAAAGAGTTCTTGACCTTGACACGAAAGGCAGCAGCCATAAAAGGAAAGATCAGTAAATGGGACTCCATCAAAATGAACAACTTCTGCTTTGCGAAATACCCCATGAAGGTACTTCTGACAGAGGACCAGGCTCGAGAATAGAGGAACTCCCAACGTTCAACAGTAAAAGCCCTCAATAATCCACGTAGGAAATGGGTAAGGGCCATGAACACATGTTTCACGAAGAGGATGCCCTGATGGCAAATAAGCACACGGTAAGATGCTCACCAGCCTCTAGGGAAGCACACACTTAAACCGCACCGACAATCAGAACGACCGAGAGAAGAAACGGCGAGACACCCGACGCCGCCGGGGATGCCGCGAAACGGGCCCCTCACACGTCGCTGGTACAACAGTGCAGACGCTCTGGAAATGGTTTGGCCGTTCCTTTTACCGTAATTTCATGACAACCCAGCAACTGAACTCTTTGAGTTTTTATGCCAGAGAAACGGAAACTATACTCATACAAAAACCTGTACACAAAAGTTCACAAGAGCTTTATTTGAACGGCCCCAAACTGGAGAAACATCAACATCCTTCACCTGGGCCACACACCCCCCAGACTCTGCAACGAAAGGAAGGCGTCCAGATGCCCAACCTGGATGAGTCCCAAGGGAATTCAGCTGCATGAAAGTTACAGACTGTGTGACACCATCCACACGAGGACAAATCCTGGAGGTGGACAAATTGAAGGTTCCTTTTCTCGCCACAAGCAGCCTTTGCTTCCCTCCTTGTCTCACAGACCCCATTAAAATCCTCTCGGGTAAAACAGGCTGGATACAGGGCAGACATTCCCCATAGGAGATCGATACATTAAAAATTCAATTTTCTGCTGACAGGTACTGTTTCGGTCTGTTTTTGAAGAGATGTTTATTAAAAGTATAGAAGACTTTGCAAAGGAAATGTAGTTGTTAAAGGAAACGGTATTTGGAGCCTAGGGTCCGAAAGAGCCTGTTAATATATACATGGGGGTCCCCACTGCTGTTCCCATACTGAGAGGCTGTCCTCCCAGCTCCCCACCTCCTGACTCCTTGACCACTAGGAAAATGTCGCCAACCTAGGCTAATGGAGGGGAATTACTGAAACACCTGGACGGTGAAATTTATAAAACAAAGAAAATGTGGTTTAGAAACTTAAAATACCTCCAATATAGAACACATATAATAACTATTATGAGGTTAACGAAGATGGACCACGTGCTCATGACACCTGAAACAGGAGTGTCCCGGCATCCCGAACCCCGTCCTCCGCCCGAGATACCCACTGACCCCCAGGCTGACCCGCTGCCCCTCCCAGGGCTTGGGGATGTGCCCGGAAGCAGAGGCTCGGGTTCAAAGACGCGGAGGCCCACCTTTCTGTCCCTGTGCACGAGCGCTGGCGACTCTCTCCCACAGCAGCTTCCCGATGGCCCTGCCAGGACTTCTGGCCAGGAAAGCAGCCCCGGGGCGGACAGAGGGATGGTGGGGCTGCAGGGGAGGGGGAGGGGGGCGGCGACTAGGGGGAGGACAAGCCCAAGGAGGATCCGGGGGAGGGTGGCCAGGCTCCACCCCCAGGCTCACAGCGAGACATGACTCGGGGACAAACCGTAAAAATCATACTTATCACCTGCACACGTGTAAGCGCTTCTAAACGGCTAGCACGGGCCTGAAAATAATCCACTTAAATAATTTAAACTTGAATTTAAACACAATGATGCATTATTACACCAACAATATATTGAAAAAGAAGAAATTAACATGCAGCTTTCAGGGAGGTTTCTGTCCCCATTTTCATAAATTTCCAGCTAGTAGAGCTGATCATACTAATATGATTTTGCCTTACTGTAAAATAACTTCTCTACAGGTGTTTAGAGCTCTCCCTGTCTGGACTGGTTACTATCATGTCATACGCTTCAGACAACAGGCCTGGGGGGAGCCTGACGGCCGAGAGGCTGTGCATGGGGGACCGGGCGCGGGGGAGACACGGGGAGGCTTTGGACCTTCCAACTCAATTTGCTGTGACCCTAAACCTGCTCTAAAAATAAAGTCGATTAAAGCTTTAAAAATAAATACATAGAAGTAAGAAGTTAAAGAAAGATAGTGGTAGGAGCTTGCCCGAAGTGAGCAGTACTTGGGGAAGAGGGTGGGCCTGCATCCAATACATGAAACAATTTCAGACGGAGGTTTGGCCAAAGAAAACAGCCCCGTGGCGCTGTTTTCTCATCGTAACAGGTCTGCGGCCGTCTGGGGGCCGTCTGGGGTCGGCGGGCGGGGACTCACCCTGAGCTTCCGGCTCTGCTTCCGCACCAGCCGGCCGTGCTGGACGAAGTGCACGGGGCACTGGTTCACGGCGCTGTCGGCTTTGTGGCGCAGCCAGTCCTCGTAGCCCTGCGGTGGGGGAGAGACGCCGTGAGCCCCTCCTGGACTTGGCAGGCGCGGCCGTGGCCACGGTCAAGTGCGTGTGGACACGAGCGGGGGGAGCCGCGTCCCTGGGCTCCCGCCACCGCCGTGCACGAAGCCACGTCACGTTTTGTGCTCCCTTCCCTCGCACCCAGCCCCGACCCGGGCAACTCCTGGCGTGTCCTGCACACGGACACGCGTGCTGAACCGACCCCTTCCTGCTCGCGTCCCGGCTGCCCCGTGCCGCGGCCTCCGGCCCGCAAGGACAGGACCAACCCGACTCCGTCCCACCCGACACAGCTCCAGAGGCTCCCCGCCGGGACCCGCGCAGGCGGATGGCCGCCCTCGGGTCAGCGGGGCTGTGCCTGGGGTCCCTGGGGGGCCGAGGGCCGCTCGAGCCCCCTGGGTCTCAGGAGCGCCGAGGGAGGGGTGAGGGCCGCGGGCAGGTGGGCAGGGGAGCGGGCGGCACCCAGGGGCTGTGCCCACCCAGGTGAGCGCTGCAAGGGTCACGCAGAGGCGCCCGATGTCGGCTGCTCAGCACCCAGAGGAGGACGGGAGCTCGGGGGCTGGCCAGGCGGTGGGCTCCGTGGGAGGGGCTTTGCGTGTGTGGGGGGGGGGGCTGAGGAGGAAGCAGGGGGCTGGCAGAGCTGGAGGTTAGCTTGCGGATGGGTGGCCCTGGAAGGTCACAGCTCTGACAAGGGACCTCCTTCGTCCTCTCCTCAGGCCCTTTGGGTCTGCTGGCCTATGTCTGAGGGTCGAGCCAGGATGGACCCGGGCTGCGCAGGGCACCGTGTCCCGGCCAAGGTGGCAGGCAGGCGCTTTCTGTGCCCATGGGCGGGTCTCACCCACCAGGAGCTGCTACCACCGCCCTCACTCCGTAGCCACAGGGCGGGGACTTCGAGGGCACACACTTAGGGACACTTGCTGTATCCAGAGGCCCCTCGCTGCGGCCAGGATGCTCTTGGGGCTGGCTCGGGGCTCTTTCGGCTCTGCCTGCATCACTGTCTCAGGGCAGAACCCTCTAAGATCAGGCCTGGGGTCGCCAGCCCCCTGGGGACTGGTCTGTTCTAAGAGGCTCACACAGTATGTGCTAAGTACATAGACCAGGGTCCATCTGTGGGTCCCTGTATCACATCCTCAGCTTTGCCAGATATTCCAAACTGTTCCCCAAGACGGTCCCGACATGCTCCCATCAGTGTGTGTGGATGCCCGTTTGACCACGTCTTAATCCCATCTGCTCTTCAGACTTTCACATTTAAAAGCCAATTTAATGGGTATAAAGTAAGATCATATCGTCGTTCAAATCTGTATTTCCAGATGACTGGTGAGTGGAAAATAAAACCCAAGGTATCACAAAGGAATCCTTAAATGCTTCTCACGGTTCTGTATTAAATACAGACCAGTCCAGACATTCACACTGAAGACTGGCTGGGAGACATACAGGCACCGCCCTTACACTCACAAAGGTCACCTTGAGACTCCGTTCTTCATGTTTTCTCAGTCTGGAGTCAAACACTCTGCCATGCGTCACCTCATTCCCACTGTCACCCACTGTCACTTGAACCATGTCTCATGTGACATGTGTGTTCAGTTTCCTAATTTTTTATTTAGAAACACAGAAAGCATGGCTCTGTCAGCAACAATGTGACCATCAAGAATTTAACTAGATGCTACCTTTCTGTAAATTATTTCAAATGCAAATGTCATCCTGTTCAAAAGTTTGCAGCAGGGACTTACTTCCCTGGTGGTCCAGTGGGTAAGACTCTGTGCTCCCAATGCAGGGGGCTAGGGTTCCATCCCTAGTCGGGGAACTAGATCCCGCATGCATGCCGCAACTAAGAGTTTGCATGCCGCAACTAAAAGATCCCGCATGCCGCAACTAAGACCCGGCGCAGCCAAAACAAATGAATAAGTAAATAAATAAATCACTAAAAAAAAAAGTCTGCAGCAGATAAGGGACTTGTATCTACAACATATAAAGAATTTTCACGACTCATGGAGAAAAAGACAATGCAATTTAAAAACAGGCCAATGACCTGAAGCGATTTCTCTACAGAAGGTTTACTAAAGGCTAATCAGCTCATGCAAAGATGCTCAGCATCATTGGTTACCAAGGAAACGTAACATCAAAGCCACAGTGGGATACCACCCCACACCCGCTCGGGTAAGTGTAATAAAAAAGATGGACAACAAGCCTTAGCAGGAATGTGGAAAACTGAAACCTCACTCACGGCTGGTTGGAGCATAAAATGGGGCAGTCACTTTGGAGAATACTTTGGCAGTTCTTTACAACAGTAGCGCAACTCGATTCCTTTGTATGTACCCAGGAGAAATGGAAACCTATGTCCACACAAAGCTTACATGTGAATGTTCATAACGGTGTTCTCCATAATAGACAAAAAGTAGAAGCATCCCGGGAATGCCCTGGCGATCCAGTGGTTAGGATTCTGCGCTTTCTCTGGGTTCGACCCCTGGTCGGGGAACTAAGATTCCACAAGCCACGCCATGTGGCAAGAAGTAAGCAAATAAATAAATAAAGCCACATTAAAAAAAAAAAAGTAGAAGCGCCCCAAATGTCCATCCGTGGATGACGGATAAACAAAATGTGGTCTGTCTGTCCACATGATGGAATATTATTCATCTGTGAATGAAGCGCTGACACAGGCTACAACGTGGATAAACCCTGAAAACACGCTCGGTGAAATAAGCCAGACACAAAAGATCACTACTGTATGGTTCTGTTAATGGGAAATGTCCCCAATAGGCAAATTATAGCAACAGGAAGTAGGCTGGTGGCTGCCAGGAGCTGCGGAGGGGGGTGGCGAGTGACGCTCACGGGTACGGGGGTTTCTTTCAAGATGTTGGGAACTTTCTGGAACTAAGCAGAGGTGATGGTTGAGCATTAAGCTGGCTGAGTGGATGGTGGGACTAACAGACGACCTGTCCTTCCTGTTAGTCACCGGCTTTATCTATCAGGATTGCAAAGAGCAGCGCAATCCACACGGAGCGAGTCAGGGGTCGCCGGGCTGTTCTGCTTATGGAGCCGCACCCCAGACCCTCTGCACGAGCAGGTCCTCGGGGTTCGGGCAGCCGGGGACACAGCGGGCGAGGCAACTCAGGTGCTGTGTCTCCGGGTGATTCCACGTGAGAACGACCGTGTCCTCTTCAAACGCTCGGGGCGACAAACTAGCACTAAATTACACAATCTCTCTTCTTTTAACTCAAGCATCTCTTGACTCAAGACTCTATCTAAACCAGTCACAAAAGTGAATTTCGAGAAGTCAGCTAAGTTTCCTACGAACCAGCTGAAACAAGGCGGGGAACTCTGCTTTGGATGAAAGGCGATGTCCTATAGCAGAGATTCTATAGGACCTTCGTCCCTTCTGCCTGTAAGGCTCACCTGCTTGACAGCTGTGACAGTGATGACGAAGAGCAGCGGCAGGCCGCTCGTCACTGGACTCGTGGGCGTATCAATAATCAGCTGCAGTGAGAAGAGAACCGTTGCGTCATTTTCAGAAACACTTCTTAGGGGCTTTAGACGGACTGGCTGGCCCTGTAACACCTGCCGACGTTTGCTTTGACTCGTTTTAACTCGCTTTACTATTACCCCACTTCATCCCACCCCTGGAGATAAATTAGATATGAATTTTTACTATAAAACTGAGGGCAGTTCTCCTTAATTACGGGCTGTGCTTAGGAAGCCACGTCGGCAGTGGCAAAGACACCAGCTGACTCCAGTGCACGTTTTATTTCAATTCACCCCTCTGCTCCTGGTGCCACACTTTAATTACATTAGTTGCATAAATCACTGTCGGGGAAATTTTAAAAGTCCTTCAACGGTATTTTGTATGATTGAAACAAGTTAGGTTGCTGTTCTTAAAGCACATCTGACCTGTTCCCTAATCCATACCTCACTGTGGTTTTCACTCTCTTTTTTTTTTAACTCTCTTTCTCTTAATGTTTTTTTTTTTAGGAGAATCCCCCCTAAAGATTAGGAAGATCCTGCTCTCCCGTCAGTACTGGAGAACGAGGACGGAAAGTGGCCAGGACCAGTTCACATGCACAGCGCTCACGCCTATGTTTTAGTGAACAGGTCTCTCTGACCCAACATGCTTGTCCTTGAAGAAAACAAGTGAAGCAGCTGCAGATAAAGGGGCGTTAAGTGCTTCCTCCTTCTGAGGAGCAAACCAGTCACCTGAGAATAAATGCCACTTACTTATATTTACACTTGAGGTGACAGAAAAAGATGACCAGACTTACCTGCACCAGAAATATGATAAGAAAATAAAAGTTGGCTATTCTTCTGAATTGTTCAAATAAGTTCTTGGGTATGAAGTTCCAGAATGTGTACTGTGTAAAAGAGAAACAGAAAGGAGTCATTCTGATCCCATGTTACGTTGTGTAGCGTAACTCTGCCACGTGATAAGCTGTCCTGAATTTCAAAGTACAAAATGTCTAGCTGTAGAAACAAAATTGAGAGTGTTTGCAGACATGTGATCAACTTGTTGGCTGTAAGAACACTAACACAGAACATGTGCTCCAAGAGGAGCACATGTCAACTACCTAATTCCAACAATTCAAGGTAAGGCAAAGTAGCTTAAGAATAGTTTTACTATTAAAATGTCTCTCGTAAGATGTAAACCTCTGATTGTTAACTCAAAACACACATGGTTAGCATTCTTCTTTGACTGTAATTTTTGGTAAGCTCTCTGTTTTGTTACAGCGTGGCTACGAGGGGACAGAACGTGAAACAGAAGTCACCATTTTCAGGTGGTCTTAACCCAGCTTGGCTACTGAGGAGGTGTCCTGGGCCAGCCCCTCCCCCTTACCTAGGGGGCTGGAGAGGGACACAGGGAGGGTAGTCAGGCCACTTACTCGCCAAATGTCTCGTTTTTGCCTCAGAAGGAGACCTTCCCTAACCTTTGTGTTGAAAACAACAATGTCCCGTATGTCATTAACCTACAGTAAACACTGAGCTTGGACGCTGTTTTTAAAATTCCATTTGACAGTTTTGCCTTTTAACGAAGATCGCCCCCTGAAGGGGGAGAGCCTGCTCTGCACGCCATCTCTCTCATCTGGACCAGTAAGCACCTTGGTTATCTCCCTGCATCTAGACCCACAGGCACCTTTAAAGCCACTTAATTTAAAGCCACTTAAATGATGACTTTATTCCTATCAGGTGCAGAAGACCCATGCTGCAGCTCAGACATGTTTTGTGATCTCCATATTTTACAGAATAAATGACTGTCATAAGTTATTACTGCTGATTATTAGTAATATGGTCAAAATCCCTGATGATGTATGGTAAGAAGAGTGAAAACCCAATGAGACAGTCGAAACATTCATGACTGCACTGATACATCAGTACTGTATGGATAAAATAAAATAAAACAAGCATTTTATTACACATGTAAGGGTTGGCAATTGGATAATGGTGTGCCAATTGTACATTTTTAAAATATTCCATTACCACATTTTTAAAAGTATTTATTTATTTACTTATTTATGTGGTTGCACCAGGTCTTAGTTGTGGCAAGCGGGCTCCTTAGTTGCGGCTTGCCTGGCTCCTTAGTTGTGGCGTGCGAATCTTTAGTTGCGGCGTGCGAATCTTTAGTTGTGGTGTGCGAATCTTTAGTTGAGACATGAGTGTGGGATCTAGTTCCCTGACCAGGGATCGAACCCAGGCCCCTGCATTGGGAGCACGGAGTCTTATCCACTGTGCCACCAGGGAAGTCCTCCAATGGCACATTTTTGATCTCTGCTAAATTCTAAAGATCTAAATATCTGCTTAGACACTTGGGCCACAATATAATGTAACACTTTGTATTACAAGGTACAATGCAACACTCTGACCTACATCTGTCAAGTCCCTGATCAGTAGAATAGAACTTAATACTGGAATCCTTGATATTGAGCCACAGGCATGGAACAAAGGGGTTTTTTTTTGCTATGAGGGAGCTAAGGAGTCTGAGGTCGGCAGAGCATCTCTTTCCCACCAGACAACTTGAGGAGCATTGAAGCCACAGGACAATTACTAGCCTTGTGTTTCTTTCACGCCATGAAAGACTTCACACCCAAAGTGTGCACCTGCCCTGGGGGTCGTGTGTCGTCAGCGCTGAGCTGGATTTGACCACTCTCTTCCTTCCGTGAGAGTCACCTGTGTCCTGTACTCACGGGGAGGGCGGCTCAGACGCAGAGAAGCCGTCCCGCCTGGTCGACCTTTAGTCACATGGAGACGGGGAGACAAGGACAGCCTGGCGCCACCCTGCTTCGCCAGCCCCGGAGAGTGAAACCAGAGCACCTGGAAACCGCTGAGGCTGCGGCTACTGTGTGCCTGGAGGGGGAATCCCTCACAGGTGCGCACGGGGCGCCCTAAAAGCGCACTGGGCACGGTCACTGATCTCCAGGGAAGGCGACCCGGAAGGTCACAAGTAGTTCAGCTTTCTGTACAGGGTGGAGGGACAGCACAGCCTGAGCTGAACATTTAATTCCATAGCATGCTGAGGGCAGAGATGGGAGCCACACGCGTCTTGTGCCCAAAGGTACAATTTTGTAACTTGACGAAGCCCCACTGTCCCTGAGTCCAGGATCTGGTGCTAGAGCAGGCCTTGGGTTGGGGGCTCGGCGTGAGGTCAGAAGCCAAGGGGTTGTGCTGGGGTCATTTCTACCAGGCTCTGCCCCAAAAGGAAACAGAACTCACTGATCACCAATAACAGCACTTCTTCAGATCAGGCCAGATGAGCATTTTCAGCCCTCGTGTAACTTTTCACATGCTAAGTGCTTTCACGACCTTGGATTTAATAAAATCAGACTTACGACTTTACTGCTGGTAGTAGTATTACTGCTCCTTAAGTAATAAGTCATAAAACTTATTACTAAAGTGCGTCTGTGCACTTACGAAATCTTTGTGGACCATCTTTTCTTTTAAGGTAGAAACGAATGTTCTCTTCCCAAGAAAACATATATACATCACCAGAAACATATTCTCTGAACCTGTCTGTAAACTTACGCTTTACAAATTAAGTTGTATTTTCCACATCCTGAGCTGTTTTTAAATGAAAATGATCCTGTGTCCAGATGTCCACGTCATCTGGTCTAAGTCCACGGCCTGTCCACCCTGCTCCTGACTTGGATTCTAGGCCCTCGTCTGAGGGTCTCCTCTGTACTGAGATCAATTAGCAACCGAGGTTACGTTGTCTGTAATTGTCCTTGAAATGACACACCATCATCTACCCGGAACTGACTTTAAGCCACCAATACTGCAAGTGCCCTCTCTCCTCAGAGCTGAGACGTGTCGCCTTTTCACCAAAACCCACGCCTCCTGTGTGACAGCCTGATCTGGCTCCGGGGGCAGATGCTGACTTCATTCTGTCAGGGCGTGGGGTGAAGGAACTTTCCCGAAAAGAAACAGTTTTGAAAAGGCGCCCAGGACCTGCATCCTCACAGCGCCCTCGCCCCGGAGGTGGGTTCCTCTGTTAGAACCCAAGGAGCCTCGGGGCACACAGGAAGAAGCCACCCCAGGCAAGGCAGCGCCTCTTGCAGACCCCGGGAGGTGACACGGGGCCCCTCAACGTCTTGCTGGCCACCGGCTGCGGGAATGTTAGAAGGGAAAACCTGAAAATGATAAATTGGCTCGAAACTTGAATCATGGCAAGGGGTCATAAATGGGATTTAGGAATCTCTGCTGTCGATTATCTCCCCCAGAGCGTGGACGGGGCTTCATAACAAACGCAGTGCCCCGCAGCCCCGGGCTCTAGTCCACCGGATGCGTCAGGAGGGGCTTTGCTACTCCGATCCCTGAGTTTCTGAAGTTTCCTTTGAGCGGCTGCACAGAACCTTCCAGGTCCCTGGGAGGAAGCGGGGCTGGGACAGCAGGGCCCAAGCTTCGTCCCTGGGGGAGAAGCCAGCTGTGCGGGATGTGACTCAGAAGCCGAGGCGGCTTTGTCAAACGTCCTGCCCAGACTAGACGCGGGGCAGCGTGGGGACTCGAGGCCTATCGAGTGGGGACTCGAAGTCGTCCCTGCAAGTCCACACGTGCACAGTATCTGAGTGTCTTCAGTGCACGTCCTCATTCCTCGACGCGCCTGCACTGCACACGAGCAGATTTCTAAGAAAAACGCCTGAGATTTTGTTCCTTTGGGGGCACTAGTGGTTGACAGAGTGCATCTTCAGTGAGCTCTATTCGAGACTGTCTAACTTATAAATGTCACTACTGGAAAGACCTATTTCCGGATATGAGGTCCTCCTTTCATTGGTCATGTCTGGGCAACCACGGACTACTTTTGTTTGGCTGTGATTTTGTTTATGAGCAACTGACTTACCCATGCTGTATTTCTGGAGATTAAAGTTATTATTTTACATTGCAGTTTTAAAATAAAATAATTCCATTAAGAAAACTGCCTTACACAAATGAACCTATCTACGAAACAGAAACAGATTCACAGACACAAAGAACAGACTTGTGGTTGCCAAGGGGAAGGGGGATGGGGGAGGGATGGAGTGGGAGCTTGGGGTTCGTAGATGCAAACTATTACATATAGAGTGGATGAACAACAAGGTCCTAGTATAGAGCACAGGGAACTATATTCAATACCCCGGGATAAACCATATGGAAAAGAATGTATATATATGTGTAACTGAGCCACTTTGCTGTACGGCAGAAATCAACACAACATTGCAAATCAACTGTACTTCTACTAAAAAAAAATTTTTTTTAAAACTGCTTTAGAAAACCTCAGTTGTCAAGTATTTGTAACAAGCACGGGACACTCTTGATAACTCATGACAGAATTAAGCGGGTCCACCGCAGGTATCTGGACACGCAGCACACTGATGTGTGAATTACGTAGGTCTGTGACGTGGGTCTGGGTGTCCAGGACACCCAGGCATGTGGAAAGTTCTCCGCAGCCTGCAAAGCCACCGTTTACTGTTTTCCAGAGTCAGCGACCCCATTCTCAAGACCCAGCTACCGGTTAATCTGAGGTGTGAAGACGGTCCTGCAACCCCACCTCCAGGCCAAGAGACGGTCAAAGCCCCCGTAAACGGTGACACGCGCGTCCTCCTCTTTGCGTCACCGCTCCTAACTGACGGCCTCTGACACGCGCCCAGCGTGCGCGCTCGCCAGCTGGTGGCACCGGGGCACCTGCGTCGTCTGTTTTGCAGGAGGAGACCCTGGCCTGGGCGGCTCGATGGTGGCGCGCGGCCAACAGCTCATACGTGGTGCCGGCAGGACCTGAACGTCCTAGACTTCAAACCTGATGCTTAAACGTGACACAGGTAAGAGGGACGTGAAGAGAATGTGCTGTGACGTCAAGTCTCAACAGTGTTCGGGGGGCAACCGGAGGGGTGCTGAGCCCAGGCGCCAAGGGCCGTGCGGCGAGCTCGCAGGCTGATGCTTACCTTGGAGGAGACGATTCTGTTGTCCGGGCACCTGTGCGGGATGTAGGCCTCAGCTCCCGGTGGGGGCTCGCGGTGGCCCACGTACACGGTCCGGCTGTCCACACAGTCTTCCTCCCCAGCACACTGCGGGGGGAAGAGCGGTCAGAGCGGGCCTTGGGGCGGGCTTGGATGCAGGTCTGTGCTGGGCCCTGGGGAGGGCTGGGCGCCCCTGCAAGGCCGGGCCCCCCACCCCTGCCCACCCGCTGGGCCCTCACGGGGTAAGTGCTCAAACCCCCGCCCAGCTCTTCAGGGGAGCGGTCTGAGCGGCCACCGGCACCCCCAGCAGGAGTCGAGGGGGGCTTCAAAGCTGGTGGGCGGTGGAAAGGCCACAGCGCGGGTCCATTCAAAGCCAGAAAGTGACAGCAAAACCCTAAGCCTTCAGGAAAAAAGACGACAATCCCAGAACTTTTGGGAAAGGTCTTTAACGCAAGAAGAAAGTAAAGCTATGAGTTCAGAGCAGAAGGACGGTTCACACACTGCAGCAGCTCATCCATAAGCCTCCCTGGAAACTGAGAAGACCTGGGTCTGACTCATCTTTGCATTATTCACAGTGCTGTGCACCGGACGTTAAGGAAACACCTCCGACCCGAAGAACCTTCTAGTGACGCTCAACCAACTGTACGCAGTCAGCACTGCAGTGCCTGAGACATGATGGCTGCTGACGAGAGACTAAGATGAAGCCTCGCATAGCGGCCCCGGCACGGGGCCCTGGACCTCCCCCCTACAGACGGGCAGCCCCAGCATGGGGCCCTGGACCTCCCCCCACAGACGGGCAGCCCCAGCACGGGGCCCCAGATCTCCCCCCACAGACAGGCGGCCCCAGCACGGGGCCCTGGACCTCCCCCCACAGACAGGCGGCCCCAGCACGGGGCCCTGGACCTCCCCCCACAGACAGGCGGCCCCAGCACGGGGCCCTGGACCTCCCCCCACAGACAGGCAGCCCCAGCACAGGGTCCTGTACCTCCCCCTACAGACAGGCAGCCCCAGCACGGGGCCCTAGACCTCCCCCACAGACGGGCAGCCCCAGCACAGAGCCCTGGACCTCCCCCCACAGACAGGCAGCCCCAGCACGGGGCCCTGGACCCCCGCCCACAGACAGGCAGCCCCAGCACGGGGCCCTGGACCTCCCCCCACAGACAGGCAGCCCCAGCACGGGGTCCTAGCCCCTTGCTCAGCGTTGTCAAGAACAAACAGAGACAACGAAAGGAAACACACGGCCACGCTCCGGGGGCCCAGCCCGTCCCATCCAGCACCATGTCCAGCCTTCGTGGCTTCAGGGAACCTTCACTTTTTTTTTTGCGGCACGTGGGCCTCTCACTGTTGTGGCCTCTCCCGTTGCGGAGCACAGGCTCCGGACGCGCAGGCTCAGCGGCCATGGCTCACGGGCCCAGCCGCTCCGCGGCATGTGGGATCTTCCCGGACCGGGGCACGAACCCGTGTCCCCTGCAGGCGGACTCTCAACCACTGCGCCACCAACTTTAACACAAACATGAAAATCCTGGAAACCTTCCGCCTGAACTCTGAAGACAGTGGCTCTGCGGCGGCCGGGCACAGGCACAGGAGCCCCGTCCCCAGGGAGGCACGGCAGAAGGAGGCTCATTAGGGCCAGTTCACACCCTGGGCACAGGCCGGCTTTACCGTAATCATTCAACACCTCAAATACCGCTCGCCCGCTCGGCGCTGTTCTAACTGTACAGGTCGGGGTACAACACCTGCCTGTGGGACGAGATCAGAAAACAAACCCAACACGACATATTCCGAGGGACTCGCCACGTCATCGCAACACCAGCTCCTTTGGGGATGAACCTCGTCCTACTCAGCCCTGCGTGACAGCGCAGGGGCGGGGCTCCATCCCTGCAGCCGCGTGGGCTGTCGGGTCCCCTGCAGACGACAGCAGCAAGAAGCGGCCAGGCAAACCCTGCCCCAGAGCTGGTCCTCCGCCCGGACGTGCAAGAGGAAAATGAGTCCCACCTTCCCCAGAGACACCGTCAACTCTCCTCGCAAGTCTCGGGACTTCAGGGTGTTTACATCCTGCTGCTGAGCCAGACGGCAGGTAACGTGTCCAAATTACAAAGGCAGAGCTGTTTACAAACTGCCAACAGAAATAAACCCACTCCCCATCTCTCCACCAGCGTGTCCTAAACCGGGCAGTGACCTCAGCAGACTTTCTGCCCTGTTCGATCCGACACACACACAGGCGAGAAGAGACCACCGTCAGGGCACAGAGGCTGAACCTCCGATGGAAAGAGGCCCTGAACCTGCGAGGCCAGCTTTCCTCCAGCTTCAGGAAGGCCCGGGGGGCGCAGGAGACACTTCACTAAGAGCTGCAGGGCAGGAGGGGCCGTCGTTCCTGTGCTGCCCGAGCCTCTCCTCTGGGGCGGGGGAGGAGCTGAGTCAGGACAGGAGCGGGGTGACCTGGGGAGGGTGAACCTCCTAAGCATCCTGCACCCCTTCGCTCCACACCAGCCCCCTCGACTCTGAAATCCACCCTCCCTGCTGTGATGCCTTCGGCTGCCACCTCCAGGCCCCCCTGGAGCAGGGACAGGGCTTCAGAGCCTGCATGTGCCCCTAAGGCGACACGGCTCAGCCCCCAACACGTGTCACCTGTGGAAGGTGGCTTTGCAGGTACACCTGAGGTCCCGGCTACACCTGAGGCCCCGGGTACACCCTAAGGCTCCGGGTACACCTTAGGCCCCGGGTACACCTGAGGCCCCGGGTACACCTTAGGCCCCCGGTACACCTATGGCTCCAGGTACATCTAAGGCCCCGGGTACACCTATGGCTCCGGGTACATCTAAGGTCATGGGTACACCTTAGACTGCAGGTACACCTGAGGCCCCGGGTACACCTGAGGCCCCGGGGTACACCCTAAGGCTCCGGGTACACCTGAGGCCCCGGGTACACCCTAAGGCTCTGGGTACACCCTAGGCCCCGGGTACACCTGAGGTCGCAGGTACACCTGAGGTTGGCAGCTACACCCCCAGGGCTCTGTGGACATGAAGGGAAAGTTCCCCACCTCGGGCTGAGTGCAGAGGAGCACCTGCAGGTTATAACGCAGAAGGATGAGGTAACCCAAAGTGCCGCCCGCCCCTCCCTGGGCCCTCCCTGGGCCCCACGTCGACCACAGACGAAGCATCCAGCTTCCCAGGAGCTGGAAGGGCACCGCTGCTTGTCTGCTCAGAGAGCACGCAGCCAGCAGGCCCACGGGGCTTCCAAGACAGACTTGGGGTGCAGAAGGGCACTCCACGAAGGGCTCGACCGAGGGGCAGCAGGAAGGGTTTCCCTGGCTGCAGACAAAGCAGTGTGTGCGTGAACAAGGGTCCTGGGAAACTGCTAGAGACCAGCGGCCCGATCCTGGGGGTGGCGGGCAGGAGGCAGCTCCCCTGCATCAGAACCCCGGGCGGCCACAAGAAACTGTGCCGGACACCCTCCCGGGGGTGGCAGGAAGGTGGGTGAGACCCGGCCCCACAGATTTCCACGTTCCTGGGGAATCACAAGACGTTCCACCAAAACGCAGGTGAACTAGACGTCAAGGCTTTGCCTGCGTGGCCCCTGAGGATGCGTGAAAGGTCCCCAGGGTTGCCCTAGAAAATACTCGCAAATCATATCTAATGAGGGATCGGTATCTGGGATAGACAGAGGCCATCGCAACCAATAATGAAAAGACAAATAAGGAGATTTGACTAGACTTTCTCCAAAGATTTACAATGGCCAACATCACATGGGAAGATGCTCAAAATCAACGGCCCTCAAGGAGATGCAAATCAAACCCTGCACAGGCGGAAGGCGCCAGACTCAAAGGAGCAAACGCTGGATGACGTTTGTGTGAAGCGTCCAGCACAGCCAAATCCACGGAGACGGAAAGCGTGGTGGTGGCCGCCAGGGGCTGGGGGAGCCGCTGCCTGGGTACCGGGTTTCTTCGGGGCGATGAAAATGTTTTAAAATTAGATTACGATGGGGACTTCCCTGGAGTCCAGTGGTTAAGACTCCGCACTCCCAATACGGGGGGCACGGGTTCAATCCCTGGTCGGGGAACTAAGATCCCGCCTGCCGCGCGGTGTGGCCATCCATCCATCAATCAATCAAATTAGATTATGGCGATGTTCCATAACTTGGTTCGGTACTAAATTCCACTGAACTGTACTCCTTGAACAGGTGGGGTTTAGGATCTATGAATTTTGCCTCAGTAAAGCTGTCGGTTAGGTCTCGCCATGAATTCCTGGGTCCCGAGCATTGCCCGTCACTTGCTTCTGCATCCGTGCTGAGACCCCACCCTGCGTCAGTGCAGCGAACCTCACGTCTCTGAAGCTGAGATGGGCCCTTCCTTCCCAGACAAATCCACCCCCTCCTCTTACCACAGTGAAGCTTGGGTTTTACCAGAATGAGGGATCCTCTCCATTTTAGGGAAAACGAATAACATCTTTAAGGTTTGGTTTTTAACAGATAGCATTTCCTGATGGATAAAACTGAGCTGGGTGCGTTTCCGAAGGAGAACGCCCAACAGCTGAGGAGCTGGAAAAGAAGAGATTACATCTGGGGTAAAATGGGAGGAACACGGCAAGCAGTGCACCCTCGCTCTCTGGGCCTGAGCCAAGGAAACACCCCACTTCTAGGGGCCTCGCGGGGCCATCAGGCATGTCAGACGCAGTGGCCGCGCCTTCAACAAGTTCGCCATCAGCCTTGTTAGGATGTGGGGCACAGTAGCCTGAGCGTTAATGTCAGAAAGCACACAAGGACAGAAGAGAGTCTAAAATACGCCGGAAATCAATTTCACCCAGCGTTAGTCACCTAATGGGAGTTTTGAATTTCAGCTGAAACAAACAGAACCTATTAGCTGAGTTACATGTCAGACTGGAAAGTAAACATGTAATCTAGCCTCGAATTACCAGATCAATTTTTGTAGAGGTGGTTCCACCTAACGACCATTTCTTTCTTTCTTTTTTTTTTGTATTTATTTATTTTTGGCTGCGTTGGGTCTTCGTGGCTGCGCGCGGGCTTTCTCTAGTTGTGGCGAGCGGGGGCTACTCTTCGTTGCGGTGCGCGGGCTTCTCACTGCGGTGGCTTCTCTTATTGCGGAGTATGGGTTCTGGGCACACGGGCTTCAGTAGTTGTGGCACGTGGGTTCAGTAGTTGTGGCTCGTGGGCTCTAGAGTGCAGGCTCAGTAGTTGTGGCACATGGGCTTGGTTGCTCCGCGGCATGTGGGATCTTCCCGGACCAGGGCTCGAACCGTGTCCCCTGCATCGGCAGTCGGATTCTCAACCACTGCGCCCCCAGGGAAGTCCCCTAACGACCATTTTTCAAATTTACAGGGATCCAATGACAAAGCAATTCCTTGTTCTGGTGTCTGTTTATTGCTTTAAAAGGCAACATTTCTTGTTTGACGGGTAAGAAGATGATACAGCACTGAGGTGTTTCTAAACTTGAGACGTTTTTCTGGCTCAGTTTCCCCAGCACTTCAGCTTCCCCGTGATGCGGAGTGTGTGATGTGGTCCCTTCTGTCACCCCTGCCCACACCCACGGGTGTCTGTCTGCACCCAGGGAGCCTTCACTCACTCCTGCTCCTGCAAGCCTTACTCGGGAGCAATGGTTAAAGTGATGCTCCGTAAGTGGAACCCATGGGTTTAACTGCTGATCAGATCAGAGCTCTCTGCGTGAATCACCGGCCTTCCCAGGGCCAGCAAGCAGAGTCTGGACTTCCCGCGGTGAGGCAGGAGCCCAGGTGTGCACCCTTTCTCCTGTCACTGGACCAGTGCCCTTGGCCTCTGCCGGAGCCCCTCCCCACGGACCTCACTCGATGGGAACGACAGGCCCTTCCTTCCCAGACAGATCCGGGCCTCGGCACGGCTCCCAGTGGCATTTTCCTGCCGTGGACATATTTCCCAACACAAAATTGTTTGGATCACAGAAGCACCAGCGATGGTCCACTTCATTGGGAAACACTGACCATCTGGAAAATGAAGACGCCGGCTGACCTAAACCATAACTTACTGGGTCCAGAACCAAACCTAAAATAAAAACTCTAACCACAGACGACTTTTGGCCCGCTCTGGGCTCTCCTAATTCGATAGCTCACAGCAGCAGATAAAGAGTCCTGTGCTTGGGGCGCCCGGGCGGGAGGCCGGGACTGGGCTGGACAGGACAGAGCACTGGCCACCACTGACCCCCTCGTGAAACGCACGGGAGCAAAAACAACAGTGACGTTTTTGACAAAAATAAGTTTCCAGACGAGGCTGCAGATGAAGCAGATACAATCGTTCCTGCGACTTCAACGTGAAAAAAGGCAGCAGCGATCAAAGGTGGGTTTCCGTCCAGTTTCCCGCCATGACCCCCTCACGACGCACATCATCAGGGCCTGTGCAGAGATGCAGCCTCGTCTCTGGTCGTGGGTTGGGGGTGGGTGCAGGGGCTCAGACCTCCCTACGGGGGAGCAGGTTGCAGCTCAGCTCGCGCAGGCAGGTTACCTGCCACCACCTGTCCCATGGAGGCCACAGAGGCCCGGCTCCCCTGGAAAGCAGGCCCGGGTGGGTCCCCCGCATGCTGCCTGTGGAGGGGCTGGGAGGACACAGGGAGGACGGATCACGTCCCTGCCTGTTCAGGGGGCAGTCTCCGTGCTGGGGGCACGGCTTCCCCACGTAGAAGTCAGGGAACCAGCCTATCGACGAGAAGCAACGACTCCAGGCTGAGCTGATGCAGTCAGTGTGGAGGTGCGGGCGAGCTGGGCCAAGTGAGTGACCAGGCGGTGAAACGAGAGAGCCCGGGGAAGGGAGACGAGGTTTACAGCGTCGGAGAAAGAACCTCACCCGCAGGTCTTAGATGTGAGCCCAGTTCCCCGGCCCGGGCCAGAGGGGACCCAGCCTGTCAGCTCCTCCCCCAGCGAGAAGGGCAGGGATTCCTGAGTCGCTGACCAGATAAGTACTGCCCTGTGAGCCAGCAGCGAGGGCTCCCACGGTCCAGAGCACAGCACAGCGACCCCGTGTCCCCTGGAGCGTCAGGAGGGTGACGGGGTCACAGGCCAGACGGTCCCCGTGCTGGGGGGATGTTGGTGCCGGCAGGGGGCATTTATGAAGAAGGGACAGAAAAGGGAACAGAGGCCCAGGTTCCGAGGAGGCAGAGGGGCGGGCTGGGCACCTGTCAGGGACCCGTCCAATTTCTGCATCTGCCCCCAACCTGCTAACCTCACCGAGGCTGTTGGCTCCTCCCCGACGTCCCCCCCACGGAACAGCCCCTCTTTACAACAGGTGTACATCCTGGTGCGTCCCCGGCTGTTCACATTTCAGTGCAACTGCAGTAGCCTCTGCAGAAAGAAACATGGATAAAGACGCCAGAACACGGACAATGCGAAGAAGAACTAGCCACGCACGCGGGCCAGCAGAAACTACAGCACGAGGATGGTGGGTGGGAACCAGTTAGCCTGAGAGAGATGCTCAAATGATCAAGGATCCAACCGCAGTGCTTCATACGGCACTAGAAAAGCTGTCACCAGGAGGCCGGCAGGAGGACCACGTGATTTCTATATTTACTTCCCAGGAAAGACTGTCCCCTTCCAGAGACGAATTAGCCAGAAAACTAAGCTCACCCACTTCCCACACAGAAACGTGTTGGTGTACACGGGGGCTTTTCACAGCCGAAATTATGTACCTTCCGCCGCACTGGAGGCATATTTTCTAAATATTGAATATATATCTAATGAAGGACCCGCAGGGCTGAGTCAGGAATTACGGCAAACTGCGTGGTGACAATACCGACTAATTGGATAACGACATCCACGGAGCCGCTTCAGAAACGTGGCTCAGCTGGCTGGCCTCGGCCTGGAAACGGGCTGCCTGAAACCCGCGCGAATCTCCGAAACCCCGAAGCGAAGAGTCTATTTCGGGGGAGATACCGGCCTGGGAGCCCGAGGCTGAGGCCAACCCCGCAGTGGTCTGTGTGTCAGGCCCGGGAAGGTGACCACCGGGGGCCACCAACAAGTCCCGAGACCTGGGCCGGGCTGGCGGGGGCAGAAGCGGGAGGGGAGAGCAGGCCGGCTGCCGTGTTGTCTGCACGTGGCGCCCCCCGTGACCGGGAGCCCCCCTCCTGACGGCCCAGCTCGCCCACCGTTCCGCCCCTCCCCAGGGAAGCCCACTGTGACCCTCCTCCGAGGGGGTCAAAAGGTCTGGCCCCTCCCCTGGCTCAAGGCGCAGGCCTCCGCGTGACCCGTCACACCTGCACCGCTCCCGCCCACTTCCCGACAGGTGCTCAACATGAATGGTCTCACCATCGTGACTCACTCCCCAGACGTGAAAACATAACTGAGTGTTTCTCCCTGTGTGTGAAGCCCACTCAAGAAATGCCGGTATTTCCTTGTCCACTCTTGAGGCCATTCCTTCATCTTCACTGTGTCACCAAACACTCTCAGAGGAAGGAATAGTTAGATGGAGGCTGGGCGCCAGCCAGGCAGGTCTTTTCCAGGGGCGGGGTGGGCCCAAGGCCTGCAGCACAAGGTGGAGGGCCTGAGGAAGAAGCTTCCAGAACAGGGAGCCGAAGGCCAGGACGCGCCGGAGGTGAGGGCCTTCACACCACCTGCGCCACAGGCCCAAGGTGCGCCAGGCAACTGGTAGCAGGGAGGACAGGCGACACCTGCCAGCTGCAACCCTAGGGTCCCAGGGTCTCCCGTGTAACTAAGCAACCATTCCAGATCCCAACCCGTCCCACTGCTTGCAGCTCCAATCCTGCTTCTTGGCAAACAACTTGGGTAACTTTGCCGGCTCTGCCTTTCTGAGCCTCCAGTCAGTCCTTCTTGAATCGGTGTCTCCTGGGCTCAATTCGGCTCAAACAAAACTTTTCTATTCCTATTATAGACTGTTTATTGATTCTTTTCATTGAAAATGAAATACAGACAGCCCCACCCCCAGAATAAGGATGACAGATTATACAGCCTAGGGGAGCACCGGGTGTCCCAGAGCTTCTGGGGCCCCTCCTTCACTGCCTATCCCCGTGCTGGACTTCGCAGCCAGCATCCCCGTCAACAAGCTGCCCGGAGACCCCGTCTGGGGCAGCCAGGTGGCAGGAGGGGCTGAGAGCAAGCCCACCGGGGTCCGGCACCGTCCGGGGCAGAGTCTCCCTGCGTCCCGCCCTGCCCATCCCTGGAGCGCTTCTCACCCCGTCAGACCCAGGGTCCCCTCCTGTTAGTAAACCCCTCTTACCGTCCCCTTGCTATGAAATTCCTAGGAACAGCCCCAACTAACCCTAATAACTCGTACAAACCACTGGAAGCCTCTGATTCTAAAGGGAAGATGGAAGGAACACAAGTTAGGAAAACCACACACGCATCTCAGCCCGTACGACACAGACACGGCTCCACCTGAAACTTCAGGAGTGATGTCACCAGGGCTGCACGGCCTCAACCAGACAGACACCCTGGGTCTGTGTCAGGCACAACCAGACACAACACTCTTGCTTCACTGGGCTCTGACACCACGAGCAGAGATACTACAGGCTACATGACTTTCCACAGTGGCAACCAGTCCTGGTAAGGTTCTGATGAAAACAACATAAACTCTCCCCACAATTTACGTAACAGCTGACGTTTCTGTTTGTTTTTTTAAAAAAAATATTTATTTATTTATTTTTGGCTGCGTTGGGTCTTCGTTGCTGCTCGCAGGCTTTCTCCAGTTGCAGCAAGTGGGGGCTACTCTTCATTGCGGTGCGGGGGCTTCTCATTGCAGTGGCTTGTTGCTGCAGAGCACGGGCTCTAGGTGCGTGGGCTTCAGTAGTTGTGGCCCGTGGGCTCAGTAGTTGTGGCACGTGGGCTCAGTAGTTGCGGCACACAGGCTCAGTAGTTGCGGCACACAGGCTTAGTTGCTCCGCGGCATGTGGGATCTTCCCGGACCAGGGCTCAAACCTGTGTCCCCTGCATTGGCAGGTGGATTCTTAACCACTGTGCCACCAGGGAAGCCCACAGCTGATGTTTTGAAATGTACCGGGATTTGTTTTAATCAGGTCTGGTGAGTCACACAGAACCAGAAACGACTGTCCTGGCGGAGGGAGCTGTTACATCACAGATCCCCGGAAACAGGAGCAGGCCAGGCGGGCAGGGCCACATGGGGTGGCTGCAGGGGGGAGGGGGATGGAGGGAAACACAGCAAGGCTGGCGCCCCACAGCTGGGCTGCACGGAGCCTCAGAGGTGCTGCCCTGTTCCCCACACACGACTCATTCATTGTTAGAAACTAGAGCAGGACGGGCAGGCAGTGAGAAACCTCAATGCAAGAGGCAAGTCCCAAGGAGGAGGGGTGCGGTGACCACCCCCTCTGCCGGGACCTTCAAATCCACAAAGAGACGGAAACAGGAAAATGCTCCGGGGCTTTCCCCGCATTTGAATTCTGGGGTCAAACATCTTTTGTCTTTAATGACAAGAAGCAGAAGGAGCGTGATGGGAACGCCCAGGCCTCCACCATCCAGAGCTGGCAGATATGAACACTTGTGATGTCTGACTCGGGACCTTTGAGAGCTAACACCTCATGGACAGAGCTGCAGCCCCCAATTTCCCCCTTCAGCCCCGCCCCCTCCCCACGAGGCACATCTGATGGATGGTGAACTCTGGGGGCGTCCCAAAGGTGAGGTCACACGCAGGGTCCACGTTAATCCAGCCACGAGCCACGCACACGACCTGCTGCAGTCGTGAGTCCCCAGATGTGTCTCACAACGGCAGCATGCGTGCTAATCCCCTCCAACCCGCTGTTTCACCCAGGGTCATGGGAACGGGGCTGTAACGGTGACTCTGAGACAACGGCTTACCTATAGGGATAGACACAGACTGGGCCCATCCTTTTAACCCACTGCAAACCCCAGAGAAGGAACTTACAAGTGACCCATGCACCCGAGAGGTTTTCCCCCAGATGTTTCACGCCGAGACAGACATCCTCGTGTGGGCATGAGCCTCTCTGGGGGTCGCTCTGGAAGAGGAGGCCGGACAGTAAACCACAGGCAGGCACATTTTGGGGGAGCCGACGCGTTCTGAACGTACACCCCAGCAGGTCTGACCCCCGGGTCCCCCCCCCCGCCAGCTGTCACGGGCGTATCCACGCGGCCGAGCTGACTGTCTGAGGAAAGAGCTCGCTGCCTTCCCGGCTGCCGCGCTGGGACCCTCGTGAGCAGTGAGCTCTGCGTCATTTATCCACTTTTCTCTCCTGGGTTTTCTTTTTCTCACAGATTCACAGAAGCCTGTTACAGGTGACAGACACTGAAGCGCTGCACACCTCCTCCCTGTGGTCACTTCTCTTTTAACTTTTATAGTCTTTCGCGTAGAGTTTTAACACTGTGATGCAGTCAGACTTACCCATCTTTCTGCAAAACTTTGTACACGTTGATATTTTTAAAGGAGATGTTACCTGACTTCCGTTCCTAGGTGATACAAATGTGATGGCTGATTGATTTACTGATCTGAAGACCCCACCACATAATCTGACAGACGAAGGAACGATAAAGTTCCAGTAAGAGGAACTGATTAGCCCAAAGCAGCAGGTCCAGGGCAAAACCCCGGAGTCTGATTCCCCACCCGTGTCCCCGGGCTGCGCTGTCAGGACCAGGTGTGCTGTCCCGCCTGTCAGGGCCAGGAGCTGAAATAAGATTCCAAGTAGTCAAGCTTGGCTGGATAAATAATTAGGGGAGAGTAAAAACCTTTCATAAGTGTTGGCTATCACGATCTTGAGTAGATGAAAGCCCCGCAACAGCAAGGATCATATTTAATGTTGTTTTCTACCTTCTGTCAGGGTCAGAAGCACAGGCAGCTGGGGACTGCCCTGGCGGTGCAGTGGTTAAGCCTCCGCGCTCCCAGTGCAGGGGGCCCAGTGTCGACCCCTGGTCGGGGAACAAGATGCCTCCCGCTGCGACTAAGACGCGACGCAACCAAATCAATAAACAAATAAACAGGAAACACGAGCACCCGCAGGGCTGGGCAGGTAACCAAGGGGGCGAGATGGGCGTGTCCCGTGGCTGGGCAGCCCCTCCTCGGGCAGCCGTGGGGCGGCAGGGACAGCTCGGGACCACTGGCTGAGCCAAGGAGTTTCAAGGCTTTGTAAGAGCACGGGCAGAACACGCCACGACGTCTGGCCTGGGGGCCACGGCCCGCGGATGAGGCGGTATTTGTCCAATGTGTACGATGCATGGCACCATCCCAGCACCAGTAACTGCTGAAAAGGCTTGTGGACTCGACAAATAAAGCACGTACTACAGAAAAAACTACCATCCTTTCTCAGCCACAGTACTTTAAAGCTCAGCTTGGTTTTGTCCAATTCCTATCAAAGCAATAGGTATTATGGGCAGCGCTGTGGCCGTCATTACCATCTTAGACAGACCCGGCTCGGCGTCCGGGAACTCAAGTCTGAGTGGAAGGAGGCGCCCGTCCAGCTGCGAACGTGCCCTTAGTGCCCGTGTGAACTGTCTGTGTGGTTCTGAGCCTGCTGGCCTCGTGGGCCTTGACCCCAGGAAACCCAGGACCTGCACAGGGCAACCAGCATGATCGCACTCTCGTGAGTTCCAGATAATGAGAAAAAAATAAGAGAGGCGACTTTTGTTCCCATCTCTGGACGGCGTGCGCAGAGGCTGAGGGACAGGAAGCGCAGCCCACGCGCTGCGGCCAACACCGCGAAACCTTCCTGTTCCTCTCCCCTAATCCCAAGCGGAGCTGTCCTGAGGCATGTGGGCAGAGGGCCTCCTACCAGACAAGGGGACGGGGATTAGTGGCGCGGATCCATCTACAAGGTTCTGTTTTCCACCGTGTGCATTTTTTTTAAGCAAAAAGCAACTCACGTGAAAAACGCATAACTGGTTACCAAGTCGGTTACTATGGTTTTCTAGGAGAAAAACTACACAAGGTCTTTTTTCAATTGACACGTCGTTAGTTTGAGTAAGAATTCGAGATTTCAGAATCGATGTCATTCTGCCTGCTTGGCAAAACCAGAACAAAATGAAGTCGCTCTAGGGCTTCCTTGGTGGCAGAGTGGTTGAGAATCTGTCTGCCAATGCAGGGGACACGGGTTTGATCCCTGATCCAGGAAGATCCCACATGCCATGGAACAACTGAGCCCGTGTGCCACAACTACTGAAGCCTGCATGCCTAGAGCCCGTGCTCTGCAACAAGAGAAGCCACCACAATGGGAAGCCCGTGCACCGCGACGAAGAGTAGCCCCCGCTCACCGCAGCTAGAGAAAGCCCGTGTGCAGCAACGAAGACCCAATGCAGCCAAAAATAAATAAATAAATTTATTTTTAAAAAAATGAAATCACTCTATAAAAAAACAGATAAAACAAAAGAAAAGCTTCCAAGACAGGCTCCAAAATGCTCCAGATAATCTTCGAAGCATCTCTGACAAGCAAACAGAAGATAAAGAATGTCCATCTCTGATTTTTCCATCAGTAAATGAAGGTCAACTGGCTGAGCTGAGCTCGATGTCGGGGAAATTTTACTGGCGTGCGAGTTCAGTGAACTGTTAACATAACCGCGGAGTCAGAGTCCAGAAATACCCGGTTCTTAGCCTTGGCCCGTGTCCTCCACATGCTTGAAAATCCCCGTCTTCCAACAACTAGACCCAGGAATGGGCCACAGTCCGGCAGAGGTCCTCAGACTGTCACCCCTTCCCCTGTTCCATGACAGAAACTTCTGGATGAGCTCTCGAAGAACTCGGTACTTGACAAGAGTCGATTTGGGGGTGTCCCGTGTGAGCCGCCCCAGGGAGAAGCCAGGGGGCAGCAGCCGTGAGGACCCAGGCCAGCACGGGCACCTGGTGACCTGGAGGTGACCGCCCTCAGTGAGGCCAGGAGGAGAGGCCTGGAGTCACAGGGCCCAGCTCACCTGCACCAGGATTCCTGGTCCAGAAACTGAGGTGATAACCAGACCTGTTTTAAGGTTGGGGTAATTTGTTACTCAGCAAAGATGACAGATACATGGCAGGTCACAGACTGCTGAACCAGGTCACTGACACACACACATGTGAGAAGGGCAGGAGGTCCGTCCCTCAGAGGAGGAGGGACGAGCAGGACTCCGGTGAGAGCACCCTCCATGTGCCCCTGGTGGACAAGTCCTGAGGTGCTAAGAGCCATGCAGGTCGAAGGCTTGGCCCAGAGCACCCAGAGTTCCCGGGCGGACTCCAGAGCTCCCTCACCGCCACCTCCAGGGAAGCACCTCCCGCAGCTGCAGCGCTGCTGACCTGACCCAAATCGCCTCTGTGCGCCGCTGGCACAGGCCCCGAATGAGGGGCCCAGCAGAGAACGCAGACAGCGTGTCTGCTAACCCACGACGTGCTGGTGGCTCAGGCTGCGGCCACGGCAGAGGGTCAGCCCCACCTCCTGTTTTATGGGGTACATTGTATTTAATTTGCATTTTGGGTTGGGTTCTATGGCGTAAGCGTAACGTGATGTCAAGGTATAAGTATTATCATAATAAAACTAAGTCAAGATTAGGGTTCTCAGAGGTGTTTACACCGCTCTAACCACGCGTCCCTGGGGTGCTATTATTGACGACCAGCACCTTCTGTGACGGTAGGCAGCTCGGCCACCTGGAAGGTGGGAGCTGCAGCTTTTCTAGTGTCTGTACGTTTTCAATCCCTTCCACTTAAAATAAAAAAGGCACAGAGCACAGAGGAGCTGAGAGGCAGGGAGCCTGGCACACGGTGGGTACCCAGAAATTATTTTCCAAGTGAATAAATAAGAGCATTCCACCTCAGTGTAGTCAAACTGGGGCTTTAACTCTACTGGACGACCCCCCACGGTGGACATGGAGACTCGGAGAGAGTGCTGGGGTCTCACGAGTTACATGTGGGGTATTCACAGGTATGAATTATAACGATCACACCACACGTTTGCAACACGCATCCCAGCCACCAGCTCAGTCATGTGCATTGTCACACCCGAACTTTATGACAACGCTGAAAGATGCTATCTCCCTTGCTCACAAAGACGCTGAGAAACAGGCCAGGAAGACGAGCCAGCGCCTCTGTCACCATAAACTAATGTAAAGCAAGGAACGTCCCGGTCACCCGCCGACGCTTGGTGAAGGGCTGCGTGTCCGCTGTGGGATCAACATGTCCACTGGCAGCCCACCTTGAAAAGCTCAGACCGAAATCTAGAACACAAAGAGCAGCTTCCGGAAACTTTAAATTCTAGCTTTTGCAACAGTCCCGAAGGGCAGGGGCCTCGTGTCCCTATTACATACGGGAGCCCGAGGCCAGAGGGACGAGGAGATACCCCACGGGCCGCTAGGGAGCTGCCGACCTGTCAGTGCCGGCGGGGACAACCCGTGTAGGACTCGGAGGAAAAGGAGAAAACCCGTCCCTCGTGATGAAGACGAGGCTGGTCCAAGCTGGGGAAGAGTCTGGAAGGTCTGAGGCCAGGCTGGGCAGAGGGAGCTGGGATGCAGCGACCTCCAGGGTTGGCAAACTACGGCCCCCAGCTGTGGTACAGGTTTTACATTTTCAAATGGATGAAAAAATCAAAAGAAAAATAATTCCTCACGACGTGACAACTGGAGGAAAGCAGAACACCGCCATCTGTAATAAAGTCTTACTGTCAGGCAGTGGCCCTCGTTCGTTATGGCTGTCACAGCTGCACTCGCACCGCAGGACAGATTGGCGTGGACAGACCACGTGGCCTTGCAGCCCGAAATATTTACCATCAAGGCCTTAACAGAGGGTTGCCAGCCCTGCCGACAGGACAGAAGTGTAGGAAGCCTGGGGCTTGATCAATGCTTCTTGAAGCTAAAATGATGACAGCTGGTCCATTCTGAATCCCCCCCCCCAGGCCCATGCATCTTGGTGATCCCCGTACCTCTCCACCACCACCCCAAAAGCTGGAGACACACACGAGATCCCCACAGAGAAAACCCCAGTCTGACAACACTGCGCAGGTGAGGTGGGTGGAGAACAAGTATCATTGTCACTGCAGGTGAAAATGCAAAACTGTGAATAAGAGGCATTTCCTTCTGCCTCAGGAATCCCACTTCTAAAAGTCTATCCCAAAGACATCCTTGCAAAAATACTATCGATTCGCAAGGCTAGTAACTGCGGCGTTACTGTAATAGGAGACTAGCAACCAGTGTCCATGAACGGGCTGGTTGACTCACAAGGGAATATCACCCAGCTGTGTCCATGCAACAGGCTGGTGAGGAAGGACCTCTGGACGTACCGAGAGATCGAGGACGTGACAGTGTTTATGGTTTGCTGTCGTTTGTGAGAAACAAGAAATACGGACATACATTTGGGGGCAATCGGGAAATCTGAACGTGGACCGAAGAGTAGATACTAGTCAAGAACTGCTATTGGTTTGATGCGGTGTGATGACGGGGCAACACCTACGTTTAAAAAATGTTCTCGTCAGTTACAGACCATGTGAAATATGTAGGGTGAAGTGACCTGGCTCAAGTGCTGGGTTTGGACACTAGCAGGGAAAAAGGAGCTGTTGCAGGGTAAGGAGGAAACAAGATGGATCGTAACTCAGTTATGGTTGAAGCTGAGTGAGATGGGGTTCATTACGCTGTTATTTCTAATGGTGTATATGTTTGAAAACGTGTACGATAAAAGGTTACAACACAGAGGATGCGATAAACGTCCATGAACCGCCATCTAACGTAAGAAAACTGAAACCCTGCAATCTGTCATGGGCTGGGCTGTGTCCCCCAGAACGACATATTCAAGCCCTTACTCCCGGGGCTTTAGGGTGTGACCTTATGTGGGAACGGGGTCTCACTGCATTATGAGGGGCCCTAAGTGCAGTGCCCGGTGTCCTTCTCGGAGGAACACAGACACGCGGGCGAGATGGAGACAGAGAGGGGTGATGCACCTGCAAGTCCAGGAACAAAGAGGATCCCCGCAACCCCAGAGGCAGGAAGGGGACGCTCCAGAAGGACCCTCCCCTGAAGCCCGCGGGGGGAATGCAGCCCCGGGACACCTGGATTTGGGATGGAAACCTCCAGGGCGTAACAGGACAGAGCCCTGTGTCTTCGGCCCCCGCGCAGTGGTAGTTTTTTCTGGCCGCTCCAGGAAGAACACACCTCCTCTCTCCGCTGGACCCTCGCCGTGTCATTCCTTCTCCGCGTGCCCAGAGGTGACCACTGTGGTCCTTTGCTCAACGTGATATTCAGTTTTTTCACATTGACACTTTTATCTCTGTTTTCACTGCTGTAGGATACTCTCGCATATCCTACTGGTACAATTCACATTTTAATTCAAAAGCAGTAGAAGAAAGGACCCCACAAACATCAGAAATGAGTTCAAAGTCTACGATACTTTCCTGCTAAGAGCATAGCGTTGAATCAGGTATTGTCAGCCTTGGGCAGGAGACCTCTGTCGTGGGGTCCATCCTGTGCGGTGTCAGCAGCGTCCCTGCCCACTCGATGCCAGGAGCATCCCCAACTCTGACAACCAAAACTGCTTCCTGACATCACCAAGTGCCCCTCGGGTGGCAAAGTCACCCCCGCCCTCACTGAGAACTGCTGCATTAAATATACAAATATTCTGAGGACTTTCAGATGATAGACCACGTAATCTACGTGTTCGCACGATCACATAATCACAATCCTCCACTTACTTTCCAAACTTTGGTTCAAAACTTTCAGCCACACAAATAAATTAGCCATTTTTCCTAAAGCACTTTTGCCTCTGAATCCACGCAGGATGCGTGGAAAGTTCCATTCGCTGATCATGGTTCCCTTTGCCCCTACACTAATAATCTAGCTTCCTGAGCGTCCTGCTGCAAATAAGGGATCTGCTCCCTGATACGCAATACTGTTCGCCAGCTGTGGACGGCGTGAAGCTGTGGCTTTACTGTGCTGACTGCAAGGCCAGCTCCTTCTCATCTCCTTTCTCCAAACAAGTGTCTACAAAGCGAGGTGATTTTGAAAAAGATAAAATGGTGATGGTGTTCAAGTACCAGTTTTTGCCGAATCTTATAGACCATCTGAGGCCCAGAACGGACTTCCCACGACTGCCGTGGGAAGTCACCTCGTCCTGATGTTCTGATCTACTGCGGTCAGAAGACTCGGGTGAAAAACGAACAGACAGCGCCTGGGCTTTTCGCGTGTGCGCGAGCAGGACGCGTAGGTCGCCCGCGCGCTCCATCCCCTTACAGCAGCAGGTGTAAATAACACCCAGTCTCTCCACCTCCTCCATTCACTCCGGAGGACTCGCCCCCAGAGAGCCCCCGCGTGCAGCCGCTGGAGCCAGGAGGAGCCCCGTCCCGGGAGCGCTGCGCCAGGCGTTCCCGGAAACCCTGGTGTCGCCTGGCGACCCCACGTCTTCTCTTCCGCAGTTTCAGGATGGCGAGAGCCCAGCGCGGTTGTCTGCGATGCAAAGTAACTGCTGGCATCTGCAGCTCCTCCGGGTGTCAGACTACAGTACGCACTTTGTTTGGTAGAAACGTGGGGTGTACTCCACTTAGAAGGCAGTTAAGCTCGGAGGATCAGAACGTCTCTGACTGAAAGTCCTCATTAGTTTTCTCACACAGAAACGCACAACCAGTCAGCAGGGACCGTCCACGTTCTGGGCTGCAGCTCTGCCCCCGACGCACAGGGGCTCCGCCCCGAACCCCCCTTGCCCAGCTTTGCAAACGGCACGGTGCGGCCACCCAGGCCCTGGACCGTGGGCCCGGCCTGGGATGTTCTCACACTCCAACGACCCAGGTCTGTGCTCAGAGACGCCCTTTCCCCGCGGGCGCCGCACAAACAGCCCATCACGCCCACCGGCACCCTCCCCCCGCCTCTCTCTGCGCCCTCACATCCGACAAAGCCGCCCCTGTTTTTACACATGGACCGCCTGACTCGCCGGAACGGAGGCACGAGGGCCCCCGTGACCGCCACGGAGCGGCACTCTCCAGGCAGGGCAGGCACTCGGGCAACGCCGTGGACCGAACGAAGCTGAAAGAGAAACCAAGACCGCCCGCAGGGCAAACACGCCCTGCACATCTGGACTCTAGGTCCACACATAACCCTCTTCCGGACCTCTTCCCCAGGAAACCCGTGCAGTCTGAGGCCAGGGTGCGGGGCACTGGCTCTTCCACAACATCACAGACAGTCAAGAGTCTGCAGGGACCCCAGAGAAATCAATCCCAAACTCTCCCATAACACAGTGCAAATGCTGTGCATTTTTATGGCGAGGTGGCATAAAAACCAACAAAACTCCCCTTCACAGCCCACCCTACACCTGACTATCCTGGCAGAGAAAGGCCCGTACCAGCCACGCTGCCAGCGTGCAGGGGGCCCTGACCCCCAGCTGCCATCCATTCCACGAGCACAGAATTCCTTTGGAAGGAGACAGACCCTGCATGACATCAACAGACACCAGGCTCCAAGTTCAATGCCCCAGGAAAGGTAACACACCTTAAGTTCCTAAGGTAAGAATGACTGTGCTGCGGGAAGAGAAATGGTCCCTTAAAGCACGTGGCCCCCCAGCGGGCATAAAAAGACTGACAAACTGGCCACGTGATTATTTTTAAGATCTGCACACCTATGCACGTCCATGTGTACACGACCAAACACACAAGAAGTGTCCGTCACAGTAAAGGGCTGGACCCCAGCCCCAGGCCTTCTCTGAAACTCACCAGCCGTGTCACAAGGGCAACCTTCTTCTTTCTGTGCCTCGATTCCCATCAGCAAATGGAACACAACGCCGCTCCACCTCGTGGACTGTTGTGGAGAGTAAGACCCAGAAATGCCTTAACACAGACTCCACTGCTCTACAAGTGCTGGCTGCCGCTGATAAATAACTGTGACAACAGTCCTCTTGGTTACAAAGGGGAGAACTGCTCACACGTAACCATGAAGAGGTCAGGGGTCGGCCCTGCCAGACAGACAGCCTCCGTCTCCGTGCCAGTCCAAGCTCCAAGCCTCTCAGCATCCCCCCCGAGAGAGCCTGGTCCACAGGATGTCAGCGGCAGAGAAGAGGCAGCACTGAGACGTTCGCGAGGGGCTGACGGAGGCCGGACTGCTCCCAACAGCACGGCTGGGGGCCGGTGCCACCTGCGCTGCCTCCCCCGACCCCCGCCAGCCTCAGTGTCCCTTCTCCCTTCTCCCTTCCAAGCAAAGCGCCCACCTTCCCAGAAGCCAACGTTCCCGCTTTCTTTGATTACTATCTAGGTTCAGTATTTCCCCCAAAGCACGTCTGTATTTCCCTCTTTCTTTCTGACTTCGTGCGTCTCCTTTGCCTGTTCTTACCTAGTGGCCATAATAGATTCTCAATGGCTTGCAATTCTTTTTTTTTATAAATTTATTTTATTTATTTATTTTTGGCTGCGTTGGGTCTTCGTTGCTGCACGCGGGCTTTCTCTAGTTGTGGTGAGCGGGGGCTACTCTTCGTCGCGGTGCACGGGCTTCTCATTGCGGTGGCTTCTCTTGTTGCGGAGCACGGGCTCTAGGCACGTGGACTTCAGTAGTTGTGGCTCGTGGGCTCAGTAGTTGTGGCTCGTGGGCTCCAGAGTGCAGGCTCAGTAGTTGTGGCACACGGGCTTAGTTGCTCCGCGGCATGTGGGATCTTCCTGGACCAGGGATCGAACCCGTGTCCCCTGCATCGGCAGGTGGATTCTTAACCACTGCGCCACCAGGGAAGTCCAAGACTTCTTAAATAAGTGTTTTTAAAAATGCTACAGAAGGACAAGGGAAGGGCACATGATCAGGATGGACCCCCCCCCCCCGGGAAGTGTGCAGATACTGGTGATAATCGATTTATTTAGCTGCGCGTTTGTGTTATTATTACTCTTAAACTGTTCGTATACATTACACACACTCTTTTGCATGCTTGATATATTTCATAAACTGTTTACAATCCCTTCCTTCCAAAATGCTAAAAAAGTTTCCATTTCTTAGGGAAGTGTGGCATCAGAAATAGAAGGCTGGGGCCAGGGTGACAGATTCCAGCTGGCTCTCAACTCTCATCCTGCTGGGATGAAGGCCAGGCCCAGGAGGGGGCCAGCTGCACATAGGGCTACCGGCTACCTCGGGGCTGGGGACTCAGGTGTCACCGGGCCGCATCCGCCCACCCAGAGCCTTGTGCAAATATTACGACTGTGCGCGCTCTGTGAGCTGGAAAAGGGTGGAAGGCACTGCAAAAGCGGGCAGCGGTGGCTGAATTAACAAATTTAAGGTGTTACAAAGACGCCAGCATGATCTTGAAGCCCTTGTAGCAATCAGAGCTGACCACAGGCTAAAATTTTAATGGTGCAAATACTGAAGATACGGACCTACAAGCAGCATTTTCTGCCTGGTAACAGGGTTTTACAATATTTTGTACATTATATCTGCAGCTGGCTGGCTGACAACACAATTGCTTATTCAGATTAACAAAAAATAGGCGTAAATTCCCATAATTTTAAAGTTGCATTCATACTTAGGATTACTTCTCAGAATAAATACATCCACTGCGTGCTCATCAAAATTAAAAGGTAACAAAGGCCCATCTTGGTCTGTGTAATGGCTTCCAGCCGCTGCCCATAAATGTTTTATGAATTCATCCCATCCTTTCGACTTCGTCTTATCCTTTCTTTTTGCACACAGTCCTACTTTTTTTTTTTTTTTTGCAAAAAGCTACAAAGGATCTGTGAAATGTGCACATGAGGCACTCTCTAAGAAAAGCATAGCTTCTTTGAAACACTGCCAGAAAAACTATTTTGCCTTTGCAGTATCTTGCACCATCGGCCCCGTGCTGAGTGGAGCGAATCCTTGCCAGTCAGGGCTCCAGGGTCCAGGAGGCGGCCCGGGGGTCGGCCAGCCTGCGGGGACGGCCTGCGCACCGTCACTCTCACTGTCCGCTCCCTGCCCAGCCCCCCATCGGGACTGGGCATCACAAGCTCTTCCCTGGCTCCCCGACTGGTCTCCCTCAAGGACCCATTTGTGCTGAAGAAACGTTTAAGCAGCACCTGAGGTGAAACACCCCCCGTCCACAGCCAGGCCCTGACTCTGAACTGTCGCGCCCACTGTCGACACACACAGCAGGGACCCACCTCCTACGGCCAGCTTTCCAGAGGCTCCGGCCCCTCTCCCACCCTCCCGAACACACAGCAGATCTAACGGCGCAAAACCAGAATCTCAGATCCGTTGCTTATGGGCTGGTTTTACGTCTGATCACTGGTTCCCAGCCCCGTTAGCACATCAGTACCACTTAGGAAGCTCTGAAAAAACAATACCAATGCCGCTCAACAACACAAAAATAAACAACCGATCACAACACGGGCAAAGGCCTTGAACCTACATTTCTACAAAGAAGATATACCCGTGGTCCACAGGCACGTGAGAAGATGGTCAGCATCACTGAGCACCAGGGAAATGCAAATCAGGACCACAATGAGACACTGCCCAACAGGGCGGCCACCGTCAAAACAGAAAACAGCAGGTGCGGGAGGGGACGTGCCGAGAGTGCGCTGTGGATGTACAACGGTGCAGCCACCCTGGAAAAAGCTTGGAGGCTCCTCACAAAATTAAACATAGAATTAGCATGTGACCCAGCAACCCCACTTCTGGGTACGCACCGAAAAGGGCTGAAAGCAGGGAGTCAAAGAGCCATTTGTGTGCCCACGTCCACAGCAGCACCATTCATAACACAGGATCTGAAGCCCGAACGTCTACTGATAGGGTGATGGACACGCAAACGGTGGTCCACAGATACGATGGGATATTATTCGGCCTCTTCAAAAGGAAGGGAATTCTGACACCTGCCACGGCATGGATGGACCTCGAGGACACTGTGCTCAGTGACGCAAACCACTTACAAAAGGACAAATAACGTATGATCTGTACGAGACGCTTCGATTCACAGAGGCAGAAAGTACATGGTGGACACAGGGGAGGGGCGAGGGTGGGGATTTAATGGCACGGAGCTTCAGCTGGGAAAAGGAGAAAGTTCTGGAGGTCTGTTGTGCTCCAGTGTGAGCACAGTTGACACTACTGCACTGTGCACTGAAGAACAGTCAGGATGGTATATCTTAGGCTACGTGTTCATTAATACATTTAAAAAATAGACAGTAAAAGGAAGAACAATGCCAGGGCCTGCCTCTCAGAGCTTCTCATTTCTTGGGGTGGGAGCTGGGTATCTCCTTTTTTAAAGCTTCTTATTATGATTTTAATATAACCATGCCTAGGGACATCTATAAATCATAAACGGCAATTTAAGGCTATTTGTTTATTTGTGTCTTTTTATCTTCTACATCCTGGGTACACAGTAGGTGCTCAGCACTTACAAAACACTCCCATGACCGCAGACTGAGTAAAAAGAACGAACAATTAGCTGGGTAGTGACGACACTCTAAATAATCATTTTAAACCCTGGGCTAAAATCATAAAGAGCTAAATTCTGTTTTAATTGTGTTGCCAATTTCCCTCAAGACTCGTAAGTCTCGTCTGGGTCCAGTGCCAATTTCCATTGGGAAGTTAGCAGTGCGGGTCCATGACCACGTGCCGGGCACTGACCAGGCGCCCCCGTGGGCATCCTTCCCAGTTGAGGAAGCAGGGCCTGGGGACCGGCAGTCACCCGCCTTGGGGGGCAGGGCTGGACCTGGAGTCTGGGGGCCACAAGTGTCAACAAGGGGTCACGGGACAGTGTCACACGGTAAAGAAAACGGTAACAGAAGTTATAGCCAAAGCCAGTGCTACGGAGAAGCTCGTTTTTGTTTTATTTTTTTAGTTAAGGAGGAAAACATGAACCTCCAAGAGGACAGAGTCTGTTCACTGTGTCCAGATGCAGGGTGGCTGCTTCCTGACGGGCAGGCCAGGGAGGCGGGGCACGGGGTGCTGGAGGGACACGGGCAGTGCTGCCCGCACCTCCGCCGCCAGGGCGAGGCCCCCTCTGACAAACAGCTCGCTGGACGCCAGACAGGAAACCCACCTGCGAGGCCACGACCAGGCAATGGTAGCTCCCACCTCTGCAGGGAGGAGTCTCGGCCTCACATCTCAGCAAAGATCAAAACTTGACTCTCATCACCACGGTAACCCACCGAGCGCCATGAACACGGACAGAAGGAAGAACTGGGGGGTCGGGAGACACCCTTCCATCACCCCAACCACGGTCCTTCCTCCGGATTAGCTCTGCCTCTTTCTGACCTGATAAACCACCAGAGCTACAGTTTAAATCCCTCTCCTTCCACTTGATTTGAAATACTGCAATTTAGGATCATCTTTTCAGACACAAGTTCCTCATTCTGAAGAGTCTTCACTTGGGCTCTACCTTAGGCCACAGCTGACTCTGCACTGAAACTCATCTGAAAGTGACTCAGGTGCCTGTAAAGCTGGAAGCGTGTTTGGAAAAGAACAGGGCAGCCCCTGTGTGTCCTGTGGTCACAGTTCGCAGGATTTACATTAAAATGGTTCCTACAAAGGCACATCTCGAACTACAGCTGAGTACACAAGGGACACGCCACACCGCACCCTACGCACCAGGATGACTGCGGGTCGGCCAGGTGAGGTGGGTGGAGAAATGTGCCTTCCCGGCAAAAGCCAGGAGAGTCAACTGGGGTTCAGTGAACATCCCAAGTAGAGGTCACTGGACAGGGAGGGCTGGTGAGCAGAGGGCGGGGGGCGGTGCCGTCTGTAAACGGTTAACCACGGTGAAGCTCTATCACTTTCATATGATGTGTCCGGGGGTCACCAAACGGGAGATTCAGAGGTGGACCAGCTGGCAAACTGAGAGGGACTACCCCTGAAATCACCAGAGGAAAGCAGGATAAGTCAACACAGAGGAAAAACACTGAAATCACACCCTTTCAGATCAGCCCAGATCAGGTCAAAGAACAGGGACACTTCCGGTTCTTTGATGAACCTTCTTGCCAAAGAGGAAGGCATTTCTTACTCAAAACAGGCAGGCAGCCAAACTCCCCCCCGTGGAGGTCTGGTTCAGTCTTACCTGTTACGAGTAGTATTATGACTAAAACGGCCACTTTTCACACCAGCACAAAATAGTTTCAAAATGTGAAAACTGGCTTTCCCTACAACCTGCACTGCTGGTTCAGTCACAACCAGGCACAATCAGGGTCCTTGGCAAACCCCCCAGATCACAGCAAGCCCCCTGGACGACTGGATGGCCCTATTTTTAAACTACAGCGGGACATGCTGAGGCCAGTGCAGATAAACCATGAGTCATTTTCTTCCCTTGAACTACATAAGTCAGCGTAAACGTATTTCCACAGACTCCTCAGCTTCGATGAACCTGTAGCATCTGCGCAGAGTCAGGGTCTGGAGATGCCCCAGGGCCACCCCCGGCCCTCCCACTTTCTGTCTGACGATGTGCTCATCACTAGCCCCTGGTACTTATGATGCTGTAAAGGGTGAGACAGACACCCCGCAAAATCCGCGCCCTTCGCTGCTAGGATGAGGGCGTCACGAGCTCTGCTCCGATCCTTGAGATCTTCTCTGCAGGAGCCAGAGCCGGCTAATGACTGCTTCAAAAATCGCTCTGCATCTAGAAAGGCTGTCAGCATCCCCTGTGTCATAAACTACGCTACCTGAGCTTAAAAACCAAACCACATTAGCTTAGGAAGTTATCTTTATCGAACTTCTCAGCAATTCTTGAGTTGCTTTCCCCTCTTGCAGTACATGCAATAAAGGATTTGAAAAGTGCATGTTCTGTAAATAGAAAAGCACAACATTCTCAAGGTCAGAATCCGAGAATGTTCTCTGGAATTTTCAGGTTGAGAACACGCACTGGAGCCCGTGAGATACAGCTACACGCGGGGCACATCGTGAAGGCTGGTCGCCTTACGTGGACTATGCCATCGGGATGAACGAAAACAAGGCGAGTCCGGTGGTTCATGAGAAAGGAGGCTGTTACCATGAACAGATAATAGGCTTCATACAAATTACTGTAATTAGCGTCATTTTTACACAGTTGAGCAAATTTTTAGTTCTTCCTTGTCTCGCTTTCGGTTCTCTAGGATCTAAAATTAGTGCTGATGTCAAGTTTACCCTAATACCCATCAACTGTAAGCCAGACACCGGCGCTGGCTTACAGTTGATTTAATTTATTGTTCATTTAATTCTCAAAACAACGTGATAAAGTTGTCATTAATTCTTCTTACTATTCTTAAAAGACAAACTCAGGCATATTAAAAATTTTAATAGCTTATTTTGTCCAAAAATCTTGCCCCACAGCCCTTATGCCAATTATGCTGCCAGAAACACAAACAATGGTACCCTTTTACCACTTGGTGTTCCAATTATTTTTATAAAGATAAAATTACAGACGGTCTGGACAAGAAAGGCAAATGGCCCACAACGACACACTAGTATCTATTTTCTTCTTTGCACACCCCCTTTGTCTTTGACCATATTCATACATAATTTAAGGCAATTTTGCACGCCAGTGTTTTACTGCTACTGTTTCAGAATAAACTTAATAGCAAATTGGGAAATAACAGCCTTTCGTAGCTATTAACAGCGAATAACCTTCATACCGCATTCAGTGGCTGTACGTTGAAAAGCGTGGCTTTTCAGCAGCTTTTATAGCTTCAGTCCCCACCTCCACTGTCACCTCAGTCCCACAGCTGCAGATTCACAGATGCACGTGCTTACCTGCCAAACTGGGTCCTTACAGCTCAAACAACAGCAAAGACTTGGATTTGTAAATGCTAAAACCCAGTGGCACTGGGACTTCCCTGGTGGTCCAGTGGTTAAGGATCTGTCTGCAATTCCGAGGATGCCAGTTCGATCCCTGGCCAGGGAACTAAGAACCCACATGCCGTGGGGTGACTGAGCTGGAGCACCAGCACTAGAGAGAAGCCCGGGC